>NC_138531.1:31575541-32200178 GCF_964234715.1 Podarcis melisellensis
TCTCCTAACCTCCTGCAAGCCTATTTCAGGAACATGCGGGGGGAGGAGTGGGGAGAAACCCCAATGTACAAGTGGAAGTCCTTGTGTAGGGCTTCTGCAGATAGGAGTCATTAGCTGAATCCCACCCCCAATTCCCCTTCAACAGATGTGATTGCTAAGTGGGAAGACATTTATGTCACGTAAAAAATGATCACTTGCAAAGCAGAGGCTATGAGGAATGAAAATCAGCAGCATAATCTCAGATGCTACAAAACTTCTGAATGGGCTTGGCTGTAGGAAGGAAGGAAGTGATGGCAGAGAAGGACCCTAGCTCATTGCTAGAGAGCACCTGCTTTGAGTGCAAGAGGTCCCAGGTGGTGCTGGGAGAGACATCAGCCTGGAACGCTATAGAGAGCTGCTGCCGGTCAGTGTTGACTATACTGAACTAGATGGACCAATGGCCTGACTTGGTATAAGGTGGCTTCCTGTGTACCTACTAAGGAAGGATGGCAATATGTGCCCTGTGTCTCAAGCACAAGAAGGCTTGACAAAATGGTACCTAGTAGGGACATTGCTTCCTGAAACAGTTGCAGGCCATAATTGGAGATTTGCACTCAGAATCCCTTGCAGTGCCTCAAGATAGACTGGATTTCAAGTCTAGGTTCTGTTGTTTTACAGGCATTGCAGTGAATTAATGCAGAGTTATTCTCCAGTACTTTTGCTCCTCAAGGTCCTAGGTCACACCTCTTGGGTTTGTCCCACTGCATTTGCATCCCTTTCCAGCTGATTTTCAAAAGGAATTGGCTGTCCCTATCTGATTGTGGGATATACTGGCAGCCGGGCAGTTTTCCTTTGGCTGCCCCCTTAACACTGCTACTCAATTTAACATATGGAATATGCTTCATTTTTTCAAAGTTATTTTATGAAGGCCAAACATTGACACACATGCATTTTTCGTTACTGTTCTGTATTCTCCTAGGATGCACGAAGGTGTTATGGGAAGCAGAGCCTTGTCGCATGAGAGCATTTTCATTCCTGAGACTGCACAAGAACCAACTAGACCAATCCGAGTATTTTCTCAGGAAAATGTTTCCGATCGGATTAGGGCTTTGCAGGTAATGTGAAATGTATACAATAATGTTGACTCTCTCCTCCCTCTCTCTCTCTCTCTCTCTCTCTCTCTCTCTCTCTCTCTCTGCCTCCCCCCCCCCCCGCCCACCAGCAATAGTAACTGTAACTCTGGATTTGCTTCCGTATGATAGTAACATATATTTAAATTAAATATTCTCAATATAAATCAAGGATGGGAAACCTTTTCCCCCTCAAGGACAACATTCCTTTGGTAGTGGTTGGGGGCACCCTCTTTTCTCTCTCCCCTGCCCCATATTTCCCCGTAATAATATCCTGCACAGAGTTCACATCATAAAATGGGAGTAGAACAACTTAACCTACATTCAAAAATCCGCATTACTGTAATACCATTATCAGAGAAACCTAATTATTTGGTTGACTTAATAAAGGTATTTCTCTACTGTAGATTTTTGAATATTTCTTATTCACAACTACCTTTTGCCGCTTCTTGATTTTTATTCGAACGAACAAAACAAACCATCAAGCTAAAAGTAATAATAAAAAAAACAGTCACAAGAGTTTATGACCTTTTGCTTTAAAAAAAATATAATCCCCCTATGGTAGTGATTTGCTATGTCTAGGGGAAAGAAAGGCACTGTGATTATGAGAACTTCTGGCTGCCTCATTTCTTCCATACAAGCAGATGCCTGTTTATGTGGACAAAAATAAGTATTGCATGATCCAGCCATTCAGTAACGGAGAAAATACATTGAAACATGCTTGAAATTTGTCCTTGTAGTTGAAACTCCAACAGAATTGGAAATTAAGGGCCTCGTCGCCATTTGGAACATCTTCAAAAAGAGTGGATGATACTGGCATGAGTTCAGAAGATGATGGATTACCTAGAAGTCCACCAGAAACGTCTTTACTACAGGAAATGTTAAATTCCAGTACAGCAAAGGTAGGATAAGTCAAGCATGCCATTTTCAGAATATTATTTTGAACGCTGTCATTTGTTTCATTTTGCCTTTCTGGTTGAAATTACCTTGCAATAACCTGCACACCACCGTCATCCTGATAGAAGAAGCATTTGTAACAAAGATAGATAACCAAGATAACAAAGATAGATAACGAAGTGTTTGGAAACATTACACAGCACCTGGTATTGTCAAGGGCAAGTTATTTTGAAGAGGAAAAAAAAGTGCATGCGTAGACCTGAATGGAAGGACCAGAAGGTTTAAACAACATAATGAGTATTTTGGGGATATCTTTATTTATTGCAACATATTCTTCTAGAAACGTTTTGGTCTTTTTTTCTTTTTTTTTACTGCAACATTGGCAGAGGAATTGCAAAAATGATCAAGAAAGAAAGATTTTGACTGATCTCAGCCTTTGTCTCTTCCCCTCCCCACCCTCGTAGAAACATACTAATGCCATCACCTTTCCCTAAAAATGAAAACACAAAACACCTCCCACCATCTTTATATTTTTCAGGATTCCTACTAATTCTTAGCATAGATTCTCTTCTTGCAACTTCTATTTTCTCTAGTCCGTTTTGTGGTTTGTAAAGCATGTAACCTGTGTGTGTCTCTCAGTGTCTCATCTCCTTTTGTCATCTATCACTGAATCTTTTCCTCATTCCACCCCACAGTTCTCTGACTCGCACAAGCATCTTAGCTCTTTGAGTTTAGCTGGAACAGGCAGTGAAGAAGAAGAACAGGTAACAATAATGATTGGCGTTTAATTGTGCATGTGTGTTTTTGTGTATCAAAAGCAACTGTTGGGATTCCTGAATCTCTGTAGCAAGGTTGCTATCCTTTAAGGGCTAATGGGCACACTGAAATGTTCAGAAAGTGCCCAAGGCGCCCGCCACAAAATGGCTGCCTTGGTGGCTTGGCATAATACAAAATGGCTACCACACCTATAAGAACCGAAAAACAGATGGTTCTGTACAATGATATGAACATGCTCCCCCACCAGTGAGTGGAAAATGTACATACATCA
Source organism: Podarcis melisellensis (assembly GCF_964234715.1). Taxonomy (NCBI): domain Eukaryota; kingdom Metazoa; phylum Chordata; class Lepidosauria; order Squamata; family Lacertidae; genus Podarcis; species Podarcis melisellensis. The sequence goes on from NC_138531.1 coordinate 31,578,596, forward strand.
GCCACTACTGGACTCACTCACTGAGAAAAGCTATTTTCTTGTCTCCTCGGTTCAGAATGGAAAGGAGGGTGGTTGTCAAATCCTGGCATCTGGTGAAATGAGAGCATGTTTAAGGAGTTGTGTACAGTCACACATTGTGGATTCTTTAGATACCTTTTGTGGATGCCATTGAAAATACTGACAGGCAAATGGAGTAGTGGGTTGAATCATTCTTCTCTAAGAGGTATTAATGAAGGATATTCATTTACCTTATGCATAGCGGTTTCAGCAACTTCATTATAGATACTGGAAAGTTAATTTACGTTTCATTGATTTTCATACTTCTGGTTTTCAAGCACCATTGAATTCAGCCTCCAGGAAGAGATGGAATTGGGCAGGAACTTGATCAGATACTACTTTTCAGTACAAAAGCAAGTCAATGCAGGGGAGTCTTAGGCTCTCAGACACCCTCCTGCTGACTTGTCTTCCAATTTTACATTTGAACAGATCTAAACATCAGTTAAGCAGCGTGCACAAGGTCATGTATTTGGTTCTGCAGAACAAGAGTCCCCTTATTCCTTTCTTAACTGTTCAGGTGCTGTTCTTAGATCTCATCCACGCATTTCAAGCACATTTAACACACAACTAAACACATGGCTTCTTCCCCAAATAATCCTGGGAACTGTACTTTGTTAAGGGTGCTGGGAATGGTAGTTCTGTGAGGGGTGAACTACGGTTCCCATAATTCTTTTTTTCTAAATGTATGGCATGTGCTCTAAATGTATGGCATGGTTGTAACCCTAGTTAGGGATCCAAGCTGATCCATTGCTGATTATAACTGTTGGTTTTTATGCCTGGGAGACTTGAATTTTCATCAGTCCCTCATCCAGCCCAACATGAGCAGGGATAATTGGAGCCAATGTTCCTACCCACAAACCTGCGATCTTTGAGTAGGAGTTGATAGGTGCCCTTCAATCAGCAACACACATAGCCAGCAGATTGAAGAGCATTTTAGCAGTCCCTTGAAGAGTTCCATTTACTCACTGAGCTGAGGAAGAGCCAGAGACATCAAGGCACACGAGAGCTGGAAGGGAGAGTGCAAAAGAGTGAGAGATGGTTTTTTTCCCCCTGGAGACAAGGAAAAAAGGAAATTAAAACACATCAAGAAAAGGTCGTTTAGAAATTAAGTTATTTTAAAGTGGCTTCTGAGGATAACACTTGGTAGCATTCTCCCTCGCTGCTCCATATTCATCCTGAAGAGCATTGGTCCAGGATGCTAGTTTCCAGATAGGAGCATTGCAAAAGAGAATGAGCTTCACAGAGATATAACTGTGGATATTTTCACCCATGCAAGTGAATTGCATGTAGAACGTGCATCACTCTGCAGACCAAGTTTCTGTAACACCTCCAATGTAGCTATTTTCAGTAGGGGTTGTTTACCCAATAATCAGTGAGAATTTGCCATGATATGAAATACAGAGTGTTGCATATGCTTATATGACTCAACCCACCGGCAGAATATAAGGCTAGAGCAGTTGAAATGATAAGTAGGTGCTGATTGGAAAGTGGCCCAGAAATGCATTAGTTCCTCCTGCTTTTGAGGCCTGATGGCTTGTCTTGACTGCTTCCTTCTCCCTAATTTTCACAGTACCTCAGTGCTTTAGAATCTCTTGCAGAGCATGTTGTATGTGTATGAAATGTGTTTATATATAATAGAACAAGCATCTCTCTTCGTCTGGGCATGATTATGCACAATAAGACAACCTTGAGATGTTTCTAAGGGTTCCAAAGGGAATAAAAAATGTAAAAGACAGAAATGTTTGACAGCTTAAAGGTGCTGAGTTGTAAGACTCTGTGGGAGCCCTATGTGTGCTTCCATGGAAGAAAGGCAGGATATTAATTCAATAGGCAGCAATTCAGAAGCACTGGGGATGGAACTTGGAGCAGAAGCTGGAGTCTCAGTATAAGTGCTCTTCATTTTTGTTGTTGACTGAAATGAAATGACGGTAGTATTTATATTGCCTCTATTAAATCTGTACACTGCATTATGGTCCCAGCAGTGTTGGCAGCCTTATGTATTAATTGCTGTTTACATCATTTTCCTATGTGCTACAGTATGTTAGAGAGTGATTCCAACACTGATTAAATGTGTATTTAAAAATTCCTTAGAAACTTTCAAGTTTTATTGTATGTTTAAATTGTGCTCTTTTTAAAAAATAAAATCTGACTCTTCCCCTCCCTCTCCTCTGTCATTTTGGGCTTCTCCTTTAGGTCACACCAAGTCCTTTGAGATCCTCTTCTGTGGAAAGCCAGCTATTCCCCAGGCAGCCAAGTGCTAAAATTATATCTCTGCAGACATCTGACTGCAATCTCTCTCCTCCTGCTGATTTCGATACTCCAGCCGAGTTTTCTTCTTGCTTGGATAATTCAGCTGCTAAGCACAAGCTTTTAGTGAAACCACGGAATCAAAGATCCAGTAGAACAAGACGACCTGCTTCGGTAATAAACCAAAAAAAGAGATACATTTAAAAACATGTTCTTTGTCCCCATTGCTATGCTTCCTTATCAGTTGTGCTTGGTGAGAACTGCATGTGTGCATATTTAATTCCTCAGAGAACAAGGGACAACAGGATAGTAGAACCAGTTTTAGCAACAATAACAAAGGAAGTGGAGAGAATAATTAAAGGGACCCACTTTTAAAAGTTGCCTTTCCTCTTATCGACTCTTCGTGAGTTCAGAATTATTTATTGTAGCTGGAAATTACGCCTACTGAGTTACTTTTTAAACAAGAGTGAATGCTGGCATGCATTCTAAATGTGGAACACACACATTTCCTGCCTTGGCAGCAGGTACGGTACTTCAAGAATGTAGTGAATGTGTGAAGCCACTTACACCACATGATGTAACCAAGGTTCTACATTGAAGGGCAAGAGCCCTACATAAATAGAGCAGGTTTCCTGCTACAAACATGCTTCTGGCCCTGCTGTTACCCGCACACAGGTGTAAATCATATGAGGAGGAGCTCCTGAATAGGGCTAGACATAACAAACTGAAAATACAGTGGTACCTCGGGTTAAGTACTTAATTCATTCGGGTTAAGTACTTAATTCATTCTTAACCTGAAGACCACTTTAGCTAATGGGGCCTCCTGCTGCTGCCTTGCCGCCGGAGCCCGAATTCTGTTCTTATCCTGAAGCAAAGTTCTTAACCTGAAGCACTATTTCTGGGTTAGCGGAATGTGTAACCTGTAGCGTGTGTAACCTGAAGCGTATGTAACCCGAGGTACCACTGTAGTTTAATTCCCCCCCCCCCCCCCATTATTTTCTACTGTGACATCTCTGATATCTCTTTATATGTCAAGATGTCCACTAGTATTTTGGGGTCCTTTTCTTTCACTATAATTTCTAGCATGGAAGCCGCTGCAGTGCAAATTCTTCTGATCCTACTTGGGTCACGATTAGAAGTTTCAGAATTGTGTGTGGGAGGAGCTTACTTCATGGCCCCTCCCCTTGCCAGCATTGGTCCAGTTTCTAGGAGGTAGTGGCCAGACACCATGATGTACCCCAGCAGGTAGGACTCTGTGGCTAAATGTGTTCCTTTTACAGCTCAGCCCTATACCCATCAACTTGGAAGTATGGTACAATGCAAGGCCACCTCCTCTGTAATTCTCTCTCTCCCCCCCCCACTGTGGAGTAAAGGTAAATTGTAAAAAAAAGTGTGTTTCTCTTTGCTCCATTAGGCTTTCAGAATAGTTGTTAGGTCTTTTAATATCAGATATTTTAGTTTGCTTGGGAGTCTTCTGCCATTTGCACTGAAATGCATCCATCTGCCCTCCTTTTTAAGTGTTATTTTGTATGTGTGTATTCTCACCCACATTTTCCCTTAAGAGTTTTTGGTGATTGCTTTTCATGGCCAGTTTGGTTTGAGAAAAATAGTAGCAGCCAGTGGCCAAAAAGCTATTGTACCTCTGGAATGCAAAGTCTTGCTTTTAAACCATCCACATCCAAACTGTCAGTTAGCACAGTTGGCTGTGGTTAAACAGATGGATAACTAGAACTACAGAAAGATGCGTAATCTGTATATTTTGTCAACATCATCCTGTGAAGATTTCTATCAAAAACATCTCACATAAAAATAAATATCTTACGATCTTTCAGGAAGCTTTTTTCCTATTTTGAAAGAGAAAATAAAGATCAAGTGTAAAAGAGACACAGAGAGAGATTGTCACAGCTTATAAAAAAGCCAGCTGAAATTGCAGTTTCATTGATGTTTTTTTCTTATTAAATGGCAACACAAAGCAAAACCATTTGAGGAAAAGGAAAATCATTATTAAGAACTATGAAATGATAAAACTTGTTCATGTATACATGTTTTCATTACTTTTTTTTGCCCCATGTATTTAGTTGTTAGAGTATTTATAGCTCACTATATTCCCTTTTCCTCCTATCGCATAATGATTTTTAATGTATATAATAAAATAAATTGATGTATAGTACACTTAAAAACACTGCAGGGAGTTGTCCTCTTTTTGGGGGTGCACTTGGGGGAACATTAATGATTCTGCCATCTTGACAGCAGGTAAATAAAATAAAGTTGTTATATGCTGAACATATGATAAAAATCTTCCATTTCTCACTTGTAGAGGAACCTGTCAGAATTTCAGAATGACTTGAGCTGCACACCTGAAGAAGACAAAAATGAAAGGAATGAGATGCTAGCTGAACTAACCTGTGAAGGTGATAGTTCCAACCATAAGAAGCCAACAGAGAGCGCAGATTTAGCAAATTCAGTGTACTCCCAGCAACTTGAAATGTCAAAAGATCATCAGCATAATTTGAGTCACCAAAATGAAAAAATTCGCACTCTGCACACCACTTCTGAATCACATATGCTTCTCTGTGAAAATAAACCAGAGGGCTGCCAAAATACACAAGAAATCTCACACACCGTATTGTCATTGTTTCTTCAGAAGAAAGAAGATACAGCTGCCCTAAATCTTATTGCAAACCAAGAATCACAAAGGGAAAGAGAGCACTCTGAAACACTAAAGATTTCCTCTTGCAGTTTATTAAATAGCACATCACATAATATTTTAAATCAGGAAAATAAACAGACTTATGGTGTGCAATCTAAATATGGCATGCTGTCTGATAAGAATGTCTCAACCAAAGACGATGTGATCCCAACGCTAGGAGGAAGAGAAAAAAATACATTCAAAGATGCCAAGGCACTTTTGGAAGACATTTCTAACAAGGGAACTATAAATACATCTCCTTCACTGCCTAGCACCATCAGTCTTTTATCAAAAAATTCACCCCACGTCACAGATTTACCATATTCTGAGAGCAATAGTATTTCCCAAACTTCTTGCACGGTCCCATCACCACAAACAGACCCACCTCCCCCTTTGAACCTAGAAAAAGTAAAACCAATTCAGGTGCTATCTGTATCCGATAAAGAAAACAGTCACCCAGCAATACCTGCTATGTTGATTTTAGGAGGGAAAGAATCCAGTGATCAAAGCACTGCAAGAAAATTCTCTGTCTCGTCAGCTTGGGGAAGGTCAAGGACCAGCAGCTTGAACATGAAGGACACTTTAGCATATGAAAATCTACCAGCCATGCAGATCTTGCAGGCTAAAATTAAAAACTCTTCAAGAAACGAGAAGGTAAAAGAGGATACAGAGGTTAACTCCTGCCAAGAGAGAAAAGGCTGCACTAGCAAGTGGGCCTCCTCATCAGAGTTGGAATCAGAAACCGCTGGGAGATCATCAGACAGAATGGAAGCTAGTCCACCGCCCCAGGTCATGGCTTCAAAACCAGTGCTGAGTAACTTTCCCACTGCTCTTCCACAGCAATCAAGTACTGCCGAGTCAAGTTGTGAAGAAAAAAACCCCTTCCAAGTCAAGCTTAGATCCACATCTTTATCACTGAAGTATAGAAACAGCTCTTTGCAGGAATCAAAGGAGGCTAAAAGATACAGTGCAGAGTTTAATGTGGAAAAAGAGGGACTACCTTTGACATCCCTAAAAAGCGAAAAAGCAGAGGCTAAAAAAACAAGTGATGTAAATGCCACTAGCTTTTTAACTGAAAGCCTCAAAGCTAAATCAAAGGCCACTGAACAGGGTAGCACGAAACCTCCATTGCCAAGGAAACCTATTTTGCAACACTACTTTATTGCTGGCAGTAGCACAAACATAGAAAAGCAGGAAAAGGTAACCAAATATCCTGAGTTGAAAAATGAAGGCAAAGATTTGGAGATGAAACCAAGCCCACCCGAAGTGCCTGGTAAGAATACTCTTTCTTGAGATTTTTGTGTGCCTAAAGAAGGGGAGGGGAACTGGATCATTGTGTTTGCCCAAAATGGTCTCAGGACGATTTCAGAGGCCTTGCCAGGCCTGATTAGGACCCCAGCTCAGAAGTTTCACACCTCTGCCCTGAATATATTTAAACTGCAATATCTTTTTAAAAAATTACTGCGAAATCACTTTTACAGCAACAAAACAAACCGTAAAGTAACCATACATTTTTTTACAGCGTGCCAGAAAAGGATAAATCTCCTACAGCTCCATCAGCAGTCTGCAAAGCTCAGTAGCTTGTGTTTTATACTGTTATCATTAATACGTGCATAAGTATGTACACTGTGTTGTTTGTTATGTTTCTGTGTTGTAAACTGCCCTATGGGCTTTTCACAAAGGGAGGTACATAAATTTCTTATCTACCTGCTTTGGTGGGGAGCAACCTGACCAGCCTCAGCAAAGCCCCAATGCGCCTCCAGCTCACAAGGAGACTTCCCCCGGAGCTGAAAGGGGACATCCTCTACAGGCTCAGGAGAGGGTCTCCTCATGAGCTGGATGTGCAGCAGGGCTTTGCTGCGGCTTTTCAGGCTGACATGTTGGTAAAGCTGTGTCTCAGCTGAGCAAGCCCCCTGAGCAGGCACAGTTGGGCTCTGGGGTGAGTCTTCTGAGGGAGGTGTATCCCGGCACCTTTTTCTCTATGAAAAAAAAAAGCACTGATTTCACTTGTGAGAAAAATGAAGCAGCCGATGTCTTATATAGGTATGCCAGTACTCCAGTTTTTCTGTTTATTATTATTTTTATAACCTTGAGACTAACTAGCAGGTTTCTTGTTTATATAGCTCCATTAATTTGCATCATACTTTACAAGGTGGAGTTGGACAAATGGGAGAGAACAGATGGAGAACAGGCATATAGGAGGGAGACACTTGGGTAGCCAGGGATTAACGTGGATTAATGTTGCCCCAGCAAGGAACAAGCTGAAACAGAGCCCCTATATAGCAATAGAGGCAGTAAAAAGTAAAGGTAAAGGACCCCTGGACAGTTAAGTCCAGTCAAAAGCGACTATGGGGTTGTGGTGCTCATCTCGCTTTCAGGCCAAGGGAGCTGGCGTTTGTCTGCAGACAGCTTTCCAGGTCATGTGGCCAGCATGACTAAACTGCTTCTGGTGCAATGGAACACTGTGACAGCAACCAGAGCTCACGACAACTCCATTTACCTTCCCACCGCAGTGGTACCTATTTATCTACCCACGCTGGTGTGCTTTTGAACTGCTAGGTTGGCAGGAGCTGGAACAGAGCAATGGGAGCTCACATCGTCGCAGGGATTCGAACCACCAACCTTCTGATTAGCAAGCCCAAGAAGCTCAGTGGTTTAGACCATAGCGCCACCTGCATCCCAGTAGAAGCAGTAGCATCAGGTTAACCCTAATTGTTATCACCACCTGGGCTGCGAGATGCTCCTCGCCTTAAATTGCCTAGTTGTCTTCAGTAATCTGTTGCGATGGAGGAGTGGAGGAGCCTCAGGTCTTTTGAAGTCTTCTTTCAAGGTGTCCACTGAGTTAGAGGAAAGCAGTGCCACATCTTCAGGTTGGGCAGGGGGCAGCGGAACTGGCCTAGGAGGTTCATCTGAGAGCACTTATGGGACTGCCTTTGCTTGTCCTTCCCCTCCTGCTTCAGTGTGCCCACCCTCAATCTCTGAAGATGAGAAATCCAGCTCCAGCACCATGACATTATCATACCAACCATGGTAACTCACTGGCAATACCCTTTTTTTTAGATATTCCTTAGCATGGACAGTAAATGTATTTATTTAAGCTTATTTCTGCAAAGCCTTTCTGAAAACAGTTCATGTGTCTTGCCTTTCAGAACATTGGTCTATTTAACGAGATCCCAAATTCAGTCTCTATGTTGGGGAATCTTTATTTCCCATTTTCCCAAACTTAAATTTTGTTCTCTGCATGCCAGTGGTCAGGAATGGTAGAATTTGTAGCGCAAATTGGGATGGCTACAGGTTAGCCAACCCTGTTTGAGATTAATCATGGTGCTGTCTCACTGTCACAAGACCAGTTTTATAAGGAGGCAGTTTTGTACTGATGTCATTACACTTCGTAACTGAGACTCTAGTAAGAGCTCATAGATGAGGTGGAAAATCCATTTGACTTTCCAAGCATTTGCAAACCTGGTGTGCCCCATATCTATCTGCCCATCTAACTGCAACAGTGGTGCTCTGTTTGTGCATTTGAAGATGTACCGAGTGCCAGCTGGCAACAGCCCTACAAACCAGAATTTCCTACATTTCAGTGGTCTGGAGGGATATGTAACTAATACTGTGAAAACTCTGTATGAGTAAAACTGTTCATACGCTGATTTTATAATGTTCCTTTAACTTCTCTTGATGAAATATGTTTTGATTTGCAATTGTAAGCTGTCTTGTAAATGAATAAGTAATTATTATTTTTATTTTTTACCTCAAGGATTAACTCCACAGGGTCTTATAACTGTGGTGTGTGCTGCATTGTGACCGTATATTTTGTAGTGCTTGGGCATTACCTGTAGGCTAAAGACTGATCCTCAAGATGAATAGTGTTGCAAGATGCTCATTTATGCTCAGTCAGTAGATCATGAGGCGCTTAATCTCAAGGTTGTGGGTTCGAGCCCCACGTTGGGCAAAAGATTCCTGCTTTGCAGCGGGTTGGATTAGATTTGTGGTCCCTTCCAACTCTTCCAATTCTATGATTCTATAACGTTTAGCATATATATGCTGCTTTAGTGGTGCAAATGGGTCATAAATATGTCTTTAACTCCGGTGCCTCTTTACTTGAGTGACAGTGCTGGAAATGGATAGACTTCACATGCAATAGAACGGATTAATCCGTTTTGCATTCCTTTCTATGGGAAAGTGTGCCTTGGTTTTGGAACGCTTTGGTTTTGGAATGGAATTTCCAGAACAGATTAAGTTTGAGAACCAAGGTATTTATTCGTTTACTTGTTTGCTATCATTGCTCTCTCTCTCTCTTTCATTTCTGCTTCTAATTCACACACACACACACACACACACACACACACACCGGCCTAATCTGCAACACTCCGTGTCCACCTCTGTCTTAAACCAAATCCAACTTCATGCATGAAAACTGCAGGATATATAGGCGCGTTTTCCAAACCAGACTTTCCGCAACCTTTGGAGAAGATACATTTCTCCCTGTTGTGTTGGTGGAGAGAATGGTACCTACATTGCCTGAGACAGCCCCAGTAGAGCCTGGCTTGACAGTGGTGCCACTTGAATGAGAAGTTCTGGGGAATGGGTCAGGAGCAAACGTCAACCAGGTGCAAATTGGAGTGGCGACTGCACCTTATTTTTGTTATTATTCTTAAAATTTATATACCGCCCTATACCCACAGGTCTCAGGGATAAAATCACAATATAAAAACAAAAAATGCATCATCAAAATAAAAACAAGAACAACCCAATAACCCCACCCAAATTATCAGAGAGGGAAAACAGCATTTTAAATACACAATATTGGTAATAAAAAAGATAAAAATAAGCACCCATCAAGTATCGTCAAGGAGTAGATCAAAAGATCAATTTAACTGTCTTTCAAACCAAAACATTGGTGTGTCCCCCCCAATTGTAACCATTCATAGAAGCTCTTTGATCCAGTGGAGGCTTCCATGAAGGGGCACCTGGCGATTAAATAGGGACCCGATCCAGGAGAAGGACCAGTTCAAGTTCCACCTTTCCCCACCCACACAATCTTTGTGCGCAGCTTCTTAACCATCTTGTGTGTTTTGGACTGTTTAAGGAACCAGGAATTTTTCCCAGACCTTTGACTTTTGTTTCAGAAGATTTGGAATATTGGCCACCCTGCAGCAAAATGATGGTCTGGAATGAAGGTTTGCAGAGTAGCTCTGTCACAGCTGACCAGACACAGAGCCAAGAACACAATGTGACTGGCTGTTGATGGTCACATCCGGGTAGCTAATGGCATTATGAGCAACGCCATTGGATTGGATTACTCAGCACAAAGCTAGTAGGTAGGCTAGGTTGGGCTACTATCGGCAGTCAATACAGGCTGACAATAACATCACATTCTAGTGAGTTCCTGCATGGGAGAATACATAAACACCATTCTGATACTAGTCTCTTTATTTTTCACTCCTTTCTTCCTAATTTTTAACATTAGATTTGCCTTGTCCTCTGCTTGGATCGCAGTGAGACTTCATTCGTCTAAGGAAAATTGTTCTTGCACAGTCTTCTCTGAACTTTCTACCACTCAGGAAGAGGGGGAAACCGTGACTGAAAATAACCCTATCCAAATTTATTTAGCAACATGACATTTAGTAGCTCATCTGTATAAGTGAAATGCAGATGATGTAAACAATGGCATCATTTTTACAGCTTCTCCCTCTCAAAGCATTTGCATCCATTCCAATAATTGGGTAGTTCCCCCCTTTCTTTTTTTAAAAATGTCCTTGGAATACTGCCACACAGCTTGTTTTAAAACTGAAGATTCATAGACGTGTAGAACAGAATATTTTTCAAAATCCAGGTATAATATTTAAAAAGGAATCTAATGAATACTAGCTGAAGAAATATATAATAAGAATGATAGCAGCCTCTTCAAATGTGTTTCTTTCTGTCAGTTTCTCTCTTGGGGAGGAAATGTACCAATGATGTAAAGCAGAAAATCCCCACATGATAAAAAATAATAATACCAAGCTAGATCAATGCATTGCTGCTTGCTAATGATATCCCAAAATCTTCTGCTTGGGATGAGCTGTTCTAGCCTACCTAATGGAAGGTGAATTCTGATTTATTGTGTGTAGATCTTTTGTTAGTAATCCCAGAACAAAGCAGACCATTTATTCAGTTTACTGCTTCTCTTTGTAGCAGTAATGGACAAAAGCATAAAGAGTTGGCTTCAGGACTCTGGGTCCCACCCTGATTTATGACATCCTCAGTGTTTTGTGTTGCCAGAGTGAGTCATAAATGCTCACTTGAATGGTTCTTATTTTTCAGCCATTCAAGGTGATCTAGCATCAGGCCTACAAATAGATAACATGAGTGCAGCCATTCCTGTCTGTGGTATGTGTGGCTCTCAGGCTTCTCAGAAGGCCGAACAATATTAGGTTCAAATACCTGAGATGGCAATATGGTATGCCTATGTGTTTAAACCAGGAGCTACCTACATTCCATACAAAAGTTTATTTCATTCTTCTGGTTGTTGTTGTTTTGCATTGGACATTCTAACATTCTTCCTGTTGGTGGTCTTGTTTCTGGCTTGAATTCCTTCAATTTTAGGCTCATCCACACTTGTGCTTGTCCCATGCCTAGAAGGCACACAGGTTTGAGCAATTTCCCACTTGCCCTGTACTTTCAAGGCATGGATCCAAGCAGTTTTGCCTTCGTTGCGCTTCTTTCCCCAGGAAAACCTGCTCTTTAACGCTAAACCACAAGAAACTGCAATTGGCCAAAAACTCCATTGCTGTATGATCCTGCTGAGCGCTAAATATCGGGTTTCCCCTGGGGAACGCAGCAGGCCAAACACAGGTGTGGACAAGCTCTTCATCCCAAATGCTGCTGCTCATTTGCTGTTTTCTGTTTGTCATTCCAATGATAAATACTCCTTTCTCCTAACTGACTTTCCCTCTCTTCCCAACCTTCACTTTGAGCTTCTTATACTCACTTTCAAATGTCACAGTGTTTTTGGTCCTTAATATTTGTTCTCTTTTCTTTCTCGGTATGTTCCTCCCTGGATCCTTCTGACTACAGGTGCCAATTCTAGCCTAAGATTAGCCCCTTTCTCAACCTCTCCCCTCCCCTCCCTTTCCCCACTCCTCTCCAACCCCATTTGCCTCTGTTTTTCCCTTTCTGCTCTTGGTCACCTGAGTACCACCTCCTTGATATTTGAGGCTGCAATGCTTGACAAACCTACCTAGGAGAAAGGACAGTTAAACTCAGTGGGACTGACTTCTGAGTAGACATGTACAGGGTTGCACTGTGAACTCTCTGGCTCTATTTGTACATCCTAGCCCCTGTTTAGATCGCATCAGTTTACCCCTTCTTCCTTTTTTAACTTTCCTTCCCATTCTTCTCTAAAGTGCCTCATCTTTGCATATTTCACATATTATATAATCTGCCCTGCACCTAGAGTTCCACAGAGAGGGCCCAACAAACATTTTAAAACCACGATATATAAACTCAAGTCAAAACAAATCTTTAATCATTGTGCCAGCAGCGGAGAAATAAAAATACAGCCAACAGATAAAATCATTAGAGTTTGCCTTCCCCTTCCCCAGTGACCTGCACAGAGAGGTCCATCTTCACCTACCTTAGAAAAGACAGTTTATGTTGGAGACTGATGTACCTCAGAGCTGGGGTCATTCCATAAATGTGGAGCCAGGGCAATTGTAAGCCTGCATGCAAGGACTGCATTTTGTTTTGCTTTGTCTTTATATGCATAGTTTATTGGTTTTTAAGTTTGGACTGCACTCTATTTTTAATTATTGTACACAGTGCTATTTTTCTAGAAAAAGAGGTGCCGAAACTCACTGTGAACACCTCCCTTGTTCTCTTATAATGGCAATGGTGCCCACCTGAGAGGGGCCAGAACTCAGTTCCAAAAAAAGGGGGGGGGGAGAAGCTGCTCTGATTGTACAGCACCCAGCATATCTAACCACTTTGTTACTAATAAGTAATAGCAGGTGTATGCACATCTACAATAAAGGTAACTTCAGAAGTCGCAGAAGAGCAGTTGGTGGGCATAAACTCTGCCTCAAACTCAGCCCTCCAAATGTTTTTGGCCTACAACTCCCATGATCCCTAGCTAGCAGGTCCAGTGGTCAGGGATGATGGGAATCGTAACCTCAATACATCTGGAGGGTTGAGTTTGAGGAAGCCTGGCATAAACAAATGAAGCAAATACCGTGTAAAGAAGAGGTGGCTGTTGTAAGCATTATTGAAGGTTCATCAGCTTCTTCCTATCTGAGTTGAGTTGCAGGAAGCATGGCAGAGTGAGACTGGGAAACTTATTGTGGATGTATTGCGGGCATCTTCCTGCATGCAGGACAAGCACGGGAGGAAGCATCCATGGCTCTTGTGTTGATCTAAAAAGCCCCAGACAGCTTGGGTCTTGGATACCTTAAGGACTGCCTGAGGCTTTATAATCCCCATTCAGTCATTAAGATTGTCCAAAAGAGTGCTTGTTGTTCACTACCAGCATGTCACTGAACCTCCCTAAAGTGATTTGGGGTAATGTGCAAGATAACAGTTCTGCACTAGCTTCACTCCTTCTGACTGTATATAACATGGGCTTCATGTAACCCAGGCAACTATAGTCACGCCATATCCATTCCCCTATCAGAGTCTGCAGGAGAGAAGCAGGACAAAGGTCAAGTTCAGAAATCCGAAGCTGACAATATTACAGTTTTAGAGCAGTTTTCTGGGGTGTGTATTTGTAGAGGTTTCTCCCTAATGGCTGACCATCTCTTCGGTTCACAAGGAAAGCTTTGCTTTCTTTAACACTAAGACCGACTTTCCTTCTCCAGTAACAACAGACTGAGTTTCCCTCTCCAATACCTTTCTTCCCAAATTATCTCAGCAGAGAAAAGTGTGCCTTCTCCTGTGATTGCTGCAGCAGACACTGCAAGAGGAACTGAAAGCCAGACAGTGCCAGCCTGGATTACCATAGCAAAACAAAAGCAGAGGGTCATGGAGCAAGAGCTTAGCAAAGAAGAGAAACTGGTGGCTGCGGATAAGGCAGACGCAGAAAAACAAATACAAGAGAAGGAGCGAATGGAGGTAATACAGGTCATCCCTGCTTGTGACCTGCATGTGACATTGAATTGGGGCTCTTTGCTTTAACCTGCTTCTGCAAGGTATCTTGTAATCAATTAAGGTTGGCAGGTATTCACCAACTCTGCTATTGCATGCAAATGTTCAGCAAGCGTAAAAGCGGGTAGATAACTTAAGTTCTGAGCTACACGGGGCTGTTCGTGTTGGAATTCACAAAGAATGAATTCCTCAAGCACCCTTAGACTTTGTTCTCCTTTTCCCACACCCACACACTTTTTTTGTATTTTTAAGTGAGATATGCGTGTGGTGGAGTTTTAATTCTGTAAAGGGCAAGTGCTCACCTGATGCACCTTTTTTTTCTTCTATAGCAAAAATCCCAATGACATTTGAGCCCTTTTTGTAATCAACCCTATTCTTCCTTTTGCAAAGGTGGGCTTCCCTCTTCAACAGTGGAGCTCTTATCTCCGATGGGAGCTTTTTTTTTAAGGAGCGTTGCAGCGTTTCCTTTAGCCTTCCATTTCTTTATACAATTAAAACAACCAGGAAGAGCTCAGCATCATGGGAGAAGTTACTGTAATGACTGCATCAAATGTCTGTATGCAACTGCCCTAAAGATATCTTTTTAATCTGCAGTGCATTACTACAGAATATAAATGTTGCAATACCAACAGCAGAAGGCAGCAGTTTTCAAATGAGGCATTCATTCTGACCAGTTCATCTCCCTTTGTTCAATTTGCAACTGTGGTAAACCAGAACACCGTTCTCCATTTCAGTTCTGAACGTGTCTTGAAAGCTCAGCTGATGGAATACTTAGTTGCAGGAGTGTGTGCTTTTCCTTCTAAAAACATCTATGGGTTTTAATCTGTCAGTAGGGAGAAGGGAAGTCATGTATGGCATCCATGTTTGATGATTTACACTGAAAGTATATTTACAGGATTAAAGACTCATGTAGAGATAAATATTATGTCACCCTAAAAAACACGTTACATTTTTCCAGTAACCTATAAACCTTGGTGAGGACTTGAATCAGAATGAGAAATTTGGCCTCCAGTACTCAAAATCAATTATTTCTGGAATCGAGATAAACCAGTATATGGAAAAAACGAACTAAGACACAAAAAGCATCTCTGATGTCAATGTCAACATGGGAATCAAAATCTAGAACTGCAGCAGTGATTCTGCTGTAGTTTTTCTTCTGTGGACATTACTTGTCTCACTGTCTTCTGTGGTAAAATTATATAACTAACATAGTTAATTGCATAAATCATTATGTTATCCCAGCTCAGTCATTTCAGTGCAAAGAAATACTATGCAAATGGATGGTGGTGGAACATAACCAATTGCAGTTTTTTGCAGACTGAAATGACTGCAAATGCCAATTATATTCGCTGGATTCTGTTTTGATCATGGGACAAATAAATGAGCTTTGGCAATTTCTGCCTACACAAAGCATGAGTTGGTAGTGCTAATTTTTAACATAGACATTCACCCTATTCACCCTATGTAATATTCCTTACATTTAGCTTTCTTGATAAAACTAATGTTTTTGTGTTGTGATCCTGAATTAAGCAGCATTTTTAGATTGCGGAAGGGGGGGAAACCCACTAGTGTTGTGAATTCTATGGTTTTATTTCTTTGTGCTAAATGTTGGTTTTGGGTCAGATCCCAGGCCAAAGTAAACTTTGTTCAGATGAGTAATACTTGAAAGGAAGAAAGTCAGTTACGTTCCATTGTGTAGGACATTTCCAAAGGATAGTGTGCAGAAAAACTTCCATTTTTGGTTTGCAAAATTTCCTGTAGATTGTCCAATGTAGATTTGGTCTTACAGGAAGCTGAGTCAAAAAGCAATTGTTAAACTTCCACATTGTGATCATACCTTTCGAACCACCCTGACTGTGTGTCTCTGACAGAGAAATAAGTATGTATTATCAGCATACAGTAGTACCATCCTATGAATAAAACTAGCTTAGAGCAGGGTTCCCCAAACTTGGGTCTCCAGCTGTTTTTGGACTACAACTCCCATCATCCCTAGCTAGCAGGACCAGTGGTCAGGGTTGATGGGAACTGTAGATCTGGAGAACCAAGCATTGGAAACCCTGGAGCCATTGAGGAAGACAGAGGCTTGACTAGAAAATGGCTGAAAGGGTTAAGCAATCCCCTTCTCTTTTCTTCAGTTTCCTTACATTCTGACCTATACCACCCTGAGGCTGCTTTTGGCTTAAAACAGCATTGGAGCAAAAGATAAATCCACTGGTGTGTCATATTTTAAAAGCGCAGGGGCCACTGCTGCATAGCCATAGCTCCCTATTGTCCATGGGAAGCTGTTTGCTGCCAGTTTTGGCTTGCGCTTGCCCTCATTATCAAAAGAGGCCTTGAATAATTTGCTGTGGCTGCAACAGCTCATCTCCAAGTGCTTCTAATTGCATAATTCAAAATCCCCAAACAGTTTTCCAGTCTGCAGACTATGAAATGTTTATGGAGTGTTTACAGCTCAGATGGCATAAATAGGGCAAGTGTGTGTGACATAAGACCACATTATTCTATTGTTGAGCAGGGAGCCATGTCTGCTGCTGAATTTCTTGTGTTCTGTCAAATCCCTACTGTGGTTCTCTTTCCCACTGAATTATTTAGAACAACATTATCCTATGGTGTGTGGTATTCTGTCTCTCACCCCCCTTTTTTTTATTTAGGAAGTTCTGAGGCAACAGACAGATTTCACGCGAAACACATCCTTGTCTTTCCCACCCGCAGCTTCTTCTGAAGAACAGAGAAAAGAAACTAAGTCAGATATGCAGGAATCTTTGCCAGGAGGCAGCTTGCTGTCACACCATAACCCTGGTATGAAAACAAGACGCTAAAATTCTGATATAGACCCAGGCTGTAAAGTATTTTCCATCACACAAACAACGTTCCCAGTTTTTATTAAGGGTTCACAAGATTGGGCATTTCTGCAACTTCTTCCTGAAGGCATGCTGCTGGTTTTATTTATTTAAAGAATTTATAAACTGTACATCTTTCACAAATACCATGGTAGTGCCCCCCCCAAAAGAAATTAAAAATGAAATACAAGGTTACAACAACAAGATTGAATCAAATCTACGTATCTGTAAAACCGGCATAAACCATGTCTGACAATGCTACCTGAAAAAGCATGGCTGAATTTTAAAAAGTCTCAAGGAGGCATTCAAAGGAATACAGGTGCCACTCTATTTTCCAGGGGGAATGCATTCCAAATTGTGGGTGCTACCATGCTAATAACTCTGCCCAAGTATTCATTAAGCAAACTTCCAAGGTGTGTTGCACCCTCAAGATGTCTTCACTAGATGATGTAGGGGTTTAAGTAGGAGGAGGTGGGAAAAGCCAGTCTCTCGAGTAAACAGCTCCTAGGCGGTGTAGGACTTTATATACTGTAGTAAAACCTTAAACCTGTAGTTCTGATTTCACATGCTATTAGTGGGACTGAGGGCACCCTCTCCACATCTTACGTTTTTCAACCACACTTCTAAAAACAGGACATACAGATGTGATGAGCATTCTAGCAGGTGTATATCTGCTTACGCAAATTTGGGGGGGCAGCGGTTGTGGCCCTGCCCAGCACCCCGGGCCGGAAAGAGTCTTTTCACCCTTGTGGCCGGACATTGGGCTCTTCCTCAGCTGGCCACGGGAGGTTGGTGGGATTGCCCACCAAAACGTGAATCTATGTGGCCAATGAGAGTGTCAGTGGAGGGCGGGACCTGGGCAGCAGACCGGAGTGAACAAGTCTTCACTCTGATCTGTCTCTGGAGGATGAAAGCCAACTGTGGCAAGGGGTCAGCAGTTCAGTTAGTGGAAGAGCAACCCACCCTATATGCTGTTCTTTAGGCACCATGTTAAGAAGATCTTGCTGTGGATCAAAATGGTCACCTTATTCAGGGCTGGGAAGGAACTTGCCTGCAAAAAAAAGGGGGGGCGTTGGGTGCCTTCTTCATATCAGTCATCACAACTTTCAGTGGATAAGGCATTGGGTGGAATCCTTGGGTGGGGCATCACCTCGACTTAACCTGGTGTGATATTGCTGGGTACCCCGGTAAAGGGGTCTGAGTAGAAGTTTCTGTCCTGAAGCCAAAGGAAGAGCAGACAGGCCATAGAACCTCCAGTAGCAGCCTGAGGAGTTGAGTTGTGCCTTGAAGTGGTCCCATAACCCAGGCATGATCCTGTCCAAGCTTCAGCCTGCAGCCGGGAGGCGGATACAATGTGCACACCCAATGCCTAAGCCAAAGCCTACTTAACATCATTATTCAATGAAATTGTGGCCAATTTTTAATCCCAGAAAGCTGTTGTGTCAAGTTTGTTCCACCTGTCCTCACCTCATGCTCCCGTCCGCACTTTGTGCAAGTTTGCAAAGGCTGCCTTGTCGGAGATTGACTCTGATTCCAACATATATACTTCAGCAAGGGCAGAAAAAGTTCCAGGTTTGCTTCTGTGCCCTACATCAAACATGCTGACTGAACGCTTTCTGTAGCATGAACAATAAAAATGATCCCTACAAATGATGCATATGATGAATTGGGCACTTTAAATTTAGTTCAGGTGTGTGCTACAGAATAACCTTTATCGCAGCAAATTTAAAAGTGTTATTAGTAGGTTATTCATCATGGGTTAGGATTCTTAAAAAGATTTTTCAGCCTCGCCTAATGGCACTTCATACCATAATGGTTAATTAAGCTGATAGGGCAAAAAAAATCCTACTTGTTATTCTTGAGCATCACACTGCTATTAAGTAAGCGATATTTTTGTTTTCCACACAGTTCAGTCTTCAGTGCTGATTGAAAGAGAAGATATAAAACCACTTAAGAAGGTCAGTCATTCTTCCCCAGAACAACCTTCATGGATGGAACTTGCCAAAAAGAAATCTCAAGCTTGGAGCGACATGCCTCAGAGGATAAAATAGAGTATGCATTTTTATGCATAATAGTTGTTCTAGATTTTTTTTTATTGGGCTATGTTAATTGAACAGATAGTTAATCATGAAATCTATTATGTTGGCCACACATTTGTATTCTTAACCCACTGTGTAGCAGTGAAGATTCTGCTAGAAAGCTAATGCTGCGCTCTTTGTTTTTTGCTTGGAAAAATAATCTGTTGCAGATGATGATGCTTATCTTACATCTTCTTTGTTTCTTTCCCCTCTGCAAAATGGTTTGTGATGGATAAGCTTTGGAATATTTACTAACTATTGGTTTACCATTGTTTTGTTACCTTGTAACTAATCTTCCTATCAAAGTTCTTCCTCCCACTTTTTTTGAGCTATGAAACTAAATTCTTCCGCAGAAACACACATGCAAAACAAATGATGTTAGGTTGATAGATTAAAAGAAAATTAAAAAATGGTAGCATTGTGGTGTAAACATGGAAATAGGCTGGAATGCTAATTTATTCTCTGGACTGATTCAGTCACTACTACTCTCTCCCCACTCCCCAAACCTCTGCTCACTTTTGGGTCAGGATCAGAACCAAGCATTAGACATATGTGCTACTTGACAATACCTAAGAAAGTCATGACTCCACTGGAAGAACCCTCATTTATTTGAACTCCAAATAGGTAGCATAGTACAGGAAAAGGGAGAATCTGTATTCAAAAATTCAAGATCTCCTGTTGCAGTTGTTGATGTAGTGAGGATTGGAAGAAAGAGCACACATGCTTGATTTTGCACATCTAGTTGACTAGTGGGCATTCAGTAGCGTCTGAACAGCCCCTTGATTTCAAATCCTAAACTGAGCTGACAAGGAATTTATATCCGGGATGAGGGATATGTTGCCCTTCCCGATGTTGCTGGCTGGGAACTACCTGCTAGGGTTGGCCAATGGGGAGTTGGACTCCCAACGACATGTAGAGGTCCACAGGTTCCCTTCTCCTGATCTACGTCTATGTAAAAAATTAGACCAGGCACCCCCAAACACAGCCCTCCAGCTGTTTTGGGACTACAATTCCCATCATCCCTGACCACTGGTCCTGTTAGGTAGGGATGATAGGAGTTGTAGTCCCAAAACAGCTGGAGGGCCAAGTTTGGGGATGCCTGAATTAGACACTGCTTTAACCTCTGTTTCGTAACCGTATCATTTTCTAGAAGCTCCGTTGCTGCTCTTACACTTTGGAGAAACGACCTTATCCATGATATTGAAGGCTAGTCATAATGCCTGTCAGAGTTTTCACATTTTAAAGTTATGCACAGCTGTAAAAAAGGAAAGCCAATTTCACACATATATATAATATCACAACAGAAAATTCAAGACAAAACTGGCTGATGCTACTTACTTTCTTATCTTCACAGTTGGGGTAATCAGCCCGTGAATAAATGCATAGCCGTTGGATTCAGGGTCAGCGGAAAAAAGACCAAACTTCAGTCCCTAGTAAGGGAAACAGTTGGCAAGCTTTGTTTATCTAACAAAGGAGAAAATATTGCTTTGTCCTTCATTGTACACTGATAATCCAAAATTGCCTGGATGAGTGGCCTTCATTCTGCCCTCTTTTTGCATGCATGTTCAATATACATTTTCAATTATATTACAGGTGATCGCTAGGATTTTGTTAGCATGTGATGTAATGCTGGATATATTTTTTTTCCTGCTGCTGTTACTTTAAGGTGCCTTTTGATGTGTAATAAAATGGATACCATGTAAAACATCTTTCCACGGCAACAAAAATAACCACTGGATTTTATACATAAGGTACAGCCTTAGCACCTTCAGTATTCTTGAAGGTGTGGTATCAGTTAAACTGAATTTATTGAGTGTTGCAGTATTGCAGAAAGGCACTAGATTGGTGGCAGAGTTCATGCTTTGTTTGTGCAAGGCTCAATAGTCACTTGGGCAGCAATCCTGGTTCTCTCATTTGGCAGACAGAGGCTCAGACCTTATCTCTGTATGTACACCAAGCACCTTAGATAAGCTACCCACATAATTCTGAAAACATGGTGTATGCCTGTGGGTTTTATTACCACCTTTCGCCTAACCTGCTTTAACTCCGAAGGTAGTGTGCCATGCATGGGGTGTTTACAAATGTTTTCAGTATGTCTCAAGTCCATGATTTTGGGGTTGAGCACCCTAAACAGGAAAGCCCACTCAAAGTGCATGCTTCTTGTGATCATCAGCAATATTCTTATTACATGCCACCGAAAGAGGGACCAGGGATGCAAATGGTAAATGATCAGAAAGCAATAGGAGTACATAATTCCAAGAATGTGGCTGTGTGCATACTGCATTCCATAGAAAGCTTTCACTTTAAAAAAACAAAACAAAAACCCTAACCCAAATTCCCTGTGATTATCTGAACCCTGGGGAACTGTGGCTTTGTGTAAACTACGGCTAGTGAGAACAGGCCAGAAATCATGGTTTGATCCAGGCTTGTTCTTACTAGCTGTACTTTAAATGAAACCAGTGTTTCCTAAGTTCAGACATGCTTTTGGTCTCCTCCTCCTAGCATGTGAAAGAGGATGGAGTGTGTGAGCCTGAGGTTTGTCCAGGTTCATTTGTGTAGTGGGAAACCATGGTTTACTATTATGTCCGAACCGAGCCCTAGACTTTTCAACATTTTAAATGCATATTTAAAGATGCCTTTGCTTTTGGAAATTGTTCAGATACTGACCTATAGTTGAGCTTTATTCCAAAGTGCTAGGACAGTGTTAATACTATGTTACTTTTTGCATGTCCTATGCCAGCCAAATGGTTAAATTTGGCAAACAGGACATACAGTACTAATCTGTGCATTTGCAGTGAAGAGAATGGCTTGCTTTCTATAACTACTACAAGGAAAATCCTTGCAAGGAATTTTAAACTGCATTTTAGTTTAGGAGCGCTGCAGTGGACTATCTACCATGTTCTGTTGTTTAATGCACATGCATTTTCTATCACATCTTCTAAAGAAATGCAAGGCAGAGGTCAGTCATAAGATATGTCTACAAAGCAAGTAACTGCTACTTAAATCACAATAAAAATAATGAAAGTCAAATGCTAGAGGGTCCCCCCCCCCCGAGCGGAAATGATGTACTCTGTATTAACTACAGCATATGGAGTAAAATGCAAGGCTAATTTTAGACGGAGAACACTTCTGGTTTAAAATAGTTTTGTAATATGTAAACTTAACTGTGAGTTGTGTTTTTTAAAAACATTGTAAATCTTGCTTTGATTTTTATGACTTGCACTATTTCTAATTTTTGCTTCTCCGTGTAATGTTAACTACCTTAACTTTACATCTCTGCAATGTGCTGCACATGCTGAGCATGTTTACATGGTAGTAAATCCTAGTAAGTCGCATGGGACTTACTCACTAGTAATCCATGTTTAGGATTGCAGCCTTAGTTTTTTTTAATGTTGACTAAATTATTTTTATTGTTTTGTATAGAGAACTGCAATAAACTCTTGAGTCCAGAGTATCTTGTTGGACATTACTGACTGTGTAATGTGTTAACACATGCTGGACCCTATCCATGGGGATGTTAGAAGCTGCCTTACACAGAGTAAATGTCTGTGGGACAAGTGTATATGTGGAGGAGCCCTGAAACTAAGGAGGAGACAGCTAGCAGGCAGTGCCACTCCCTTGATCTGCTTCCCTCCCCCCCCCCCATGATGCAATCATAGCCAGGGGCCACTGCAAAAAATGGATATAAAATGGCGCTGTGTTCTACCAGCTGCTGAACAAGCTCCAGTGGAGAAAATCCTGTGTCAGAAACATTGCAGAAAAGTATTTTGTACCTCCTCCTTGCCTTGGGCTTGCAGAGCTTTGAATTCCATGGTGCTTTGTGTCTGGATAGCCATCCTGAGTATTGCTAAATTGGGATATTTGGTTTGCAAGGGTGACAGAGGACAAAAAATGGTTGGGATGTGCATTAACTTTAGGCTGTCGGGGTTATTAACCAAACAGCCCATAGAGCACTGTGAGTAAACATGCATAAGGTTTCACTTTAAATGTAGTGTTCCCCATCAAATTGGAGTGAATGTAGCCACTGGGCAGAATTTTAACATGGCATCTATGAAGAATTCTAGACTTGCCAAATAAGACAGCTTGTCAAGAGTCTAGGCATGTCTAGGTAAAGGTAAAGGGACCCCTGGCCATTAGGTCCAGTTGTGACCGACTCTGGGGTTGCGGCGCTCATCTCGCTTTATTGGCCGAGGGAGCCAGCGTACAGCTTCTGGGTCATGTGGCCAGCATGACTAAGCCACTTCTGGCGAACCAGAGCAGTGCACGGAAACGCCGTTTACCTTCCCGCCTGAGTGGTACCTATTTATCTACTTGCACTTTGACGTGCTTTTGAGCTGCTAGGTTGGCAGGAGCAGGGACCGAGCAACGGGAGCTCACCCTGTCGCAGGGATTCGAACCGCCGACCTTCTGATCAGCAAGTCCTAGGCTCTGTGGTTTAACCCACAGCGCCACCCACGTCCAAGTAGGGTCGGCATGAGTAGGCATGTCTACTCAGAAGTAATTCCATTGCATGTGCTTGGATACTCCCAACTATGTGTGCATAGGATTGCAGCTTTAGCAGTACAAAAACATTTTGCTTGAATGCTTGCACCCAGAGTTTCTTACAAATCGTTAGTGAGGGGCAAATTGTGAGATTCTACAACATGAACGTTTTGTTGCTCTCTGATTTATAAATGTTCCTTGAATGTTTTGGGGTAAGCAAGGTTTCTGTTATTCTCTACTATATAAGTATATATTTTTAAAAAAGTGGTATGATTGCTGAGGTCCCTTACACAGCCACTTTTGTTATAGGATCTTTCAATGTCTACATTTTGCTTGGATTTTCCACTTCTCTGTGTATATTGGCTCGGTGCCCAGAACACCTATCTGTGAATTGCTCTCAAACAGCTTAAGTGGATGTCATCCAGGAAAATCTTACTGACTATTTCCTCTTTTCAGCAACAACGATCCAAAGAAGTAGTGTTTCAATAAGTTCTGTGGAAACTTTATTTGGGGCAATTCAAATAAGGAACCTAAATGTCTTCGTTTCGCTTTGCAGTATCTGTCTTCCTTGCCACATTCTGCTCTTACTACTAGAGGCAAGAGTAATTAACTTTCCCTTTTTTGTACATTCTTTTGTTTTGTTACAGATACTTTATCAATCTTATATTATGCACTGCACATTTAGCAACCTAAATGATTGATGTTCACTGAGGCTCTTGAAACCATCCCTGTGCTATAGCCTTTGAGTATAAAAACAATAGGCATTATCAATTGAGAAACCAGCTACATCCTAGAAATTAATCATCACTGCTATTATCTATGCCCATTTCAAAATAAGTGTCCTTTAAGGGATTATTTAATGAAGGCCAATGCAAGTGAGAGAAAACACATGAGCTATTAACTTGAGAAGAATCTCGGACCACTTAGTGCAATAAAAAACAGTGGGCTACTTTTCTTGCGATTGTACAAAGTGCTGAAAAGAGAACTAAAATAGACACTGCTCAAACGCTTATTATCTGTGTATCAACATAGCATGAAAAGGAGGAGTATGCAGTTCAAAAAAAGCCATCCATTTATTCAGAAGCCATGTTTGGATTCGCAAGAACACAGTGCAGTGAAATCACTAGCATGTCCTTGGAACACCCATGATATTCCCATTGTTGGTGGCATAATTCTTACTCTAATGTCCATGTTTTTACAACAACAGCAACAACAACAGAGTTCTGTGGCATTTTACAGGCAAACAAATATATTAAAGCATAAATATTCATAGTAGAAGACCCTCCTTCCTTGGATGTTTGATGTTGGCTCTGATTAAATAGGCTAATTTTCTTCATTTTTAACATTTTCATTTAGGTGATTTATATGCCACTTTATGTTTGCTTGGTTTTTTTTAAATCCCTCATCCTGAAGTGGTTTAAAAGTTCCTAAAAATATAAGTCAAAAGACAACGATACAATAAAACAAAAATATAGATTTTAGAGCAGTAGCAAGATAGCAATTAGGTAAAATATCCCATCAAATATGCTATCATGTATTTGTAGGTAATAGCTGTACCCTCACTTTTGCTGCTATTTCCCCTGTTCAAATTCATACCAGAAAGTGGTAGAAAGTTGCACACTCATCCCTGGAGCTGTCACCAGGCCACACCTGCAATCATTTCTACCCCAGATTCAAAAAATGCATACTTATGGTATGACAAGGTTAAGATCAATAAGGCCTTTAAGAACCATATTGTCAGAAAAGCAGTGTTCAATGTCTGGACAAAATATAAAGACTTATTGGAAAATAAAACTCCAAGGTGGCTTTCACCTCTGGAAGCTAAGGCCCGAAAAAGACCCAATATGGAAGCCGATTGGCCAAAATATTGGGAATTGCTAGAAAAAGATGGAAATAATTGGAAATTGCAGAGTATGGAGAAAATGAAGGATAAAGTGCGAGACTGGTTACATTACGCTCAGATTAAAGAAGTTTTTAAAAATGACAAAAAGTTAGGGTTCCAGGTGGAGAAATCGAAGTTGGAAACAGAATTGTTAGAACCTAAGACTAAGGTACTTTCAAGAATGTATAACTTGCTGTTGAAATGGAACACACAAGACGAAATGGTTAAATCGGCTATGATAAAATGGGCACAGGATATTGGGCATAACATTATGTTTGAAGACTGGGAAAGGTTGTGGACCACTGGGCTGAACTTTACTGCATGTAATGCTTTGAAGGCAAATGTAATGAAAGTGATATACAGATGGTACATGACCCCAGTTAAACTTGCCAAAATATACCATTTGTCTGATAATAAATGCTGGAAATGTAAAGAAAATGAGGGAACATTCTTTCACCTCTGGTGGACCTGCCGTAAAGTGAAGGCCTTCTGGGAAATGATATATAATGAGTTGAAAAAGGAATTCAAGTATACCTTCACTAAGAAACCAGAGGCCTTCCTTCTGGGTATTGTCGGCCAGAAGGTGCTAAAGAAGGACAGAACATTCTTTATGTATGCAACAACGGCAGCAAGGATACTTATCGCTAAGAACTGGAAAACTCAAGATCTACCCACACTGGAAGAATGGCAGATGCAACTGATGGACTATATGTAACTGGCGGAGATGACTGGCAGAATTCGAGACCTGGGAGAATAAAGGATTGAAGAAGATTGGAAGAAATTTAAGACTTATCTACAAAAATATTGTGATTTAGTGGAATGTTAAGAAGGATGCTTGGTTATAAATAATTGGCCATCACTAAATTGGATCGGAATTTGATGATAAGTGAGATTAGGAGAAACAAAAATTTGTTGGAGAATTGTCACATTATATTTAAATGAGTGGTTATAAAATTGCAAATAAGATGATAATTTGCTTGAAAAAATTTATTAACGATGTAAGTGGGAGCGGGAGATGTGAGGAAGTCTAAAGAAGTTATGAAATTTTGTTAAAACAAAGCAATGCTGTTTATTATCTTTGTATTTCTTTTATAAAAAACACTAATAAATATTTTTTTTAAAAAAAATGGCATTAGGAAAAGGGTTGATCCCTCCTTTCTCCCAGTGCCACTGCTCTGATCACAACTGGACCATGTTGCTGTAAAAAAAAGGGGAGGCCAATAAGAAATGATAGTAAGTCCCCGTGCAATGTGTGTGGTTTAGCCCTGCAGCAGCAGGATAAAAACGTGTCTATGGAATCATTTCCATTCTACCATTTTTATTTTTGCCACGTATGGTCGTGGGGGAGTGGGGAGCTGTCACAGGGAATCTTTTTTCCCATTAACAGGATTTGTGAGTTAAGTGCATTTCTGTATGACATCTCCTTAGCTCTGGAAGCTTCTTTGCCTTGGGCATGTGTTTTTTATTTGTTTTGCCAGTATAAGGCTGTTTCAGGTGAAAACATGAGGGAGTTTCCTTAAATTCAGGTTCTGCAACTGATCACATTCTGCCGGGGAACATAGATACGGGGCACTTGACGCTTGAGGCAGATGGCTACATGACCTTTTTGAAGTTGAGCAGTGCCTCAAGCTGATTCCAAAAGAGACTCCTGGTTTAAAATGATTTATTGGGATTCCACATTCCCCCACACACACCTCTTTTTAGACACCCGGAATCTTTCTGAGGTACAGAATTTAACTTAGCCTGAAGTAAGTGGTAGAAGATAAGGTTAGGCATAGTTTTGACTTGCTTAGTCAAAGGACAAAGGGAATTTCTCTAACTTGTTTGTTCTGAGCACATCCTGCTCCTCCCAAGGGTATTAATTTGTGTGGCTTTCGGAATTGAGTTTGATACAGGCAGGCAGGGAGGAAGAGAAAGGAAGAAAACTAAATGAAAAAGAGCTGTTATTGAGCAAAAGAGCGGTTTTCTGCCACTTTTCACAGTAGTAGCTCCCAATGGTAGTTGGATTTGGTATTTTTATCCATTCTCTAGGTAAGGGACTTCTTATTTAATCCCAAGACTGCAAATAGAGAACCGCTGAAATAATCATCTACTCATATTTACTCAGAGAAGACACCATCCAGGACAGAGACAAGACGGATAAGATCTTCTGTTTGCCTTACTTTCCCGGCTGAACAACATATTAATGTTTTCCCCATATCTAGCCCAAATTAATCCTGTCATTAACTCTTGGTATGGGTCAGATGACTTCAAGAAACATAAGACATTGAAAGGAATGCTACCAAACGCTAATAGCATGATTGAACAAGGATGAACCCCCTCCGTGACCAATGAACTGGTTCCCAGTAGGTCACAAAACCTGCCAACCATCATTAGCTTATTTTCAGCCAGATATTTCTTTTCTTCAAGCAGCTCTTTGCATGGATATAACTGTACTTCAGACTACAGAGGAGGCAGAGGATTATATCACTTCCATATGATGTCCTTTTCCAGATGTCATAATGTTGTGGTGGGATGGCAGCTACACACTAATTCAGAGCCCAGACCATTCACAACCACACATTCACAAAGAATGTCCTGTTCGCAGGCTTCCCACAGAGAACAGGTTGTTGGACAAAATGGGCCATTGGTATGATCTAGCAGACTCTTCTTACCTTCTTATGCCATCTTGACAAGAATATGATTGAAAGGTGGGGTGTTTTATTGCCAAAACGTATAATTAATCACACACATACCCCAACAAGAAGCATCCATTAAAAAAATAATCTGTATGGGGCCTGTCTTCTTGCTATTTTCACTCCTAGCAGCCATGTCAGGAAGTGTTCTTAAATGTCACCAGTATATTGGTAACAGCGGACTTTAAACTACAGCACTTTCGTCAACCGTTCTGAATGCAACCGCGACTGCAATAGGCCGTTCATTCCAGGGAACAGCCCCAGGGAAAACAGCACAGAAGCCATTGAATGGAAACTCCTCCCACTCAAATCTTAACAACACAACGTGCCTCTTTAAAAATGTGTAATTTACGAATAAACTTCTGTCTGGCCGCAGAGTTTTTTAATGGTATGTTACCATATCTTCTCTACCCTGCTGGTATAAGAATACACCTTGAAGTGCTGGAAATAATGGAGCATGTCTGTGTCAAATTTTTTCTTATAATTTGCAGCTTTGTTCCTTTCAAGACTATGAATCGCAGGAACAGAGGAATCATAATCATGACATAAATTATGCTGGAAGCGCAGCTTTGGTAGTTATCAAATTTGTCATCTCTGGCACTTCACCAGCCCCAGCCGTGGTTTATTAATTGCTTTGTAACTCTGTCTGCCAGTTACACTTAAATGTTTGATCTTGCCTGTCCCCAGCCCTACACATTTTAAATAGCTGCATTGTTGGCAGGTGGGATGAATGTAGAGGCATCAGGGTTGGCAACAGCATCTGGCACAGTTGGGAAACTGCCAGGGCTCACTGCTGATGCCCCCGTCTTAACAACAACAAAACCACCCTAGTCCTTTGCCCTGTGCAATGTTGAGTGCCTGGGTCTTGCTGCCATATTTGTTTCCCAGAATGCCCCTGACGTAACGGCTCTGCAAGGCCTTAAAGACAGGAATAGTCAAGCTGGTGCCCACATTTATCAGGGTGGAGGAGTTTGGATTTGATATCCCGCTTTATCACTACCCTAAGGAGTCTCAAAGCAGCTAACATTCTCCTTTCCCTTCCTCCCCCACAACAAACACTCTGTGAGGTGAGTGAGGCTGAGAGACTTCAAAGAAGTGTGACTAGCCCAAGGTCACCCAGCAGCTGCATGTGGAGGAGCGGAGACGCGAACCCGGTTCCCCAGATTACAAGTCCACCACTCTTAACCACTAGACCACCAGTACCTCCTGTGGCACACATGAAAGATATCACCATATATCGTGCTCTAACCACAAAAAGGTGCCGGAATGCACTTCCTCAAAAAAACCCATCCCAGAACCCAAAGAGGATCTCTTCAGGCTCCGGGGAAATGGGAGGCAGTCTCCTTGCCAGCCAGAGGCTTGTTGAGGCTGCTTCGCTGAGGCAAGGGGAGCTTTCCACACCTCAGCTGAGCAGCTTAACAAGCCCCCTCCCCTGCGCTGCTCTGGCTTGTGCTTGCTCACAGATGGGGACAATTCGCTATCCAGCTTTAATTTGCTTTTGTTAATTTTTATGGAATCTGGGAAAGCCTGTGACAATTCCTTCTAGGGTGATGTGTGCCAAACTGTCCAAATGTTGTGGAGCTACTTGCGACTACATTTACAACTTTTGGAAACGGAAGCGCTGTACTTTTATTGTGAAGGCAGGGGAGCGGGGTGGGGGGCTCAGTGCTAGAAAACAACACGCGTCCAGTTTGCTGGTCTGCTGGGGATCAAGGAGGACGGTGTCCACATTTCAGACAGCGCTAACTGCAAAAAGCAGGTGAAGTGCAAATCAGCACCATTGTTTACAAAAGGCACGACATAGTTGAAACCACTGAGATTTGTTCTTGTAATCAAAGCCCAGAGCAGAAATCAAAGGAAAGCACATAGTTCATCTCTATGCTTTTTAAAATTTTCTTTATTGTTATTAGAATGGATGCAATCAAAAGTACAGCTGACATTCTGTAGGAGTTTCATGAACAGGATATTGATTACAAAAATGCTAAGCATGTATGTCACAGGTAGGAGAAAACGGGATGGCAGTGGCGGCAGAAGCCAGAATGCTTCTTCTCAAATAAAGGATGTCCAGCTCAATTCTTATTGGCCGGATCTTGCTCCTTTTAATGAATTGTTTGTTTCTTCTAGGATGGTTCTTCATTTCTCAAAAGTAGACTCCCATTCATAGAAAAGTTCCCTTATTCTTTTCCTTCACTCTTAAATTATCTTCTACTTAGTAATTCTACTGTTTCTCTTACCCTTTATACTTGTGAGTAAAGGAAGAAACAAGACATTACA
The DNA here is from genome assembly GCF_964234715.1 of Podarcis melisellensis. NCBI lineage: Eukaryota > Metazoa > Chordata > Lepidosauria > Squamata > Lacertidae > Podarcis > Podarcis melisellensis. The sequence goes on from NC_138531.1 coordinate 31,608,940, forward strand.
TTAGAAATAGTAAGAATAACAATATACATGAGTATATTCACAAAATCTTTAGATTCATTTTGCAAAATAATATGTAAATTGAACTGGTGTGAAACACAGCTACACCATTTTTTATTGCCTCTGTCCTGTGTGTGAAAAGAGAGCTGGGAGGGAAGTTATATGTACGCCCTCACACATACACAACACACAACACACACAGTCTTACCTTGTTATTGCTGTATTTGCTCTTTGCCCACTGCTTTCTGATCATAGGTTCTTTGGTGTCATTAAAAATGCAGAGGTTTTGGCCTCAGCAGCTGGCATAGTGGGGTAAATGCTGGAGCCCACAAAGACTTGCTGACAGTTGACCCTGGCCTTCTTTTGAACATACATATTTCTATATATGCCTATATAATAAAAATGTAAGAATGTTGTCATGCAGTCCTTGTGGGAGGATTTGCAGTGGTGCATCACAATACAGTGGTACCTCAGGTTACATAGGCTTCAAGTTACAGACTCCGCTAACCCATAAATATTGCTTCAGGATGAGAACAGAAATTGTACTCCAACAGCGCGGCAGCAGCAGGAGGCCCCATTAGCTAAAGTGGTGCTTCAGGTTAAGAACAGTTTCAGGTTAAGTACAGACCTCCGGAACACATTAAGTACTTAACCCAAGGTACCACTGTACTTGATTTTCATGAAGTCAGGGTGGAGTAGGGGAGCAAAAGTGAAGCAGGATTGTACAGCAGCAGTGGCTATGACATGAGAGAGAAGGGAGGAATACTGAGAGGGGGAAATTGTTGGTTTAAAACAACAGCAGACATTTGAGTAAAGCAGAGGTGGCTAAAAACAGAGGAAATTTGTAGTTTTTAACAAGTTTTGAATATTACTTTGAAATATCTGGGGGCACTGCATTCTTCCTCTGTCTCACATGAGACAGCTGAGGAATGGAAAAGGGAGAAGTTTGAGTACAGCAAGAAGGGAGCTACACTGAAAAGCAGAAAGCGGATGTTTTAAACAATGGTAGAAGTTTGAGTAAAGCAGTGATGGAAGAACAAGTGGCAGCTTTAAACAATGGCAGATATTTGAGTAGAGCAAGCAGGGGATAACACTGAGTGGGGGGAAGTGGTAGTTTAAAACAAGGGTTGAGTACTGCAAGAAGGAAGCTGGGAAAGGTTCTGTAGCATTAGCTTCTTTGTTGTGTCCATCACTGCTATTTCTTCTTGTCAAAACCAGATAATTTTTAAAAACAACATCAGTATCCCTCAAGTCATTTTAAAAAGTTAAGACAGAGATCTAATCTTTAGCTGCATCCAACATTCTGATAAAGGTACCTTCTGAAAGACCTCTCTATTAGTTGTTGGTTTTTAAAGTCCTGTTGTATGCACTGCAATTTTTCAAGGTGCTGATCCCTTGAGAGATAGAAATCTCATTTCATTTGAGCTGGCAGGCACGTTGTGCCCAGGTGATGAACAAAGTGAAGTAAGTGTGGCTATAGAAAAATGTCAACTCGCACATGACAAACTGCACTAATCTGCCACATCAGCAGTGACAATGGGCATATAACGGGTTCTATAAATTCAGATTAAATGTTTAAAATGTTAAATGTTTAAAAAAGTAGTAGTATGGGCTGCCTTCTTGATTTGGAAGGTGAAAACTTGCAGCGCTAATTCCACAAAAGCTTCTTGTCTGGAGGAGGAAGCCAAGGAAACAATCCTGCTCAAATAAGACATTGCATTCAGGGGACAGGAAAAATCAAAGGGGAGGCTAATGTTAGACAAGAGGGTGGATCTGAACCAATGATGCCAAAGATCCCTATCGTGATCTCACAAACCCAAGATCAGTAGATTTCAGTTTGCTGCTTCTCTCAGCAATATTGCCCAGCTGCTGGGACCTGGCAAGCCACTTCCAGCCGCAGAAAACAGCCACAGTCCTCTGAGCACTTAAGTGCCTATTGAACATAGTGGAGCATTTGCAAGAACTGACCTTCTAATGAGTTTGCTCGAATTTTTCAAGGTGCAAGGATCTGGAAATTACACAGCACAAACCCCCAGCTCTCCAGCACTTCAGCTATCATAGGAGGTGAAAGAAAACTCGCGAGATTTCTATTAAAAAAAAATCCCTAGTCCGAGACTGACATCTGACTACACCATCCGCTGGAACGTGCCATCCAGTAAAGGACGACCATTGGCTTCTTGCGCGGGTTGGGTTGGCCAATGGAGGTTCGGGTGAGGTGAAAGGAGGCGGGCGCTCAGAAGCCTAGCCGGTGTGGGCTTCTGCTCCTTGGGAGTCCTCCTCAGTTGCAGCTTGGGAGAAGCGTTTCCTCTGCTGCGGTGAGAGAGGACCGAGGAGGTGAAGTCCTTTTTGTGTGTGTGGTGCAGCAGGCGAGGGCAAGGCAGCTGTAACTGCAAGGGGACTCTTGGAACGCCTCCTGCGCGGGGAGGCACGCGCGCAAAGAACACGCGCGCGCGCGCCTGCCTGAGAGTGTGTGGGGAACCCTCGGCTTCTCTTTCTCTCGGTGCAAGAGCAAAGGGCGGCTCCTGCGGGACCAAGGTGAGCGCACGCCAAAGCTCCGCGTCCACTCGGGGCTCCACTCTGCCCATTCCCGGAGGGCGAACAGGGGCTTCCTCGGGTCTTTGGCGGCCCTGGTGGGATGAATTGACGCGAGTTTGGCGCTTTCGGCTTGCAGTGGGTTTGGTATTGCTACTGGTGCGTCTGCCTGCAAGACGGCGGTGGCGGTGTCTGTGAGGTGGGCAGACCATAAAATAAAATAAAATAATAATAAAAAGCCACCTTTTCTGTGTGACGAGGGGGATGCAGGCCGGCCGGCCAGCCACTCTCTCTCTTTGGTGCAGCCGCCTCCCTCCCCAAGTTCGTCCTGCCAAAGTCGGTCGGCGGGCGGGGAGGAGACTGTTTTGGAGTAAGTGGACTGTGCAATGCGACAGCGAGCTCGCTCTCTGGTTGTACACGCAGGAGGAGGGACTGAGAGAGAGGAAGAAGGAACGCAAGAGAGGAGAAGGAGAAGGGCAAGGATGCGGGTGGAGAGAGGGTCCGCTGGAGACTGCGTCTGTACGTGCGTGTGAATGCGTGTACGCGGGCAAACTCGCTCTCCTCCTGCATCAGAAGGATGGGGGGGGGAGAGAGGTGAGCATTGGCAGGCTAAGCATGCTTTGGACCTGACTTTGCTACCGGGGTACCGTTTTCCCTGTGGGGTTGGGGAGAAAAACACATTCATCTTGTAACACGCTATAATTTGACACACGTTTGTTGCTGGAACGAAGTGGGGGGGGGATTCGGAGGGCTGAATAAATCACCTGACAGTGTATCTAATCCCCACGGAAAGCATGTGTGTTAGAAAGAGGGAGGGTTGTATGAAGCACGGGAGGTAGGAATAGACCGAGATTGGCGTGTTATGTATACAAGAGAGGAAGAAAGTAGGAGTACAAAGTTCAGGTGAGCAGAAGACAGATTTGCATGTGGCACACAGGGAGAGACAGAGAGAAATGGGAGCAGGTGTAAGCATCCTGGGTGTGCAAGGCTCTTTGGGAGTGAGAAGGTGGGAATACTGTGCAAAAAGATGTATGTTCATATATATAAATGTGCAGGGTCAATTAATTCCAGAGTACTTCTGCCCTAGTTTTTCCATCTAAAATACAACCAATATGTTAACATTCCTTGTACTTAAATGGTTTTAATTTAACTACAGTATATGCCTCTGCTGCTGTTACTGCACTGAGGAGCCACAGTTAGCTGTGCTGCATCTTTATATCGTGTTTCCCCATCTGTCCCCTTTCCATTGTAAGTGCTGGTTAGCTTTATGCTGTGTATGTGTGGACTTGGGCATGTGCAAAGCAATGGGTGTTTGATTTGCTAATCCATGCTGCCACCAACTTTAACTTTGCCCATCACTTTTTTTGGTGGGGGCTATGATTAATAATAATTTGGTGAAGTTATAGGAAGCAGCATAGTTCTCCCAATTACAGTGGGCCATAACTACCTTAAGCCTGTGACCAGATTCTTGTGTGCTGCTGTAAACTATGAGTGCCGTGCCGTTAAAGTTGACGGCACCGACCTACTGATTGGGGTAACGTGAACCTGTATGTCATTTTCTCTCTACCTTTTACGCAAGCTATTTTCGTTAAAACTCTATTGAAAAGCTGTTCAAGGGCATGAATGAAGATTGAATCCTGCCTAGATCCTCTAGGTACAAGCGCACGATGCAGAATGTAACCCTTCCTTGGTGCATTTGGGAACTGTCAGCTACTTGTAACCATGAATCTCAGAAGCATTTGTGAAACAGTAACAGCTTCTGACGTTTCAAATGTTTTAACTTTCTCTCAGCTTTTCACGTGCTATAGTTACCACTTCAAGTGTACAATTTGTTTCAAACACCTTAGGCTGCAGACTTAAGCACACCTACTAGGACGAAAGCACCTGTTGATGGAATGAACGCAATAGCGATTGGCTACAGAAAAATGATTTTGTTTAAGTGAGTGGCAGAGTGAGATGGCTGAAAAGCAACCGTTGAAAGGAGAAGGGTGGCTGTGAGAGGAAGGGGGGGATGAGATGAGAGAAATGTGTTAACAAGCTGGCATGTAAATGTGTCAGCAAGTTGGCTGGATCTTGTAGGAGTCTGAGCTGCCCAGTGATACCTGGATGATCACAAGTATCCCACCCCACCCATGTATAGGATTACACTACATGAATGTTCAAACAATTAATGTAGGTTGCCAGTAATCCATAAAGACGGGGGGCGGGGGCGTTTCCCAGCCGGAACTTAGTGGAACTCAGTTCCAGCACCTCTCAGGTGGGTTCTGGCACCTTTCAGGTGGGCGCCATTGACATTCTAAGAGAACTTTAAAAAAAGAGCGCTGCATAAAACAGTCTTGTAAATTGGAGATAATGTAAATCTACAAGAGAGTAAAGGGGTAGGTGAGAAGATGTGGTTTGCCCAAGGCCTCTTACTAAGATAATGGCAGATGGGAGGTTTGAGCCTCTGTCGTGTGCAGTTCCCTCAGTCTCTTCTCTGTTGTGTGATGTGCTTCGGTTTTCTACAGATTTCTCTTCATTTTTAGGCTGAAACTGAGTTTCCCCTTTATGCTTAGGGAGTAGAAGAACAAAGAATGAAGGGCAAACTCTTCAAAAGCTTCTGAGAGTTCGTCATTCTCCAGTGATACGTCTGCTCTGCAGGTTGCACAATGATTTGGAAATGACAGTGCCACATACTCCTTTTGCTTCTGGCTATGCCGTGCTAGCGCTGGAATAAGTGGGCTTCAAGCCAACAGACGAAACTCAAATCCTGACTGTTGGCCAAATACAAACCATGTTGAAATGAGATGAGGCTCCGAAATGGGACTGTGGCCACTGCATTAATTTTCATCACATCTTTCCTCAGTTTGTCTTGGTACACAGCATGGCAGAATGGGAAAGGTAAGTAGCATCTTTTTTTCCTGAAAAGGAATGCATAACTTTCTCTATGACTGATGTTAATATAATTTAGGGTTGTGTGTGTTTTTTTTTAAAAAGATTGTGTGGACATGTTGTGGGGTGGGGGAATCCAGTTTTTGTGATAATACAACCCCCATCATCCAATTAGCCATGATGGGGCTAATGGGAGTTGGAGTCTAATAGCTGGAGGGCCATAGATTTTCCATCCATATTTTAGACCAATTTCAGAAATGACTGTTTCTGTCTGCAAATTTGGTGCTGCATTTGAAGGCTTGAAAAACCCACACACACAACGCAGAGCAGACCACGTCCAGATTTCTGATAAATCTAACCATAGAAGGAGAAAATGAAGAGTACACTATTAGTTTGCAGTTTTTTTCTCTCTGTGTGGGTCAGTGCACACCTGACATTTGTAGGTTTCCAGCTTTACTTTCTTTTTAAATAGAGTGCAATCATAGGAGCCAACTCCTAGGGGCCAAGGTCCCTTTAGGCCCCCTAGAAAATATTTGAGGGGTCTGCCCTCCCAGTTGATGGGCATTGCCACTCATATGGTGTGCATACACCATGTCATTATGTGGGGCAGAGCTTACCTGGCCCCCTCCCCAATATTTCATTGAAGTTGAACCCCCGGAGTGGAATGAATTGCTGCTTTTTATTTGATTTATGCTCAGATAGTTCTCTCAACCTTACAAGGAAATAATTTAAAGTTTATTTAAGTTTGCAACGACCAAGGTATGGTCCTGCACTATTGATCTTGGTTCCACATGGTGGGGAGGGAGAAAGAATCCCAAACGAACTACAATTCTGAGCTGCAGTAATTATTCAGATAATTATGTCTTTGGCCTGTTTAGTACACAAGGCCAATAGACTAATCCACAGTATTCTTTTATGAAAGATGCTCACAGTATTCTAATTTTGTTGGTTAGTTGCTGGAAAACTGTTTTAAAATAAATTTGGGGTCCCCTCCACTTAAAATGTTTTTAAAATTAAAAATACGTAAGTAACATTTTCAAAGGGCCAAATAAATTACTTCCCGCAGAAAATAGTGCTGGTAAACAAAAATGGGGGGGGGGGGCGCGCAGCAACGAGATTAGTGCTAATGAATTGATTGACACTTGTAACTGCTCAGTTTCCTCCCCCTTTGGTAGATGTTCCAGTGCTATTCCCTATGACAGTGCCAAAGGTTGCAGTCTTGTTGACCCATTCTACTGTTGCTGATTTGGCAGATTTCCAAAGGAAATATAATAGGATTTTATTTTATTTGTGTGTGCATTGCAAGCCAGCCATTATTTGTGCTTGTAAAGTTCAGTACAGGGAAGTGGTAGGAAAGATCGCTCTCACACACCTGGGAGAAGCTGTGCCTGCCACAGAACACCATTCTGGGGCCAGTGGACCATTGGTACAAGGTAGCTTCATGTACGTATGTATAAGAACTGCTGCCTTTGAAACTAAAGGCTGATTTATATATCAGGGGATGTCTTTGGAGATGTGCTTCCTGCTTCTTGCTCTGCCCATTTATCAGTGTTATATCTGTGTAAGTATTCCTGGGGTCATGTCCCCTTGAGCAGAGAAAAGTTTGCATTGCAAAGTAAACCTGTATAGAATTGGACTGAGAGCAGGAAAAACCGCTTTTTGAAGGGGACATGAAAGACTGTAACGTCGATCGGCCAGGTGGAAAATGGCCTGCAAGGCAGGAACAAGTCTTTCAGGACTTACAGACAAGATGTTCTCTTTATAAATAGAGACCATTTGGGAATACATAAATGCTGCCTCTTGACTGATTTTTTAGTATATTTGAAAATCTTAAATGTTTTCTAGCTTCCATGGTCCGTTTCATTCGGTAGTGTTAATTTATTCATGTAGCTTTTAAGCCTTTTATTTGAGTGGCATGTCAGTCTGCTGTCTGCACTTCAGGCTAGGTGATTCTGAATTTTTTTCTAGCTAAAATTGAAAACATTTACTATAATCTTTGCAGGTTAAAATTTATTTTGCTTGGAGTTTATTTAGGCAAATCACAAAGTAAACACAGTTAATAAGAGAGGGCATGCTTCACTGAAAACTCTTGCTCATTCTCTAGAGACTATTTTATATCGCATTCACACACTTCTGTTTTAGCTGGATTTGCCTGCTTCTGACTTTCATCTCTTTAGTCAAAGAGCTATTTTCCTCTCCTTATTATCAACCTTGCAACATTTGTATCTCTTAGCATTGCTTCTAACAAGAGGCAACTATGGTACTTATATGTAGCTTGCATGCCTAAATGTACGGTATGTATGAGTGTGATATTTGTATCCCATGCTGCATGCAAAACAGATGGCTTAAATAGTCTGTTACTTTAAGATCTGACAAAGTGCAGCAGGTTAATTCAGTTAATTCAAGTTGTGTTTCTTACACTTAACAATATCTCCCACAGGGCAGAAAATGACCATAGATCCACAAGTGATTGATTATGACCATACGGTTATTTGCAACTCAGGTTTAAAGTCGGATGCCTTGTTAGTCTTTTCCCATAACTTAGGCTCGTGCCAATGCTTAATTGTTTTAGGCGGGTAACTTATTTCGCAATACTGTCAGGAGTGTGTGCAGGAGCCGGGCCCTGTGACCAATAGGACTTTGCAGGACTGGGGCCTTCCTAAGTTTGTTCTGAAGAGTTTGTTCTGATTCCTTGCTTCTTGATCCAGTGGCGTAGCGTGGGGGGTGCAGGGGGGGCGGCCGCACCGGGCGCAACATCTGGGGGTTAGGGTTAGGGTGCGCAAATCCACGGGTTAGGGGGCGCAAATTACTTGCCTTGCCCTGGGTGCTGACAACCCACGCTACGCCACTGTCTTGATCCTTGGACCCTTGACTTTGTGACTCCTTGCTTCCTGTCCCTCGGACCCTTGGCTTCTTGACTCCCGGCTCTCTGACCCTCGGACTCTTGGCTTCCTGACTCCTGGCTTCTGGACCCCCGTTCCTGCTCCCACCCCGCCATCTTGCCCCCAGTCCTGACGTCCCCTGCCGGGACTTTGATCACCCGTGAATCAGAACGTGACAAATACAGTGGTACCTCTGGTTACAGACGCTTCGGGTTACTCGTTTTCAGATTGCGGACTGCAGGAAACCCGGAAGTACCGGAAAGGGTTACTTCCGGGTACCACTGCTTGCACATGTGCAGAAGCGTGTGTGTAGATGCAGCGCTGCAGGCTACGAATGCTGCAGGTTGCAGGCGTGTCTCCGTCACGGATTACGTCCACAATCTGAGGTTCCACTGTAATTCTGTCAACGAGCAGGAGTACACTAGATGCGAAATTGCATTTAAAATGAAAGCCATCCTTTCGGTGTAGTACACTAGGCCACTCCACTCTATGAGCTTAGGTTTCAGGTTTTAAAGGCCTGTTTTTGTGTATGTTTTTTTAGCTATGTAGAAATTGTGTTTACGAAGTTGTTTCCATAGCTGCATCTATACACATAATTCAGATGCTGAAAGCCCTGTTCCTGTTTCTGCTCTTTCTAGGGCAAAATATATATCTTTTAAAATCTTTGGCACTTACCCACTACAGCAGTTATGTGTCAAGCAGCAACACACCAGTGCTTATGTGGACCCTTTAAAACTGGAAATGGAACAGACCTCTGTGTGGGCCAAATAACAGTGGTAATTGGTTCCTTATACCCAATCTTGTTAACTGCTATGCCTATGAGCACTCTTTAGGGCCCATTATATATCCCAGCTTCTCTGTTTGCTTAAATTTTGGTCACCTGGGTTGTGCTCTTCCTGGAAATGGGAAATGATGTGAGCCCTCTTCAGTTGTTTGCTTCTCCCTATATGATTGCCATCACTTGAGGGGGAACAGCTTGTAGTCCCTGCCTTCCCCTCTACAACACCCTCATCACCATCTTCATTGTCACCCAGTGCTGGGAAATGAGCTATGGCAGTCGGGGGGATCTGCTGTGCTACACCAGGGGTCATCAAACTTTTTCAGTAGGGGGCTGATCCACTGTCCCTCAGACCTTGTGGGGGGCCAGACTATATTCTGAAAAAAAGAAAAGAAAACAAGAATTAATTCCTGTGCCCCACAAATAACCCAGAGATGCATTTTAAATAAAAGCACACATTCAACTCATGTAAAAACATGCTGATTCCCAGACCGTCCGTGGGCTGGAATGAGAAGGCGATTGGGCCGGATCCGGCCCCTGGGCCTTAGTTTGCCTTCCCATGTTCTATATCACACAGAGAGCTTTCATGAGTAGAGAAGACCTGCTGCAAAAGTTGCCTTTTCAACATTGGGGTAGATGATAAAGGCACGTGGCTAATGTGTGTGTCTCCTCTTGTGTTCTGTCATATCCTGCCTCAAAGTACAGTTGGCTGCTTCCTCCTTAGCCCATTGTGTTCACCATTTTAAAAGGCATTGCTGATGCAAGCAGTCATTGAGCAATGAATGCTGGAGGAAATGATCTGGGGAACTCCTTAGATGAAAAGACACATCTGGTTTCCAGTGTGTCATTTGATGCATATGGTTAGCACTATATATATGTGTGTGTGTGTGTATGTATACATATACACACATACATATACATACACACACACACACACACCCTTCTAATATGATATACTGTGCACATCCGTTGACCATTCAGATGCTACTTGTATTTGTAAGCCGACTTTGTAGGCTCTACACTTTGGCCTTAATTATTCATGTTCCTCCTGAGACAGTGTCCCAAACCCCTCATTCTTCTGGCATATACAGAGGACTCAAGGGGGAGGAGGCGGCCATGTTCCACCTGTTTCCAGGCTTTGGGGATGTCAGAAGTAGTTGTAGACTACCTCCCAGAACTCAATATGGTGCAAGACTGACACCCCACTCTATGAACTATTTGTGTGTGCAGGATAACTCAGTGGGAGGGCTAGGGCCCTTTTCGCTATGCATATGTGTCACTACTTGAGGGCAAGAGGCTTCTGGAAGGAGTTTTGATTTGCTTCTGGCAGCCACATTTATGGACCCTTTTAATCTGACTAACAAACAACAAATCAGCTTATTGGGCACCATAGTCTAAGGTACACACACACACACACACATGTGATGTATATAGTCAGCTAAGAAATGGTTGAGTGTGCATATTCCACCTTTGGCTCATAGCTGTCAACTTTTCATTTTTTTGCGGGAAATTCCCTTATTCCAGCGCCATTTTCTGCTGCTATCCCGGATTGTTAGATATCCCGTAGACTGTCCCCGGGACAGGTGAGGCTGCTGAGCCCTTATTTTTGAGGCTCCCCAGGACAGGTGAGGCTGCTGATCCCTTATTTTTGAGGCTCCCCAGGACAGGTGAGGCTGCTGATCCCTTCTTTTCGAGGCTCCCCGGGACAGGTGAGGCTGCTGATCCCTTATTTTCAAGGCTGCTGATCCCTTATTTTCAAATCTGAAAGTTGACAGCTATGCTTTGGCTAAGATGCTTTGATACCTTGAAATGGTCACAGACATTATCTGAAGAGAATTTGTCACAATAAGAGATGAGGAAAAGGGTAGCTATGGTGACGGTAGTGGCAGCTCAGTTTGGCAGAAGGGGAGAAATCGCATCACAGTGGAGGGACAGGAGAGGCTAGGAGGCAGGAAGAGTGAAGCGGAAGAGAAGAAACAGATATATTGGGATGTGGAGGCAGCCTGAGTTTGGCAAGAGGTCCCATGGCTGGATGACTGTTTAGGGAAGCTTCTGCTGTTTGCTTTGGTACCAGAGATGATATATTGGGGAAACAATTCAGAGAAGGGAGAGACAAAGTGATGGAGAATCCTGCAGCATGTGGAGTGCCTTCTTCTGTTCTTTCTCCTCCTGTGCCCAGTGTGTTTCACAGGCTTCTTTCATCCGGAGCATGTGATCCTGTCTTCAGTATTCTATAGTTTTCTGGAGCAAATAACCACAGCAGGGTTTCCCAAACTTGGGTCTTCCATCTGTTGTTGGACAACGGCACCCATCATCCCTAGCTAGCAGGACCAGTGGTCAGGGATGATGGGAATTGTAGTCCAAAAACAGCTGGAGACCAAAGTTTGAGAAACTGGTCTTAAGTATCGCAGTTACTTTTTTATTATTAACAATTTCAACATAACAAAATATCAAAACATCTCATATTCAGTATTTCCCCCACTTCCCCCCCACCTCCCCATCAAACCCTCCCGCCAGCCCCACAAGCTCGGGGGATAGCGGGGAGGCGGAGCGCCGCCACCCCGCTATTCCCTGACCCGATCTGGAGGCTGGCGGGGGGGGGGGAGAGAAGCAAGCTTGCTTCTCTCCCCCGCCAGCCCCACAAACTCGGGGGACAGCGGGGCAAACCGCTGCCCCATGGAGGCTAGAGAGGCTGTCCCTGAAGGCAGAAGAGGGAGACGGAGCACTCCGTCTCCCTCTTCTAGCTTGGGGATGGCTGCGCAAACCTGGGGGGGGGAAAAATAATTTTTCCCCCTTGTTTCCCCCCCCCCCAAAAAAAACCTAGGTGCGTCCTATGGGCCGGTGCGTCCTATAGGGCGAAAAATACGGTATATTGTTCTCTGCATACTGTAAAATTGTATATATCCTTATATTATCTATCTACTATGTTAACAATCAATAAATTTGTGTATGTTTATTCAAAACCTGCCAAGGAGTTCAATTCATTTTGTGGTCTTTTCAAGTAATTTGTAAAAAGTTCCCATTCTTCTAAGTATCGCAATTACTAATGCAATAATCTGAATTCACCCACTGTCATCCAGGAACACTTGCAGTTGCTCCGCCACTCCTGTCTTTCTGGAGAATCAGTTTTTACGCTGCAAATGTCCATTTGTTTCACATATCATCCTTCCGATGTATGCTTCTGTTGTGTTTTGTATCAAACCTTGGTTAGCGAGGAGAGAGCTTAACTGTGAATCCCGGTTCAGATGACACACCAAGCCAAAATGTTGCTAATGCAGTGCAGCAGTAAAAAGGAACAAAGTGGTTGTGAGAGCTCCTTTCTATCTGTGAGAGCCCAGCCATTTGCATTGTCTCACAAAGTCATAGTTTGGCTTACCACACCATCCAAACATTTTCATTTGTGTGTAATTGAAATACTTTTTAAGGAATATTAGCTGGTTTAGATTTTGAAGCTGTTTGAAAATGCAATCCAAAGCTGATAGTAAAACACATTCCATGTACAAACCGATTGAGAGAATAGTGGTTACTAATTAGGTGAGAAATGTTACTGGTGACAGATGGCTCTGTGTAAATTAAATGAACTGTACTACCTGATTAGAGTTTCATCTGGAGGATAATTGCATTGTCGTCTTATCGTTCTCTTCTCCGCAGTTTTTTCAGGTCAAAATGTCTCTTTAGTGCAGTGATACATTATATGTAATGATGGTCCTGTAAGTCCCAAATTACGGCTTGAGATATCCTGATGCTAAATTATTTACCACTAAAGCCTGTGGCCCAAATCCCATTTTAACACTGTGCAATGGCTTTCAGATAAAATAGGATAGATGTGGCAAACCCCTGCATGTGCATCGCAAGAACCAAAACTGAAAAACAGAGTTAGCGTCTACAAAGTATTTGTTTTAAAACATTAATTTTTGGAAAAGTTTTTAACTAGTCAAAACTTTGTATTCAAGTCAGCTGTCTATCACAAACATTGTAAGAGCTGACATGGCTGTCTTTGCAATTTTATATTACATAAATTGTATAACTCAGGGGGCTCAGCTGTTGGTCATTTAGTGGGGAGGGGACATATACTCAAAGTTGCAGCCATTCTGTAATAGCCCAGGTGTTTGGGTAATGCTGATACAGGTAGGTCTAGTAGTTCTGTAGTATGTGATTATTAATGTCTTATTGTTTGATGACCACCTATATATCAAGTCTCAATGGATTGTATACTGTACTCCAACGTGCCATAATTTTATTGCTTGTATATTGTGTATACAAGTTTATGATATATTTAAAAAAATAGTAATATGAGATGCAGTAGAATATGTGGTGTAAGATCACCTATTTTTGACTACAGGATTCAGCTGCACCACTGCTGTGGAGGTGTGCAACTGTTCCAGGACCTTTCCTGGTATCAGCGTCAAGTAGACTAGTCGGTAGTTGCCTCTGTCCTTCCCCCATCCTTTGAAGATGGGGACCTCACTTGTTCTCTTAAGAATTCTTCAAGACTGTAGACAGAGGCTCTGAGATTACATCTGCAAATTCCTTTAGTTCTCTTGGATGCAGCTCACTGGGCCCTGGAGATTTGAATTTGTCTAAAGTAGCTTAGTGTTCCCATACCACCTCCTTTCCTATCTTGGGCTGCGGCTCCCTCTCTGCATAACTTATTAAAATATTGGTAGGTTTGGCACTGTTCTCCTTTGGGGGGGCGGAGACAGCTTAAGCTGTGTAATCTGCATGGCTGCCTTCCTGTTTATTGCACAGTCACCTTCCTGGTGATAGAACAAGGTCCCATGTGTGGATGGGATGAGCCTGGTTCCTTCCTTTGTTTTCCCCCAAATAAACTTCCCATGCTTAAAAGGCACATTGATGCACAATTCCAGGAAGGTGACTCTACAATGACTGTAAGGCTACTGTCCAATAAAGCTACATTGCGTTCCAACTTAATTTTTCTGTTAGATTAGTGGTGGGGAACCAGTACACTCCAAATATTATTGGACTCTAACTCCCATCAGCTCCAGTGACCCCAGCAGTGCTATTTTTTAAAGGGGGGGGGTACTTAAGGGTACGCAGTACCAGCACCTCTTTTTCTAGGAAAAAAGCACTAGAGCCTAGCCAATGTTCAAGGTGGATGGACAACTCAAGGAGTCCAGCAACATTTGGAGGGCACAGAATCCTCGAACCTGATCTAGACTATCTTCATCACACCCACCTCCCTGCCCTTGTGATTGCTCATCCTTCTCAAATAGTGCTTTCACACTAGACCATAATCCCTTGCAGCTTTGTTTTACCGTATTTTTCGCCCTATAGGACACACTTTCCCCCCTCCAAAAATGAAGGGGAAATGTGTGTGCGTCCTATGGGGCGAATGCAGGCTTTCGCTGAAGCCTGGAGAGTGAGAGGGGTTGGTGCGCACCGACCCCTCTCGCTCTCCAGGCTTCAGGAAGCTATCCGCAAGCCTTGGGAGCCCGACGGGAGTTCTCGCCGGGCTCCCAAAGCTTGCGGATAGCAGCCTGTTCTGGGGTCGGGGGAAGCTCGGGCTTCCCCCGCCCCAGCCCCACTCCTGGGGGGGAGATAATTTTTTTTTATTTATTCCCCCCCCCCAAAAAAAACTAGGTGTGCCCTATGGGCCGGTGCGCCGTATAGGACGAAAAATACGGTAGATTGAAGCCCTAGTGTGAAACTGACATGTTTAAATTTCTCACATTTTTTGAGGCATTCATGTAATATAATGATCCATTGACTGTCTGGTATTGCTCCATCTTGTCAGAACTTAGAAAGTCCAACTTATTGAGAAGAACAGTCTTACAGTATCTGTAGGTATAAATTCCCTTAGAAGTATTCTACTTGTCTCTGGCCTAAGGGATATCAGGCAGATGAAATCTTTTGCCACTAGACTCACCTTCATCATTACGTTTCTGGTGGGTGCTCTCTTATTACCCTATTTGTTTTAATTGCTTTTGTAGTTAATTGGCCCTAAAACACTTCTCTCTCTTAACCCCCCCCCATTTGCACAATAGTTCTTAAATGAGAGAAAAATTGCACCAATGAAATAAATATTTGGGGTTCTTATCTTTTCTTTTCTTTTAAAAAAACCCTGTTGCTTTTCTGGCCATTGCAATTTTAGCAACTCCTCCCCTAGTCAACATATCTTAACCCAAACCAAAACATCAATTTTGCTTGATCACTGTTTAAAATAAATCTTGAAAATTTAAGCAAAAAAAGTTTTCAAAAAAATTTTTTTAAGGTGAACAGCACCTCCCTCTCACCCATGACATGCCCACAGATATAAATGGAACATAGGGAGGAAAAGTGACACCCCCCCCAAAAAAAATTCAACCATGGAAAATCAAATGCAATTCTGCTGGAGGTTGCAATGGAATAACAATTAGTGGATAGGAGCCTTCTGTCTAGAAGCATTAAAGATAAGGCTGGGTGTAGGTAGATCACCCCCTTTTTCCCTACTGCTGGAAAGAAAGGGTTAATTACAATCATAAGAATGACTGTTTTAGTTGAAAAGGTGATCTAAAATTTTATACAAGATATGGATGATGTATGCACTCAGATTGTATTTGCCTAGTTACCATGCTGAATAGAGCCTATTCATTTTATTGACTTCAGTCTCCAATATTTTCCACTGTAGAAGCAGCAGCATATCTGGAAATTCATTGTGATCCCTGCTGAATGCAGGAATGTTGTTGATGATGATTTTATCTTCTTGTTGGGACCACTGGCAAAATCTGTTCGCATATACTATACATCCCCAGTGCCAAAATGCAAAACGAATAGCCAGGTTTTGATCAAAGAAGCAGAGCTGTAAATTAGCTTGCTGATCTCACCTGGAACTTTCAGTACATATCTTTAGGCACCAAGCAAAAATGTTCCTCTGTAACCAGGCCTTTTGGCTGGTTAAACATGCTACATTGTGGGAAAGGGGGTCATTGGCTTGTTTTAGTTTTATTTATTATGTATTTCGTGTTCTCATTTTGGATTTTGATGTTGTGAACTGCCATGTGATCTTTGGATGAAGGGCGGTATACAAATTTAATAACAGCAGCAACATATAAGGAAACAAATCCTCAACACGGAACTGTAGTAAAGGACTTATCTTTCCATCCAGATCATGGACTTAATTATCCTTATTGTTTGAAAGCAATGCACAGACAGAGAACCATATGCTTGCCTCATTTGACCTTCATTTGGGGCTGATCCCCCCTCCCAGTGCTAAAGTCTGAACCTCTAGCTCATAATTGATAAGAACAAGATTTTTAGTGTTCAACACTGTATTCAGGTGCAGTTTGATGTAGGAAGTGGCTGTTGCTAACACCACGTTTTTAATTGTTCCGATCTTTGCTTTTTCTGGCAACTTTCATTTCCTTCCGCCAGCTTTTAAAATGAAGCAGTGGTTTATTTTGCTTATGGCCATGTGTTTGGGTTTCTGTGAATATCCAAGAACATCAATTGTGTCTAAAACAAGAATATCTTTGTGTTAGCAGAGTTCGCCCAACTTTGAACTTGCCTCTGAAAATCTGCAGGCTTTCAAAATATGTGTTTCCGGTTGAAATGCATGTCTAATTGTCTGTGTTCATTTGTTTGGATGCTTAACTCTTCCAAGCTGTTATACTCCTTTATATTCATCTCACAGCCATGTTCATACAGGGACTGTTGCATCACATTGGAGCAACTTGTTTCTCGTTAACAGTCTTGGTGCGGCAGGTTGACTTATTCCCTTCGCCATCTCATTATTCCTAGCTGCCTTTGTCTCTTCCAGTCACATCCTTGCAGAAAGATTATTGTGTAGCCAGATGTGTTAAATTAAAGCAACTGAATGCTGGCTTTTACTAGTCAGTAGAGATGTGACTTCGTCTGTTTTTCCACATTACATTTGACATTGATTCATAGGAATTATTCCCCAGGCTAACAGTTAATCAGAAGTCCTGCCTGTGCATTGGTCTCTGAGATAAAATGTCCTGTCTCAGAAAGTCCCTCTGGCATTCTGCTATGCCCCTTCTCTTAAAGACAAAAGCACATGGTTAAGCTCTTACACTGTGTTTTCATAGACGTTTTAATGTTGGTGTGACTCCCAATGCACTTGTGTCTTTCAAGTGTAATATGAGGAACAATCCCTATTACTATTCCTTGGTGAATGGGGGAATAGATTGACTTGAAGGATTATTTAATAGTTTAGAAGAAATTACCTAAGTGTGTAAAGTTTAGAGAGCTTTATTTAACAATTCAAAGTCTGGTTGATTGGTTTGAGGTTTTTTTTGGGGGGGTTAATCTCCCCCCCCCAAAAAAAACACATTAAAGGGCTTGGGGGAACTGAATACTTCTAACAGATAATGCGTTCACAGTTTAATAAACCTGCAAAACGAAATCTAATTAAATTTGACTTTTGGCCATGTTTTTCACACCAACCAAAGCTCTCAACCCACTTGCAGAATGGACCTGCCCATGCAATGGGATTTCCTCTTTTCCCTACCCACTAGTTTATAGCATCCCCAGACCCGCTTTTGCGCATTGGAGGACCTCTCAGAGTACATTTTTGAGGCACAGACTAGAAGAAAGGGGAGGTCCTATTGTGTCCACTCATGAAGTGTTGGGTATTGCCCTAAAGTCTGTACAGAATTATCTAGATATATTCCTTCCTTTCTTTAATTTTCAGTTTACAGTGCAGCCCCGTACTTCTTTATTCCAAGTATGTCCCATGAAATTTAGTGGGGCTTATTCTCGTGTAAGTGGGCAGTGTTAGAAATTAGCCCATCACCAGGTGTGTTTTGTGACTGGCGCAGGTCCAATCACAACCACATGGAGATCTCTGGGTGCCAGGCTGACGACCGGGGAAAGCAAAATGTCACTTAGAGAAGGATCTGAAATATTTGTTTTATTCTGGGTTGTTCTGTTTGATGTTTTAATGTGTTGTAAACCACTTTGAGACTTGTTATAGCGGTATAGAAATGAAATCATCATCATCAACAACAAGTCCCATTGTAGGGGGATATGGGGTCTAGACACTCCATTGTGGCAACTGCAACCCAGGTTTATGGTCCCATTTGGCGATTAGCTTATATAGCTGCTCATTTAACAATTAAAATGGGTATAGGATTCCAGCTGCACACTTCTTTTCCAGTTTAAATAGCTTGTAGAACTTTTCTTTCCTCTCCCTGTTATCTCCTTGATTGATAGTATAGGAGTAGTTGTTCTGTGTTTGGTTGCTGTTTTTTGCTTTGGTGGGACTGCTTACTCTACAGAAATTATTCACCCATGTCATGCACTCTGAATGTTGCAGGGGCAAGATAACATTAACTGTTGTGTTTTGACCTTCTCATGTGCTGCTATCGTTTGTGGCTTATATCTAAGGCCTTGCCTTCCTGCTATCCTTTTTCTTATAAAACCATTAGTGTAGAACCAGCATAGAAAATAGTTGCAGGTGGTAAAGCGGCTCAGATTCAGAACTGATAAAAATAAAAAAAGAGAATTGCTTAGTGTTAAACTGATACCAAAGTAAATGAACCTCTCTCGGGAGGGTAGTCTGCAGCTGGAGTGCTTCTGTCCTGTAGTCACTTTGCCGGAGTGTTTGGAGAAAAACCTCGAAGGGTCTTAAGGTCAGGTGGGTATGTATGCAGTGAGATGGACTTCCATGTACCCAAGTTTCTGAACTATCATCTTGAATTGGGCCCATAAATGAAGTGGGAGCCAACGAATGGCTAATTACTGTCCTGATGTGATTACGCCACCTGTTGGGTGGACTTTTAGCCATATTCTCATAATTTCCAGACTAGTTTTAAAGTCAGTAGTTCATTTGGGGGACTACTAGGGTGTAGATCAACGAAGCAAGACTCTTGCTATCCAGGTAGAATTGCAGCCAGGTCTCAGTGTCCTGGGGGGTCACGGACTACTTGTCCCCTCTAGTTATAAAGATGTTTCAGTGAACATCCCCCAGTATCGATCTTTGGGGTAGAGCAACCCCCGTGAGAACAGGCTGAACACTAGTTATCTGGACATATGGACCACCTGTTGACTATATCTTGCCTGAGTTGAGTGTCTGCTCACGTGACTCTCAGTCAGCCATTTATACTCATTTATACTCAGCATGCTAGCAAATGTCAGCACAAGGGCTCCCATTAGTGCAATGGGGTTTGCACCCTCTCCTCCTGCACCTGCTCCCCTGGAACGTTAGGAGAACCCCCAGAACAGTGCAACGTGGAGTGGAGGAGGAGGAGAGGGGGAATCATTCTGGCTAGCAAGCAGAAATGTTTACCCTGATGCATAGGAGCCAACTCCTAGGAGCTGAGGTCCCTTCGGAGTGGAGGGGGCTGAGCACCCCAAAGTTGATGGACATTACCATTCAAATGGTGTGCATGTGTCATGTCTTCTTATTGATTATGCAGAGCAGGGCGTACCTGCTCCCCTCCCCCAATATTTTATTCAAGTTGGCACCTGATGGAGCAGTCAGAAGAGCATGGCGTTGAATTCCTCCCATAGAGGTGACTTTGATATAGCACCTCACATGTGAGGACCATGGGAGCATATGTCACCACTGCTAGGGTCACGTAGAGGCGGTCTCTTAATGATGACTGACCTCTGTACACACATCACTGTGATTCTCATGGTGGTGGGTACTGGCTGAAGAGTTCTATGTGGCCACCAGCAGCATACCATGCACCAGAGACGGTGTTAGATAAATAAGCTAGGCACCAAATGGCTCCTTAAACCAAGGTTCCTAAGATTCATTCTGATTGTGAAGATAAAATACAATGGCTAGAATACCACAGGATGTGTTGTTAGTGTGTGAAAATAGTCAAGATCCAATGATCCCCAGGCATGCACCTCCAGGTGGTGGAGATGTCAGGCGTCATCCCGGTGCCCGGGCCTCTTCACTTGATCGCAAATGGCCAATAGCCAGGTGCACAATGCTCCTGGCGCCTGGCTAATTTCGAATGCTAGGCAGAAATAACTCTTCTGTATGCAGTAGTGGTTTTCTGAACCGGCCCATAGTATTGATGGTGGCAACTGGTCCAGCCCCTTTCAGAAACAGGAATCCTGCCAAGGACTATACATCTTCCTTTCTGGAGAGCGGCACTCTTGAATATGTGTTGGATATCAGGCATCAGGCAATAATGGTGCATTTGCTACTGTGGATTCTTTTAGCTTGATACAGAGACCCTCTTTTCTGATGATGTTGTGGAATTACCTTGGCCCAATGAGGGTTTCCCCCACCCTGTATCTTATGTGGGAAGAAGGCAAGAATGGTTGTGGCTGATGAAAATTTGTGTGGGTGTATTTAAATCTGTCTTGGAGAAAAGCTTTGAGGATGGGGAAAGGTTGTGTAATGAAATCCAATGAAGGTGTAGGCAGAGTTACTTTTCTCAGAATGTGAAATGTCAAGCCTCTTCAAATATTTACATTTAATTTCTGAAGTGGATCACACAATAATAACAGAGTTTTTATACGCTCTTATGCAATGTCTTGAGACAAAAAAAACCTTCTACACTGGCAGTTCCTGAATGCTATATTATGTCTGTTTTTCATGCCCCTGAAAGCTCTTGTGAAAACATTTCACTATACTGTATAAAAATGCTTTTTATATTTGGCCAGTGGGGGTGGGGGGCGGAGAGCAGATCTAATAATAGAGTGAAAAACATTCTAGATTTTTAAAAACCGAAATCTTCTATGGTAACATTTGTTACCCAGGAGATAAGAGAAGATTATTAATACAGCACAAAATTAGTCTGGATTTTGCAGACATGTAAAGAAAGAAGATGAAAAAAGGATTGAACGATTTAGCCCACTTTATGAAATTTCCATTACATGGCTGTAAACAATGGCATCTGAAACTTTTCTTTGCAGTGTGTGTATTTCCTTGCCCTTTTCTTGTCTGGAGAGTGGCTGTGGTGTTTGGAATAGTATCATTAAAAATATTTTTAAAATATGGAAATATTTAAGTGAAGACTGGATATACATCTGTCAAGGATGCTGTAGTTGTATCCTGCATTGCAGATTTTGCATTGAGCAAGGAGTTAGACTAGATGACATCTGAGTTCCCTTCTGGCACTGCAGTTCTAGGATCTGACTTACCACATGTTTAGACTGTCTCTGGGTTTGACTCGTGATAGTCTCTGACCACGGTCACACTTGTTTGGCTAGACTTGTATGCTGTACTGCACAGTGCAAACGTTAAATAAATGCCTGTTGTAAGCTGTAACTGAACAATGAGTTTTTCCTCTGAGGCCAAATCAGGCAGTACAACCACCAGGGCATTCATATTTAAGGAAAGGAAGTTGTCAGTAGGAAGTATTAAACAAAATGGGGGGGAAAGCTCTTTTAAAAATGTATTTTATCACTGATAACCAGGCTTTAGGGATAAAAAAAAAAAAGGTTAGTGTAATTGAAGAACTGAGGAAGTCATAGGATTTCTGGAATTCTCAACAGAAATAATCTCGTATCCTCATCCTTGCCAAGGATAACACAATCTTATTTCTGAAGGCCAAAGGCTTATTTAGTCCTGTTGCAAAAGAATGAAAAAATGTGATTCTTTGGCGGCAACTCTACGGTCTAGTGAAGGAGACATAATAAAGCAATTCTAAGGCCAGCAACTGGTACTGTAATGGTAAGCCTCAATCAACTGACATTGAGATTGAGCTTTCTAGGCAGTAGCCAGTTTGCAAAAAACCCCACACATCCCTCAAACTAATTTAAAATTGATCTGGTAGGGATTCGGCCCCTAGTTAGATTATTTTGTTGTGATTAGTGAAGGAAGGAAGAGGGGGGCTGTGTTTATTTATCCTATTTATCCCCTGCTTTTCAGCCAGCATTGACTTCCCAAGTAGCTACCAATTAAAATCCATACACAGATACAATTACATTATGGGCATAGCATGGGTGTAGCAGGTTCCCTGGCCCCAGGCAGTTGATAGCGTAGTTCAAGCACTTCCTTCCAGAGCATGGAAGTGAGATTCTGCAGATAAAATTGGTGGTTGGCTGGTGGTAAAGATGCCAACCCGCAAAAGAAGCACTACGAAGTAGATGATTCTAGCATAACTAAAATTTCAGAGTCTGAAAGATAAATAGTTTCGCTTCTGGTTATGAAAGTTGTGTTGCATGTATTTTTTTTAAATGGAGTTTTTCATGGATGTTTGTTTCTTGATGGCATGCAGATCTGTTTTTCTTTAAAAATTAGCAGTTTATTTCACTTGATGCTGAAGCTAGAGGAATCGGAGGCAAATGAGAAGCAAGAGGAATTGGAGTCCTTGCTATTCAGTGGCCTTGCCACCATATTGTAGGAGTAATATGAAAGTGTGTTTTCAGCTTCAAGAGCCTTGCCTGTTAGAAACTCGGATACATACGTTAGGCACCAAATGGCTCCTTAAACCAAGGTTACAGTCACTAGAACGGAATGCCTAGTTGCCATTTTGGGGCAAGATGGCTCTAAAGTCTTATTTTTCAAATGATGGACTGACTGTGATTGATTCTCAGTTAAACATCTGGCTAGTTCAGATTACAACCTTGAGCTAGGTCAAGAACTCTGAGAACTTAAAGAAGAAAAGTCACTTGATCCAGGGACAGTCCACATAAATATTGGGCTATACCTACCTCTTTTTCTTAATGGTGACTGCTCCTGCTCAGGCTGCACAGAAAAAGCGTTTTGGTTCCTGCAATTTATTCCAATTGAGCAGATAAAATATAACAGATAGTATTCTACAGGTTGTGGTATTATTGTGTGAAAACAGTCAATCTGCAATGATCCCCAGGTGTGCACCTCTAGATGATGGAGTTGTTAGGCCCATCCTGGTGCCCAGGCATCTTCACTTGGTTGCAAGTGGTCTATAGCCAGGTGCAAAATGTGTCTGGCACCTGGCTGATTTCAAGCACTGCCTGTATCATCATCATCATCATTATCGACATCATCATCATCAATATCATTTTATTTGTTTGCTGCCTTTCCATAGTTGAAATTATGCTCAAGGTAGCTTTCAACACGACAAAATTTACATAGTTACAAATATAACAGAAGTCATAAACAATAAATAAAACATATCAAAAAGTACACAACAACAGCTTTTGTAGCTGGAGTCAGTCAGCACTCCATTCTCCCAGGCCAGATGGGAAAGGGCCAGAAAGGCATGGTGAAGGTCTTCCAGGGCTCACAGTCAAGATGGTCTCATTTAAAACAACACAGATAAAAATTTGACAACTGAGGTTCCACTGTACTTAATTTAGAAGTTGGTTAGGAATAATGGAAGTCATGAATGGTTCCATCAGGAGTTTATTCTACAATGTGCCCACCTGGCAACTGAGAAGCTAGAATCATCTTGGTAGTGTGGGGGGGGGGAGCTCACATGACTGCATGCTTCTCCATGGAGCTGGGAGAGAGAAAGCTAGGCAAGAACCTTTATTCTTGATACCTAGGTTTTCTGTGAGCAAGGGATTCCTTGTATGGAGGGAACCTTGGCATGTGAATCCTTATGCACGATCTGGAGTGTTGCAATGCATATGGAGGTTTACTACCTGTAAGAACTTGGCTCAAGCACCACCTGAGTGTACAGATTCTTAACCACAGGAATGCCCGTTCTTTCTCCTCTTTGTAATACATCTAAGCCAAAAGAAGCAGAATATAGGCGGTTCATAAGGTGAAACTAGGGTTCATGGAACTAACAGGTACCTTGAACCCTGTTGTTGCCTGTGTCATGAATCAAAACTGAGCTTCGTCACTTGTCTTTTGTTTTCTTATACTGAGAGAACAGGTTGGATGTTTGCCCAGAACTTTTAGTGCTACAATGTTGGGTTGCTCCGACGCTCAACTACAAATTGCATATAGTATCCCTAGGCTATGTTGCTAAGATCAGAACAATATGGGGGCGGGGAGTGGGAAAGCCACTAAGCATTTCTATATGTAATGGGTAGCAGTTGAAATTGTCACTCTGTGGGTGGAAGAAGTATGTCTTTGAAGAGAAAGGCTTCTTCCGTTCAGAGATGCCACCCATAACCTCTGAGTTTCATAAAGTGACAAGAATGCAACCATGCTGAAGTGCCATACTGCATTGTGGGGCACTGCCTAGGTTTTTGCTCCAGACACCAACATTCTTACACTCTCAGCTCAGTCTTTTAACTGCATGGCACAGTCTTGATTGCAGTTGTTCTCTAGACTGCAAAGCAGACTTGGAAGACTGCAAGATCCTTGCATCATCTTTTGGGCCCCCTTCCGAATGCCTCTAGGTCTTGGGATTGCAAGATTTCTTCTTGCTACAGGAATCAAAGGTCATGAGCTCTTTCCTTATACTGTACTTTTAGGGTCTAGTCAAATGGGCACAGATGCTCTGGAATGTGCAGTTTCCTCTCCCCAAGGAATGATGTTGGCCTTTAATTTTATGTTTTGCTTAAAACGAAGTCCTGTTTGTTGTCATCAGTCACTAGAATTTGCTTTTCCTGACTCTGGCAATGTTGCAGAGCCACCTTTCCAAAGACTCGCTCACTCTCCTCCCATTCATACAAGTTAAAACTGATGACATAAAAACAGTAAAGGTAAAGGGACCCCTGACCATTAGGTCCAGTCGTGACCGACTCTGGGGTTGCGTGCTCATCTCGCTCTATAGGCTGAGGGTGCCGGCGTTTGGCCGCAGACAGCTTCCAGGTCATGTGGCTAGCATGACTAAGCCGCTTCTGAAGAACCAGAGCAGCACACGGAAACGCCAGTTACCTTCCTGCCAGAGTGGTTCCTATTTATCTACTTGCACTTTGACGTGCTTTCGAACTGCTAGGTTGGCAGGAGCAGGGACCGAGCAACGGGAGCTCACCCCGTCACGGGGATTCGAACCGCTGACCTTCTGATTGGCAAGTCTTAGGCTCTGTGGTTTAACCCACAGCGCCACCAATAACAGTATACATGAGCATATTCACAAAGACTCATTTTGCAAAATAATATTGTTACGGTGTAATTGTATTTCTTCTTGGTGCTCCTTCCTATAGTGCAGATAAGTCCTTCGGTCTATTTTCACCTGCTAAATTGTATCTGAAGAAATGTTATATTACTAGATTGGAGTCTCTGTGTTATTTCCTTGAACTGAAAACATTTTTTTTTACAGGAGAAGCAGCGTTCACATATGTCATGACAGACTTAAAACAGCGAATAACCTGCATTATTTCCACTTCTAGAAAAGCTGATTGCTTATCAAAGGGAATTTCATGCTTTGAAAGAACGTCTTCGCGTAGCTGAGCACCGAACCCTGCAGCGTTCTTCTGAATTAAATGCCATCTTGGAGCAGTTCAGACGGGCAGTCGCAGAAACAAATGGAAGTAAGGATGCACTGAGCAGTGTTTCAGGTACAGGCTAATTTTCTTGTTTATTATTATTATTTTTTCTTTAAAAATACAAATTAAAGATTGACATGTTTGCCACTTCACTTCTCTCAGTCTTTTTCTCCTTGTGCATTTGTAAATATTCATTTGTTGACGAGTTTGTAAATAAAAACTAGCTAATATTTCCTTCCTTGCTCTTTCCTTCAGAATAAACTTTGTTCCACCTTTAGAGTGCATGTGAGAAGCAAGTGCTCAGATTCAGATTTGCACAGGATCCAATTTCTTGCCTTGTACTAAATGTTTGGACGTGAAGGAAATACACTATACCTTGCATCTAGAGATTATTACCTAATTTCTGTTGCTTTGGTGAAGCAACCTGATATCCAGGCTACGAATACCTAAATAAAATTTCATTTTCCCAGTACAGGAATAAATGTCATTTATTGTAATGTTGGAAGGAACCCCCGGGGGTCATGTAGTCCAGCTGCCTGCAATGCAGGAATCTCAGCTAAAGCATCCATGACAGATGTCAACTGCTTGTCTATATTTGCATTCTTTCTTATTTCCAGCGTCTTGAGATATGAATTGGTTCCATGGAGGATTCTGGATTTGATCTTTGTATAATGTGTGCAGAGAATTTATCTATTTGGGCCAATGGGGGGGGGGCGCACGTTCTCTTTGCCAGCCCCCTGGTGCCAAACCTCTTGCTTTGGTGACTTCATTATAGATTAATCATTTGGGGGGGGGGGATACATAAAACCAGATTGGACTCCCTCAGGTGCAAAAACTCATCTAGGCTTTGTTTTTGTAATGACGACTGTTTCTTAAACCCATGTAAGTTAATGTAGTAGTTCAATTGGTTAGACTGGAAAACAATTGTACTTTAGTATACTTAGCTTACACAGAACTGCAATTACGAGCATTCCCCAGGCAGAGGGATTGGTTGTAAAACCACCCTTGGAATTGTAGAAACAGAAGTTTCCCTAGAACTCTCAGCACCCTTAACAAACTACAGTTCTCAGGATTCTTAGGGGCTGTTTAAAGTGGTCATACAATGCTTTAAATGTACAGGGCATTAGGTGGGGACCTAAGCTGCATTAGTTTGAAAAAGAGCAACAAGCCCTCTTCATTTGTGTAGCCGACTTTCAAATGTTGCCCAGAATGCTGCTTCCATTCCCAGGCAAACCACTATTTTGTGACATTCTATGACTATTGCTTTTATTTTAGAATCTTTTAAAAAAATATTCTGTTTCATATAAACCTGTGAAATGTGTACAGTTCCTTACACTTTGGGTTAGATACTTGGCTAGGGTCCATTTTGGTAGGATGGCTGCATAGCTATATAATGTATATATTTGTTTTCAGACGAAACGTTAAAACTGCTAAAGGAGTTAACAAGCAGGAAAGCTCTTCAAGTGCCAAATATATATTACCACTTGCCTCATTTATTGAAAAATGAAGGAAGCCTTCGACCTTCAGTGCAGGTTGGCCTTGGAAGAACCGGAGGTAAAACTGACAATATTTCTATGATAGATGCACTTAAAGATGTATACAAACCCTTGTGGCTGTAGCAAAAAGGCTCAGTACACAACTACTCGCAGACAAGAGATATAGAAATCTTACTTCTTTTGTTAGCTGTCTCTTAGAATTCAGGTTGAATCCAAGGTCAAAGAAGCTTGTCTTTAACCTTCTCTTTTATTGTCTCACGCAGATCCCACACTTTTGATGTTAAGGTATAATAAAAAACCCCCCACTAATTTAAAGCAGCATGCCTGTTCTTAAATTAAGTTTTTAAAAATAACAATGCATGGGTTTCTCCACATGCTCACAAATTAGTAGGCTGGGGTGGAATTCAATGTTGTGCTGTTACAAATGTTCCATCTGTGCAAGCAATTACAGCTTGCCAGATGGAACAACCCTCCTCCCTTCCCCTCTCCCCGCATGCTTTCTGGAGGCTCTCCTGACTCCCCCCCCCCCAGAACCAATTGGGGGGGTATGGGGAGGAGAGGTGGGGAAGCCCCTTTGGACAAGTGGAGATCCTTGCACAGGGTTCCACTGATGGGCACATTAAGTAAGTCGTGCCCATTGTTTCCATGCTGTGTAGGGACTGCAGAATGTGGAATATAGGGGTAGGTAACTGGGCCTCCATTAGTTGCTTATTGCTTTTTTTTTTTGGCAAGTGTTTAAAGTACACAAAGTAGTTCCAATAAAATATAATCACCTTGGTCCAAGGAGACCAATGCAACTGCTGCTTATTAAATTTTTTGCATGCACAGTGGGGACTATTATTTATTTTTCTCCTTGCCAACTCCTCTGCAGCCCATCAAGAAATGGTCTCTGACACTCCCGAGTCAATAGGATGGTGTTGTACGTAGTAAGGAAAACTAACAGTGCACTTCAGACATTGGCCTGGTTCCCACATGACACTAAACCATGGTTTATAACTTGACCATCTGAACCTGGCCCAGTGTTATAACTATGGTTTGTTAATCACAAACAAACCACACTTGCGAGCCATGGTTCACTGATTGTTTATAAACCATGATGGTAAATGTGTGCTTCTTGTTCTGAAATTGCACCCAGAAAAATTTGGTGTGTGAAGTGACCTGTATAGTATTTCATAAGGCACAGAGGAGTTGTTGTTGAGAAAATGAAGGAAGACTCACTGCGTAAGTAGATCTTTGGCTCTAAGGTAAATGGGTTGTACATTCTCCTTCAGTTTTGATTCTTTCATGTTATGCTACTGAATGCCAGTCCTGCAAAACAGATTAGTAGGACTTGAGTCATGAAGACATCTCCTGAGAAATGTTCACTATTGAATTATGGGTGTCTGTCTGCAAAACATGATTTTCACATCCGTTGCTCTGCATGGATTGTTAAGTCTGCATTATCTAGTAGCCCAAAGTTTTCATAATCCAACTTCTGTTGGTTGGCTTAATAATAATAATAATAATAATAATAATAATAATAATAGAGAGGCTTTGCATTTGTGGATTTTGTACTGTTTGGATTTAACGAGAGGTGTGTGTTTTAATGCATGTCAGGTATGAAAGGTACATGATCAAGCATTATGGTTTATACGTATGGTTTATATGTATGCATGAAAACTCTTTTTAATAGAAAGGGTTTCAGCAGGCAAAAGACTTGTATGACTTGTATCATGCACTTGTTGGCAAAAATCCAACTTAAAATCTGTAGAAAGAAAAGATGGCAGTTCTGGGACAGCTTCAGACAAGCAGCTCAACACCTCCCCTCCCTCCCCCCCCCCAAAAAAAACCTGTGATGGTTTTTCAGTTGTTCTGCAATGGTTTCTCACCACCCATTGACTGAGGAGGCTGCTTGTGTTAATAAAGTTGATGGGGGAAGGGGTTTCAATTACTGTACAGGAACTGAGGAAGAAAAAGTAGGTGATGCTGATTTTGGATTAGTCATAATGGATAGGAGCTATGTAGCTATGAAAAACTCAGAGTAAAGGGAGCCTTTTGGGGAAAAAGTTGTATCTTGCACAATCCAACATTTGAACAAAATTCAATTTTCCTGACCAAAGAGAGGCTGAAACATTGGTCTGAGACTTTTATACAAACACAGTATCCATAAGAGAAACTCCGCCCCCCTCCGGCCAAATGTATGCTTCCTGTTTTGATCATACCTGTAGGATTGAAATTGTTTTTGTTCCTTTACACCGAAATCCAAATCAAACAACAAAAAAATCACCCCTTGATTATGCCCTGTTTCACTCAGTTATGTTTTAAAAGTATTTTTACACCTTGCATAACAAACCACTTTCTTTCCTGTTGAAACCACCCGAGTGAATTGCTCATTGTTGTTTTTCAGTTTCTATAGTAATGGGAATTCCGACTGTAAAGAGAAAAGTAAAATCTTACCTTACAGAAACTCTTCACTCACTGATTGACAAGCTGTCTCCAGAAGAGAAACTAGACTGTGTTATGGTTGTCTTCATAGGAGAGGTAAGCCCAAGGCAGGCTGTTACCATTGTAGCTCTGTTTCTAATTGCAAGAAACACCTGTGTGTGGGATGTTACTGCTGCTTACGTTATTTGTCAGTTTTGTGTTTCATCTCTTCCTGCTGTATAGTCATATTGAAAATGTTTTGCCTTCTCTGAACATGAAGAGGCTCACTGCGTGTGGAATTACATCTTATTACACTCTCCTACACTGAGCGGGCTTACGTTCAGTAGGGAGAATTAATCAGATAATTAAAATAGTTCTCATTTAAATACTTTGCTTGCATTTGCATGTGCATTTGTATGGACAGTGAAATAAAACCTGCATTTCTGATGGGAAATGGTGATTTCTGGCTAGCAGTTTGAGCTACGTATGGGTGATAGTTTTGTTATTCCTGTAGTAAGATACAGTTGTGATGCTATCAGCTGCTAAAGGCACTTAACAGAGGAAACAGACTTATGCCGCAACTACAGTGATGTTCTGCAAACAAACAAACAAACAAACAAACAAACAAACAAACAAACAAGACAGAGCTTGCCTGTAATTGTGATGTGAGAAAAAACCATCTTCCTCCAGTTTCTATCTGGTGCAAGCATGCAGTGGCAAGAAGGTAGTCTTCGAGGTGTTGTGGGCACTGCCACCCTGCCTCAGTTTTTAAAAGCAGCACCAGAGCAGCAGTGTGAACTCTTGCTACTCCACAGCCCAAGGAGTATTGCTAGGTCCTGATCCTGGATATGAAAGTTAAGCGGCTGTGCTTTACTTAGTGATAAGTGCCCAGAGCCCAAGCCCATGCTTTGTAACAATCTAGAACAATTGAAGATTAGACATTAAGATGAAGATTTTTATAATTATGCAATCCACCTTCATGATGCTTTTTTACTAAGACCGGCCAAATATATGCTTTTGACCTGAAGACCTTGCTGTCTAAATTTTGATAGAAGGGGAGAGAAAGGGAGAGAAAAATGTATGAATAAGGAATGAACATGAGTATATAATTACATGTATAGTCTTGTTTATTAAATTTGTATACAGTGGTAGCTCGGGTTAAGTACTTAATTCGTTCCGGAGGTCTGTTCTTAACCTGAAACTGTTCTTAACCTGAAGCACCACTTTAGCTAATGGGGCCTCCTGCTGCCGTCACGCTGCCAGAGCATGATTTCTGTTCTTATCCTGAAGCAAAGTTCTTAACCTGAAGCACTATTTCTGGGTTATCGGAGTCTGTAACCTGAAGTGTATGTAACTTGAAGCGTATGTATCCCGAGGTTCCACTGTACTGCCCTTCATCTGAAGGCACTGCTGATCTGGGTTCTGGTGTTACCCAAATTTCCTGATTTCATCTTAGGCAAAAAGCAACTGTTAAATCTGTGCTCATTGAACCTATAATGGGGCATTTTGCTTTCTCTTTCTTGTTTAACTGAAAGAAAATAAATACATTGTGTGCATTAATGCATGACTGTTGAATTGCCTAATTAACTGGATAGGTACTAACACAAAATGTGTTTGCGTGGCTGTAACAAATTTAAGATCAATTGAGAACAGTCAGGAAACTGACTTATTTCTGGAGGCTAATCCATTAGAATACAAAATATCATCCAAATAGTTCTTCAGTACTCTGTCCCCACATATGTTTCAAAGAAATTAAGTGACTCTCCAGAGTCCAGACATTAGATTTTACAATTATCAAATCACATTTAGTCAATGTTATTTTTCTAGAAAAAGAGGTGCTGGAATTCCCCATGTGTTCTTTTATAATGGCAATGGGGCCCATCTGAAAAGTGCTGGAACGGAGTTCCGGCGAGTTCCGGCTGAAGAAAAAGCCCTTCAGTTAGTTCAAATAAATCCCTAAAGGCGTAACTCTGCTCTCAATCTTTCAACATTAATTTATTTTTTTAAGTTCTGTCTGAATATTAAATAAAAAACTGTTCTTTCTAATTGGAAGGATTTTCAAACACATCTCTAGGTATTGTGTATTTACCCTCAAACCCCTTGTCATCGGGTAGTTAGCTTTCCAATACATTTTACACTTGGATTGGAGGTTAAGCAATAAACAGTGAGATAGTCAGAACAAACGTGGCATACGGTAATTTAGAGAGAGTAAACAACTGCCCAAACCTAGGCTGTGATCTGCCACTTTTTGCAGTAACGTTTTTTTCAGTTGCCTGTTGCAGGTTAAAGTGAAAAGGGGTGTGTGTGTGGTGGGAGAGCAGAGAGAATAGGAGCAAACTGAGCTGTGGAAATGCCATACAAAACCAGGACTGTGTTTGGTTATCAACCAACATATGGACATAGAAAGCTTCCTTATACAGTGGTATCTCAGTTTACGACTTTTACGTTCCGGAAGTCCATCCATTCTTAAACCAAAACCATTCTTAAAACGAGGTGCATTTTCCCTAATGAGGCCTCCCACCGCCGGTGCCCTTCCACTGTTTGGCTTCCGTTCTTAGACCAAGGTAAAGTTCGCAAACCGGGACGCTACTTCCAGTTTTGCGGAGTTCTTAAACCGAATAGTTCATAAACAGGGCTGTACTTAAACCGAGGTACCACTGTAGTGATTCAGACCTTTGATCCATCTGGCATGCTATGTTTAAATCAGTGTTCCCCAAACTTGGGTCTCCAGCTGTTTTTCAGACTACAATTCCCATCATCCCTGACCACTGGTCTTGCTGGCTAGGGATGATGGGAATTGTAGTCCAAAACAGCTGGAAACACTGGTTTAAATTGACTAGTAGGAGCTCTGCAGGAGCTTTCAGACAGGAGACCTGTCCAGTCCTGCCTCAAGATCCCAGGGACAGAACCTGGAATCTTCCACATGTGCTTTACAACTGAAAATATACTCTTTATGCTGAAATACCTTTAACAGCAGCCAGAAGAGTTTTAGGCAAAATGTAGAAGCCTGCCAGTTCTCTGTACATTTTTTTAATTATATAAATTTGTAACGGCGAGGCTTGCTTAAGCTAACTTCATTAGAAATATGAATGTGCTCCTTTATAAGATAGTTTGAGCTGTACAAAATCAGCATTGTGGAGTATCTCCTGTCCCCAAAAAAATTTTTTTGGGAAAATATACTGTACCTTGTTTGCTAACCAAGGCAGTCAGCTCTGCAAATATATGGTTAAGACTGTTTGCCGTGACTCTACATATTGCTTATTTAACTGCAGAAGCTACTATTGGCATTGAGCCTGGAGCAGAAACAGAGTCAGTCTGGAAGTTATGTAAACCTGTATTTGATGTAGTACACTTCTGTGTTGCATGTAAAGGAGGAATTATTGTATGAAGTTTTTTTTTGTTTTTTTTTTAAAGCAAAAACAGTCTTTCTAAACGGTGCACCAATTTCTAATTTGGAGCATGTCTTTTTCCTGAACTGTACTTCCATCATGGAGATATTGCAGGTTCTCAGTACTTAGACCTCTACAGTTATTTTACCCAAGGAAAATGCCATTTAGCCTCCTAAAGGTAAAGGGACCCCTGACCATTAGGGCCAGTCGTGGCCGACTCTGGGGTTGCGGCGCTCATCTCGCTTTATTGGCCAAGGGAGCCAGCATACAGCTTCCGGGTCATGTGGCCAGCATGTCTAAGCTGCTTCTGGCAAACCAGAGCAGCGCACGAAAACGCTGTTTACGTTCCCGCCAAAGCGGTACCTATTTATCTACTTTCACTTTGATGTGCTTTCAAACTGCTAGGTTGGCAGGAGCAGGGACTGAGCAGCAGGAGCTCACCCCGTCGCGGGGATTTGAACCGTCAACCTTCTGATTGGCAAGTCCTAGGCTCTGTGGTTTAACCCACAGCGCCACCCGCGTCCTTATTTAGCCCCCTAGATACCACTTTTTTGCTGTTACAACTGATGTAATACAATTGATTTCATAGATCTATGAAGCAGGGCATCCAAAACAGGAACTGGGAAGACCACACAGCTTCCAAAGAGAGCTTGGTACACAAAACAATGTGAAACCAGAGGATAACTCATGGGCTCTGTGCATGGTAAAAAAGAATATGTTTGAAATACAGGAGAGGCTTTGTGAGTCAGTTTCCTACTGCATTTCCTTTAGCACCACACTTCAGAGATGAGAGCGCTTGCAAGGTAGATGTGTATTGTAGACAAGTGAGATATTTCTGATTATTCATTTTAGCACTTTGCTTGTGTCTGTAAAAATTCAGCTTTTAGCTGTTTATAGTTTTACATATGATCAGTCAAAGGGAAAAACTCTGGCTGGTATGTATTGAACCACATTTTGTTTTCCAATGCCTTGTTGGAACTTTCGTGCAGGATGGAAAGAAGTGCAGGTCAGTTTGTTGAAGTTAGCACAAGAAGAGCAGGGAACGTTCTGTATTTGTTGCTTTTCTTAGGCTGCCGTCAGAGGTAGATTATTCCAGGCTGGTGGTTTGTTGGCACTGAGACACTCAGAGTAAGCAAAAGTGATGCCTTTTTATTAGAATGGTGTGTTAGACTGCAAGGTAAGGTAAAGGTCGCTTCACAGTGCAAATATGTTAATACATACTGCCTTTAAAGTTATAAAACAATCTAAATATACAACATGAAAAACCCTACAGATTGCATGTAGAGCAAATGTATCAAAAACTACCATGGTGGCTTAGGCAGTGTACGGTAGTTTAGCAACCATTTGAGCTACGTGCTTTTCTAATGGATTTGGAGAGATTTTTCTGTACCCTTGGGGTAAATTCAGATTTGAGATTTATATAGAGCAGGATAAAAGCCTCTTCATTCCCCAGATCCGTTCAGAAACTAATTTTTGTGTGACTGCCAAGACGTGATGACACAAATGTACATATCCATTGTTTCTGTAAATGGGAGAAGCAACCTGGGGAAGGTGGAAAAGGGGACAGGAGTGAGACTTAGGTTCCAAGGAGTTTCTGTGAGCCATCAGTTCGAGTCCTACCTTCCAGAGCAGGAGAAAACAAGCTTGCTCCATCTTCCATGTGACAGCCCTTGAGATATTTGAAGATGGCTATTGTATCTCCTCTCAGTCTCCTCTTTTCCAGGCTAAACATACCCAGCTCCTTCAATCATTCCTCGTAGGACTTGGCTTCTAGACCCTTGATCTATCCTAGTTTTAAATTACTGTTTTTCTCAACAACATACATAGAAGCAGGGACTGGAACCTTTCCCTATCCCTGATGCTTTTTATTTAGCCATGGTGAGCATTGCTTTAAAGATACATGTGTCATTCACAGTTGATACACGGCCATGGTTATTATACACACCACATAGGCTCTGTTCTCACTGAAGGCCGTAACACTGGGATTTGCTTAACTTGACGTGAATGTAGTAAATTAATAAACACAATTTTCTGAATTGAATTAAAAATTGTGCTGGCCAGTGTGCGAGAGTGAAATTTGCTATTCTGTGTTTGAATGGACGCATTTTGTGACCTCTGTCATGCTAACTTTTTGATGAACATTAATAATTATTTTATGTATTTAAATAATTTCTAAGCCACTTCACTGCTACTTGGATTTTTGAAAAAATGCTGTAGAAATTATACAATCATTTAATTTGTTATACTTGGTTCAAAAATGTTGCTTTAAAATGCCTCTCTTTCTCCCCCCCAGACAGATCTTGATTATGTAAATGGCGTTGTAGCAAGCCTAGAAAAGGAGTAAGTTTATTTCATTGTTTATCCATTGTTTATTTCAGTTTTAGTAATAGTTTTCTTCATATGCATGGGTTGCATACTGTGGTAAATTGCATGGAGCAATTAGATGGTCTCAACTTGCAAAACAGCAAATGGGATTAAAAGGTTCAGTCTGTCATAAACGGATTATGTTGGCATGAAATAAATGGATTGCAAAGCACCTATGCTAAAGCTGCTATGCTAGCGCTGATGTATAGAAGCAGCTACCTGCTTACTTAAGAAGTGAATGCATGTTGTGGTTTTAAATAATAGATTGTGAGAATTAAGGCCAGACCTTAAAGCAATTTCTGCTTTTGTAGACCTGGCTGCCAGTTCTTGCTAGTTGCAGCTGCTTGTGCATTGTTGGATTCTATCCCAGTGGGGTTTTCAAGGGACATAGGAAGGTTTTGTGGAAGGGAGAGATCATACAGAAGTCACCTCACAGCCTTTGGACCCCAACCTGTACATATCACTTTATAAATGAATCTACATTAGTGGTTAAGCCAGGCATAGGCAAACCCAGCCCTCCAGATGTTTTGGGACTACAGTTCCCATCATCCCTAGCTAACAAGACCAGTGGTCAGGGATAATGAGAGTTGTAGTCCCAAAACATCTGGAGGGCCGAGTTTGCCTATGCCTAGGTTAAGCTGATATTAACTTGGCCACAATATGATTAGGCTGATACTAATTCGCCCGGTGCTACTGGGTGAGCACTGTGACTGAACAGAAATTTGAACCAATCCAGCAACATTTGATCACCACATTGGGTTTCCAGAGTGTAGCATTTCCTAGAATAGAATATAATGGCAATTTTTAACTTTCTGAATGCAGGTTTTCTAAAGAAATCAGTTCTGGCTTGGTGGAAGTAATAGCTCCACCTGCCTCCTACTATCCTGACTTGACAAACCTAAAAGAGACGTTTGGAGACTCAAAAGAAAGAGTCAGGTAAGAATTTCTCAGGGTACTGGCGAATAATAACTTCATTCATTGTAGATTGTAGAGTGCATTGAAAATTCAGGACATGGAAATTTCATAAATGGAAACTGCCATGTTCCTCCGCCCCCTAGTATTAATAGTAACTGGGGGTGAAATACTCAGATTGCTACCATAGGGGAGGAACTTAATCTCTCTGCACCATGCTATTCTCCTGGTTTTGAAATTCCCTCTCCATGGTGTTCACCCTACAGGGAAAACAAATAGGTACTTGAAATCTTGCTGCTTCTTTGTGGGACTGCTTGGTAAGATGGCTTGTAACAGGCCACAGCTGGACAGCACTTTGCTTGGTGGGAGAATCCTGCACTGAAACAACTGAAAGGGCAGACTACATTGCTTCTGGCAAGTCAGCTCCCCAAATGGTGACTCCAAAGAGGACTTCAGGGTTCACCACCATGATAGGAATGCTACCTCCTGAAACCTTGTATATGCCTTCATTGCCTACTGAGATGTTTAGCTTAGAAAACTAACTGTATTTAATTTCAGATGGCGGACAAAGCAGAATCTGGATTATTGTTTCCTTATGATGTATGCACAGAAAAAGGGTGTTTACTACATTCAGGTAAATTGTTGTTGTTTTACTTTGAATGGTGAAAACTAGTATCTTGTAATCAGAATAAGAACAGTTATTTACTTGAATTGCAGGGTTGACATAGTATATAGGAATTGTTTATAAGTGTTTTATAAACAAACAAAAATCCAAGCCAACTAAGGGTGATGGGTATGTAAATCAAAACTTTTTAGGAAAATAGAGCTAAAACAAGTAAGGTGATTTGTAGTTGTGTTTTCCCTTTAAATGTTTTAATTTTAAATATAAAATGCCTTAGTTAAATATTGTTGGTTTTTTTATTGTTAAAAAATGATGCTAAGATTATTTCCAGATTTAGTTGCTTGAGCAAGCCTGCGTTTATTACTTTAGAAACAGCTGTAATTGTCAAGGTCATGCTTTGCAAATATGGTTTAGTTCGTCACATATGGCTGCAATCAGACCAAGATTGATATGCACATGCTTAGTTTCACACACTGTCTAAGTAGCTGACTCTAATTCAGTGAATCTAATTTGCTCCTGTAAAATTGAGCAGCTGCGTCATTTCTTGCCTGAATAGGATTTACAGTAAGAGCAAAAGCCTGTAATAACTACAGAGCTGCGCAAATGTTTTTTTCCAGCTCTGCCTTCGATCCTACATCATCAAAGTAAATTTGGAAATAACACATTTTATCCTTTAAGTGATTCTCCTGCAGTGCCTTGCCCCCGCATAAAGCCAGCCATTCCATATCCTATCTGCACATAAAAGATGGGATTGCAGCGAGAAATGGATAGAATCGCTGTCTGACATGATAATTCCTGCACTATTTGGGTTTTTTTCTGGTATTCCCTTCTCACATGCACAAGCTTTTTGGAAGTTTATTAGATCCCAGATAACATCCTTATATAACTGTGTCCCTGTACAATAAACAGCTTTTAAAAATCCTATTGTGCGGGGTTGTTTTTGTTTTAAAATATGCTGTCTCTCATAAAAAACCCTCTCTGTTGATATTGTTCCACCAGTGATAAATCTAATTGTTTAGGTGGATTTTAAAGGCATGGCTGTGTGGTCATGCAGTCTCTAGTTTGGCACCATGGAAAGAAATAATATTGGAGGTGTTGTGTTGTTTCCGATTGTGACCCTCTTGTTGACTGAATGCAGTTTTAATCTTATGGAGGATTCCATTAGCGGAAACGTGGGAGGTGATTTTTGCTGGTTTCCCCTTCAGCTTCCTTTGCACCTCTTAACTCTACTCCAGAGGTTTGGGGCACCCATGGAACAATATGTTCAGTGGCAGAGGGGGAGCGACAACTGGGAAATTTGTGTCCATGGTTCTCATGGAAGCCTGCACTGAATCAAATGTTGGATTCAGACCCTTCTCAAATATTTCTGTTTAGACGAGGACCAACTTAGGATCTCTTCAACACTAAAATTTCATCAGTAATGGGCTTCTCATAAGGGCAAGAAGGTTAAACCTCAATGAGAAACAAATAACCTTGTTAGCAATGAGACATGTTCTAGTTGATGGGCAATGTAGTTTTGATCACCAAAAGCATGTTTTTGTTTTTGTTTTCCATTTAATTTCTGAGTTAACAGGACAATCCTGCTCAGAAGTAAGTTGCAATTAATTAGTGAGATTCAGGGTACTTCCAGATAGGGACTAGAATAGTGCAAACAAGTCATTCAGATATCACAACAGTAGGGTGTTTTTTCCCCTTTACCGGA
This sequence comes from Podarcis melisellensis, assembly GCF_964234715.1. Lineage (NCBI taxonomy): Eukaryota > Metazoa > Chordata > Lepidosauria > Squamata > Lacertidae > Podarcis > Podarcis melisellensis. The sequence goes on from NC_138531.1 coordinate 31,647,121, forward strand.
TTTTGCTTGGAAAGGATAAATTTAGATGAAATTTAAAACAAAATATGCACTGGCATTCTGATGCCCGTGATGTTCTGGGGATGCTGCCAAATTTTTTTATTTAAAAAATGCATGCATGAAGGGCAGGCATCTTGCAATATACCCCTTACCGTGTATAGGATTGCAGCTTCTCAGAAATGATTACCCTTTTTATTTATAGTTTGCAGTCTCCTCCCAGTGATTGCAGTTGAGGCAAATAATGAGGTTGTATCTAACAAAGTCATTCTATTAACACCACGACTTCTGCTTCAACAACGTAACTTCTCCTCCTCTCTGTGTTCCCAAGAACATTTTTGGAGGGTGCGTGGGGGAAAGTGAGGGAAGAAAAGTTATGTTAATGGAATACATTTGTTGGATGCAGCCCAAGAAGTTCAAATGTACGTTTGAGTTTGAAATGTGGTTTGCCTAACACACTCTTTTTCACATTTCGTTTCTTCTTTTCTTTTGCTGGTCTTGCTCTTCGGCTCCCTTAGCTTGAGGATGACATTGTTGTCAAGCAGAATTACTTCAGCACAATAAAAAATTTTGCGCTTCAGTTGTCATCCGAAGATTGGATGATTCTTGAATTTTCTCAGCTGGGATTCATTGGTAAGAGAAATTCCTCTTTAGCAGGTTTGAAAGGGGTGGAGGAGGAGGTGCGCAGTGGGGATGGGTCGCCCTGGGTGTCCGCACTGAGGGGGGTGACAAAATGATGGGCAGCACTCACTGTGGGGCCTGCAGCACGCCTGAGCCACGCGTCTCTCCTGAGCCAAACAGTCTGCCTGCTGCCTCCTCCCTCCCCCTCAGCTGTAGGGTGGCTGAGTGGGAGGAGGTAGGCAGACTCCTCAGAAGCACCGTGGAACGTCCTGCCCCGGCTTGCCCCACCTTGCGGGCAGCTGGCCCCGCCTCTGGGCGCAGGGCATATGTGCCGCCTCAGGTGCCTGATCAGCTTACTCCGCCGCTGGGCAGGTGCAGGGGAGGGTGGAGAGAAGAAGAGAAATCCACCACTCTGGCAGAGAATCCACACAAATCTCCCAACTTTTAAAATATGGAAATACAGTGAGTTTTTATTTTTAAAAATTTTGTGACTTTCCCAGTATAATTCCACACATTCAGTTGCATGCTGCTTGTTGTGACAGAATCCAGCTGCTGAAAGTTAGAATAATTCTATAGCAATGGCTGCCATCTCAGAACATGACAAATTTCTATATGGGCTCCAGTAATTTAAACTATTTCCCATGGAAGTTAGGCTCAATGAAGAGCTGCCCTCGTTTTAGAGGTTTCCCACTACAGCTTTCCTGCCTCTATCAAAGCCAGTGACTTCAAACTTTTCGCTTAGAAACCTTTCCTTTTCAATATGGTATTCACTTGACTGAAGAAGGCAGATTCCTCTGCTCTCATTGCGATGCTCCTACCTTTGAAGTGAAGAGGGCAGCACTTGTGGACAGGGAAGCTTCATCTGCAGTCTTATGGCTCCTGTACCTGCATAATGTCTGCTGATCAGATTGAATGAGGAACCTGAAATATTAGACCTGTAGATCTACCACAAAAGGGTGGAATGTGATTTTCAGTGTAGATTATGGGAGACCAATTTTTCGGAATTGTAATTTTTAAAAAGAAGCATTGTTGAAAACATGAAATGGGTGGGGAGAAACATAGCACATGTTGAGTTTTTGTTAATTATCCTATAAACCAAGGAATATCTGGGTAACTTTCTCCCAAGATTCTCAGTCTCTGCAAACCTTCTGCCCCAAATTCTTTGAGTGCCATCTTTTCTTTTACTAGTTTGCGTTAAGATTCTTTAAAAAAAGCAACCCACCAAATCTTCAGTTGAGAGGTTTTTTTTGAGCACCAGATATTTATATATAATTTATAGCCTGCTTCTGGAATTTATATTACCTTTAGTCACACTAGCTAAAGTGGCTCTTTGGGGGTGGCAGGCTGAATTTGCATTTACAAAGCCCTGGATAGCTGCTGATATAACTTCATTTTATTTACAGGTAAAATGTTTCAGTCTCCAGATATTACACTCATTGTAGAGTTCATATTTATGTTTTATAAAGAGAAACCTATTGATTGGCTCTTGGATCACATTCTTTGGGTGAAAGTTTGCAACCCCGAGAAAGATGCAGTAAGTTTTGAGTGTTAAGTATTTCTCATAAATACTGTCTTATGTGAATTGCCTGGTTTGCGTGTAATGCAAAGCCAAACCACGACTTAGTGTGAATGAGCAAACAGAGAGAAGATTGTGGCTGCTTTGGTTCCACCACTGAACAAAGCCATGGCTTGGCTTAGTGCAAGGGTGAGGAACCTGTGGCCCTCCAGATGTTGCTGGAATACAGCTCTAATCATCCCTGACCATTGACCATGCTGATGGGGGCTGATAGGCATTAAGAGTTCAGCAACATCTGGAAGGGCACAGGTTCTCCATCACTGGCTTAGCATGTCATCTGAACCTGGGCTGATGGTTTAGCTCTCGCCAGACAAACCACCAGTTCTAGACAATAGGAGAAACCTTGATTACAACTCATGCTCAGGGAAGTTTTTAACGTGTGATATTTTACTGTATTTTTGGTTTCTATGGAAGCCGCCCAGAGTGGCTGGGGAGGCCCAGCCAGATGGGCGGGGTATAAACAAATTATTATTATTATTATTATTATTATTATTATTATTATTATTATGCTTCGTCTAGAAGGAGCTAAGCCATGACCCTGGGTTTGGATGACATGCCAACCCAAACCATGACTTATTTCATCACAGGGCAGCAGTGGATTGACCAGGGAGGAGCAGAACAGCCACACTTTCCTCTCCAGGAGCCTACAAGTGTGCTTGTTCACACTAAGCCATGCTTTAGCTTAGCATTACATGTGAACAAGAACAATGTAAGAAGTCACTTTATTGTGGATATCTTTGTGAAATAAGGGTGCTGCCATCTGGACGCACCATAAGAAGAAGGGAAGTGGCATCTCTTTTCTTCTTTCACACATTACAGTACTGCATAGTGAAGCGAAGCATTTACTATTCTGTGAAATCTGTGGGAAGCTATGATTTGGCAACCATTATCTTACGGGGGAAATGGTTTGTCTTAATGAAAAATTGAAATATAAACATAATGGGGCGCTACAAAAGTAGTGGCCAACAACCATTTTCTAATTTCTTCAGACTGGTGAGGATGTAAAATGCTTATTTGAAAGGTTGCAAGCAGAAGTTAAAGCCTTTTGTTTGTAGGGGAGCTAAAATCTCTAAAAGGTGTATTTTATTATGGTCTCCAAAGAAACCTGAGCACTTGACTACGTTAAAAACAAAGTTACACATCTCAGACTGTGCCTGTGCCTGTGCAGATGGCATATCTGCTAAAATTAGCTGAAGAGTTGCACAGAATTACTCATCACCATGGTTCTTGTAATAGACTGTAATTATGGTGGCCTGCCGTCTGGGTGTTGTGATTCCTTTGGCATTGACACTGATCTGTAATACTGAGCTACAGATGTGAATCATTCTGGGTGCAGCCTTCTTGGTTTCTTCCACACCGTAAAACCCACTTTGGTCTACTGACTGCTATTGATAAATTCCTGCCTTCTGTTGAAGTTGGGTTGCTATGAGAGGGGGGTGATGGACTGCCTTCCTTGATAGTTAATATTTCATCCCTTGGCACAGGGTCCTTGATCTTTATGTGGGCAGGTTGTGCTGTTCCTTTAGTGACAGTAAGGTTTTGTTTTCTCCTTGGATGAAAGGCAAGGCATCAAACAAAACTACGGGGCTATGGAAGGCCGGCATCAAGAACGCTGCACAATATTTTGGCTCACTTATTTTTAAGTCATCATGCGTAAGGATAGCGTTTAACTTGTTCTGCATTACTAAAGTCTTCCGCCACACCCCAACTTTTCTTTTCAGAAACATTGCGATAGACAGAAATCAAATCTCAGAATACGCTTCAGGCCTTCACTTTTCCAGCATGTGGGTCTGCACTCCTCCCTAGCAGGAAAGATACAAAAACTTACAGTGAGTACTTTATGCTTCCTTTCCTTTTCTTGGAAGACCAGGTTTTGCAACTTGCATACTAATCAATTTTCTGGGTAATATTGCAAATTACAGCTGTCTCTGGCTACTGCAAGGCCCCACGGTTGACAATCAAATATGATAAAGCAAAAGCGCCACTGGTTGTGATGGGTCTACTGCTTTTTCTCCTATTCTTGTGACCCCCATCTTCACCAGAGGTTCCCCCCCACCCTCCAGAGTAGATTTTGGGATACATGAAGGCTAAAGAGGGATGGAGGAGCAATAGTTTCATTGTGCAATATTGTCAGTGAGGGAGAGGATATTATCCCTAGTTTGCTACAGGGTAGAGGGAAAAATCTTGTTCTTCTCATCTCTAATAAAAGCTGTCTTGTTCACTCTCTCTCTCTCTCTTTTTAAGTAAACTTTCTTAAAATTGTAAACTTGTTGATTCATGTTAATTGACTTTGAATTTTCATTTAACTGCAAAATAAGCCAGTAGCAGGGAGAAAATATATTATGGCTGATGGCCAGCTTGACAACAGAGAGAGGATCAATAATCACTGCAGAAAAATCAGAAAAGGAAAACAGGAGACTGAACAATAGACTCCCAACGTGTTTTGAGGAAAATTTCCTGCCAAGGGAAATGTTTAATGCCTCTTAATAAAAGCTGCTTCAGGCAGGTTTTTTTGCCTCAGTTCACTGAAGCAGAGTCTGTTTTGTATCTGACCTCTTCTTCGGTTCCTAGCTTAATGAATCTTAACATCTTTTTAGGATAAAGACTTCCTGAAACCATTATTGCATAAAATTCATGTCAATCCACCTGCAGAGGTTTCTACAACTTTGAAGGTCTATCAGGGTCATGCTCTTGAAAAAGCCTACATGGGTGAAGATTTCTTTTGGGCTGTTACACCAGTTGCTGGAGATTATATCCTCTTTAAATTTGACAAGCCTGTCAATATAGAAAGGTAAGTGCTTCCATGACAAAATGAAGCTTCTGCTGAACGGTGTCTTGAAATGAGGTTGGAATTACAGTAAATTGACCAGCTTTATAAACAATTGTTCATGGCATCCAATAGAATGATTAGTTTGCTTGCTGGACTTTTTTTGTCAAATTTGGTTTGGTATTTTAGACAAAACCAAACCACATCGGTTGTTTAGAATTAAAATAGCCCGATTATTATTTGTGCCATTTTGGAATGCAGATTGCAAATTTGTCTCCGTGTAATGTCACTTTTCTTCTTGCAAAGAAAAACTTGTGCAGGAAACCATTTTGTACTATTAGGTTAGGATAGAAGTGTAATGTTAACAGATTTTAACTTCTAAGTGTATTTAGCACTCAGCTTTAATATTTTAGTGCACACATCTCTATGGGAATTATTTCCAGTTTCCGTTGCTTAGACATGCTTATTAATCCTGTCATGAGGTTGGAAATGAATTTTGCAGAAGAGCTTCATGGTCATTTAAATTAAATGCTGGTGACTAAGCAGAAGGTTATATCTTTGAGGTTAAATGATCAGCTGGGTTATCAAAATTTCACATTGGAATAGGTCCTTAGGAATCTGACAGATGAAGAGTCATCCTTGTTTTAACATCACTGACCATGACCTTGTTCTCAAAATATTACAGCTGTGGGTTAAGAAGCAACTACTTGCTGATTTCTGATTCATCCACTAGAGATATTGCTGCCAGAGCTTTCTTGAAAAAAGTTGAATTGAGGGTGCCCCACCAAGGGGGAGGTTTACAATTGCGAAATCTTGCATTTTGTGTAAACATCACAAGATGTTTCTATGGACAATTTGTAACCCAATGACCTGTCACAACTTGCACTCCACCTTCACCTCACTTTTTAAAACAGTAAAATTGATTTATCTTTTGAAAGGTACTAATTATATCATGCTTCTTCATGATCATTTTGCAATACCTTGGGCACAGATTTGGGGTGTCTCCCTCACCACCTCAATTCAAAGAACTACCCAGTGGCTGTAAGTGGTCTGCAAAATTAGTTTATAATGCTATAAACTAATTTGGGGTAGTTAAGTGCGCATGGACCGCTGTTAATCTGGAAGGATGAGAAACAAGACAAAGTTAAGTTTTGCTATCAGCATGGATAAAACAGATGTAAGTTGTAAGATCAACTAGCTTTACCAACACCCCGAAACGGAATGTTATCTTTTTGAAAATGGAAACTCGTAATGTCACACTGACAACCATATTAGATAATAGGCAAGGTTATTTTCAGTTGCAATTTACTGATAATAAGATAAATTTTTATTTGTCTTTCTTTGATCTCTACTGCAGAGAGAACATAGCAAAATGGTGTCCAGAACACTAAATATTACATTTTCAAATCCTACATCAAGTGGCTTCAATTATTACTGATTTTAAAAATTAACAATGAGAGGCATAGCACAGATTCGATAATTTTCTCTCCTGGTTTCAACAAAAGGGGAACATTATTTCAAATAAAGGAAGATCAGTTTTATATTCTGTTTGAACAATTGGGTTAGAAACCACAGATTTCATGAATTAGTCATTTTTACACAACCATTAAAAACTCAGTCATGGATGTCTGTTTCCGGGAGATTGTTACTGATTTGTTTCATGTTGACAATGAAACTATTAGCTGAAGTGCTGAAAAATAAGCTCATTTTTTAACAGCTGCCATCTTGAAATAGGGATATTTGTAACACAAGATGCTCCTTAAAATAGGAGATGTTATGTCCTATTGTATATTTTACAAAATTGTCTTTACAACGTTAATGTGTGCAGCAATCAGTTTTGCCGAGGCAAATATATTATTAGGACCAGGGAACTTTTTCATATGTAAATGTGTATCATATGTTGTAAGGAATGTTACCTGAACTCTTAAAGGTTTTACTGACATTTCTGTGGAGGTTCAAATGGTTGAAAGCGGTGGCTAAGGACCTTCTTCGCCTTGATGTTCCTCACGCAACAGTAAAGTTTGTCATGGTGTCTTGTGCAAAAATAGCATTTCCAATCAAGTTAAGTCTTCTGTTTCATTCAAGTCACAGGGGCTTTTTCTACATTGAAGAGATCTTGCTGCATGGATTCAAAGATATGTACAATATGAAGATGTAGCTGTTTTCCTTAAAGTTCAAAACAGTTCTGAAGTAATATTTTGTGTGAAGATTGCTTACAGTATATTAAACAAGGGAGCAAGTGACAGATTTACAACAACATGTTGTGTATCCTGATGCCAATTAATCTGTGCTTGTGTTCTCATCGTCCATGTGTAGGAATTGAGTCAGCTTTAATTCATCTCTTTTGGACTATTTATATATGTAATTGTATTCAGCCATTCAGGTTTCAGATGAATTTCTATCTACATCTATTTTTTGGCCATCTGCTTGGTAAATACTACTTTACAACTGCTTTGAATTTTAAGATAAGGGAAGCAGTTGCATATATGTAGATGGAAAGGTCTGTAATTTGAAGCTGTGGAACGGAGTATTTCTTTGAAATAGAAGCTGCTTATGTAAAATCAATAAAATTAGAAGAATTAACTTTGCATGGAAATGTTTCCTGAGAAGACACAAACAGAATAATCCTATGACTATTTACCTGGAAGTTCACATGTATTAATTGAGACTTTCTCTCAGATAAGTATGTATAAGATTGCAGGAACTTCATTTCACTATTGGTCAAATGAATGGTTACAGGGTGGGAGGGAGCAAGGAACAGAATTGCCTACATACATTGGACTTTACTTTCTGTTATCATGCTGTAATGTGTAGGGATTTATAACTGTATAGGCAGTGCTCTTTTTTTACAGCTTGCAAGAAACAGAAATAAGTGAAAGTGATTTATATTTAGGGGTTCTTTTGGTCAGCTTTTCTCATGATTTACTTGAAATCTACCCAAACAATTGTGCCCTTTGGATCGCCAGTCCAGAGACCTCCTGTTGCTGTAGCTTGTTGGGCTCTTCCCAAGGCATCCTCCACCCCCATGTTCCTGCCTAGGACCTCACACTTCTCTCTAGATAGGATGTCTAGTTTGGTTTTAGGTTAAGGTTCCTCTTTGAGGAAATATTCACAATTTTCATGTCACTGTCTGTGCATGCCAAAATAGCACTCCTGACTAAACATACAGTGGTACGTCGGGTTAAGAACTTCATTCGTTCTGGAGGTCTGTTCTTAACCTGAAACTGTTCTTAACCTGAGGTACCACTTTAACTAATGGGGCCTCCCGCTGCCGCCGCACGATTTCTGTTCTCATCCTGAAGCAAAGTTCTTAACCTGAAACACTATTTCTGGGTTAGCGGAGTCTGTAACCTGAAGCGTATGTAACCTGAAGCATCTGTAATCCGAGCTACCACTGTAGTTGAATTCCTTCTAGGCATCCTTACACTGATAGCGGTTAAGAACATACAAATCTCATTTGGCAATTTTAGTCCATTGTGATTCCTTTGACAACTGTGTACAAGAACCAGGGGCAGTATTCAACTAACATATATCATCAGTGCAAGGATTTCTGCCTTGGTAATGAGACTTCCCCCCGTCCTCCTCCTGGGTGCACTCCAGCTACCCCCAAATCTGCTTGAGAGTGTTGGAGGAACCCCTAGAACAGATTGAGGGAGCATGTAGTGGGAGGAGAGGTGGAAAACCTTCCATTGCACAAGCAGACATACTTGCACTGATGGAACATTTAGTTAGCACCATGTTGGATACAACCCAATGTTATAATCTTTCAACGTGCTTTCATTAAATCTTTTGGGTGTCATTGGCAGCAGTCTTTTCCATACTTACCTGGGAGTAAACCCCTCTGAACACATTAAGTTCTAAGTAAACAGGATTTTGTGGGGTTTTGGTCTTTTAGGTGGCCTTTATATGTTTCCATACTTCTCATTAGCCATGACTGATCATCTTGGGCTTCTTAATCTTCGCATTTATAGATTCCTGTTCCACAGCGGCAACCCAGAACATCCAGGAGATATATTCGTCAACACAACAGTGGAAGTGTTGCCTTTTAAGGTATGAAGACAGAGAAGTCTGTTCCCCCACCCTTGTATTTATCTTAAGGGTAAAAATGAGTATCTTTCATACATGACACTTCTATTGATATAAGAGAATGTGGGTTTTCTCCCTCCCCAATGATAGAACTATTAATCCCACCAAATCTTATCTCAAAAAACTGGAATAAGGAATGTATATTTCCAGAAGGCTGACATTCATGATCTAAGTGTAACCTTCTTAGGTAAACAAGAGCTGCCACTACCCACTGAATGCAGAATTGTAGGACTTGGTTTAGCATTTATAGAACTTAGCTTGTGAAATTGACTCCAGTGGCCTTATCAGCCTCAGGATGCTTGGGAGGTGATAATAAAGGCCATACAACAGTTGTGGTACAATTAGGGCTAAGAAGAAAGGGTGACCGTTCTATTAGTAGTGTCCTCTCCTTGTGTTCCCCCTAAATCTGATTGAGGGGTTCTTCCAATTCTCTGGAGCTAGGGTTGCCATATCCTGTAGAGCAAAAAAGAGGACAGCCTGAGCTGCTGCCAGCCTGAGCTGGGGAAAGAGGTGCGCACGCTTGGGTTGGTAGCAGCCATGGCGTGCAGAGCAGCCTGCGCCACCCCCCAAATAAAAACGACTCCCCGCAAACCCAGACATTTGCTTTAAGATGTAAAAATCCCCCCGGATGGGCATGTTGGCCCCCAAAAGAGGACATGTTGAATGCTGCTAATCATGATTTGCGTACAGAACAAAGGGACCCTGCTGTAATATATAGTTATCGACTGATCTGCTTATTTCTGTGACATCTTTACGTGTTCAGTCATATGTGCTTTTCTGCCCTTGTTCTCAATGAATTGTTTTTTTAAAAAAATCATGAAACATTGGCAATTTAAATTGTATACATTTTGAGGCATATTTCCCATAAATGTGTGTTGTGTACGTTTAAGTCCTAAAATATGCATCTCTATGCTTTTCTATGCATTCTCCCCTAGAATATTCAGAGTAGAATTCAACATCGTGTTATGAGAAAACATTTCATCTGTGTAAGCATCGCAGTTTGCCAGACAGAATGCCCTCCTCTCCTTCCCCTACATGCTGTACTGAAGGTTCTCCTGACCCCGTCCCAAGCCAATTTCAGACTTTGGGGGAAACCCCATTGTGCAGGGCTGCTTCCACTGACAGGCTTGTTAGGTGAATCCTGTCCCCATTTCCCCCATAAAATAAGCATTTTTACATGCAGTTTTTAATCTGAATGTCATTGCAAAATCCAGAGAAGTGTGTTTGATCCTTAGACTGTTGTCCCTTCAGTGAATGAGGTCAGAAACTGTGAAATTGGGTTGGTTCCTTTTTTAAAATGAAGACCAAAATTCTTCTCTATCCCTTATGTATCGCTACATTGGCATATAACTAATACTTCACTTTTTTATCTCGCTTTTCAGAGTGAAGAGTTGGTATTAAGCAGAGAAACCAAAGAGAAACGATTGGATGATGGGTATTTCAGAATAGGTAACACTGTGTAAAAGAAAGAAAAAAAGAACTGTTTTTACAAAAATAATCATCAACAAAACTGTTTTGTAACTGAGGTCTCAGTTTTATACTACTTTAAACAGCCATGGCTTTCCCCAAAGAATTGTGGAAACTGTTAGTTGTTAGAAGACTTCTGTTCCCCTCACAGAACTACAATTCTCAGAGTTCCCTGGGAATAGAGATTGGTTATAACACTACTCTGGGAATTGTAGCTCAACACCTGTAACAAGCTACAATTCCCTGAATTCTTTGAGGGAAGCTATCACTGTTTAAAGTTGTTTAGTGCAGAAGGGGCTTAAGGCAATTTGTCTTATGGCCTGGTCTTATCTACCAAAGCCCCTCAGAAGTTTGGGTGATGGCAGCAGAAGCCAGACTCAGATCAGATAGTTGAGCAGCAGTTCACTTTTTGGTGTTACCAAGTGTAGGAGAAGGTACCCTGTAGCATCCAACAATTGCAAGGGATGAAGGAAATTCTTGATTGTCCTCCTATATTGTTAAAATAAACTCTGAATAGCTAAAGTAACAAATCGTAGTACCAGTTCTATATTTTTACAGGCTGACTATGATGCTGCTTTTAGTTGAAACAGATAATTTATGATATGAACAGAATAATGAGATTATGGTAACCCTTTATCTAGAAGTTTCAATTGAGAACTGAGATTTTAAAAATATGTAAGCTGGAGTATTTATTTATTTTGCACGCAAATCTCAGTCCCAAATAAAGAATATATTTGGATGAATGTTGAAAGTAATATATAGGGTTTGGGGATGCTGTTTTTTAATTTGATTTATGAGGCATTGAAGCATTGTTCAAACTGAGGCACAAAAATCCTGTTTTTGTGAAAAAGTAGATCTCTGACTGCTTCCACAAACTCTTACCTTTTACTGTGTTGTCTTGGGGACTGCCGCAGTTGTGAACCCATTTCAAAACTAAATACAGTAGACTTACATGTAATATGTTCTTATGTGATGGCTTGCATTGGCTGAACGTTTTCATTTAGAATGCCTTTTTGCTTTCTGAAGGCAAATTTGAAAATGGAATGGCAGAGGGAACAGTTGATCCCAGTCTAAATCCAATTGCAGCTGTCCGGCTTCTAGTAATACAAAACTCATCTGTCTGGGCAATTCTAAATGAGGTAAGATTTCAACAGAAATGCCCTGTATGACTAGAAAACCAACCTTCAAACCACTTCAGGTTTAAGTCTCTCTTTAAAAGAAGTGTTTTGTGACATTCCGAGTCTGTGGGACTACTGTGATAAACCTCTCAATGCTGGCATTTTGCAGAAAGATTTTAGTCAATTGATGTGGCTTCCAGACACAAGTGATACACACTGCGGTTGTGTGAAATGCTGATGTCACAAGCTGACATCTCTCTGTGTATGTTTGCATGCTGCTTTGAGAACACTTGGTCATTTGCCTTGCTGAAGCACCCTATGACAGGGTTCAGCAAACATTTCCAGAAGGGGGCCGGTCCACTGTCACTCAGACCTTGTGGGGGGCTGGACTATATTTTTTTGGGGGGGGATGAATGAATTCCTATGCCCCACAAATAACCCAGAGATGCATTTTAAATAAAATCACATTCTAATGTAAAAACACGCTGATTCCCGGACCATCCACTGGCCGAATTTAGAAGGCGATTGGGCTACATCCAGCCCCCGGGCCTTAGTTTGCCTACCCATGCCCTATGATATCCTAGCACTACTAAGTATTTTTTGAATGTTGGGTTTGAACCAAAGGTGCTCTTCTCTTCATATCCAACCCAGAAGAGGTGTCTGCTAGCAGATGGCAGGGTTTGTGATCCCCGCCCTCCCTGCACCACCTCCCATGCTGTTCCAGATAATTCCCAAATCCTAGGAAGTACTTTTGGAAGGGATTCAAAAAACAAACATGTTTCTGTTAGGTGCTGGAAGTTCTGCTCAGCTTCCCTATTATCACATTCAGTTTGAAAAGCGTTTTACGAGTCTGCTTTGTCAGCTGTATCTATCTGTGTGGAAAGCAACAGTTTAGATCAGCTGGGATGTTTCACGGTTGTGGGACAAGACTTTGTTATGACAAAGGGCAGCTTCACAATGAAGGATAGACCACCTCCAGCGTTTCCACAGCAAACCAACTGGTTTATATTTAACATTGAAAAGGCACTCTTGTGTCAAAACACATGCATGCAGTGTATGCACATCCAGAAGCCATGTTTAGTCTCTTCTGTCAAGCAGCTTGTAGAAAATGTGGTTCAATCGTATGGGGTGGGGATTACAAGGAACTGTCTTTTGCTGTTATGCGTGGTGGTCTTTTTCATAAACAGGTGTATATTTTACCAGCTGCTTTTCAATTCTGCATTGCAGATTCATATTAAAAAGCTCCCCAACTGATCAATCAAGAGGAACAAGAGAGATCTCCATCTTTTGAAGACTTTTCTACAAAATCCACCCCCCAATTGCAGAGTGAAGTCACTGAGCATGCACCTTATTTCCAACTCTGACTTCTCAGTGAAACTACCTCTTGTGAAATCTACTGTAGTTGAGAAGATAAGACTCAGCAAGAAAGATTTATTACAATCTAGAAACTGACCGGTATTATTTATCTTGGATCCATGAGTTCCTTCATGACTCTGCTGCCTAAGGATCACAGTATCCCCGATCCAAGTGATAGGGGTACGCTAAATGGAAGTTGTACATATTGTTACATTCCTCGAAGATGAAAAAAAATATAAATACATTTTATGAAGGGGGTACTTTTTGGAGGTCCATTTATTTTGCTAATTCAAGCCCTCTTTTATAGATTATCAGGGATATATATTCAAAAGCATTAGGGGGATTTAATTTATTAAAATGATTTGAAAAGTACATATTTTTATGCAGGTAATATAACTCGATGCAGTTGTTTTTTTTTAAACGGATTATCTTACTTCTTGGGTTAACACTACATTTTGCTTTGGTGATGAAGTGACCATATTTTGTAATATACTGCCATGGTAAGGAGTGTTAAATGGGAGTTTAAGGATGAAGCACTTTTGTACCATACCAAGAATGCAACTTTAAAAAGTTATCCTGCACAAAACCCATTGAAAGTAAATGTAATTTTGCATAGGACAACTTCCCCTATGGCTTATGCCCAAAATCTAGGAGATGTTGTTCAAAGGCATAACATGCAAGGGCTTCGAATAGCATTACTTTCTAATGCTCAGAGTCCACAGTATGTAATTGTAGAAAGCATGTTGAGGAGTTTTGTACTTCAGTATGGTGTGCGAATCTGAAGTTTGATTCATCCTCTCCCATTAAAGGGAAATTTTGATAATGGATTATTCCTTTTTAAACCTTTGTACAATCTTCCAAAACACAGCCAATTTATTCATTTGGATAGAAAAGTGCTCTGATGTTTCCGCATTTACATTTTTGTTTTTGCTTCACATCCTGTTTTGTATGATCTCTGCGCATTCTTATGGAATGACTTAAACTTACCGTTTTATTAGGGATAACAGTGGAAATAGATAGATACACAGTAACCTCAGCTGAGCTTTTTTAAAAATGTGATTTGTCTGTCTTTACTTTCAAGTGTTAAAAGTGATTTTTTTTCCCTTTAAGAGGGCCCAGCTCCGCTAAAAGCATTGCACTCCAGCTGACTGAAGCAAGGGACATCATGTGTTTCTAGATGCTTGTTGTCTTTTGTACTTCAAGATAATGAAGAAGAGATCCTTGCTTGGTCAGTAGCCTTGAAGAGAGGCAATTCTAGCACTTTGTGCTCTGCAGCACAGTAAACACGCAATAGTATGTAATAATAGTTTTTAAAGAACTCTCTTAACCCTAGCCAAGATATGAGAAGGTAAGTTGTTGTTTTTTTTACCTCAACTGCACACCTGTCACTCATGCAGGTAAACAGAAGTTTACTTAAGTGGTGGTAGTTTATTTCATGAGCTGAATCTTAAGATAATTCTGCATCTTGGATGCCAGCTTTGCCAAAAAAGAACTGTCTGCCTTCTCTCAAGGGTGAAAACGATTTGTAAAATTTATGCGAATAGGTGTTTGCAAATAGGTGTCTGCCCCCCCATTTTTTTTCTAAAAAGTGTCATAATAATATACATTTTTAAATCAAGTTTCAAATTGTTCAAGATGTTTCCGCAATGGAGGAGGTCCCCTCCCCATTTTTTTTCCTTGGTTGAATCTGTCCTATATTTATAGACTAGGTTTGCTGAGACTCTTTCCTTCTCCATTTGGCTGGGAAGATAAGTATGCGCTTAAGATTTTATCTTGTTTTACTACTTTGTGTGTTGCCCAAAGAATGACTGTTATTGGGCATCTAATAAAAATAGTTACAATTTCTTTAAAAAGAGACTCTCGGCCACTATGCTACACAAGCTATCTTCAAACATCACCTTCCATGAGATCACTGGGTGGCCTTAGGCAAGCCACAATTTCTGTCTTAGCTCCACATCTGAAATACAGGCATAATGAGACTGCAGGGTGGTTCTAAAGATTTATGAGGCAGTGCAAGGCACTTAAAAACCCAAAGTGCTACATAAATGCTAAGTATTTACAATTGTAATTGAGAAAAGTCGTATGCTGTCTGTGGTGCCAAACTTGCATTGAAACCAGTGTTCGCACAACACTTACAGGAGCAAGTATTTATGCATTTCGAACCAATTCTTGATGATTTGGTAACGCCACTGGCCTACTTGAAGGTAGGGGGGTACGAGAAATTTCAAGTCCATGGGGCAAATTTCAAAGCCAACTTTTGTATGTGTTTTGCATGGGGGATAATATGCAGACCTGTATCTCCAATCTGATTTGCTCTGAACAAGCTTTGTAACAGCCCTGGTCTTCCATTTAGCATAGCAAAGCATGGGGGCTACAGCTCCTCGTTAAAGGTTGGCAGTATTGCTCCCAAGCTTGTACGCCTAAAAGGTTTGTAAAAATGTGTCAACAGTTGGTGGTATGAATTAAAGGGTTGTTTGATCTTTTGCTACATAGTATTACTAAATCCCAGAGTCCATCAATCAACACCCCCCTTCTAAGTTCATTCTGTTTGTGACAACTACCCTTCTAATGCCCCTTATTTTTGTCCAAGTGATCAATTTATTGCCTAGAAACCAAAGTGTTGTTTTCCTGCTTTTACCTAGCAGTCCAACTGGGCTTAACCACCCCCACCCCCACCCCAGCAAATGCAACCTAATCTTCCACAGTATATTGAACATGTTGATTCTGGGGTGGGTGGGAGAGAGAACATGAATCAGCTAAAAGCAGGGGACGTAATACAGAGATTGTGTGGCGCAACAACCATCAAAAGTCTCCCCTTACTCATTGGAAATAAGAAAAAAAAACTGTCCTGCAAATGTAAGTTAACTTAATCCAAAATTTCTTTATATCCCTGGCCATTCTACAAAGCCTTTCAAATTCAGTCACATTCCCGGAAGATCAGATTTGTGCGTCACTTGTATTACGGTGTAGCTATTTTCTAAGGTTTTAATATACTATTGTGAATGTTTATAAGCCTTAAAAATAGCTGAGTAGGATGACAGCCAGCAGGTTTGATTTCTTGCTTTTATTAGACTTTGCTAGAAATGATTACAATTTTGGTAAGTGAATGATGTCAGTGGTAATTAGTTCACCAAAGGAGAAATGATGCCCCAACTCCTTATTCCCAGTCCACTGTGTGGTTGCCAATTTCTGTTTCTGTGCTCGTGGAACCTGCAACTTTGGCCCTACAGCCAGCCATGTTTCCATTAACAATTGACAGTACTTGCAGTACAATTTATTTTTTTGAGCTAGGTTTTGGTTTTGTTAATCTTGCTGCTATATTTGAAAACCTAACTGGGTCATGTTAACCGTGCCTTTCATCAATGTTCTATGTGCCACAGCTGCCCATGTAATATTTGAAATAAATATTTTGAAAAAGCGTTATTGAATTCTTAACCTAGTGAAAATATGGAACTCTGTACAGAACAGCTTTCGGATTGGAGCTTTTTTTTAAAAAAAAAAATATTGATATACCACTTTACCATTTGGGTTCTCTCTAAACGTTGTTTTTCCAAAGCTGCTTTAGAAAGGTGCATACCGGGGTGGGTAACATGTGGCCTGAAGCCCAAATTCTGCCCACTTGCAGGTACAATGGTACCTTGGTACTCGAACAACTTGGCTGCTGAACAAATCGGCTCCCTAACGCCACAAACCCGGAAGTAAGTGTTCCGGTTTGTGAACGTTTTTCGGAAGCCAAACGTCCGACATGGCTTCCACTTTAGTGCAGCCAATCGGAAGCCGCGCTTTGGTTTCTGAACGTTTTGGAAGTTAAACGGAATTCTGGAATGGATTCCGTTCAACTTCCAAGGTAAGACTGTACTTTGAAAACTGTTTACTACTTTGCCGTCTACACAGAAGTAAGCCTCCTGAATCCAACTGGGTTTACTCCCAGGTAAAGGGGGGTGGGGTAGAACAGTAGCCAAAGAAAGTACTTCCACTAGCACAAGGAACTACCTCCCTCACTTCCCATGACTGCTTATATATGTTTTCGGGAGAGAGGGGAAGTTCAATTGTGCAAGCAGGAAATTGATGAGCTAGCAGAAGTACTGTAGGAAACTGTGCTTTGTAATATGCATATTTGTTAACAAAGCTGTTTACAAATAGCAAAGTCAATGCCTTTTCAATGTTGCACACAGTTGTTCTTAAAAAATATTTATTACAGTAATGTACAGCTTTTCCATTAGGAAGGGACTGCAAGAGAATACAGAGTCACTATAAGTCTGCAGTTGTAAATACATTTTTTAAAAACCAAAACTTTGTACACACTGATCTACAGTGAAGAATAAGTTATTTACAGTAATTTACAGGAGCATCTCACCTTTGCTGACAGTGGTACAAGAGGCAAGAACAAGCAATCCATTATAAAGGCTGCAGTTTATTTCACTCTGTACGTATAGAAAACACAAAGCATTTTTGTGAAATTCCATCCCATCGCTAATGAAACCACATAGAGCAGGATGAGAAGTGCAAACGGGTAGAGAAGGATGACTGTGTTCTTCAGGAACGGCAAAGCTGAAAGTAGGAGAGTGTTTCAAGAGTGAGAAAGCATGCAATTTTCTGAAGGTGCCAATGGCAAGGAACATCACAATCATCTTAATATTGACAGTCCTCAACAAAAAAAATCACGCCTAAAATAACTACTGTTTCTAGTAAATGCATGCCCCTCCCATCCTTTACAAAAAAGAAAAACTTGAATTGGGTGGCTAAGATGTAGCCTTCCCTGATGTCATTGAATTATTAACTCCCAGAATCCCCAGGCAGCATAGGCAGAGGATGAAAAGAGCTGTAGTCCTGCAAAAAATAATAGGGCTACCAGATGTCCCTATTGCCCGGAGACAGTCCCCGGAATGTCCCCGGATTTCATCTAATGTCCCTGGGAAACATAGCAGCAGCCCGGAGCAGTTGGCTCTGGATGGCTTCAGGAGCTGCTTGAAGTCCCCATATGATGGTGGTGCAGGGGCTCTAAGATGCAGCTTCCTGGCTGCCTCCACCTTCCCTGACCCCAGCAACTAAGCTGTGAAGGGAGGCTTCATGCTGCCTATCAGAGGTTGCATGTAAGCAGGAGGGGGCAGAGATCTCTCAGTTATGCAACGGGAAGCCTCCCTTCCCAGCTGAGGGATCCACGCCCCCTCCTGCTTGCATGCAAGTAGGAATGGGATTGGGGCTGCTCCTATGGGAAAGGAGGCACTGCACTGCCTGAGCCTCGTTGCCCCCCAGGCTCATGGAGAAAGGAGATAGAAGCCTCAGAGGAAGGGGAAGCATGGTGGTTGAGGTCAAGGTGGCGGCTGCCCCTCTGCCACCGCCATTGCTGCAGCATCAACTCCCGAACATGTAGTGTATGTATGTATGTATGTATGCATGCATGTATGTATAGTGTCCCCGGATTCATTGGAAAAAATCTGGTAACCTTAAGATATAAGGCAGATCCACATGTCCTCCCGCCATTCTTAAACTTCGTCTCTTTGGAATCTGGCATGTTCATAAATATATAACCCAAAGGATTGCACAACTGGCCCTGTGGTGCTTGGACCTTGTTTCTTGAGCAACAGCAACTACCCCCCAACCATGCTGCATCACAAACCTATGTTTAAAATTGAGTGGAAGTCCAGAATTTCACTGCCTATTGCCCAACTGATACTGCCAGCTCTATCCTAGGCAGTAATAGCAAACTCGCTTTCCCCATATGGGTTCTGCACCATGCACACGGAAAACAGGGTAGAGAAAGGCAGCTTTGTAGAATGCAAAAAATACTAAAGAAATCCCCTAAGGGGGAAACCCTCCCCCCCAAAAAAAAACAGAAGGCTGACTTCACACATTCTCACCCACAAGGACAAAAGCATGCATAGCTGTTAGCCAGTATAGCTTCTGTTAGCTCCACATTTGCAGGCGCAGTACTTTCACAAAGGGATGTAGAGTCATGTGGCAGGTCAGTTAAAGCCACTACATATTACACAGCATTTCAAGTAACGATGCTGTGCAGAGCTTGTAGAGTTGCTGTCAGAGTGAGCCCTCCCCTGATGCTTATCATGAAGTTTACTTGTACTGAAACAGGGATTTAGCAAAAAAGGACTGGGAAGAAGGCACTATTCTTGTTGCTAACTAGGTTGCAAAGGTTTCAATACTTACCACTGTACCCTAGAAATGTCACGTAGATGTAATAACCAATTGCAGTCAGCCAGAAAGTATTCCCAACGAAATAGCCAATAAATGAATTCAATAAAATTACGTCTGCAAGAGAGAAAACCGAAGTTTCTTAACCTGGTGAACTTCTGCTCACTGAAGGTCCCAAAAAGGGTGCTGTGTACCATTGGGGTGTTGCCTCCAGCAGGATACAGAAACAGACTGGAGCTCACTGTGGAAAAGCTGCTATGGCACACTTTAGAGAAGGTCAAGTCCTTTGACAGGCTAACCTTGTCTGAAGCCACCTCCAAACATAAGCAGGGCCTAAGCACTTGTCTGCCTGCCCTCAGAGGAGGCAACTGTGAACATACCAAAAGGGTCAGGTCAAAGAGCAACTGCCTCAGCCAGAAACATCATGACTCTCCATTCCTCTCAGACCAGCATGAAGCATGGTTGTGAGGGAACCCAATCTGGAAGACTCCTTGGGGGGAAAAATAGCCTGGTTGTGGTACTAACCCATGCCATGAAGCAATGCCAGGTTTGCAGACTCTTACTGTCAGAAAAGAATACCCCCCAACTAGCCCAGGAAATAGGGGAAGGAAAGGGAGAAAATAGAAAGGGGGGGCAAAACCTCCCTTAAAAAGAAACAAGAGGCAGCGACTAGCCAGAAACAGAGCCTAGCCAGTAGACCTCTTGGTCTGGAAGGTAGGGAGTTTCTCCTCCTTCAGAAGAAGAAAAGTGCAGGATTTTGCCTCTCTGATCCTGCAGGAGCCACCATCACTATAGGGCGTAGTGCCCCCCAGGATCCTACAGGTGAATTACAGTGTCAGGACAAAGCAAGAGAAGGCAAAAAATGTTTCAAGTCAGGAAAGGGAAGGTTTACTTACAATGGATGAAGAACAGCTGTATGAAATGTAAGATGACGAGAAGTGGATAAAAAGCATTCAAATGAACATCAAAGGCATATCCCCACTCTACGTCACAGTCTCTGTTCGGGTGCTTTGTCAAGTACTTATTGGAGATGAACCTTGGCAAGGGGGGGGAGAGAATTTGGAACAGACATGTTAAAAAATATGTTAAAAAACTTTGACAGTTCCAACTTTTTGACGAAATTACAGCCTAGAAAAATTAATCCTTGCTATTTTCCATTTGTCATATTCTGAAGAACACAAATGCATTTATGACTTACAGGGCTCTGGTAAGGATTACTGAAAAAACTACAACATAGGAGATGTTTTTGATTACCCAGAAGCCAGCTAAACAAATGTACATGTCAGTAAGACGACTGCAGAACCAGGGCAAGAGGGGAAAGGTTCTTCCCCTATCCTATAACTGATGCAATATGGCCTGGTATGTACTAACTCTGAATGTATTGTCCTAGTAATTCTGTAGTCCTAGTCCCTTGCACATTTTCTCTCTCACTGCAATGCACAAATATTTTAAAGATGAAAATGTTGATTAACATGGCAGCCAATTTAACAGCTGCAGTGAGTAGTTTTCCATCTCCATGGCTACCCTGATATTTACGTACATAACCGCCAAGCATATATACTTATACATTAAGTATTTTCTTTTTGCCAGATTTTGAACCTAAACCTTCTGCTGGAACAGCACTACACATCTAGCCCAGAGATGAGAAACATGTCTACTTAAACCCTTCTTCCTTACAAGCAGACAAACTTAGGACTGTAGTTGAAGGTTCCAGCAATCATATTCTATACAGCAAGATTTAAACATGCCAAAAAAACCATCCAACTCTAATCAGGTTGTTTTAAAGACTTACCACATGAAAGTTGCAATTAGAAGGCCAACTCCTACGCAGTCTATAAAGATGACCCAGAGCAGCAGCTTTATCATTTCAACAAAGCCCAAGCCCAACACAAAGCCAAATCCTATAGTGGATACTGAAGGAGGAAGATGAACAGCAGAGGATTAACTCTTGACACAAAAGTAGGTTGAAACAATACCCATATGCTCTCAAATTTTCTTCCACTTAATTTTACTGGAACAATACTTGTAGCATATTTAGTGCTGTGCTCTTTAAGGCTTACAGCGTAAAATTGTTGAGTATATGGCTACAACTAGAATTAGCAAGAGTAAAATGTGTGGGCTGAGTTCACTACATGTACACAAATAAAGCAAGAAATCAGCAACTGTGTGATCTCTGGCACATGTTTGTGTAGGATGTGGGACAGCAACACAAATAAAGTTAAACCTTTCTGTTCATAAAAAAGCTAATCACGCATTGTTGCACAGCGCAGAAATAAGCAAATCCACAATGTAAGTTCTCAGATGGCAGAATTTCTGCCTGCCACATAATTTTGCCAGGATTTTGGATTTTTATCATTTAGGGCAGGCATGGGCAAACTCGGCCCTGCAGATGTTTTGGGACTACAACTCCCATCATCCCTAGCTAACAGGACCAGTGGTCAGGGATGATGGAAACTATAGTCCCAAAACAGCTGGAGGGCTGAGTTTGGGGGTGCCTGGTCTAATATTTGACATAGATGTTGTAGTCCCAAAACATCTGGAGGGCCGAGTCTGCCTATGCCTGACTTAGGGCTTGTCATTCTTTGTCACATGCCAGGGATCACAGAACTGAGAATTTTAACACCATGCAATGCACAGAACAGATTTGATGTGGACTGGAGGATGAAGTAACTGAAGCCAAAATGTGAGGGAATCTTTATCAGTGTGGATGTGGCAGGTATTGCAATCATAGTTTATTCACATGTTCCCCAATGAATGAAATTATATATGCATGGGTTTTGCACAGAAAAAGCTACAGCAGTACAAATGATGTCTTTTTCTGGAGCAAGCCCCCAGCTCTGGTCAACTATTCCCTGTACGGTATTCAATAAATTTCTCAGGCACTCACCGCATAGCCAGATACTCAGCAACACAAGGAAAGCTGGGTCATCTCTTGCCCACTGGTCTTTCGTTTGTTTCCTGTAATGGAAGTTCCTGTACACTTTCTGTGGTGAAGTGAACAGATACAGCATCTGCCACAGAGCAAACTCAAAGTCCATATGCCGAAAGTGAAGGAGTCTCCTCAAGTATTTGTAGCGCTTGAACCCTGCTGTGTGCCTGGCTGCCTCCCTAGAGTTTAAAGAGCCGTTGTCATGATCTAGGGAATTAAGAGACGTGGTAGGCAACATCTTGCTGAAAAGGAAAGAAAACAGACCAATGGATTTTAAGAAAGAAACAAAATAAAGGTGCAAGTTATCACATTTAGGTTACAATCCTTAAACACACATATCACAGAGTGAACACCATGGAACAAATTGGGGATTGCTGCCAAATAAACAGAGAATTTTGCCATAAAGCATGTCACAGGCAAGGTGAGTCTTTGTAATAACAGCTGAGTAGTAATAATAATAATTGGGAAAGACTGCCAATGGAGGTCTTTTGAAGTTCAACTGCAGACATGCTCCCTCGGAATCTAGTGGATCTTACTGCCCTCTGAGCAGGCTTAGAATGACATGCCCTTGTCACATGAACCCACTTTGTTCTTTACCCTACCTGAAAACAATGCAATGTAACTGTGATGGCAATGTCTTAACAGTGGACACAGCTCATATCAAGTTCAAGATCTCTCAGTAACTGCACAAACTTGGGCACCTGCAATCTCCTTTGCTCTTTTAGAAGAGCAAGGACATGGATGCAATCATGACCATATTCCTTCCTTAGTCCCAGAGGGCTTCGCGAGCACATAATTCAACACTCGGCAACTGCATATAAAGCTCAATCCTACTCTTTTCTACCCACAATAGGCAAAAAGTCTGTTCAAAATAAAGGAGGCATCAATGTAACTAGTTATGGTGGTATAGCAGTGAATGAAGAAAGTTGACAGAAGCAAGCAGAAGGAAATGGAACAGGTGAGCAGAGCTGGGATGAGCAACTGCCCTTCAATAATCTGTACAACTACTAAAGAGCTTGCTTTCAAGTAATGCTTCAATCACAGAACAACCATTGGCACCAACTGGACATCCAAGTAGAGATACTTAAGATCACAGACTGTTTGCTTAAATCCACTTTGTCCTGTTGCCACTGTTAACAGCTTGTTGCAACCCTGACTCTGTGGCTGTTACATACATGCAAGCAGCGGGGCTGTCAGGGCAGGACTTTAGGGCAGATGTTCAAGACTTCATCCAGCAGAGTGAGCCAGAGAGCCTCCAAATGCATCAGGGCTGGCTTATCACATTTTGAAATATATGATACAGTACACACCATCATTTAAAGATAACCTTCCTCCTTTGTGGAAGTCCTGACTATTCTCCTGTTAGGCTTTCCCCTCCATTAAATGCTCTCCCATACAAATAAATTCCTTCCACACAAAAAAACCTGGGGTGGAGTCTTTCTTCCCACCATCTAGGCCTAGTTCAGATGCAGCAAGAACCCCACAGCTCAATGTTGCAGCCACGAGCCTTAGTCTTGCATACTCCCACTTGACCTTTGCCTATGATTAGAGATGTATTCTTCTGGTACCTTACACATTTTACATTTCACTGAAAATGAGGCCTAAGCAAGGACCAGATCCTGCACCATGACTTCATGAAGCTACAGGCTTCACCACCAAGCTTTACAAGCTTGTTAACAAAGGGTTAAAAATCAGTCTCCGCCATATGCATTTCTCAAATGCCAAGCAACTCTGGTGTGTAAGAAATTAAAATGAATAAGGATGAAAGTTCCAGCATCACACTGACAAAAAAAAAAGCAAACAAGCAACAAGCTAGCTACTATCCCCGCCCCCATGACTTACAATACAACAGGCATGTCCAACTCCCAAGAGACTGTGATCTACTCCCAGTATAAAAAAACTGGTAGTGATCTACCCATTGTCATTGGAGGGAGGAGGAGAGTGCACGCGTAGGGTGGGTGGATTGCCCAGAGTGGTTGAGCTTTTTAAGGGGAAGATTGCAAGGAGTTTTTTAGCTTCCCCACCACATCTTTTTGTGCATGATAAAGATCCCACAATCTACCAGGAACAGCCAGGGATCTACTGGTAGATCACGATCTACTGGTTGAAAATCCCTGCAATACAAGATTCCCAAATGGCCAGTGAGGGCTGGGAATGGAGAAAGCTCAGTGGACATGGATGTGGAAGGAAAGCGGGCCAGTCAAGGAGACTGGACAGGTAATAAAAGGCAGAGAATGAACGTTTGCAAAGATGGTGAAGGAGGAGGAGGAGGATTATTTATTATTTATACCCCGCTCATCTGGCTGGGTACAGAACAGAAATAGCTAAGAAAAGACGCAACAGCCAGTATTTTGAGAATATGTCACCCAGCCAGCTGACTTGTTTAGAGTGCATAAAGTCAGGAAAAAGGCTGACTTTTAGCAAAAACACTTTTAGCAAAAACCCAACGAGTTTCAAGCAGCCTGCCCCACCCGACCCCACCTGGTGTGTCAGTGGCTGAGTGGGTATGGATAATTTCACACGACCTCAAGTGCCCCCTCATTAACCCTGGCTCGACACGGGTGTAGGGGGTGCGTGTGAATGCGGGGAGCAGGTGTTGCTGAGGGAGGGGCCGGAAGGAGGACGCCCGCAGCCCCGGCCGCCTCGAGCGCGGACTCCGAAGGAACGCGGAACCTGAGCGTTCCAGAACCCCGAGCGAGAGAACTCACGGAACGTTCCGCGGCCGCTTCCGCCCCGTGCAGCACTGCGGCTCCCGGCCCCGACGTCCTGCGTCCCTCACGCGACGAGGGGGAGGGAGCGGAAGGTAGAGGGGCGCGCGCCTCTCCTCCCCACCCTCCCACAGGAGCTCGCCTTCTGCCGCCTATCAGCCGCCGCCGCTGCCAACTCACAGCAGCTGATCTGCGTGTTTTCCTCAGTAACTTCCGGCAAGAGGGAGCCCCGCCCAAGGCGCAGGCGCGCCGAGATGTATGACGGGTAGGCCACGCCCAAAACGGACGGTGGAGAGGATGACGGTTAGATGTCGGTTGCGCACACAGAGCTTTAACACAAAAAAGTGTAGAGCATCCCTTTACATTCTGTGTTTGAGCAGTTTCTTTCTCCTTCCCCTTTGACGGCAAACAGCAAGTCTTTTAAACGAAGCCGTGGTTGGGCAGGATGTTCTCAAGGACAGATGGATCATGGATAGTTTCGTTGAGAATATTGGGGATCCCTTCCCTGACATTCTATAATTCTTCCTCCTTCCTTACAAATTGTTGCAGCAAAGACACGAGTCGCTGCCGTAAACATATCAACCTTCGACCCAAGAGGAGATGCCACCTTTAGTAGAAGAGAAACTTCTTCCTTTTGCTGCTGCTGCTTTGTTTGTGTGGGTATGCCACTGGCAAGTCATCTCTAATCTAAAAATAAGGACAGCTCTATTAAATGTACTTGTTCTATGTTAAAAAAAATGGCTCCTTGGAGGGGAAACAGGAAGTGACGTCTAGTTCCCTGCGACCTTTGAGTAACTCCCTGCGCAGGTGAGAAGGGTCGGCCAAGATGGCGGCCGCCACCGCTGCTGGGGCTGCGGTGGGCAGCGGCTGGGGCTGCTGAAGGCGCCGCCGGTCGAGAGACAACACCGAGAAGCGGCGCCAGGCGGAAACCGGCCGCCACGATGCCCAAGTACTACGAGGATAAAGAGAAGGACTTCCGCGCCTGCGCAGGGGTGCGCGAGGACCTGAGGGCTTGCCTGCTGGAGAGCGACTGTGTCATCCAGGTACATACCCTCCAACATTTCTCCGATGAAATTAGGGACACCTTGGTCCATAATAAACATACATACATACATACATACATACATAAATAAATATACCCCGCTTATCTAACTGGGTTGCCCCAGCCACTGTGCAGCTATATAAAAACATCACGACTTACAATGTCTTCTAAAGGTTGTGTAGTTATTTATCTCCTTGGCTCTTGGGTTGTAGAACTGCAGGGCGTTTTTTCAGAGCGGGAACTCACCAGAATTGAGTTCTGGCACCTCTCAGATGGACACCATTGACATTATAAGAGAACAAGGGAGGTGTTCATTGTGAGTTCTGGCATCCCTTTTTCCACCAAAAAAAGAAAAAAAGCACTGCATAGCTCCATACTCTCCAACATTTCTCTGATTGAAATAGGGCCGTCCTAAGGAAAGTGGGACGTTCTGGGATCGAATCAAAAACCAGGAAGGCATCTGTAAATCTAGGACTGTCCCTGGAAAATAGGGTAGGGGCACTTGGAGGGTCTGCAGGTAGAGAATGGCTTCAGAGACTGGCATACCGTTAATTCAGATGAGATTGAGAAAATTGGGTGTAAAACTCTTGTCGCCAGGGGAAATACCCCATTTCTTGCTGGCTTTCAATGTGCTGTGAAGAAGACCTTTTCGTTCCACAAGGTTTCATTTGGGTCTTGCTGAGCCCTACGTAGTTGCTTTTAAACACATTTTCCTGCTGTAGTCTCTTGTGTTCTTTTAAATTGTTTGTTACTATTGTTTTTAATCAGGTTGCAACTTGCCTTGGGAAGATTTTATTTTTGATACAACTTGTGTGCCTGCTGAATAAATATGCTGGCTGCTCACTTTAATATCTTTTATGACAGGAAGGGAAAGGGCCCAAACTGTGCTTGAAGGAAGGCCATTGCAAAGGATTGCTAGTTTCATTTTTTGAATGCAAAAGATCATTGGTGAGTAGGTGAACTGTACTGCAGATTGTGGTCACGTTTAAAAATATGTACCATAGTATGTTATATATAAGATACAACTGAAAGATTTTTAATTGTTACGGGTTTGTTGGGGGCCAAATTCCCCTAAATTCCTGGGTGTCAAATCCTCCCCATAATTTCTGGATGTAGTAAAATTTGGAATTAATCAGAGTTTGGTTAAACTTTGCCGAAAAAAGAAACCCCGTGGATTTCGTTATTCTAACAAGCCAAGCCAACTCTGCAGAGCTAACTGGATGGGCCATGAGCAGGAGGCAAAGGCTGGTGTTGGCCCATCAAGAAAACCATCAGAGGGCAAGACTGCCAGGCAAGGGTATTGGGACCCCTTCTCTGCTGGGTGCTAATGGGTAGAGGCAAAAGCCAGGTTTAGGGTTTTAATTTTGAATGACTAGGCTGTGGGGAGGTCCTTGGAGTTTTGCTCCTCCATGTGAGCTGGGGATATGACAGGCTGTAAGAGACACAGAGGATGGCTTTTGCTCACCTTTGAATCCAGTGCTGCCCTTAAGGGGGGAGCCAGGCCCTCATAGGATGTGAGTGCTCTGCAATCCCTTCATCTAGGTGCAAGTTGTATATATGTGCAAATAAAACCATATATTAAAAAAGCAGAGTCTCTGTTGTGCCTCATTGTCCCAAAAAGGAACGCAGACCCAGGTAAGCGCACCTGCAGCCCCTGGAATATTGCACCACTTGTGGAGATTGGGATGGTGTTGTAACAATATCAATGGTGTTACAAATTTGTTATTGCTTGCAAGTGTTGCTTTTGTTTTATTTACAGTAGCATTACTGTTCCACTGATCATGAAAGGTAACAGTTAAAATAAAAGCCATGGGATATTTAGTGTGACAGTTTAGGTAAATATTAGGTTAAAATATACAGAAATTTATTGAGGAAAAGTTAACCATATTTTAAAATAAATAAAAGAAGCATGATGTCCTGGCCCTCGCTGCCAGAAGAAGAATATGAACTCCCAGTTCTGTATCTGCCAAAGATTTTAACACATGAATCAAAATGGTACATAGGTAAAGCACAGGTTGAAGGTGCAGCAGGTATGTAAGAGGTATAGACACATGGTAACGCTCAAGTTAAGACATTGATCCAACAGCCAACATGCCCCCTGTATCTTCTTTTTGAAGAGCAGGGCAGGGACAGCTCAGCATAAAAGCCAGCCAGAGTCCAGGGACTGGGCAAGCATCCAGGCACTCTTTTGAATGGGTTGGGTGTGCAATATTTGTTTGCATAGGTGCTGGCATCTTCATGTCCTTGGAGACAGGGTTGGCGTTGGTGTCAGCTCAGCATCCAATTTACTCTCAGTCATCTGCCTATGAGGTGGCAGCTCTACACTGACCACTTAGTAACTTTTTCTACTATAAGCCAAAACATTCCTGTAGTAGCTTGAACTTCTTGCCTGGCTGCCTGGGCTCATAATCCAATGATGTAAATCATTTCATTGGACTGCATTTGGAATGTCTTAATTGGAGGCAAGTTCAACACCATAGGAATTTATCTGCACTGTCTGACAAGTCCCTATGCTATAAAAAAAATTACCCAGAGTTTTGAAGCTGGGTGTTGTCAGTATGTTGAAGACACTAAGCTGTTTATTTCTTTCAGCGTCCATGAGTGGTAGTCTTGGCTCTAAATTCAGCAGTGTCTGGATACTATGGGATAGTGGGTGAGGTTAAACAAATGTAAGTTAAATCCAGACATGATGGGGGTGATGCTGGTGGGCCAACCCAATGCTTTTGGGAGAATTGGTATTTATATCTTCTTTGAGTACGCACTGCACTGAAGCCTCTTTAGAGCCTTAGAGTTCTGGAAAAACAGGTAGTGTCAGTGACAAGGTGTGCCTTTTATCAAGTGCATCTGTTGTGCAGCTGACCTATTTTAGACTAGGGAAACCTCACCATGCTAACTTGTGCTTTCATAAGCTTGAGGATTGACTGCTGTGAATATTTTAATATGGCACTTCACTTGAAGATTGTTTGAAAACTGCAGCTGATGCATATTGGCACAGCCTGTTGTTATCTGATGGATATGTGGGGACGGGTATGAACATATCCAGTACACACTGCTGTTTTTCTAAGACTGTACCAGCTTGAAACAACACACGTTATATATACCTCCTATAATCCCCGTTTCCAGTTAACAGTTACATAACAGTTATATATACCCTCTCTATAATCCCCGTTTCCAGTTAACATCTTTTTATCAGCACCTGCTTTCTTCATCTTCATTATATGTGGTAAAATTATCAACAGCTAGGGATCCTCATAGTGTAGTTACCTCAGTTGCAGTGACTTCCTGAGGCTGGTGAGACTAGTTCCTACCTTCCTTATGGCCCTAAAAGGGGATACAATATGTGCTTAATTGGGGTGGCTTTGGAGGGTGGCATGATGGTTGTCCAATGGAAATCCCTATTTATTATTTTTCTTTTTTACTGCTGAGCTTATTGTTTTCATTGTGTTCATTTTATTTGGTGGGTTTTAAATTGCATTTTTATCTTAAATTTGGGAATGATGGCATAGAACAATTTAAAATAAACTAAGGGTCATAACTTTTTAATGGTTCTGTCCCTTGTGCCTTTTTGTAAGGCACTAATAAAACTGGTAGTTGTAGTATTAGAGTGTTAATGGTTGTAATATAAACTTGTTTCTTCTTAAAAGCTGGATAACAGAGCAAGATTCAGAGGAAGAAAGGGATACTGAAGACTCTCCATTACGAAGCAGCAATCAGGGGCAATCTTGGATGCACTGACACCTTGAGATTAAAGACTGGAATAAAGAAAATACCTACTGCATTTCCCTAAACTCTGTTTCACTTCTATGGAAATTATTTGTGTTCTAAGTACTGAATGCCTGAAGCTGCTAAATGCTAGAACTACTACAGTGAAAATAAAATCTGGCCATTTGTGGTGATCACATTTTAAATGAAATGTATTGCATCTTCATAAGCACTTTAGAGTCCTTCGCCTGAAATGCTTCATTTTGAGATTACTTCCTCTTGGGGTTCAATGGTTGGATAAGTTTTGTCTCCCAAGTTATAAAGTATTTTTGTACTAGCCTTTCCTTTTGGTATCTGTAGTGATACAGAAGTTGTCAGCCAGCTTGTTCACATAAGGGATAGGTATTCTGATCTAGGAAGGGATATCTAGGTGTGGAACCAGTGTGATAACCATGCTGCAATGCTGCCTCTGAAAACAGTTTGGAAATTTCAACTGGTGCAGAATTCAGCAGCCAGGTTGCTCACTGGGGCAAGACGGTTTGAGCATATAATACGAATCCTGGCACAACAAATTTATTTTCCTGGCCCAATCCAAAGTGCTGGTTTTGACCTATAAAGCTTTAAACAACTCAGGACCCCCAGTATCTCAAGGACTGCCTCTCCCTATATGAACCTATCAGACCCTGCAATCCTCATCTGAGACCCTGCATGTCTCGCTTCCATGAGAGGTTTAAAGGGTAGCAACATGAAAACAGGCCTTTTCTGCAGTGCCTCCCTATTTGTTGAATGCTTTCCCCAGGGTGGCGAAAATATTCCTCTTCACCCAAGGCCTTTGACTATTTAAACAGTCTATGGCGTTTTAAATGTGTTGGGGGTGGTTATTGGGGTTTTAATTTTTGTTGCTATGTTTTGTGTTTTTATACTGTAAATGGCCCTGTGATCTGTGGATGAGGGTGGTGTATAAATTTAATAAATAATGATTATGCTCAACCAAGCCAAGTCCTGTGGAACTAGCTATATCTCTGCAGATTGGGATGTGTATTTGCATGCAGACTCCTAGAAATAATATCACCAGAGAAACTGCCAAGATTTGGATGTGAACTGTTATGACAGTATGTAGTCCAATTTGATTTCTGCCTCACAGAGCATAGAAGTAACTGCAAGCCTGCACATTCCAGATATCAACTGGTATTATTCCACTGGCAATAATTTCAGAACTAGGACATTTTGATATTGCTTTTTAAATTTTCCCTTTCCAGCAAGCATGCTTCCATTATGTATTGGAATTGAAGATCACAATTCTTTTACTATCTGTCTTGAACACAGTTACTGTGTTCATCAAAGAACTCCAACATCATTCTTGGTACCTTGATGGCTAACAAGTTTGTGGTGACATGAGCTTTATTTTAAAAATGTGTGTCCAAGGTGACATACAAAAACATTAAAATGATAAAAGGTTCATCATAAGGTGCATGAACATTGTGTTCAGCAAGCTTTCTAACAAAAATACTCTTTTGTAAAAATAAATAAAAATGCTGAGCAGAGCAATTCTAAATGGGATCAAGAACAACTTTCACTGACTTACATCTGCCGTATGAAATCTTAAGATGTGGAAATGAACAGGAGTTCCCCACTTACCACACGTTGGGAAGCAAGCCTGTTTTTTTAAAGGGAGGTGCAGGTGTGTGTATTTCATTTAATGCAATGGTCTCTTATTTACATTAGAGAAAGGCAAAGGTGCATGCTCAGTTAATGTGCTTTTTTTGGAAAGTACATTTGTTTATTAGCACACACCCCATTTCACACATGCACACCCCAAAGTTTTCATTCTTCCTCTGCCCGGATGCTCAATATCTCTGAAGTGCATAGTGCTGACTTGAATAAAGTACCTCATCTGTGAGGGGAGGTGCGTCAGAGAACCCTTGCATGGATGCCATCTAGACCTGGCAATTTGTCGGATTGTAATTCGTCTAAATCCTAAATTTTTATCTGCCATCTCCACTTACTTGCCTTGTTAGAACCGTGACAGACGTGAGTCACTTTACACATTCTATTCCCTCCCAGATTCACTGATCCAATTTTCTTTTCCTCCTCTCCCTATTATGGTGTTCAGAGAGAGAACAAGGTAGCTGTACTATAGCCACTTCTAGGGACAATTGAGTAATCAGCGCTTTTGACCACGGATGGTAATGCATTTTAACAAACAGCATTGTCCTGCTTCATGACCTGAGTTCGGTACATGGACATACGTAAAAATACATGTGTAAAAATATATTGGGCCTGCTGGACTGGTCTGGATGCAGCATTTTAAAAAAACGAGGACTCCCATGTATGACTCCAGTTACCGAGATGACTCGTGTCGTGAAGAATCGAAGGCGTGGCCTCTTGCAACCCGGCTCTCTGGGTGGTTCCTCAAAAGTCAACGGTGCAAAGAAGAAGTGAGCAAAGGGAGAGCTACCGTAGAGGGTTGCACGGAGCGCGCGAGGCGCCGGATTCGGCCTGCGGCCTGCGCTGGCCGCGTCTCTCCTGTAGGGGGCGGCGCAGCTGCTGAAGAGCCGCCGGAGGAGCCTGGCTGGTTTGTGGCGTCATAGCCGGCTGGGTGTACGCGCGTTTGGGTGGCGGGCTTGCTGCAGCGGCAGAGGCAGCTGCCCTGGGGTGTGGGGAGCAGCAGCAGCAGCCGCAGCAGGAAGGAGGGGCTGCAGCGTCTCCCCGGACGGGGCGGGGGCTTGGAATCCCGTCCAGCATGTGGCGTGAGCCTCGCTGAAGAAGAGCAGCGGCTCACCTGGAGCGAGGTAAGCGGCTTTCCCTTGGCAAAGGGGCGCTTCTCTCCCCCAGCCCCTGCTTTTTGTGTTTGTGCGTGTGTGGAATCCCTGCGGTAGGCAAAACGCAACCCAAACAAGACGGGTGGTGGCCGGGGCCGTGTGAGGAGGCAGCAAAGGTGGCCGAGTCGTAGCGCATCCTCTCGGGTTGCCTCTCCTGTTTTGCAAGGAGCAGCCTAGATAGGAAGAGCGTGTGTGTGTGTGTGTGTGTGTGTGAGTGAGAGAGAGAGAGAGAGAGAGAGAGAGAGAGAGCTCGAAAAGATACGTGCCCTACCTCTTTGGGTAAGGATGCTGGCCATTTTTTTCTTTTTTTAAAAAAAATGCTTTGTTTTGACGTTTTTTGAGGGCGGGGGGAAGCTGGACGTGCTGCGCTTTGAAGGCGGATGCCGTCTTGGAGACATCTTTGAGGACAACTGCCGTGCGGGTCCCACTCGGATGGAGGCTGCTGTTTTTTTGTTCAGTTTGTGGCGTTGTCTGGGCACTGGATTTGTGTCATGCAGGAGCTTGAGTTGGCAGGAAAAAGAAACAACCCTCGAGTTAGTAAGGATATGGCACATCTGTAGGTGTCTTGCTGGGGCATATGGGGTTTGTTTTGAGGGAAAACAGGCGCACAGGCCGCCTTGACCAGACAGTGGGCTTTTCTTTTCCTCTGAGATCTCTTGTAAACCTAGACATCGTTTGAATAAAGTGTGAGCGTCTGTTGTATTTTAAAACAAAAAACAACAACCCCTAGATTATATATCCAGTACTTGTTCCTCGGTCCTGTATATTTAGATAGCATGATGTTTTTGGGGAACATTCATTTTGAAAAGGCCTTGAATACTTTACAAAGGCACATGAGCATCTTATGACAGCAGAATATATCTTATATTAAAAAAAGCTCCTTGAAGGTGTTTTTTTCCGTTTCCTCAAATGCTGTAAATTATGCATGCTTGAAACTGCACTAGCAACATTGTTCTTAAAGAGAACATTTACGTCTGGTGGGGAAAATGCATGTAGATATCTTTCTAACTGATCAATCGTAAATCTAGGCTTTTTTTAAAAATGAAGAAATCCTGGCAGCAGTTGAATTAACTGTTTTGATTGAGACTCTATTGTTCATAATTCTGTTCACGACGTATGTAAAGTACTCTTATTATTTTCACAATAGCTGTAGGCTGAGAGCATCATGGCTAGCTGGGAATTTGATTCTCTCACCCTAATTCCAAGTATATTTACTTTGAAATAAATCCTGTAAAACCAGATTGTGTTTTCTGATGGCAGTCTTTGTCACCCAAGCCCAAACCTGATACCCTCACCCAACTCCCATGACATGCGCCTCATGGGTCAGAGTTGATGGGAGTTGTAGTCCAACAGCATCTAGGGGACCACAGGTTCCCCATACCTATTGTGGAGCTACTCAGTGCATTATCTTAGAATGCATTATCCCATGCAAATCATGTGTACTTCCTTCTACGTGCACCAGAAAGCTTGGGATTCATAACTGTTTGAGGGTCTGCATTATAAAAATAGAGAGCAATAGAACTCTTTCTTCTTAGGAATGCATAAAAGAAAAATATCTGGTCTCTTTCGTTTTGCTGCTAAAGAGCTCCCTTAAGTGTTCCACAAAACTGACACAATGCTTTCAGTTTCCTCCATCCATTTGAGAATTAGAAAGTTTGAAATGTGGGATGCAAAGAAACTTTCCCCAACCCCACCTTAATTGTACATCTTACGTTTGAATGTTTAGAGCACACATGTCCAACTCCCAAGAGACTGCAATCTACTCCCACTCTAAAAAACTGGTAGTCATCTACCCCAGTGTTTCCCAAACGTTTTTGGGCAACGGCACACCTGTTTACTGAAAAAAAATCTCGTGGCACACCACCATTAAAGCCCCGCCCCGTGACGTCAGCGCGCAGCGTCACGCCGGGAGGGACGCACAAAAGTGAAAGTTTTTTCCCTCCCCCTTGCTGGGGAACCTCCAAGCTTTGGGGGTGGGAGGAGGCAGCAGAGCGAGGGACTGAGGGACGGCGGCAACTGAGGCGGCGGCGGCTGAGGCAGAGCTGGGAAGGGGGTTTCCAGGGGACACGGCAGCTCCTCGAAAGGCTTCTCTCAGCTGCGCTCAATCCGCCTCGGAGAGGATTTCCCCTCCGGTCCCATGCGTTCGTTTGGGGCATCGCTCCGGCTGCTCCCTCTCCCGCCGCGCAGGAGCGATGCCTCTCTCTGGCTCTCCCTCCGCGCAGGCTGAGGGAGGGAGGGAGGGGCGCGTGTGACCCGTCTCTGCTGGGAGACCAAACCCAGCGAGGCAGAGTCGCGCGGAGGCGCCCAGGCAGCGCTGCCGGCTGCGAGGAGGAGCGCCAGGCAGCAGCAGGAGGCGCGGCCTCTCCTCGCTGCCGCCGCCCCGCCTCTCGCCGCCCGACTCGCCCGCCTCCCTCCAGGCATCTCGCGGCACACGAGGCAACGTCTCACGGCACACTCGTGTGCCGCGGAACACCGGTTGGGAAACACTGATCTACCCATTGGATTGACCAAAGATGTTGAGCTTTTTGGGGAGAGAAAGACCCAAAGTTGTTGATCACTCAGGGGCACCCACGACCAGCTGGTACTGTAGATCATGATTGACCCATTTGACAGCCCTGGTTTAGAGCATTTATCATATATGGGGAATAATTGAAAATAATGGTTTTCAGATATTCTAGTTTTCAGTTTGTTTGTTTTTTTTAAAAAGACATTTTCATGTAAACTCTGGCATGTCTGCAATACAACAACTACTGCATTTTTCAGAGGATTCTGGTGAGTTTTCTAGGGTAACTCTCAGTTTTCACATAACTCTGGCCAGGCCTCTACTGCTGCTCATGTGTGAAATGAGTCTGTGCCCTAGGGCAAAATAAACGCTCTGCTGAGGCAACGTATTGCAATGGAAGATCAGCAGCGATGAGCAAGCTGTCTTTCACAGAAGCTTGCCTGTCATACATTTTCAATTATGGAACCCCTGGTGAGCTTTTGAGGAACCTGGCATTTGCACCTGACATCCTTGAGCAGTGGTCAAGACCTTCCTTTCGGCCCAACACTTGTGAGCAGCACCAGGTGGCTGAATCTAGCTACGCTTTTAATTTCTTATAGTGCCACCAAGCTTGCTGTTCTAGGCATTGTGCAAAATTGCAAGGGTAAAAAGACTTAGCTGGCAAGTGGTGCTTGGAACTCTACCATCACAGTCAGGGTCCATTGACAGAGAAAACAGGGCCCAACTTCAGATGCTTTGCCCAGGTCTGCCCCCAAACCTCCAGCCAGGTTTCTTAAACCTTAGGTTGCCCTGGAACCTGTTTTGCTAGCCGCTTGCAGAGATATGAGCTTGGTAATGCTTCATCATGGTATGATTCAATATTTCCATAATAAACAGATACCCATTAACAGTGCCTCGTTTTCTAACGTCCGAGAACAAGCTGTCGTAGATTGCTCTATGCGAAAGCCCATATGTGTGAATTTGCCATCACAGTTCTCCTGAGTAGTGCCAGAGAGGCTGACTTCTGTTTGCAGTATTGCCTAATCTCTTTAATCAGTGTTGACTGTAAAATGATGGCAGAGATCCTAGTTTAGCAGTGAAGTTTCAATGAATCACTAGCGCCAATAGCTTGCAACTGGTTGGTAACAGAGAGGGACAGAGAAGAGTATATAATCTCTTGCAGGCAAGGAGGGGAGTCTGTTAAATGGCTTCCTGATTATTTGTGTGTGAGAGAGGGATAATTCTGGTTGAGAAATGGGATAGATGTGTTTTCTAAATGCTTCTGACTGCAAGGCAGTTAAATTTTAATTACTTTGGTGATGGCCACTGTGGGTGGATGGCTGAAGGCAAGACGGCACATATGCAGGATATGACTGCCATCATGTTTTTCTGCAGTTTGGAGGCAGTGCCAATATTTTTTTCTCCCCCTCACTGGTATCACATCCATTAGCTAAGCCTCATTGCTTTTCCAGTAATCCCTGTGGCCGTTTGTAGACGCTTTATAAACAGCGGCCTGCAATTTTTGACTGGCATTGAAAGCTGAGTATAAAAAAAAGTGATTTCCATGTTCATCCCCATCACCACCTCCACCTGCCTTTCCAGCAGAGAGTTAAATGACTTAGACTTACTTCACAAGGCATGCTGGGTGCCCTATCTTTGCACCCCGAAGGCACTCTGCAGCCCCCACCAAGGAAGGAGGAGTGAATGAAGCTGTACATTCGGAACAAATGGAGGGAGCATAGACCTACATCAGGAAAGGGCTGCTGCTGGTCGAATCAACCTTAGCTGATGGTTGAAGTGGGAACCAAAAGCTGCCATGGGGTGGAGCAGGGGAACAGGACCTGTTGTGAACCACAGCAGGTAGCTGCAGAGCTCAGGAGGCCCCAGAGGGCAGCCCCCACCATTTCCTCCCTAGGGGTGGGAGGAGGAGACCAGCAGCGCCTGCTACTCGCCAATAAGCCACTGTAGAGGTGGCACTGGGAGGCTTCTGAGGAGGTGGCAGATCTAGAGCTGCTGCCTATGTGGATCCTGCTGCCCGAGGCGGTCACCTCACCTTGCCCCATGGGTGGGCCGGCCCCATTTGCAAGTTTGGCCATTCCGAGGTAGAGTGGACTGGGCAACCTGTGACCAAGCGACCCCAAGCCCTGCTCACAACCTTGGAGGTTGGCAAGGGGTAGGGATCATTGGTGCACATGTGTTTGGGATGAACCCGCCCCAACAACTGTAACGTTGGGTGTAAGGGTTCTTTGCTTGTCGTGCTCACCTGAGAGGGGTGATGTAGTTGTTATGGCGAGAGCGAAATGTTGACTCCTGTTTAGCATGATGATGGAAAAAGGTAGGCCTTCTAGCTTACTCAGTACAGTCGTACCTCAGGTTACAGACTCCGCTAACCTGGAAGTAGTACCTTGGATTAAGAACTTTACCTCAGGGTGAGAACAGAAATCACGTGGCACCGGGAGGCCCCATTAGCTAAAGTGGTACCTCAGGTTAAGAACGGTTTCAGGTTAAGAACGGACCTCCGGAACGAATTAAGTTCTTAACCAGAGGTACCACTGTACAGTGTTCACCATTTGCATGTCAGCTGGCCCCCTGGGACTTCTGTTTCCTTGTCTGGCATAGGGATGGCTACTATCAGTCCGGTATTATCCATATTCTGATGCAGAGGAATAGAAGGCGAGCTGTTATTTGTTTGAGGCACATATGTGGCAACCTGCCAACGATTTATTAAAGTCTCATGCTGACACTGTGTTGCAAATTTACTGTCACTGAGAGTTTTTGTCTGTTCAACCAAGCCATGCGCTTCAGCACTAGTGATATTCTGTGCAGAAATGAACCCATGCCTTATATGCCTTTTGTTTTCAAAGTGTGAGTTCAAGTGCTTGTGATAACTGCTGCAGATGTAGTAAGTGACGTGATTTCAAATACTGTAGTCTTGTCTGCTTTTGGATAACCCAAAACTAAAATGTGACCATTTTAAAATGGAAAGTGTGACATGAAGCATGTTTTGAAAGAAAGTCATCCTTTGGTATTTTACTCAATCACTTTGGGATATATGTTCAGAAATTATATATATATATATATATATATATATATATATATATATATATATATATATATGCAAAGAAGCTCCTCTGGTTCTCCCTATACTGGAACAGATGAGAAAGAAGGAAGATACAGCCACGATCTGTCTTGTGGATGCAGACTTTCTCTTGCCTTTCCTGATTTTCCTGGATTCATTTTGTTTCCAAGTTTAACACCAGAAAGTAAAACTCTGACACAAAACAGCGAAGCAAAATAGGGAAAAGTGCCAGGAGAGAAGCATCTAGATGATTTTTGTTTTTTAAAAAATAAAAATGGTCTAAACCTACGTAATTGTCATAGTTATATTTTTTTAATTCTCTCTCATGCCTGGGTCTGTTTTGATTTTTTAACAAAAGAAATAGTTTCCTTGCGGAATCCACCAAGTTCCTGCTAGTCCTGCATTCTGATTTTTAACAGGCCTCTATTGCTTTTGCCTTTGGGAAGCTCAAAGCATAGTTGTGATGATGATTTTTTTTGCTTGGTATTTGAGCATCAGAATCTGGTACTTGAAGGCAAAAGTCCTCTTGGCCAACCTTCCCTGACCTGATACCCTCCAGAGGCTGCTTGACTACAGACTGTGTCTGATAGGAGTTGGAATTGTATCTCTAGGGCTGCTGTATCCTGTCGTTGGTTTATATTAAGAACACAAGCACAACCACAACCATGATGCTGCAATTCAAGGTTTAAAAACAAAAGAGAGTCATCAGACCATATCTAGCTTCTGTTAAATCTCCTGAGTTGTTATGGCCCAAACATTTGACGGGCACCATGCTGGGGAAGGCTGCACTTGGCTATCTATATTGTATTATACTTATGCTTGTGAAGCCCCTGATAGCGATTGGCTGAGCTTGTGGGATGGTACGTTATGTTCCTGAACATTCCAGTTACTCGATAAGCAAAGCTGTCAGAATGTTTGCAGTCCATCTTCATGAGGAAATAATAATAAATTTTATTTATACCCTGCCCTCCCCAGCCAAGGCCGGGCTCAGGGCGGCTAACAACCAATAATAAAAACAAGTTGAATGAATACAACTTAAAAACAAGATTAAAATACAACATTAAAACATTAAAATGCAGCCTCATCACAGGAGGAGAAAGGAAAAAAGAAAGAGGGGGAGGGAATCAAATTGACTCCAAGCCAAAGGCCAGGCAAAACAACTCTGTCTTACAGGCCCTGCGGAAAGAAATCAGATCCTGCAGGGCCCTGGTCTCATGAGGCAGAGTGTTCCGCGAGGCCGGAGCCACTGTTGAAAAAGCCCTGGCTCTGGTTGAGGCTAATCTAACTTCCTTAGGACCCGGGACCTCTAGGGTGTTGCTATTTATGGACCTTAAAGTCCTCCTTAAGGAAAGGGAAAGTTGTCTGACTGGAATTAAAGCTTCAAATGGATCCTCGGAACAAGAGGAGCTTTATGAGGCAGCATGAGGATGCAGAACAGTTTCCAGAAGATAGGAAAAGGAAGAGGAAGAAAGCCTGGAGATATGGCTGTTGAAAGAATTATCTTCTACAATACATACTGATGTAAAATCAGTGGCTAATTCTTTGGCTGCAAGCTTCTAGTCAGGATCAATGGCTGCTGATAAACCTGTGCTCCATGAATTTGTTAAATTCTTTTTGAAGTAATCTAAGCTAGTACTTATCATTACATCTTATGGTAGTGAATACAAAAAAATCGACTGGAGAAGTACTTCCGTTAGTTGCTGATGATCAGTTTCATTGAATGCCTTGGAATCAACACGGCTTCTGCAAAGGGAAATCCTGTTTCACAAAGCTTTTAAGTTATGAGTGTCAACACTTCCAAAAAGCTTTTGACAAAGGCCTTCTCTGGTGAATAAATTTAGCAGCCATGGAATAAGAATTTAAGTAATGTAATGGATTAAAAAATGAAACAACTGAAAGAGTAAATTGTCAGTTCTCCTAATAGAGAGAAGTGGGACCTGTAAGGATCTGCCTTAAGACCAGTGCTATTTTTGTAATACATAAATAATATAGAAAGAAGAGTTGCTGAAAGAAAAACAGACATTATTTATGTATGCTACAACAGCGGCAAGAATTTTAATACCACAAAACTGGAAGACTGGAGAAGTACCATCAAAAGAAGAATGGCAAGAAAAGTTGATGAACTATGTAGAGTTAGCAAAGTTAATGGACAAACTGCGTGAAAAGGACAATAGTGATTTTGAAAAAGATTGGGAACGCTTTACAATATATTTGTACAAACAACAACAAAAATGGACGTTGGCAGTTTGTATCATATACAAACAGCCGAATGTATCATTTAATGTAATAAACCAGAAATGGAAGAAAATCAATAAAAATTCTAGAATAAAGGTTGAGCAGTAAGGTTTCAGGTTACGTTAAGGGACGCGGGTGGTGCTGTGGGTTAAACCACAGAGCCTAGGACTTGCTGATCAGAAGGTTGGCGGTTCGAATCCCCACGACGGGGTGAGCTCCCGTTGTTCGGTCCCTGCTCCTGCCAACCTAGCAGTTTGAAAGCATGTCAAAGTGCAAATAGAGAAATAGGTACTGCTCCAGCGGGAAAGTAAACGGCGTTTCCATGCGCTGCTCTGGTTCGCCAGAAGTGGCTTAGACTTGCTGGCCACATGACCCGGAAGCTTTACGCTGGCTCCCTCGGCCAATAAGGCGAGATGAGAGCTGTGACCCCAGAGTCGGTCATGACTGGACCTAATGGTCAGGGGTCCCTTTACCTTTACCTAGTAAGGTTTCACAATGCTTAAAATGGACTGCAAGGAGCTCCAAAGTAACACATCCAAAATGTTTAATTGGGCGGCATTTAACATCATTGCAGCTTGTGTCTGGGAGCTGTTAAGTAAATATAAAATGACAAGATCCCCTACCATCCAATAAAAGCTTTTGGAGTTAAAACTGAGAGCGACTTATCAGATATTGGATCTTGGGGTTGTGGTGGACAGCTCATTGAAAACTTTGATGCAATATGAGGAGGTGTGTGGAAAAGGTAAATTCTGTGCTAGGGATGTTTGGTATGCAAATACCTGTAAGAGCGCATCTCAATAGAAGTCTGCCCACGTCTTGAATTCTTTATAGGTTTTCTCCATTCTACACAGGTAGGTAAACTGTATTCTTTGATGACATGAGGTAGAGCCTTCTTTGTAGTAGCACCTCACTCTGTTATTTTCAGTTGCCTTTTATTTATTTTGGATGGCGCATTCTTTGGTTTATTGCTTGTTGTATGATGTGGCTGGTTTGTTTTATTTTTCTATACCGTGACCTAGTATTGGTTTAGAATGAAGGATGAGTCATTAATATTTTAAATTAATTAATAAGTATTAGGAAAGAAAATGACCAGGATCACAAAGCCTTTTTGTAAATTGGTGGTGTGGTGACATTGGTAGCCATATGTACGGTTTGGGTTTCTACACCTCAAAAAAAAAAATATTGGCGTAAGTGAAACAAAAAATAAACTCAACTAAAAATGATAAATGGGAGCATATTTCTTTCCCATGTTACAGAATTCAGGTATTTTGGAAAATATTTGTCCAACCATTGTTGTCCTATACTAATTTTAATGTGTCCATGGATCCTCTTGTTTGTTAACTTAGATGTAACTTAGCCTTAGCCCCCAGAAGGAAACACAAGGTAATATTAAATGGGCTGAGTGGTTGCTAGACTGCCTTATATGCTCATCACTGGAAACACAAGGAGATAACTACAAAACAGGTATGACGGGGGTAATTGTGGGAGACTCTTGTTAGTCAAACTGATGGCATTTGGAAAATCTTCAAATGCATTTGAATGTGATATTCTGCTTATTGTAAATGTTCTTTATATTACATAAAGCTTTAGCTTTTGTATGTTTTGATTCTGCTATCAAATGAAATGTAAAAACAACAATTAATTAATTAAAATAGATCAAGGAGTTAGAATAGCCTCCCTACATAAAAAGGCCACAGCCTTTTGGACTCCCCAGTAAAAAATAAAAATATTTTGTTAAGGGAGAACATGAAATTGTTACCGGAAAAATCCGAGGGCTCCCTTGGACAAAAAGTAAAGACACCAACCAGAGTAAATTGAAGCAAATCAGCAGCCTGTAGGCTTGGTCTTTATTGAAGAAAGACTGTCGCGACAGGGTGCTCCCCTCACTTGCAGGTGAGAGGAAAGACCCAGAAAGATGGTGTGCAAGACCTTATAAAAACTTTTGAAATTCCCACCCTGTAGGTCAAGCCCACCCCCAGAAACATCATGCATACATTACAGAAAGGAGGGGTTGAGGGGGGGAGTTGTGGTGGTAACCTGAGTGTCCTGTCACCTGGCTGATTCCCTTCTCTCCCCCTCCCCACGAGTCACTTCCAGGAGACAAAGGGGAGTTGGCAGTTTCCTGCCCCCAGAGGGAAGATCTGATCATTGTCCTTTGTTTCAGTCCATGCTGAATCCACTCCCATATGCAAGTTCTTTGTGATCTTGATTGTCTTCTGTCTAGGACCATCAGGGTTGGCATAGCAACTGGGCAGGACTCCTGTGGATGTGCTGGGATGGTGAAGGGATTATGGCTGGCCCGTATCAAACCATCCCCATTTTGTAGTCCTTCCTTCATGGAGTAAAATAAAAGTGGAACAGTGCAAATCCGATGTATGGTTGATTTTCTATGAATTTATAACAGAAGTGTAGCGTATGTAGTGTGTGTGAAGTTTGTACAAACTGAATGATGGGGGGGGGGTTTCCTGCTACAAAATAAGATCATATAAACTGAGCGGTGGGAATAAGGAGAATGCACCCACTCATCAGACTAGGGTGATCCCATTGAATTTGATTGACAGGAGAGGCAAAAGGAAAGTATTTATACACAACATAGAATCAATCTATAGAATTGGCTGCCAGACGTTGTGGTGACAGGCACTGGCTTCAATGATTTTAAATAGGGGTTTAGACACATTCATGGAAAAGAATAGATCTTAGCCACAGGGTGGGGGGAGCGAAATGCTGCATGGATGGCTTGTTGCCTTTATTTATTTTATCCAGAGCATTTAGTCCCTGCTCTTCAACCAGAAAGGCTTTCAGAGCCACTTACAAACTAATGCAACAACACAGTCCCCGCCTCAGGCTTGTGATCTTAAAAAGATATGGCACAAAAGGAAAAGGGGATGGAGAGGAAAGATGAAAGCAAACTAACTTAGGCACCAAATTCTAGGTCTTGCTAAGTTCTTACTGTGCAAAACTTGGGTGGGTGTGCAGCTTGAGGTCTTTCTGCAAGCTTGCTTACCACAGCTAGAGTTGTTGTTTACCATCCTGGCAACTTTCAGTTTGCAGGACAGAAAACCAGTTCAATAAATGCTGGACAGGATGAGCTGTTGTTCTTTTGCAGCAGGGCTCTTCTTGTGTCCTTAATCCTGTGCAGAAGTGGAAGTAAGGAGAGAAATTGGTATAGCTGTTAAATAAACCAAAGCAAGGAGGTTGGGGGGAGGTTATGATAGGATGCCCCTCACTTATATATCTTTAATGCTAACTTCAAAGCAGACTTCTTAGTTGGCCGTTCCATGGTATGAGCTTCACACTTGCTAAATGCACCCACTTAGCTGTCAAATTTATACATCTTTGTGACTCTTCTTCCCCCCACCTCCTCCTTCTAGGAAAATGAACTAATATAAATACTTGAAGAATGTGACCAATTACTGACTCATCTAGTGAAATGGGAATAAAAGCAAAACTTGTCTTAATCATTCATTTCTTGGAACCGTTCACTTCCATGCAATCAAAAGTGATGGCTTCTGCTGGGGGAAAAATTCCAGAGGATGGTTTACCTTTGCTTTTTAAAGAGTGCTTACTGCCAGAGGCTTTTTGTATGTGAGTGACAGTGTACTACTTGATGCTTCTCAATTCACATGGACACTGTCAATCTCCTGTACGATCCCTACTCATTTAAATAGACTAAAATAATCCATAGAAGAAGCACAGCAACGGGCATCAAAGCAGCTGCCGTAATGTCAAACCTGGTTCACTTTATATCTCCTGGATGAGGTGCTTTTCTCTTTCACTGCTTATGTAGGACCAGCTCTACCATTTGGCAATGTGCGGCAGCTGCCTCAGGTGGCAGGAGCAGGGAAAGAGGCTGATGTGCTTGAG
Organism: Podarcis melisellensis; assembly: GCF_964234715.1. Classification (NCBI taxonomy): domain Eukaryota; kingdom Metazoa; phylum Chordata; class Lepidosauria; order Squamata; family Lacertidae; genus Podarcis; species Podarcis melisellensis. The sequence goes on from NC_138531.1 coordinate 31,691,119, forward strand.
GACAGAGCTGTGAGTTTCCTGTGTCCTGTCTTGCATGCCTACACTGTGGTGCTGAAGTCTAAACCACTGAGCCTCCTGGGCTTGCCGATCAGAAAGTTGGCGGTTCGAATCCACTCGACGGTGGTGAGCTCCTGTTGCTCCGTCCTAGCTTCTGTCGACCTAGCAGTTTGAAAGCACACCAGTGAAAGTAGATAAATAGTTACCGCTGTGGCAGGAAGGTAAACAGCGTTTCAGTGCACTCTGGCACTCGTCCCAGTATCCTGTTGAACCAGAAGCAGTTTAGTCATGCTGGTCACATGACCCGGAAAGCTGTCTGGACAAATGCCTTCTCCCTCGGCCTGAAAGCGAGATGAGTGCCGCACCCCATAGTCACCTTTGATTGGACATAATCATCCAGGGGTCCTATACTCTTTACTTTTTACCTTTACACTAGCCTGCTGTCACCGAGTCTGTCAGGTTGTGTTTTGTATTAATATGGGGACCTTTGAACCAAAAATCAGCATATAACTCAACCTTAGCTTATTGTTGTTGCTGTGCCTTGAGCTGGAGCAAAAGCCAAGATTATTCATATTTACCTGAACATATGACTGGAAGGTAGATTTCGCAGTGTGTGCATATACGTCACAGCCCCCACCCAGCCACTCATTTGCTTAGTTTCCTTCTTAGATTGTATTGTAGATTATTCCAGCCAAAGCTATTTGTAGCTTGTGGAAAATGTAAGCTGTTCTCGTTAGTCTTCATGCACCTACTTCTGATGTGGTAAGTTGGAACTTGTTTTTGTCTGGATGCAGGTTATAAATAGAACAAAAGGCTCATTTTCAGAATCTTTACTGACATTAGGGCAGCCGAGAACTGCAAAATGCTTTGAAGATTGGCTGGCAGATTTCAGATCAAGAAATTTAGGAAGCATTTGGGAATGCAGGCCTTTTTTGGATTGAAGCTTTCTGACGGCAGGTTGTTTTTCTTTTTTTTAACGATCTGCTTTAAAGCCTCCGCTTTGCATGTCATAACTACTACAGGTTTCCAAGATACAGAATAATGATAATTTTTAAAATGTGGGCTGGAGTGTAAATAAGTGATGGAAAAAAATCTGTTCTGTTTCAGCTGTATTATATAATGAAATTGACCTAGGTCAGCAGCCTCCACAGGAGCTCTGCGTCTTGACTTCCCCAGTTGCTGCCAATTGCATATGTCTCTATGACTGTTTTGCTAGAGGAAGCCCCCACTCCAACCTTCTGCTTCCCCAAAAACAGCTACATTGGTTGCCAGAGTCCTGTAAGTGACCCTCTGCCATTAGAATGTTTCTGAGAATTCTCTTGCTATAGGAACTCGGCTGAAGCTAAAGTGGGGCTCATATGCCAGGTTTATTGCAGGAAGTTGATTCATGTATGCAATGGAGCTGGTGGAAATGCACCATATGCCATGGTTCAGGACAGTTTGCAATTTTAGGACCATAAAACCAAATGCAAATTAACAAGAAAACGGAAGCCAAGGGGGATGCAGAGCATAAAAGAAGGGGTTCACCTACTTATTAAACCTGTCAAGTCAGAATCATCATCATCATGTGTAGGTGTTGGAAGGCCAAGGGAGAGGGATTCTAATGGGCTTCCTTAAGTGCAAGGAGCGCTGCCATTTTAGCATTGCCACAGAGAAAAAACCCTCTGTGTCCCAGGTAGTTGCACTATTGCAGCATGGAAAATAAGTTCTGAAGCAGATCTTGGGGAATAGGAAGGAACAGGTGGGCTGCTATAGGAACGCACACACAGAGAGAGAATCCCTTAGGTATAATAGACCCAAGCCATTTAAGACATTAAAAGTTGATCACCAGGATTTTGGAAATGAATCAGCAGCCACTGCTACTTTTGTAGAATGGGTCTGCTATGCTCCCATAAAGGAGCACCTACTGCTATCAGTCTCCTTGCTGTGTTATGGACCAACTCACATTCCTAGAGACTCTTCGAAGTGAGTCCTATGTAGAGTGAATTGCTGTAATACAGATGTGGGTGTGACTGAGGCATGTAAGACACCTTGCACAGGCCAGAGACCCCGCCTTCAGGTGTGTGCGTGTATGTTTTGCAACCAAGCACCACCAGGAAGGGCAAAGCACAAAGAGAAAATTGAGCAAGAAGGTGGCGGTTGTGGTATAATGTTGCCCTATTGGTATTGACTTATGACAGGGCCTTCTCGCTGGCAGCTCCCTGCTTGTAATATGCCCTCCCTCACGAATGGCTTTAAGGAGAATTCTGAAGACATTCCTCTTTGCTTAGGCATTTGGTAGCTGAGAGATACTGTGAGGGTATGAAATGTTTTTAAATGTTTTTAGATGTTCCCCCCAAAAATTCTACATTCTTAAACTGGGGGGAAATATGCCTATTTTGGTAGTGGTTAAATGAGCAAAATGTGTGTCAGACCAAATGGACATGGATGGGAGGAGGCAAAAGATGGCACAAGGAAACAGCTGTCCAATGTTCTGCAAATGTGATGTCATCCTGTTTATGTTTTGGACCCTGGCTAAGCTTGGCAAGGTAAAGTTTTGTCTTGCAAATATTGTGGAAATGTGATTTCTAGAGTGATGGCATTTGCATTGGTTCCATACGTTTTCAGTATATGTTGCTTTAGTCTACAATGAATAAAAATAGAAAACCGTTGAGGTTGGTATTAAGAATAATTATCAGATTGCTTCTTTTCATTTTAGCACATCTTTCCCCCCTCTTTTTTTCAGTCTCCTCTATTTCTGTGTATAATATTACACTGTTAATGGATAGTTGCCGTTAACACAGAGAGCAGAATGTGTAATTTGTCCTCTCTCTTACTGCAAGATTGTATTTCTCTGGCATAATAATAAATATGCATTTGCTGACTTTAGCATATTACAGTTCCTTATTTTATCCTTTTCGGTTTGCGAGATCCATCATTTGGTTTGTTACAGAATTGATTTCAAGTAGCAAATTGTCATTTTAATTTCTGCACAGTTAATTTTCTGGAATATTGAATTTCTTGCCTCTACTTGTAGCAATTATTCTGTATTGTGCATTTTATGAATATATTTACAGGTAGATAATTTTATTTACAGATGTTCAAGGGCAAGTGCTTCTTTTTTTAAGCATCTGCAAGTGACAAGAGTTGGCTGGGTATGGTTGTTTGAACCTATACAGCAGTATAAAAATGCTGGTTGTGAAATTACTAGTATGTTTTTCTCCCAGGTTCCATACAAGGATATAAATTATGTCTCCGAGCTACCTTTGTTAGCCCCTTAACAACAGATTGTGGTCCTTGATGGATATAGGCATCATCATTCAAAGATGTACACAGTGGTCCCACAGCTAGACTGGTGACTGGGAGTGGCCGCCGGGACCACATAACACCGGTTCTGAGAGATCTGCACTGGCTCCCAGTACGTTTCCGAGCACGATTCAAAGTGTTGGTGCTGACCTTTAAAGCCCTAAACGGCCTCGGTCCTGTATACCTGAAGGAGCGTCTCCACCCCCATCGTTCAGCCCGGACACTGAGATCCAGTGCCGAGGGCCTTCTGGCGGTTCCGTCATTGCGAGAAGTGAGGCTACAGGGAACCAGACAGAGGGCCTTCTCGGTAGTGGCGCCCGCCCTGTGGAACGCCCTCCCATCAGATGTCAAAGAGATAAAGAATTACCTGACATTCAGAAAACATCTTAAGGCAGCCCTGTTCAGGGAAGTTTTTAATATGTAATGCTGTACTGTTTTTAACACTGATTGGGAGCCGCCCAGAGTGGCTGGGGAAACTCAGCCAGATGGGCGGGGTATAAATAATAAATTATTATTATTATTATTATTATGGATGCTGGTAAACATCTGGATGGATGTATTAACTACAAACAGATGTGTGTGTTCATGCAAGCAGAAATCTCTTGCTGGATCAGGGAGTTAATGTCTGAAAGTCTGACAATTTTGTATTGCCATCAGTTCCCCCAGCAAAGCTGCTCTTCAGTTTTTAACATCTGTTCCAATCTGGAGATGAATTGGTCACATCTATGCCATATGTTTAAAACGCACTTGTACCACTTTAAACAGTGGTTCTTCCCTCAAAGAATTCTGGGAACTGTAGTTTGTTAAGGGTGCTGGCCTTACAGAGAGCTACAGTTCCCGGCACCCTTAACAACCTACAGTTCCCAGGGTTCTCCATGGTTGTTTAAAAATGGTATAAGAGTGCATTAAATGTGTGGTGTGGACCAGAGCCAGATTATATGAAAGCTGAACAAAAATGACAATTAAGATTGTTGCCTGTGTGTCTGAGGTGAACTTGGACTGCAGGGAGGAGGGTCAAGGCCTCTTCCCTGAAACCATTCCCATTTACAAGTGTCTGGAACAGACTTTGCTCCCAACCTGGTGAGACTATGAGAGGGAAACTTCAGTCTCTCCTGTATAAAATGAGTGACTGACATTCACTCTACTGGAAAACGGGAAACAAGAGAGGTGATGTCTGACACTGGAGGATCCAAAAAGCAAACACACTTTTTAAAAACAAGCATTTTTTGCTTGTCCTTCTCCCTCAATCTAGTCAGGCCCCAGGCCGTTTTCTGATGAGGAATCCTCTGGCTGAGATATGACAAGCAACATCACTAACATTGTTTGCCTGTTGACATCTAAAAACTATATTGGGCAAACAGTTCAGAACTAAGCATTGGTTGGTGTTCAGGTGGCTGCCTGGAATTGGCTTTCTGCCTTGCTTCCACTTGGTAGGCCAGGTTAAGAGAAGCCAAGAATAAACTATAAAAACTTTCCAGTGGTTACTTTTCCCAAAATAACTGATGCGGTGTAGGTTAGTGACCATGTGGGTGTCAAGGAAGAAAAGATAAGTCAAAGAAAACGTCATTGACTCGTTCTCTCGCTAGCTAGTATTGCCGCCTCTTTTTAATAGAAATTACATTTGCCAATGTCTTTTCTGCCATAATGCAAAGGAAAGTTAAAAGTGCTGCTAATATGGCATTAAAACTGACCTGAAGTAAAAATTAAGTTTCCAGCCAGCCAGGGGCATTGATGGAGTAGCCTGACCCTTGATGTTTAGCATCAGGTCCTGAATCTCCTATAGATTCCACCTTTTTTAAAAGACGAAGGCTCTTCTGTCTTCTGATTTACTTGGCTTTTGGGGCAGTTGCATGCACTGCTAAGGGGAGTGCTGGTCACTCCCCAACCACCTGTATCTTCACAGTTAGGACCAGCAGGACATAGCTGAATTCCTATAGCTGAGTTCTCCAGCGCATGGTTGGAGAAGCAGCAACTCTAATTTTGTGCTTTGCCAACTCCTTGTAGCAGCCATGTTGTGTTATGCCATGTCCCAGTGGCACACATGTTGTGACTTGCATCCCTTCATTCTCTTGGGTGGAATCTAGACCCATATAAAAATATATTGAATTTACCATAGCTCACCATCACCATCTAGTGCCACATTTGTATGATGTACTGTACAACACACTTAAAACGTTTTATTTGCAGATGTATAGCTAAGTCCTAAGACTTCAAAATGTGCCCACTGGTCAAAAACAGCGGGCAACTCCTGCTATACATATGTTTGTTTGGAAGTGAGCGTTCGGAGGGTTACAAACGTAGGCTTTTATCTTTCAGTTACCCATAACTTGTCAGATAGTGCAAATAAATTACCATACTTTTCCGTGTATAAGACTAGGTTTTTTTACTCTAATGTTAAAAAACGGGGGTCGTCTTATACATGGATAGTGCATGGAGGGGGGAACGTTCTTAAATTTGAGTCCTCCCAACTAGGGGGGCATCTTATACACGAGGGCGTGTTAAGCACGGAAAAATACGGTACTTCTGGTGGAGTATCCTATCTGTATTCAGTAGGAAATAACTGTGTATCCCTTGCTACATGTAACTGATGGAAAATGTTGCATCGCCAAGAAGGGATAATGTACTTCCCAGTTTGAAAACAACACAGCTCTTCTGCTGCTTTGGTTTCAGTGGCTGGTAGAATACTTCTTGGCAAAACTACCCCTTTCATTCATACTTAGGTCTTCAGCAAGGGAGACTGTGCTGCTGGATAGGGAGAAGATTCTGCACAAGCGGCGTCCTAATGCTGTCCACACATGAATTGTTCAAGGTGTTGTCTTGCTTGACACTTAAAAACGAAACGAAGCCAGCTATGGAGATTGTCAGGATGGCCAGGTTTTGCGGAATGGCAAACTCCCTTAATCTGTCTACTTCTGAGCATTAGAGAGAGGTGCATCATGCAGCCTTTGAATTAAGAAATACATATTTTTAAAGAGTCAATCGGTGACGGGGTATTTTTATGAGATGAGGGGAAGCTTGGTGGTGTTTGTCATAACGCTTTCACTGTGTGTGAGAGAGAGAGAACAAGAGAGAGGGAGATTCTTGGATTGGAACGGCACACTGTGGGAGTACTCGGTCTTTAATAAAGAAATAAAATAATAATGGCTTATATCTTGAGAACTCTGTTTTACGTGCGCAACTGGAATTCCCCTCTCTCCACGGTTTCTACTACATCTCCTCTTTCCTTCCCTCCAAAGCCACTCCTGGGAAGGTACCCTTCAGGACAGTGTGGGCTGCTCCATGGCTGAAGTGATGTGCTAGGCTGGGAGTGGAAGTGACCTCTCCCTTGGGTACAGTGCCTTCTGCTCGTCCAAGGGACATGAGGTCCAAGACAATATCCCTCCCATTTTATACAGCATTTCAAAAAAAGCAAGAGCTTAGAACATAGGAAGCTGCCTTAATACTGGGTCACACCATCAGTTTATCATCAGACTCAGTATTATCTACCTTCACTCCAGATAGGGGACATTCCCAGCCCTACATAGAGATGTTGGGGGTGGAATACAGAAGCCCTCTGCATGTAAAGCAGATGCTCTGTAGGCTCACCATTGAAAGAATAACTGAAGAAGAGGAGTATATTTCAAAGGGGTAGAGGATTAAGGGACTATGGAGGAAACAGTCTTCGGGGGGGGGGGAGCAAGGTCTTCAGTTGCTAATTATTATTACTATTATTAATTTTAATTTATTATTATAAAAATAATTCAACATTAATACATACATGTTACGAATATACAAACATACATTTCATACAATCCTTAAAAATATTCATACATACCCACAAATACTTCATTTTCCCACCACCACCCCTCACCCCACCCTTGTGATGAACTTCCAATCTACTCAGTTGCAATTTCTTTCCACTTCTATTACTTTCTTTCACACACTTTTAAACCAATTTTCTGCTTCTGTTTCTGTTACACAATGTGATGTGTAATGTGCTTCAGTTGCTAATTAAATCTATAAAGATGAGGATGCCCATATGCTGAGAGGCAGGCGAGGCCATAGGAATGGAGTGGAAAGTGTGAAAGGATGGAGCCAGAAGGGAGAGAAAATCTTCCTTTAATCACTTGCAGTCCATTTGCATTTTGCCCATAAAACGCCCTTCCTGTGAGTGAGGAGTAATGCTTCAGTATCTTTGCCATGTGCATCAGTCCAAATGCATGCACCATTTCCAGGCTATGCAGCGCTGGCAATGCCAAATATATTACATTAATATGTGAAACTCCTTTTGAAAGTGTAACCATTTTTTCTTGCTGTTCCCCACCCCCATGCAGTCGGAGTTTCTTACCCTCTTTTGTGCATCACTGTGAGGCTGCCTTTTCTAATTTCCTTCCTCTTTATAACTGTTACTCACTATCTTTTCCGCTAAATCTCCACCTCTTCTGTCCCCTGGTGATGATTACTTGTCAGCTCTTATTCCCGTATCATGCAACGTGGTGCCCCAAAGTGATCTGCAGAGCCGACCCAAGTCATTTTGCTGCCTGAGGCTAAGGGTAGAATGGCAACCTCCCTTGCCCCATTCCGTATACAGATATTGACTGGGCTTATGGTTATATCTTTCTTCAGCACTGATAATAGGATATCATTCACTGGTGCACCTGAGGGGCAGCAGGCTAGCTTCGGAGGCAAGCGCAATGTAAGTTGTGTGGACCCACACAGCAATATCCTTCAGCTGATGATCATGGCTGGTCCTCAAGAGGAACGGCCACAGGACTGACATGACCCGTCGTTATCTACTGCCTGAGACAGTTGCCTCATTTTGCCCAATGGTTGTGTTGTCCTTGGTGGTCTGTAGGGATTGTGAGGTAGTGTGGAAATGAAGTTTTGTAATAAAAAAGTATAAAATAAAAAAGGGACGCGGGTGGCGCTGTGGGTTAAACCACAGAGCCTAGGACTTGCCGATCAGAAGGTCGGCTGTTCAAATCCCTGCAACAGGGTGAGCTCCCGTTGCTCGGTCCCTGCTCCTGCCAACCTAGCAGTTCGAAAGCACGTCAAAGTGCAGGTAGATAAATAGGTACCGCTCTGGCTGGAAGGTAACCAGAAGCGGCTTAGTCATGCTGGCCACATGACCCAGAAACTGTACGCCAGCTCCCTCGGCCAATAAAGCGAGATGAGCGCCGCAGCCCCAGAGTCGGTCATGACTGGACCTAATGGTTAGGGGTCCCTTTACCTTTACCTTTAATAAAAAAAGTAAGGGTGTGGTGTTTAGGCCATTGCTTCTAGAAAGGTTGCTCCAGAATGCCCTAGAACCATGTGGTCATATCTCCAAAGTTCAGGTGCGCCTTTATGAGCAGATGCTCTGTTGGTTTTAAACTAGGTTAGTGAGCAAGTCGTTCTGAATTTCCTTTTGGTTTCAAGAATGCATTGGTTTCCTTTTTAATCATAACCACAACTGCTTCTTGATGCATTTTTTCCACCAGTGTGCCTTCTCCTTGGGGCACCTTCCTTTGAACTTCCTGAAAATCAAACTGGTTTCTAAAAACTGCCTTCTAAAAGAAGAACGTTTGTGTGGTTGGTAGTATAAAGGTGGCATTTAGATACACGTCTCCTATATTTTCCCCTATGTGGTTTCCAAATGAAATTATGTATAGTCTGTTATGGGTGGAAACTAGCAGGTTAGTTTCCTGCTGGGCTGGGAACAAAAAATAGTGTTCTTGAGTCCGTGGCTGGGGGGGAAAACCTTATATTGAAAGGCTTGACCTTTCTGAATTACCCATTGCACATGGGGTGTGACGCGTGTGTGTTGAGGAGTTTTATGTTGCAAGGGCTGTTGTAGCAATAAGGAGCACTTCTGGATGCTAACTGCACAGCCACTCAGTGTATCCTTCTTTCCATGGGATCCCTGTCAGTGATGGCCACAAGAAAGAATGAAAAGAGAAGGTTTTGTCTCCCAAGTGCAGTGCTTTACTCTTCTCTGTCTTGGAGTGAATGACAGCCCTTCATTCACACAGGAGGAACCACAATGGCTGGCTAAGGAGTATCATTGAAACATTTTTTCAGAGAGATCCTGCTGTTGATAACTGGGTGAATGCCTTCCTCCCTAGCCTAACAACAACAACAACAACAACTTTTCTTTATACCCCGCCCTCCCTGGCCAGAGCCCGGCTCAGGGCGGCTAACACCAGTAAAATTACAGTAAAAACATAATAGGAGTATTATGAGTATGGCAGCGGAGAAGAGAATATGTATAGATCACATGGAGCAAAACTTTCTGCCCCGTGCAAAAACTTTGCTACAGGTGTTTTTTTTTTTGCCAACTGTTAGGGTTTCATATCTTACCAACTGCTTTATCTTACCATCCATGAGGGTGCTGGCTCTGCCTGTCATTGGCTCTGGCTCCAGTGACTGCTGGTCTCCCTGTTTTCTGCCCCACCGGTTTCAATGGGTACCAGCCTCCACTGTGATTTTCTTTCGAAATTGTGTAAGGAGATGGGTGGATGGTATCACTCAGGGCTAGGTGTCCAGGGGTCAGCTTGGTTAGGCTCCTGATGTCAAGAGCTCCCTTGATCTACTCCTGCTCTTCTGCAGTGACACCTGCTTGCTTACCTGCCCTTTTACAGCAGTAGCCCCCCTGTTTTCTGGCCAGTTCTCCTTCTGGTAGGTGGACAAATGGTAGCAGCAGTGAGGAGCAGCTTTAGTTGGCAACAGTGGCAATGAGGAGAAAGAGATCTCCTCTGGGAGACTAGACTTTACACTGTGTGTGTGTGTGTGTGTGTTTTGTCCAAGATTCCCCCCCCCCCCCATAAAGCACCACAAAGCATCCTGGAGCCAGTAGCAGTCTTGCTTTAGACTGCAGGTGGTTGTGTGTGTGTGATTCCTCTACTCTTCCCACATGAAGTTCCTGCAAGTAGACACTTGCCCATAGCCTAATTCATCTGTGGTGCTATGTGCTACTTGCAGGGAGTCTTTTGGTTTTTACATGGAAAGCATTCAAAATATGTGATCCCCACCTGCAAACTGAAATGGATGCAATCCATTCTGCCACTGGAGCACTTTCCAGTCTCATTCTGCGGTGTGTCTAGATCTGGCCTAATGCACCTGTCCAATGATAATGGCAAGAAACTTGGGAGACGTTTGTTGACATACTGAAAGTGGATTTCTGTGGAAGCAGTCCTGCTCTAAGCGACAGTGCTTTTATTAAGGTTGGGTAACCCAGTAATTGCCCAGCCAATGTAACCTAGTTTTAAAGCTATTCCTACACACACTTTGTTACAAGGCTTTTGAAGGCACAAGTGAAATGGAGGGCCATCTAGGAATGATAAATGTTATACAAATATGTGGTTTGTGTGTTTCCTGAATGTTGCATGGAATCCTGCTCAGCCTTTAGAACCAGAGAAGGAAGAGTAAAGGACAGGTTATAATCAGGAGATGAGTTCATCTTCATTTTGAAGAAAGTGGTAAGAATTTAGGGAAGGAGAAGAGGAGGTGTTTTTAAATATATATATATATCCTGGAATATAGTTAACTAAGGGAGGTATAACATACCTTTTGTTGAGGGTTGCACTTTTCCTTTTGAAACACTAGAATTTAGGGCATTTGGTGAAACTGGCTGGCCAAGGATTTGGGGTCAACAGCAAAAATAAAGCAACCATGAAATGAATTGTTAACTTACGGAATTAATTACAACATGGTGCACTAGTGCAGTGATGCTTGCTTAGGTGGCTTACATAAGATTTAGTGAAGTCATGAAGAACAGACCTGCCCATCAGCTGCTAGTTATGAACGCTAGAGGAAACAACCTCCATGTCTAATGTCAACAGCATGTCCTGGGTATTCTTGGAAACAGGAGCTATGGTGGTTTGTTTTGTCAAAACTTTCTATCCCTCTTTGCCACACTAAGCCAGTTGTCTCTGTCCTGCCCTGATTATGAATTCCCAAGGATATCTGAACTAGATGGAATTTGGGCATGGTCTCCTAAATGTAGTTTCTGTTACAGGAAGTTCCCACAGCTTTTTAAAAACTGGTTTTAAATAATTCAGCCAAGGGTTTTTTATATATTTCCAGCATGACTATTCCCGCATTGATTTTGTGTTGGAAACTTGTTCTATGGCTTAATCTCAACGCTGCACGGTTATGCCTGGTGGTATCTCCTCTGTGTCAAAAATCTGCATCCTTATGCATAGTTGCATTTACTGAAGGCTGAATGAAATCATAGGATTTAAACCCAGGGAACCAACCCATATGGTATCTGATAATGCCATTGCGTGGAACTGGGTTTCGCTTGTCAGCTTTTCTTCTTTTGACCTGGCCTAGTTTGTGTGGCGGTGTGGTTTTTTTGCGTGTATAATCTCCCAAATGATCTGAAGTCAATTTTGACTGTCAAACTTTATTAATATTCTTAATCGTGGTCTTTTTTTGTTTTGTTTTTTTGCCTGACATCATTTTCCCTTTTAAGCAAGATATAAAGCACTCCTGGGTTCTTCAAAATGGGGACATGCACAGAGTCCTGTTGAGGTAATTGGGACTGACATACAGATAGATGTTTCTATGGGTGGAATTCTCAGCTGTAACTAGCTGTGTGTGTGTGTGTGTGTGTGTGTGTGTGTGTAGGGAAATTCTGACCCAAACATAATTACAGTGGTACCTCAGGTTAAGTACTTAATTCGTTCCGGAGGTCCGTACTTAACCTGAAACTGTTCTTAACCTGAAGCACCACTTTAGCCTATGGGAGCTCCTGCTGCTGCTGCGCCGCTGTTCTCATCTGTTCTCATCCTGAAGCAAAGTTCTTAATCTGAAGCACTAATTCTGGGTTAGCAGAGTCTGTAACCTGAAGCATATGTAATCTGCTTTTTGAATAATTTTTATTAAGTTTTCCAAATTAAAACAAATAAAATCCAATTCATAAACTTTTTCCAATATCCAGGACTTCCCCTCCCCACCCCCTCTTGTGTTCCAAATCTTCCAAAAAAGCAATGATATTCAACAAATTCTTATTCCCAAAATACACTCATCATCAATAACTCAATTTATCCAAATTTCCATCCCCTAAGGTCGACCTATTCCCTTCCACGAGTTCCCCCCTTTCAGATATAATACAGATGAAAATAGAATAAAAACAAACAATAATTTTACAACCTTTGGATTCCAAATTTCCCTCCCCTCTTTCCCTGTTGCGTTCCCCCTATCCCTCCACTTCTAGTGTCTTCCTGATGAACCCACCTTTCACTAAACCCACCTAAACCCACATCCCTCTGGTTCTTTACCGGTCTTTTTTTTTTTTTAAATGGCATATATTAAACTTCTGGCATTTTTAAAATTACAGATGTCCAATCATAGAAGGAGTCTATCAAAGGGGGCCCATTTCTTCTATCCAGATTTTTATATCCAGGAGTATAAACTCCAATTTTATATCCATAAGCTTGTCAAATCTGGATATCCCAAATGTTCCCACATTCTGTCCAGTTCTTGTTGTTTCCTTGTTCTTGTCAATCACTCTCCTCCTTTTTACTTCCCTGTTCCCTCACAGAAATGTTCTTTTTCCAAAAGCTTCTAGTGTCTCTACAGAGGCTTGTTATTCAGGAGCAAAACATTACATCATGTTCCTTTCATTTTTCAACAGATTAATCCATTGTTTCCAGTAAAGTGTAGGCCTCTGTAGACAAAATAATGTTCCATTTCTGCAGTTTCCCAGGAGATTAAAAGTTCTATCCAACTGTTCAAGTTTCCCGTCGAAAACACATGCAATGTCCCTCAGCTCCTCTAGGTGGATTACAATAACAAAGTTCCCTTCCAGATCACATCCGCCAGTCCAAATAACTTATAAATCCTTATTTGAAACAATTTATCTCCAATTTATAACAAATGTAGCCGGCAAAGTCCTCATAACAAAATCTCAATTTCATTCTTCCGTTTTGACAGCTCTTTGACAGCTGTCAAAACCTCCGTTGTTCTTCTCCAGGCATTTTCACGAATCGCTCCAGGGATTCCGGGGGGGTTACTTTTTAATACAAATTCCACTTTTCTCCTCCAGCTCAATCTTATAAATTTCCCTCGCGAAGTTGCTAGTTCGGCAAGATAAGGTTCTTCTCGATCTTAGTTATCCAGTCCTTTGTTTTGGCTCTTCTACAATTCGGGGGGGGGGCTGACTTCCTTTTTTCCACCTCCCCCGTTCGCTCCAAATTCTAAAAATTTATCCCTCTTTTTAGTCCATATTCCAATTACTCACGGGTTCTTCTTTTGGGTCCAAATTTTCAATAGAAGAAGTCAGCGCTCTCCGCCGGATGGCATGCGGCTGCGCTCGGCAGGGATAGCAGAGGACTCAAAGCACCACGCTCCTCCCCGGCACCCGATCCGTAGCCTTTAAAAAGGCTCCTTCACGAATCGAGAGGGCGCTGACGGTGCCAGCCGAGTCTCCATGTCCACGGCCTCCGTGGCCGTGGTTTTTAAGGGTCCCCGCATCGCCGGTGCGGTAGGACCCAGCCCCTGCCGAGCAGGCTCCCTCCGGAGCTCGGAGGGAGCCCGCCATTCGGCGATGGCGCCGACCCGGAAGTCTGAAGCATATGTAATCTGAAGCGTATGTAACCCGAGGTACCACTGTACTTCATTATGATAATTTAAGTCATAACTTCCTGATTGTCTGCAAAAGAAAAACTAAAGAAAAACTCTTTTATTTGCAAACATGCTTGTATTATTTCCACCAGTTATGCCTTGGTAGTTTACACTGGTTATTTAATTTCTATACAACTTTATATTTAAAAAATCTCTAAGCAGTGTACAAAAAACTGAAGCAGCAACAGACAACTTAAACAAAAAATTACCAAAAAAACCCACAGCTACATATAAAAATGTTACAGTAATACAAAGTTATATATGTATCAGATCATTTTCCTTCTGACACACCCTCACTCTCAGCCTCCTGGTTTCTCACCAGGCAGGGTCCAAACAAACACTCAGCTCACTCACAAAAGTCTCACAACAAGAAGAGTGCCTGGAAACAGCAGACATCGTGCTTAGTCTCTAGACTTGCTTTTTATGGGCAGGCCCAAGGTGGGTGGTACATCCTCAGGCTGCCCACAACAATGTCCCATTCGGCTGCTCTCTCCACACCCAGTTCCCAGTCCAGTAGGCTTGTTGGGTTTCCCAGGAGGTCCAGAGGATGGGAAGAGGGACCCCCTCCACTCACAGCTCTTTCTTCACTCCCTGTCCTTTCCTCCACCTCCAGCTGCTTTCCATATTGCATCATATTTTTAAAATTTTGTACTGCACAGATTTGTTCATGCTTTGTCATGCAGACATACCTTCCAGCTGCCCTAGGTCACCTGAGATTGTCCCAAATGTCTATTGATAATCAATCTGGCACGTTTTCCCATGCGACTCCGCTCCTTTTCTCAGAAGCTCCTTTGCCTTTTCTAATCGTAGCAGGGGGGTTGCATGGCGAGGAAAGACTGTGCAGGATTAATAGCAAGGTGAAGGCTGGGGAGAAATTAATAATAAGGATCAGAGGACTTCTAAACATGTACGGAGTTCCTGTCCTTGAAGGCAAACAGAAAACAAAACACCTGGGTACTGCTTATGGAATTGTGATAATAGATTAGGAAATTGCTTTCTGAGAAAACATGGTGTACAAATTTTGTTTCCCAGTTGGGGCATAGGTGGTTGAGGTGAGGAAGATTAGCAAAGCGTTGGAGTTTTTTCTTTCAGTGTGGTAGAGGACTTGACTTGCTCAATTGAGCCATCTGGTCTGTCTTAGTGACTCACTTGGTTTAGCAATCTTTGCAGAAAGTATTTCATTCAGTCCCATTTTCGGCTTGTGACATGTTATCCTCTGGAATTGTGGGACCCATCCCTTACTTCTCCCCATGAATGTCACTGTTTTCATCTGTCAAATGCTGTAGGACAAGTGAAAACACGCAACGTAATGGACACATCCAGTTCTGGTGCCATTTTAAACAGTTGCGGTTTCTCCCAAAGAATCCAGGGAACTGGGATTTAGTTGAGGGTGCCGAGAGTTTTTAGGAGACTCCTCAGAGAACAATGTTCCCTATCATTATTTGATTATTCTCTATAATATTACACAGTGTTGCCAAAAGTCTTGGTGTGGCCCTACAACTCCCATCGACCCCAGCAAGTATGGCCAGTAGAGTTCAGGGATGATGAGATGAGAACTGTAGTCGCAACAATATTTGGAAGGCAACAGGTTCCCCACTTCTGGTGTAGACAAAGGTTGATAGACCCTAGTTCTAGCAGTAGAATGTAAGAAGAACCACCTCATTGGATCTGGCCAGTTGCCCACCCGGTCTACCATCCTGTTCTCACAGTGACCAACCAAATGCCTCTGCAGTAGCCAAAGCAGGATATAAGAGCAACAGTACTTATCCCCACTTGTGGTCCCCAGTAACTGGAATACAGGGGTGTGCTATCTCCAAAATCATGATTGGTATGATCTGCTACAAAAAACCCCACCTATTTGGGCATTTTGCTTAATGCGGGAGCAGGGATGTGCAGAGTGGATGCCCCCTGCCCAACCTTCATGGAAGGAGCATGGCAGTCTGTAATGAGAGAGACCCCACACAGAGTCTTTACTGAAGCCTCTGTTACTACAGATGGTTTCGCTCTGTGTGTGAAGGCATATCCCTACTCATGTGTTCGTCAACACGGTGTGTAAGAAGGCCCAAACAAGGGCTAAAATGGACAGTCAGTACGTTTATCACAGCTTTGCAAGAACGTTTCATTTGGTGAATGCAGGATAGCCTAGTTTAACAGAAAAGCATTTCAATACAGCATTGAATGGACAGAATTGAGGGCCTCAAACAGCTACAGCATTGTTCAACAGTATATAGGATTGTAATTGTTTAAGGTACGACAATAGCATGTCATTGACTTTGAATTAATTGGCTCCTAAGCTCGTCTTTCACTTTTGTGTAGGCTTACAATGGCCCAGTTCAAACATCGCAGCAAAACCAATTTTGCAATTGCATAAAAAATAAAAATTAATGAGCGATTGTTCTGGCTGCAGAGAGGGAACTAGTAATTAGAGCCCCCACCCCATTGCTGCCATCGCTCTGGGGAACAGGGTCAGTTCAAGGATTTGTGGTGAGTGAACAGGAAGAATCTAATTAGCAACTTTAAAGGAGCAAAGAGGAAGCTGCTGTCTAAGAGAAGGAAGAAGCAGGACCTTTAGAACAGAAGTTAGAATTGGGTCTTGCCAATGTGAGGTGGACATTGTTGGATATTTATGAGGAAAATAAGGCTATATTAAATACTGTGTGGAGCCACCAATTTACCGTATTTTTCGCACCATAGGACGCACCGGACCATAGGGCGCACCCAGTTTTTTGGGGGGGAAATAAAGGGGAAAAAATTATTTCCCCCCCCCCAGGCGCGGGGCTGGGGCGGGGGAAGCTCGAGCTTCCCCCGACCCCAGCCCCCAAACAGGCAGCTCTCCGCAAGCAGCGGGAGCGCTCCCGCTGCTTGCGGAGAGGTCCGCGAAGCCTGGACGCGCTGAGCTCAGCGCGCCCAGGCTTCGGCATGCAGGCACCTCTCCGCAAGCAGCGGGAGCGTTCCCGCTGCTTGCGGAGAGGTCCGCGAAGCCTGGACGCGCTGAGCTCAGCGCGCCCAGGCTTCGGCATGCAGGCACCTCTCCGCAAGCAGCAGCGGGAGCGTTCCCGCTGCTTGCGGAGAGGTCCGCGAAGCCTGGATGCGCTGAGCTCAGCACGCCCAGGCTTCGGCACGCAGGCACCTCTCCGCAAGCAGCGGGAGCGTTCCCGCTGCTTGCGGAGAGGTGCGCGAAGCCTGGACGCGCTGAGCTCAGCGCGCCCAGGCTTCGGCACGCAGGCACCTCTCCGCAAGCAGCAGCGGGAGCGTTCCCGCTGCTTGCGGAGAGGTCCGCGAAGCCTGGACGCGCTGAGCTCAGCGCGCCCAGGCTTCGGCACGCAGGCACCTCTCCGCAAGCAGCGGGAGCGTTCCCGCTGCTTGCGGAGAGGTCCGCGAAGCCTGGACGCGCTGAGCTCAGCGCGCCCAGGCTTCGGCACGCAGGCACCTCTCCGCAAGCAGCGGGAGCGTTCCCGCTGCTTGCGGAGAGGTCCGCGAAGCCTGGACGCGCTGAGCTCAGCGCGCCCAGGCTTCGGCACGCAGGCACCTCTCCGCAAGCAGCGGGAGCGTTCCCGCTGCTTGCGGAGAGGTCCGCGAAGCCTGGACGCGCTGAGCTCAGCGCGCCCAGGCTTCGGCACGCAGGCACCTCTCCGCAAGCAGCGGGAGCGTTCCCGCTGCTTGCGGAGAGGTCCGCGAAGCCTGGACGCGCTGAGCTCAGCGCGCCCAGGCTTCGGCATGCAGGCACCTCTCCGCAAGCAGCAGCGGGAGCGTTCCCGCTGCTTGCGGAGAGGTCCGCTGCTTGCGGAGAGGTCCGCGAAGCCTGGACGCGCTGAGCTCAGCGCGCCCAGGCTTCGGCATGCAGGCAACTCTCCGCAAGCAGTGGGAGCCCAGCGCTGGGCTCCCGCTGCTTGCGGAGAGGTGTGCGAAGCCTGGAGAGCTGAGGGGTCGGTGCGCACCGACCCCTCTCACTCTCCAGGCTTCAGCGAAAGCCTGCATTCGCACCATAGGACGCACACACATTTCCCCTTCATTTTTGGAGGGGAAAAAGTGCGTCCTATGGTGCGAAAAATACGGTAAATCTGTTTCTGGGTTATTGTGGAAAAGCAGTGACTTAGCACAGCAGTTCCAAAACCTTTCTCCCTACCCAGGAGTTTTGAAAATGGCTGAGGGTCTTGGTAGACCATTTAAGGCCCCCCCTGCATATTGTAGCAATTGTAATGCACTGTGCTATACAGTCATACCTTATGTTACGTCCGCTTCATGTTACGTTCTTTCAGGTTACATCCCGCGGTGATCCGGAAGTACCGGAAAGGGTTACTTCCGGGTTTCGCCACTCGCGCATGTGCAGAAGCGCAAAATGACATCACACGCATGCACAAAAGCGGGGAATCACAACCCGCGCACATGCAGACGCGCCACTGTGGGTTGCGTTCTTTTCATGTTGCGAACGGGCCTCCGGAACGGATCCCGTTCGCAACCAGCAGTATCACTGTATACTGTATGGTTTCTAACTGCATTTTTATTTTTTGAGAGAGTTGGACTTGTCCTAAAAAAGTTAATGAACCACTGACAGAGGGCTCTGTCTTCCAGATAAATAGTGACCATCCTTATTTCATACATTGTGATGCATCAATATATTGTGATGTTGAAAACCAGATATGGCCCGACCCTAGAACCTGGAGGCAGTACTGCAGCAAATTTGCTCAAGAGTACCCATGTATTACTTATATATGTTCTAAGGCAGGCTTCCTCAACCTCGGCCCTCCAGATGTTTTGAGACTACAATTCCCATCATCCCTGACCACTGGTCCTGCTAGCTAGGGATCATGGGATTTATAGGCCAAAAACATCTGGAGGGCCGAAGTTGAGGACGCCTGTTGTAGGTGGCTAGTAGTTTATTAATGTGCTTCTCCTGAGTTGTTTGTAAACACAGAAATTCATATATAACAGCACTTTTTGTAGGGATTATTTTCAAGAGAACAAATCCTCCCTTTCCCCCCAAGGTAGCATTTCTTGCAAGGGAAATATGACTGGGATTTTGTAACACAGGAGTGGTAAAAATACTACATATATTTAGGTGTCAGCCTCACATTTAAAAGTGCCATCTGTGCCATGTTGGAAACAAATATTTATGTGCCAGATACGAGGGGACCATGGCAACTAGGCCCCTGGGATCTCTCGAGTTTACTGCAGTGCAAATATATGTATTATTATATATTATTATTTAAGAAAGGGCAAGCAACCAGGGAAAAAGCATTCTGTCTTGAGAGTGAGGTTTGGTAATAGAAATTTAGAATATGGAAAGTGATAATTCCTTATCCAGTTTTAGCTTGAGCCATAAATCTGGTTCACACAACATGGTGAACCAAACTATGGCTTCCCAAGATTGCACAGACTCCCAGAGAGGAGCTCACAGCTGCTTTGATCCTACCCGGTTCTTTTTACAGTTGTGCTGAGCCCAGCCAAGGTAGAGTTGACCTGACCTTGGAATAAGGCAGTTTCACATGAGCAGTTTACACTCAAGGGGGGGGGGTATCTCTTTGAACAGAAGCAGCTGCTGTGACCTTCCATGAGCAACACTTCTGGCATTATGCTGCTCAACTACCGGTATGTAGGCCATTGGTGTGAGCATTTAGTTGCACAGACAAAGCCTGTAAAAAAATGTTCTCACTGGCTCTGACTAGGGTGTTCACTGTTCACAAGCTCTGCTTGTTCCAGCGCACCAACATGTTTTTCAGTGTCAACCCTTGGGTATATGTCACTTCTGGGAAGCGGCATCCTTTGCCGTGGATTATGCAGATCAGAGGCTTCCTTCATGAGGCTTCATGAAGCTACTCTTCTAACCACAGGTTCATTTTAAAAAAAGGGAATTTCCATTCAAATACAGGTGCCTATGTATGGTGTATATGTTAGGGTGTATATGTTAGGGGCTGCCACCCTGGTTGCTTTGCTCACCCACCCTAACCCCCTTGTCCAAACCACCCCTCTTCCCTTTAGAGCCCACCCAAACCAAACTAAGGGTTGCTTCTCTCTTTCTTGAATCTGTGTTTTTTAACAGCTGTGCAGCATACAGAAATTCTAGAGGTGCAGCATTTGCTAGCGTTGGAATGTGCTTATTGGGAAAGCACACCTGTAGAATTTCTTAACACCAACCTGTGTTTTTTTTAAGGCAGAGCCACTGGATGGGGGGGGGGGAGAGAGAGAGAGAGAGAGAGAGAGAGAGAGAGAGAGAGAGAGAGAGAGAGAAGGAGGAGGAGGAGGAGGAGGAAGGGAGGAACTGGGTGTGAGGTGTACAAGTTTGAGAGGAAAGTGGCAACCTTCAAGTTACACCTTCTGACTGGAAACTCAGCATCATAGATACAGGCATGTGTGGCCAGGACATGATTACGATTGCTAGATGGTGAAGGAGAGGAAGAAAATACTGAATATACTGCTTAGTTTCAGATGTTCCAAATTTAAGCTTTGCACACTAGAAGCAGATTCTGGACCTAAGTCCTGAATGTGCCGGCTAAATTTATTGCTGTTCATTTAATATATTGTGAGCCTCTTTGGACACAGTCTTTCACAAAAGGGGAGCATACAAACAAACAAACAAACAAACAAACAAACAAACAGATGATGACAACGATGCTGTTTCTGAGACTGGGATAGCTAGCTACTCATTGGCACATTTTGCAAGTAAAAGCACTTATTGTGGATTCAATGAATTTTGCATGTTAGGACACTTCCTTTGGAGTGCAATGCAAAATATATCCATTTTAAGTTTAAATAGCACAAGCACTGTGTGCTTTTTGCAGTTGGTTTTCCTGACGGAAACTGGCAGGTTGTAACAAAGTAATCTAAAAGGATTATGTTACAGGTTTGAATATATATCGATTGGGGTTTAGGTACAAAACTTGCATCAGTGGTTGCTGAATGCAGGTGTCATCTTTGGATTTTGATGGATAACAAATGCTTACAAACACACAAAATTTTCATGGTTGGTATGAAATGCATACCTGCACATATTAGCAGTACTGTACTTTCTGGTGGGTGTGCAAAGAGTCCCAGGTAAACTAGTTTGGATTACACTTGTTGTATAGTGAGAACTGCAGCCAGTCTGAATATATAACAACACTGTTGTGTTCATCCCATCATTTGTAAAGTTTTGTGTTTGCTTTAAAATCTGTGGGAGTTTTTCTGTTGACTTTAAAAGGAAGTATGTTTTGTTCAACATGTTTGTGGAAATAATGAACATAGCAACCATAAATATATGTACTTACGGCAGGAAACTTCAGGGTGAACAAGGTAACTTAAGGGTGATTTTTTTTTTAGCTGGTTGAATGACCGAACCCGAAGGTGCCACAGGGTTCTGTCCTGATCCTGTTGTACCTTTTATTTATTAACGACTTGGCGATGGAATTGAGAGGATGCTCATCAAATCTGCTGGTGACACCAAACTGGGATGGTTAGCTAATGCTGCAGAAGACAGAATTAGGATTAAATGTGAATTAAACAGAATGGAGAAACGGGCCCAAGCTAGCAAAATGAATTTCAATAGGAACAAATTAAGATTCTACACGTAGGCAGGAATAGCCAGCTGCACAAATATAAGATGGGGAACACCTGGCTTGCCAATAGTACATGTGAAAAGGATCTGGGGTCTGAGTAGATCACAAGCTTAACATGAGTCAACAGCGTGATGCAGCAGCTAAAAAAGTTAATGCTGTTCTAGGCTGCATCAGCAGAAGCTTAGTGTCCTGATCAAGGGAAGTTGTAGTACCTAGCTCTGTTTTGCCTTAGTCAGACCACACTTGGAGTACTGTGTATACTTCTGGTTGCCACAATTTAAGGATATTGACAAAGTAGAACATGTGCAGAGGAGGGCAATCAAGATGATCAAGGGTCTGGAAACCTTTTAGTTGAGAAGGTAACGGTTCAAACCACGCTTTACAAATATGCTGGATAGATTTGAGAACCAAGAGAGCTGTAGCAATATATTGGATTTGATCATCTTTTCCCCGCTTGCCTCTTTATTATCATTTTCAGAAATTCTGTCGGTGAGGGAAATTCAGCACATATCAAACAGCCCCGAGTCTAGGAGTGGGTTCTCATATTAGTTGGATTTCAGATGGAACGGCTCAGGCAGCAGCAGGAAAAACGCTAATGCTAATTACCTGCTGCACCAAATAGGGCTACTAGGATGTTTTTCGATTGTGAGTGGAGGCTGGAACTGCAGAGGTTCTGCTCAGTAGGATCATCTTCTGACTGCAATTAGAAGTCTCGAGGTAAGAATGCCTGTTGGGTACAGATAAAAGAATAGGCTAGTAAAGAGCAGGATTTCATATTTGATTGCTTTTCATCAGACGATGTCAGTCTCTGTGCTGCTTGGTGTTTTTGCTGAGCAGCCTCATGGCTGCCCAGAATGGCTTACAGAGTATTGCACAGCTAACGGCTTGTGCGAAGGGGAGGGAAGCAAAACAGGCACGTCCATTCACTAGTTTCCTGTATTATATAATCCTCCGTAGCCATGTTAGAGATAAGAGAGTGGCCAGCTGCTTGTTATTAAGACTGCAAATTTGTTATTGTGCCTGGTAGTAATTCAGCCCTTTGGGAGGCTCTGTAGTTCTGAAGTCAAAGAGTCAAACCCATGAGAGTCTCTTTTTAGTTCTGGCAGTTCTTTGGTAACACGTTGATCCCGTACTGTATTTCAGATTGTTGGTTTGTCCTTAGCAAGTTGCCTGTACCGATGATCTTATAAGAGATCAGTACATTATTGTTATTTCAGGAAAAGCTGGAGTACAGGGATTAATTTTTAAACACGTTGCCCTCCTCCCTCACACCAGAATATTTCTTCAGCAACAGATGTATTTATTCAATCAGAGCTAATGCTCGCACTAATAATAGACATAGGTATATTTAATTTGACTTGAAGTGTCTGTGATTATAGAATTTGAAGCGGTGGGGGGGGGAGTCTTTTAAAATGAGCTTATTTAGAAGTGGAAAGGTTTACTGGGAAGTGACAGCAGGAAATAGATGTAGCCTCCATGCCCTATTTGAAGAGTGGCTGGCACTGGGAAAGCTGTGTGTGTGTGTGTGTGTGTGTGTGTCCCCACTTGTGTGTGTTTGGGGGCTCTTAATTGTTTCGGCATCTTCTCCAGTCGTAATTGCGCTTCAGTGGGAAAATGGGCTCTTTGGGGATATCTGGTGTCCCTTTCCAGAAATCTGTTGATTGCTAAGTCACTGTAGTAGTTTTATTAACTCCTCGTTCTCTGCGCCAGAAGTTCTCTGCACCTCTCTCTTCCATTTTGGGTCATAATAAGTGAGATTTAGACCCCATCTCCCCTATGAATTTAAAACAGTATCATATCAGTTTAAACAGTCATGGCTCAGAATCCTGAAGAATGTACCGTAGTTAAGAGTGCTGAGAGTTGTTAGGAGACCCTTATTCTCCTCAAAAAGTTACAATTCCCAGAGTGGTTTAACAATCAATCCCTCTTTGCAGGGAACTGTGGGAATCCTAGCTCTCTCTGACTTTGGGATTACCTAGAATTACTAAGACCATTAAAAAGCAGGCCAGCATGTCATTTGATTGTAAGCTGTTGTTAGTGCACACACAAACAGCTTTCTAAACTTCCTCTGTCAAGGAGTGTCGCTTTTAAGAACTCCAATCGTTTAAGTGCTGGTTTCCGTTTTTTTCAGAGAAAATCCAGTAATGGAACAATAATGATTTAGAGCCATTCATCTTAAGGCTCAAAGAAGAAACACATTTCTACTAATGTCTCCTAGTTTCACAACACTTAAGAAAGTCCTTTTAGTTTCCTGATCTGGTGTAAATTTGGCTTGTATATTTATGCCTAGATGGGCAATGACACGATTTCTTTCAAGTAGAGAGCAAAAGCAATTTTTCATATTCTAGAGAGCATAGTTACAAGAGTGGCCAGAGCGGATCACAGTATAGACAGAGGCAAAATATCGATTGTCTTGGCATTTTGACAAGCCAGGTAGCACTGTCAGAATTTCCATCCCAGGATTGGGTGCATGGTGACTGACAGGGTGTGGTTGGCTTGGTATGCTATTGGTATTCAGGCTCCTCTCTAGCATGGGATTCCTGACCACATGACAGCCTCTCTGAGCTCTAGTCTAGAGATACTTCCAGAAGTTTACCTGTACTCCTGTGTCTACAGCCCTAGTCATGTGTGGCATGCTAGTTCATTCGTTATGCTTAAGGAGGTGTTAGAGAAGCCTCCTATTTTTTAAATCTTACGCAAACCACTCTTGTTTTGTATTTATCAAGCATCTGGAAACACTGGGGGTAACTCTCCTAAGCTTGATTTGTTTAAACCAGCATTGGTGTCCCAAATGATTTTGCTGCTACTGCTGTAAGTTGATATTAATTAATTTCATACGGGTCTTTGTTTTTGTTCACTGTGTTGTTTGGGTTAGATGTATTGAGGAAGGCCTGTAGTTCAGTGGGAGAGCATTAGCCCTGCATGCTGAAACTCACAGGTTCAATCCCTGGTGTCTACCAGTAGAGCTGGGAAATGCCTGCCTGAGACCCTGGAGAGCTTGCTTCAGTTTTCAAGAGCTGGATAAACATGGTCTGATGTGTTGTGATGTAACACAGCTATTGCATATATTTATATATTTATATACTTATATTTGGGACACGGGTGGCGCTGTGGGTCAAACCACAGAGCCTAGGAATTGCTGATTAGAAGGTCGGCGGTTCGAATCCCTGTGACGGGGTGAGCTCCCGTTGCTCGGTCCCAGCTCCTGCCAACCTAGCAGTTCGAAAGCACATCAAGTGCAAGTAGATAAATAGGTACCGCTCCAGCGGGAAGGTAAACGGCGTTTCTGTGCGCTGCTCTGGTTCGCCAGAAGCGGCTTAGTCATGCTGGCCGCATGACCCGGAAGCTGTACGCCGGCTCCCTCAGCCAATAAAGCAAGATGAGCGCCACGACCCCAGAGTCTGTCACGAATGGACCTAATGGTCAGGGGCCCCTTTACCCTTTACCTTTTATACTTATATTTATATACTTATATTGTGGGGTCTTTTCCCTTCTCTGATAATAATAATAATAATAATAATAATAATAATAATAATAATAATAATAATTTTATTATTTATACCCCGCCCATCTGGCTGGGCTTCCCCAGCAACTCTGGGCGGCTTGCAACAAAATATTAAAATACAGTAATGCATCAAACATTAAAAACTTCCCTAAACAGGGCTGCCTTCAGATGTCTTCTAAAAGTCTGGTGGTTGTTGTTCTCTTTGACATCTGGTGGGAGGGCGTTCCACAGGGCGGGTGCCACTACCGAGAAGGCCCTCTGCCTGGTTCCCTGTAACTTGGCTTCTCGCAGTGAGGGAACCACCAGAAGGCCCTCGGCGCTGGACCTCAGTGTCCGGGTATAACGATGGGGGTGGAGACGCTCCTTAAGATATACTGGACCGAGGCTGTCTCTCTCCTCTAGAGGAATCTGGCAGCAGCAACGGGGAAGAACAAAGGTTATACCTCTCCCTTAGCCTCCCAGGTGCTCTGGCTGTTAATGCTGATCTTAATTTCTTTTGCAGCAGTTCGCCCTCCACATTTTATTTGAGCGCACAAAATAAACTCCCTTAAGATTATTTTCTTTTGCCGTTATTTCTCCCTAGTGGAGCACGCCCCACATTTTTGTTCAAGAATCAAGTGCTTCTACTCCCGTATGTAGTAATTGGTGAAAATTGCACATATGTAAAAGAAATCAAATCCTGATTCTTGAGATGTGCGGAGATCACCACTGGAAGTACTGAAGCATAACATTTTAAGCAATATTTATTATAGTAATATGCCAATCCATTAATGAGGCAGAAAACATGATTTGCTACTTTGCGTGCAGTCACTGCACAGAAGACGTAACTCTGTTGGTTTTGTTTCCTCAGCAAGTCTTTGTCTCGCCTACTTCAGAGCACCTTTTAAAGCCAGGGGGATAATGTGAACAGTTGGCACTTGGGTCGGGGTTTGTCTAGTTTCCAGACATGATGAATGCTAATGGCCACTTTTGTTTGCATAGACCAGGGGTGGGGAACCTGAGGCCTTCATTTATTATTATTATTATTATTATTATTATTATTATTATTATTATTATTATTGGAACCTTTCGGGGGAGCAGAGACAAAAGTGGACCAGATAATGGCAGTCACTTGCCTTTGTGTAGTAGGCTGCATTATGCAACAGTCGGAAGCGCATGTATGTGTGCACCCCATTCCTCTCCATTCCTGCAGCCAAGAGACATGATCAGGGTTCAGGGACCCGCTCCAGCCAGGCAAAAGCACTCAAGGAAGGTGTAGGCCCACACTGCTGAGAAGTGTGACCCATTGAAGGGATATAGGATAGGACAGGGATACCAGTTGCTATTGAACTGCAACCCCCATCAGCCAGCACGGCCAATGGCCAGGTGTGATGGGAGTTGCAGATGAATGACATCTGGAGGGCACCAGGTTGACTAACCCTGGATTAGGGAGCGTGTCCCAAGGACAACATGGAGGAAATGAGGACCCAGGCCTGAGGTGTTGTCCCACCACATGCCTCTTAAAAAAGGGGTGGTGCAGATTAATGTCTAGTTCAAATCTCATCTCCAGTATAAACACACAAGGTGTTTATACACTATAAACTCACAAGACATATAAATACACTGGCAGGCCACTATTTCTCATCTCTAGAAGGAAGGTATAAGAATAATGTGTGCAATTTGTGTTCAAGCACTTGCAGTGCAAAATAGAAAAACTCAGTGGTTTTCTTTTTAAAATAGAGTATAGCCATAAGAATATTCAGTGGACTGTGTTAGGAGTTTAACTGGAAAGCAAGCATCAGTGGGAATTCTGGAAGCTGGGAAAAGAGTACAGAGCTTGGCCCTATGTCTTTCCCCTTAAACTTCCTACTTTTTGCAAGTCAGTGCCCACAAGCATTCTTGTGGCTTTAAGAACTTGCTCATGTAAGGGTCACTGCACTTCTCTCAGGTCATTGATGAGGCTGTGGCTCAGCCTTCAAAAAGAGTTGATTGGGTAGAGTGAGGAGCCAGGAATGAGAGATAGTTACCTAGGCAACCAGTATATCAGTCAGGTATCCTTATTCCTGCATGGACACTTCCTGCTACTTGTGGACTCTCCCTCAGCCATTTCCTACCCCCACACAGAGAAGCAGTCTGTGGCAGCACTGGGATCAGTGATGTGTGTTTTATGGGGGGTGGGGGAACAACCACGCAAATTAGGATTATTTGCATTGGAAATTTTTCTGTTTCCCTGGAGAGTGATCTAGTCTAGCATGTTTATTTTGTATTTGGTAAACAAAGCAACAACATAAAACTTTGCAAAGCTTGCTTAACATTGTTTCTTCAATCAGCACCTATTCATTGTTGCTAATGAAGCGATGAAATGGCAAAAAAATTAAAAATGTCCAAGATAAAATAAGTTGCTAGAAAATGCTCTGGCTCACATCTTTGACTGGGGTCATGGCTGAGACTCGTGATCTTCTAGAACTTTTATAGATTTGATCTTAGCAGCTCCAGAACTTGATGCCTGCCCCTATGGAATAAGAAAGACAACTTTGTGATAGGGATGCAAGCAAGGTTTAGCCCAGTGCTGTACTGTATTTGGGGACAGAAGTCTTTAACAAAGATCTCTTCACAGTTGAGATCTGATTATTGGATGGACCTCAGAATAGATGTTGCACCATTCTTTAAAGCACGGGATTTTATTGGTTGGGGAGAAGTTTCATTGTTGAACATTCACTCATCTGTCATTCTGATTACTCTGAGATAATAAAGAACATAAATCCAAGTTAGCTCCATTTTTCTTTCAGTTCCTACTTTCTCCATGCGTGCAAAAGATCCATTTCAGTATTTGGTTTTAAAAGCCCTGAAAGACAGGAGCTATATTGGATAATACAGGGTAAAGTCACTATCATGACCTCAGGGTCCCACTGTGGAACTGGAGGAAGAATCAGAGAGAACTGTGCTGGAAACTCCAGCACAGAAGGCCATTCTGCCAAAACCTTCCAGGCCCAAGGAGGTCACATTGCCACCCCTCTGCCTTTGAGGACTCCCGGTCTCAGAAGCTGCATCAAAGCTATCTTGCCCATGTCATAGGATTCAAAACATACTCACCTGGCAGTGGAAAATACATTGTTCATGAAGGAAGTTTTCCCAGGGGAAGGCTCATCCATTGCAATTTGGTGTGCTGGTCCTTGCAGTTTCCTCAAATGTGGGGAAACTTTGTGGCAGTGCAGGATTGTGTTTGTGTTTTCCCCTGGGTTTTTTTAAGGACCCCTTTAACCAGAGGAGCAGCTCCCACTGGTGGTGATAGAACTAACTACCCAGCAGCCTCTATTAAAGGCTCAGTCTGGGATAACTTGTTTGCTGAAACAACAATCTAAATTTGCTTCAGCTTGAGCTGTGTATTGAGTTGTCCGTCTTGAACACCTCATCTTGGACTTGCTTTCTACCAGAACCCTTACCTGTAACGGAACAGTCATTTGTTATTAATAATGAGGGAATGCTTTGAGCAGTGGTGGGGGAACCTGTGGCCCTCCAGATGTTGTTGGACTCCTGTCAGCTTCAGCCAGCATGGTCAATGGTCAGGGTTGGTGGCAACTGTATAATTCCTGAGGACCACAGGTTCCCAATCCTTGGTTTAGAGTCTGAATAGCCAACAGTTCATTATATACTTTATGCAAAATGGCAGAAGCACTACAGAGCATCTACAACCTAGTTTAAATCAGAAAGTGCTTACTGTAGTGTGGCCTAGGGCAGATGAAATGTTCCCAATCTTCTAACTGTACTTAAGGGAATAGGAGTGTGCTGTAGACTTGCATGCGCTGTCCTCTCGCACAGAAATCCCCCGCCCTTCCATGGTTTGCTTTTGAACCATGACGTGGCCTTATGTCTTCTATAGCACTAATCAGAATATTCTATCAAGCATTGAGGAAATAGCAGGACTTGAACATTTTTATTAGGTAAAAATCCCCTGGTAAATGTCCTAGCATGTTTGTTCTGCATTAACCTTTCTACTCTAATAATCCCTAGCAAGAATGCGTTGGGAGGGAGGGGTACACTGTTGCATTACTAATGAAAACCACACTTGTGATGTTGCTGAAATCCTGGCAGTAGAAGTGCTTTAATTTGGTCTTCTATTTTTATTCTAAGTCTTGTGGTCTGGGTTGTGCAATACATTAAATTCAGGCAGAAAAGGGATCAAGGCTGCAAGGTGCTGGTGACTTGGAGAGACGTTGTGAGAAATGTATCTAAGCCTTAGGCTTCAGAAGAATGTGCCGTTACTAGGGAGTAAGCCCAACTACAAACCCTATGACGTGGTTTTGCATAAATAGGATTGGGAAACTCACTGCCTGTCTTGACTCTGGAAATTTACATATGCTGTTCTGTATTGGCACAGTGTCAGCGCCGGAAGCTGTCATGGAGACATGATGTGCATTTTTGCTGTCACATTGTTTTATGCTACCAAGTGCATTCATTGCCTTAAGTTGTGCTTTTAGTTTTGTGACTTGCAGCTTTCACTCCTAGTAGCAGTATAATATACTGAAGCAGCACCTTGGCTGTGATTTTTAGGCTAATAGCCACAGTTCTATAGATATAGTTGCCCTGGCAAGTACATCTTTTAAGATCTCTTCCGCTTCCCCAGAATGTTGAGCGGGTGGGGATTTCTCCAGACTTTGCCCGAATCTTGGAGCTATCAAGCTGTTCCCCAAATGTCTCCAAAGCTAGGGCAACAGGGGTGTCCCCCTCCCACCGCAACTCAGAGCTGGGAAGGAGGATAGATCACCCCATTGGTTGTGTTGACCTTGAAGGTTTTCAAGTACTTCCAAGAGCCTAGTCCACATTACATTAGTCGTGCATAGGCCATATTACATCACCTGCAAACTCCACCAATCTCTATATGCTTCTCCCCTGTAAATTCAGGTTTACTTGATCTGGAGATAATCCAACAAGTTGGGGAAAGTGGAACTCCAAACCTCTCAACTTCAAAGACTATTTGTTTTGGTGTTTTGGTGTGACTGTATCAATTGTCACTTTCTGCTACTCCCCTTTCCGTGCCCGTTACTTCCTTAGTGCTTTCATTTCATTTCCAACCATGCTGTAACTATTTAATATGTACTTCTTCTGATCCCTCAGAAAACTGCCCAAGCAAACCACACTAAATATTTCTGCCACAGATATTGTGCAGCAATCTGAAAAGTGTGTGTTGAGAATGCACAACTGCATTCATTTCTTTTCCAGCCAACGCACTCCTGAAACAGAGATTGTAGCTTTATATGTATGGGTGTATATTATTTTGATCCCTCAGATTTGCACAGATCCAGAAAACTGCAAAAGTATGTGCTGAGAATTTTCAATTACCTTACTGTGTGCAGTTCAGCACTTCCTGACTGGGCATTTTTTTGGGTGGGGGTATTGGTGTTGGGGGGGGAGCAATCTGTCTGCATACCCTGTCAGTACTATCTGTGCAGTGAAATCAGCAATTTAGAAAGTGGGGGCTAACACAAAAGGGAAGAAGTACTAGTATGAATTTGAATGGGAAAAGTAGATTAACAGGTAAATACTGTGTCTGGTGGGGTGTGTGTGTGCCTATGTCCAAAAGAGAAGGAAATACATTTTAAAAACAGAACGCACACAACTTCCCCCAAAATGTGTGAAACCTTTTTCTCAGAGTTAGGTTATCTCCACTTTTCACAAGGTGCCGTATTTGGAATGTAAATAACCACAGCATTTACTTTTAAGGAAATCTGCACTGCAGCATTGCAGATATACTTGCAGCTTGTCTTTGGCAGGGTGAAGGCAGCATGTGGTATTTAATTTATTGATCAGGGCATTGATGTTTTACGAAGTGCATGTTGGCACTTTCAGCAGCATATTCAGGGAGAGCTGGAGATGATTTACCCTGTGAAACTTTAAGCTATCCAGAGAATACACATATAAAAATCTTTGCGAAAAGGCAAGGAATGGTACTCCATGAGAGTTAATTGTAACTGGAGCCAACTCCCTCCTGCAATATAGGGATAATATTGCTGCCCTACTTTTAGAGAGCGCGATCACACTGAGATAATGTGTGTGGAGCACTTAGAATGCTTGATGTGTGGTTTTAAATGCTAAGTAAGCATCAAGTAGTCTGCACTGGTACTTATTGCTTCTGTTCATTATATTAAAGCACAATGGAAACTCATTTGAATAAATGGTGTTTGAAATCATATTCACATTGCCCTCCTGAAAATGGCCTTTTCCCCTTGATATAACAGACTACAAGTCATCCGTTCAGCTTGCCAGGTTGACTGATCATGGAACATTGCTCCATGCCACATCAGGGAATTTTCCACACAATTAGAATCATACCACACAGGGCACCTTACCTGGCATGCGCATATGAAGGTAGCCCAGCAGCCCACTTCCTGTTGGAGAGTACTGTACTTAATGTGATCGAGTAGTTTTGCAGGAGAGAAGTGTTGGGTGAGGGAGGTTTCTTAGCCCTTCGCAGGCCAGCTGCTTTTTCCTAAACACCCCACCCCCAAATACTTGTACCACAGGTTTATTTTGCAGACATGAGTCTGGAATCATGCAGTGGTAAAAGCAAATTGGGTGGGTGACCAATATGGCAAGAATTAAATAACCCCCTTTCCCACAGTTCTTTGCTGCAGAGCTAGCCTTTTTGGGCTTCTGTTACACATGACTGTTGCCTGCCTTGCTTGCAATTTTGCCCTAAGCCTGTTATGGGTTAGGTTTAGGTTTGTTTCATTTATCATTGTGTAGTCAGGGATTATGCAGTGTTTCTGGTGTATTTTAGCTTACAGGCCTCCTGCAGTGTCAAGTCCCTTCAGAATGGATGGGGAATATATATATAGGGGGAATGGGCTTACTACAGAGTTGTTGGCAGACAACATTCACGCTGCTTTCTTCCAGCTAAATGTCAGGAGTAAGCGCCTGGATAATATATGCTCCAGTACACAAGTTAGGGAACACTTAACTTATCAAGAACAAGGAACTGAAATGGATTACTCCACGGGCAAAGTGTACAGAATCCTTTTGTTGGTTTCACTCCCAAACAAAGTCTAGCCAGAGTCCCAAGGCAAATTGCAAAACTTGGGTTCTGGGATGAAACTGAGAAGTGACTTCTTAATGCTTTGGTTTTGAATACAAGTCTGATTCTCTGTGAATCTAACTTTTTGAAGACTGAAAACTCGGTTTAGGATTGAAACATGGGGCAGGGATGCCAGACACTTGTTCAGTGATGGCCACTCCCTCAGCCATGTACCATAAGGCATTTAAAGCACATGCTTATTTGCTTAATAAAAAATTGTATTTTCTTTAAGTTGGGTATAGGAGTCCTAACATAATCACTGCATATGCTGGCTTTAAGGGCGAGAGGGGAAGCAAATTCATGACAACAAATGAATTTCTTTCTGTAATGTGATGCTCGGTTGTTAAGTAATCTGGACAGTTCTTGAACTTTGCAATTTCCACATGTATTATATATACATATGTACATACATATAAAATAAAGGTGCCCAGTTTCCTAAAGATCAGAAATATGTTTTGTAGCTTTCACTGAAATGGGAGAGTAGACTTCAATATACTCATATTTTTTCCTTTCCCCTTTTTAAAATTGGTGCATGTCACGTGACCCTCATGTGCTCAAGAGATTTCACTTCCTTCTCAGAGCAACTCATCCGGAAATGTCTGTGGAAAGGATTTCCTACAATACTTAACTAGTGTTTAAGGCTGCCACAGGAAGCCTCTTGTTGTTTGCAGATACTGACTTCCAGAAGCAATACTTTAGGAGCTGGAAAGGGTCTTGATTTAAAAGTAATCACATCATTGAATTCCTTGTCAAACTGAGGAATGGCTTGGCAGCTTCAAAAGTACTTTTTGTTTCTTCTTAAATTCATTAATTGGATCAAATGTTTATCAACCCAAGGGAGCACTTCCCAGTACCAACAAAGAAGTGTTGAAATTGCACCCTTTTGATACTTTTGGCGTAGGCTAGCTTGTAAGTGGCATTCTAATAAGCTGATATTTTTACAGTATTTTCATGAAGTTCAACAGATGAGCATTACCAGGAGATCCCTTTTCTTATTTTTCAGGTTCTGTGACCATTCAGCCTGGGAGGAACAGCGGTGTGTCACCCGTGGAAAACAAATTAAGGCAACATGGATATCTCGATTCTACAGCTATATTGAACAAGTACAGAATTTGGTACTAGTTATCCTAGGATTTTTAGCTTTTCATTGGAAACCTAGAAAGGTAAGCTTCTAGTTTTTAAGTTTGTGGCAAAACTGAAATAAAAAAACATTATGTTTGGGCAATTTCTGGTGATATCTCAGTAGGTGTATGTGTATTGAGCAGAGATTTTCAGTCAGTGTGAGACTGCAGGGAAGTTCTGCAAATGTCTTCAGAGATGAGAGTGTCTTTCACCCTACCATATGTAGCAGTCACAAAATAGCTGCATTTGTTGGATTCACATAATTTATATAGGTTGCACTTTTTAAAGCACAGTCTATACCCTTTGTTTTAGTAACAGCTATCATAGGATATTTTAGAGATTCAAAAACCATTGAAGATGCATTTAAGACAAGCAATTGTGATAGAAAACTAACTGTTTATATCCAAAACTACCGGTAGGTCTGTGGGTTGGATGTTCCCTATCACTGAGGTGCTGTTGACTACAATTCTTGTTTTGGGTTTTAACTGAATCCTGGGGCACACTCCAAATACACATGGTGTGAAAGTTAATTTGAACATGACTGGCAAGTGTATTATGTGAAGTAAATGTGCACCCTAGAAAATGCCCCAGAATCCTCTGTGGCGCTTGGCATTCCATGACTGTCAAGCAGGGGTCTGTGTGGAAAATGTTTTCTATAAATGGAAAGTTTGCAAACCAGTTGCTTGCTATTTTAAAAGACCTGGGCCATTAAGCTTCCTACAGCTTTCCCTTTCCATTTTGTTCCTTTTGTGGTTTAAGTTAAGCAGATGCTAGAAATAGATGGTGCTTCGGAACACAAGGAAATGAAGTCAAAACAAGTCCTCTTGAGTATACATTGGCCCAGTTCATATGATAATTCAAGGCTATGAAGCCTTGAATGAGTGTTAGGGCCAAGCATGCCTCATTTATCCAGAATGTAGGACAGGCAGCAAGTTATTGTATTCTCTCCCCAGCCCTCAAGAAGTGAAACTGAGGCATTCTGGAATTCCTGGGTCAGGCAGGAGAACTGTGAAGACAGCAAGCATGAGACAGCCCACCAAATGGTTTCTTGGTGACTGGAATAAGGATTTCTGCTTCAGCTAGCAAAGTACCAGGGGAAGTAGGAACTGAAGTAGAGTCTTTAAAATGACATTTGAACAGCTGCAACCAGCTGGGACCTCTACTTCGGCAGGAAGGTGTCCAAAGAAATGGGAACCAGGGGTATTGAAGGAAAAGCAGGGAAGTCAGACCCCTGGAATCTGACTGACAGCATGAGTGATTCAGCAGAAGCGCCTTATTTTTCCGTCTATAAGACGCCCCCACGTATAAGACGCCCCCTATTTTGGGGGGACTTAGATTTAAGAAAATGGAGATGTATCCATGTATAAGACGCCCCCTAATTCTTGACATTATTTTTGGACAAAAGCTTCATAGCAGATAGCAGAGCTGTCATTCCTCATTTCCTATCCTTGGTATGAGAACACTTTGTGTGGTCCACCCTGATAGGATTAATATTATTTTTTGGTACTTCTTCTTCTAGTTTGATTAGAGCAAGACTTGAATAGATTGTAGAAAGCTGTACCCAGTGCATTTGACTGGCAACACCATCTCAGTTGAGATGACCAACTTATTTGGCTGCTTTTTCCATCAGGTCTCAAGCACCCTCCATGCAAAGTGAACCAAACTGGAGCCATTTTTTAAAAACCACATCAATAGTATTGGTGTGGAACGTCTCCCAGGCTCATCACCTACTAGACAGGGTCTAGCCAGCCTGGTACACATCCCTATCTGGAGAAGTCAGAGATTGAACCTGGGACCGTATGCATTGCATGTTTTATAGACAGTTGCTCTAGGCATTTCCTTTTTGTGGTCCACCTCTCAACTCTAGGAATCAACTCGTTATCATTTTAACCCTTCCTTTTCCCAATTGCATTTCCTTTTTATCCATCCACCCCCCCCCATTGCAGCAGGCGAAGGGAATATGTAACTCTTTCCCTCACACCACAATTCCATTGAAAACCATCCCTTCTAACATTGGGAATGGGGGGAAAGAGTGACTGCTTGCTTGACTACACAATGCTATTTTGATTCCAGAAGTCTGGAAGCAGAGTCACTAGCTTGCTTGTGGAACAGCAATGACCAGTTGCTTACTAAATCATCCACACCTGGAAGTACCCTTTGACCCAAGTTTCCAGTTCATTCTCCTTTCTCTGTAACTTGTTTCACTACTGTCACTTCTTTTATGGAGTAAACTTGGTGACGAGGGATGGGATTGCTGAATGTGTTGTGCATCTGCACCCCAGTCACTCCTTACCGGAGGCTTTTCTCAGCCTCCTCCACCCCTCTTGTTACCACTGCCTTGTACCATGAGTAAACAGGCTTGCTGGCAGGAGAAACTGAGTTAATAAGAGAATAAACTGAGATAATAAACTGACGTCAGGTGAATGTAATAGGAGGGCAGCTATATGTTTAGTGTCACAGAAGGGAGAACAGCTCTTTGTGAGTGTTGGTTGGTTGTTTGAAAGCAGAGGTGTTTATAGGCTGGTGTGGTGCTGGATATGAGAGCAATCCTTAGCCTCTGAGTCACAGGAAAAAGGGCATAGTGTGTTCTACTTAGATCATGGGATTTGAAATCTGAGTATATTTTTGCTAAGTAAAAACCCCGAATGTCTAAAAATACCATGATAGTTTGTTTTATAAGGCATGGCCAGGATAACATGTCCCAAGTCCTAGAAGGAATAAAGAAGAAAAGCATAGTCATGAAAAGTTGGACTGCTGCGGTTTTCTATATATAACTGGAATGAACTGGGTTTGAGGGGTAGTTTCATAAATATGGATGCAAAGATGCATTTCGCTTCTTGGCATTGTTAACCTCTCAAGTTGAGCAAGAGGTTCTTTATGCATGCATATATATATATATATTTGCTTTCGTAGATTTTCACGGGTACAGGAATGCAGGTTTTGGTGTCCTCGGGTGTCTTCCCGTGTAAAAGTTGGGGTGTCTAGGCGACGTTTCGACGAGGTCTCACTCGTCATCTTCAGGCTGGTGCTTTCGGCTTCTTGTTACTGGAACAGAGCAGGATCTCAGTGTTTGAGTTCCTATAAATACTGTTGAGGGGGTGTGGTGTATAGCCTCCAATGTTCTGGGCAGAGAGGAAGTTCCCAGGCTAGTGTGCCTTTTCTTCTTTTGTTCCTTAATTACTTGAGGGATATCTTGAGTGATTTCTTGAGTGATATCCTGAGTACCACTTAGGTGGGTCATTAGGTGTGGATTAGTTGCTAAAGTCTTTGTGTCTTGACCTCTTGAACTTTGTGAAGAGTTTTTCTGAGAAGATGGCTGTACTGCACTTAGTTGTGCTCTGGCTTGGCTTCGTGTATAGGGGCGAGCTGTGGTTTTGTGGCCTGTGTCAGCCAGATCTGTGTAGGGATTGCAGGGGGGTGCAGCATCCGGAGGTGCCACCATGGTTTGGCTACTGGATGGTGTCTGTAATTTATCTGTGGAGAGGGTCTGGGTTTGGGTCTGAGACTTTAGCAACTAATCCACACCTAATGACCCACCTAAGTGGTACTCAGGATATCACTCAAGAAATCACTCAAGATATCCCTCAAGTAATTAAGGAACAAAAGAAGAAAAGGCACACTAGCCTGGGAACTTCCTCTCTGCCCAGAACATTGGAGGCTATACACCACACCCCCTCAACAGTATTTATAGGAACTCAAACACTGAGATCCTGCTCTGTTCCAGTAACAAGAAGCCGAAAGCACCAGCCTGAAGATGACGAGTGAGACCTCGTCGAAACGTCGCCTAGACACCCCAACTTTTACACGGGAAGACACCCGAGGACACCAAAACCTGCATATATATATATATATATATATATATAGGGCCACATTTCCTTCTAAGAAACCTTCCAAGGGCCACATGCCAAAAGTGTACAGGAGGCTAGCTCCTACACATACACTTAGTACCCTCTATCCAGACAAGCTGGAGGTGTCTGAGGACACATTACAGCCAGGCAAAAACATCGTTGGGAAGCATAAACAGTGAAGGGTGTAACCTGGGAGAGATCCAAGGGCCAGGTACAGAGAGGCCTGGGGGCCACATTTGGTCCCTGGTGCTGAGGTTCCCCATCCCCAGTCATGGATGCCATGACTTAAATCTTAATCTGAGCTACAGAAATGCAACACTTCCTTGAAGAATGAGACTGGTCTATTTTAAAACGGCTTAGCTTCCCTTAAGATTTCTACAAAATATTTCTTCATAGCTGGATTCTGTGAATTCCCCTGAAAGTTACCCCTGAGTAGTTACTTTTAATTCTGGCGGTTAAAAACAAATGCATGGCTGGAAAGTTGCACAAAAGAATGAAGCACCTTAAATGTTCTTTAATTACTATGTCTTTGTTCACGTTTAAAATATATTTCCGTTTTAAAAGCTAGCTATTCCAATAGTTTCAGCTTCTTCTTCTTCTTCTTCTCCTATTTATTTAAAATCTCCATCCATCTGGTGAGAATAACTCATATTCTGGATTTATGCTGGAGTGAAATCATCTCATTTGCCAAGGAGGCAATTTGTTATGGTGGGAAATCATTGTGTTGTGATAGTGGTGTAAGCAAAATATTTGTTCTGGGCAAATAGTTTATAATAGTATTAATTAGAACAGAAATACCCAAACTATGTGCCAGAGCACAACAGTGTGCCAGGAGAAAACTGCTCTTGTGCGGAAAGACTAAAAATCCATTACTGGATCAATTCCCGTCACTTGACACACAAGTGGCCTCTTTGACGTGAAGTGCCCTCCATCAGCGAGGGACATAGTTCAGAATGGTGGGAATTCATGGTATAATTCAGAAACCAAACCTCATCCTGAATATATACAAGGGAATGCTATATTTTATGAACATTTATTATGGTTACTTCTTATACTTTGTGCCTTTAAAAAAATAAAAACAAAAAACAGAATGGCTCTAAATTAGTCATCTTCTAAATGCATATAATGGAATCTCTTTGAAAACCCCAATTTCACACCTGACGCTATAACGGCAGTTAAGCTCACAGCGATAAAGGCATGTGATATGATTGGAAGACTAAATAGACATGTGTATTTAAAAATCAATATCAATTTTGAATGCTCAGACTCAGTAATTCATTGTGTGTGTTTTTTTTTCAGATGGGAAAATAAAGCTGCCTTTAAGAAATGCAAAATACCATGCTCTCACCCAAGAAAACAACAGCCTGCTGTAAGTAAAAAGATGTTTGGTGTAAAATGTCACACACATTATGAAAATTTACTACAATAGGCAGCTTCTTGTAAGCTGAATCATAACTCGGAATTCAAGTGGGTGAGACTTGGAATTTTAATCACATTTAAATTTTGCAAATCTTTTGAAATTGTTTTGTTTTTGTGTGTGGGGAAAAAAAACTTGTTAGAGATTATAACTTGCTCAACTTGGTGACCTCCAGATGGTGTTTTGACTAGAACTTCCATCAGCTATAGCCAATATGACCAACGTCAGAGACGGTGGGAGCTGTGATCCAAAACTTCTGAGGGATAACATATTGGCCAAGGCTGCTCCAGGGTGTGGCTCACCCAACACAATACTGATTCTTTCCATAGGGATGATCAAACACATGAATGGATACTCAGACAGACATTTTGATCCGTAGGTCACCATTGGTCTTGCTTGGATGCGACACCATGGTTTAACATTAACAAATATGAGCCTAGGGCTGACATGCTCTTTCCTATATCTCTTCTGGTGCAGCCACAAAGAGGAGTTCGGAATATTTTACATAAGTTTTTGATTAACCACAGCTTGGCATAACATCCAATCCCAAACAAATGTGTGGTTAATCTTTAAAGGTAAAGGTAGAGGGACCCCTGACCATTTGGTCCAGTTGTGAACGACTCTGGGGTTGCGGCGCTCATCCCGCTTTATTGGCCAAGGGAGCCAGCGTGCAGTCCGGGTCATGTGGCCAGCATGACTAAGCCGCTTCTGGCGAACCAGAGCAGCACACGGAAATGGCATTTACCTTTCCGCCGGAGTGGTACCTATTTATCTACTTGCACTTTGACATGCTTTCGAACTGCTAGGTTGGCAGGAGCTGGGACCGAGCAACGGGAGCTCATCCCATCTTGGGGATTCGAACCGCCGACCTTCTGATCGGCAAGCCCTAGGCTCAATGGTTTAACACACAGCACCACCCACGTCCCTATTGGTTAATCTTTACTATTGTTTAAATAAGCCAGCTTGAAAACATAGTTTATTCATTTGGCTCGTTTCAACAAACGCTAAAGATAAACCATCATGTAAGGGTTGGACGGTACACTAAACTGGTTAATCTAAAAGGGAGGTGGAAGCTTCAGATCTTCCTAAAGCTGTGGCAGAAGAATGGAGCAGTTGAGTTTGAGGCTCATTGTTAGTATAAAACATGGTCTGAACATAGTCAACGTGTGTGACACTGCCTGCTTGTCTGGAGCAAAACCATGTAGTACTTTGTGCAAATTCTTTGACTGCAGCCGAGAATCAAGACGCTTCCTAAATGGGTGTTTTTCATTGACATAGGCAGCTTCAGGTTATGTAGATTAGACCATAGCCCTCTTCTGGCATTTCAGCCTGGACACATAAGGGGAAAACACCTACGAAGGGATCATAAGGGGGGAGAAGGTGAGTGGCACCAGACGTGTCTGCTCCACCCTCAACCTTCATATTTTTAGGTTAAAAGTCTGAAGCAGGCTTGTGTGTTTTTCTGAATGTGCTTGCAGGCCTCCTCATAATTGTGAACCCTGATAAACTATTATCATTTTGAAAGCTTCTAAAATACCGTATTTTTCGCTCTATAACACACACCCGACCATAACACGCACGTAGTTTTTAGAGGAGGAAAATCTGTAGGCATGCCACCCGTAGGCATTTCCTCCATAACACGTACAGACATTTCCCCTTACTTTCTGGGAGGAAAAAAGTGAGTGTTATGGTGCAAAAAATACGGTATATGGTGAGGTCTGCTGAAGCAAATGGTCGCCTGTTAAAATGGTAAATTAATTCTTCTTTAACGCTACCATTAAAATCATTTGAGCCTTTGCTGTTAAAATCAGCATTTAAACGAACCTACTTTGGAACCTATTTCAGATTGTGTTTTGTTTTCATTCTGCCTTAGCCTGCTGTCATAAGGGCTGCAAGTGAAGACGACGCTCTATTTTGGTCCTTCATCAAGGCTTTGCTGTGATCAAACAGTGAAAAGAGGCGTCTTCCCCATGACAACATGTCAGCAAAAGATATCAGCCCCCGCCATGGTGCAAAATCCCGCACTGTGCAGCGGGCCTCAACTATTGATGTCACGACTGACATGTTAGATTTGTCTCTGGCAGGTTAGTATCTTTTCTTCCTACATGTGTCCTCATGGTTGTGTTGAATTCTTAATTTGTCTTGCTTTTCTGTTTGAAATTCTAGTTTTTTAGACAGTCCCCTCCCCCTAGCACCCAGTGCCGGTAATGAAAAGATTAATTTGGGAACACACACACTATTTGTTATATTTGTATTTTTTCCCCATGTTATAAGCAGCGGGCACGATACAAGGACAGTAGATTTGGGAGCAGTATAAATAAGAGACAGAAAAGTGTTAAAGAGACAGAAAAAAGAGACCAGTCAACACTGAATTTATGTTGTTATGAACTTTTGTACCATTGTCAGTTCTTCCCATAGCATTGCCTTAAAATTTTTGAATGAACAATTTTGCATCAGAACCTGTAGATTGGTCTTTCATCCAGATAATTACTTCATGCATGATCAAATGCTTTTATATGCTTAATATGATCTTTGACCATTTTTCTTTGAACACTGTTAGGCCTTTTATTTTCTCATTCATTCTGGAAGTGCTTTGAAGTGAGTGAGTGAGTGTGTGTGTGTGTGTGTGTGTGTGAGAGAGAGAGAGAGAGAGAGAGAGAGAGAGAGCGCGCACGTGAGAGAGGAAGCCTGTGTGTGTACCTACTATTTAAGATACAGAAGATTGACATTCTAGGTGAACTATTTACATAGTTATTTGAATAAGTGTTTACTTTTTACTTTATTTACCCCTAAATTCTCCTTGCTTCCTTATGGGAGTGTAAGACAATTTTAAAAGGAGCAAATTGACTTAATCTGTATATCTTTATAAGCTTATGCTAGTCTTTGTACTTTGCAGGTAACAGCCAAGATCCGGATGAGCCAATATTAGAATTCAGTTTAGGTGAGTAGTTCCGTTGTCTGGAGAGGTCACTTCCTGATTTGCATGGAGAAGCCATTTTCAAGGGAGCCCAGCGACCGAAGCCCGCAGTTGTATTGAGGCAGCACTGGGTGTTGACATTTTGCGCCCCTAACCATTTTGTGTCTGGGCCTCCCCGTGGCCCTTTCCCACACTGTGCCACTGAGGCAGACAAGTGAAAAATGGGCATTCCCTTCCCCTTTATACTTTGCATATATTTGTGTGACATGGTGTGTAAGCCGTATTGTTTCTTTCCTATAGCTTGCAGCGAGCTCCTTACCCCATCGCTAGATAGAAAGCCAAATAGTTTTGTAGCAGTGAGTGTAACTACACCACCTCAGGCATTCTGGACAAAGCATGCTCAGACAGAGATTATTGAGGTAAGTAATACTACATTACCCGCTGTGCCAGCCACAGCACCACCAGTTAATCTTAGCTGATACCAAGTTTTCCAAACGTAACTTTTTCTCTCCTTTTTTTTTTTAATTGCAGGGAACAAGCAACCCAATCTTTCTAAGCAGTATTGCCTTTTTTCAAGACTCTCTTATTAACCAGATGACACAAATAAAACTTTCTGTATATGATGTTAAAGATAGATCTCAGGGAACTGTAAGTCTGATTCACCAAATGTCTTCTCTGTCATTCATGTACAGTGTAAACAAAATGTTGCATTTGGTCTAAGGGTACACTGCCTGTTCTGCCCCTTGAAGGCCAGCACTAACAGTGTAATCCTAACCTTATCTACTCAGAAGTAAGTCTTGTTGAATTCTGCGAGGCTTAGGTAAAGGTAAAGGGACCCCGACCATTAGGTCCAGTCGTGACCAACTCTGGGGTTGCGGCACTCATCTCGCTTTATTGGCTGAGGGAGCTGGCATACAGCTTCCGGGTCATGTGGCCAGCATGACTAAGCCGCTTCTGGCGAACCAGAGCAGCGCACGGAAACGCCGTTTACCTTCCCGCCAGAGCGGTACCTATTTATCTACTTGTGACGTGCTTTTGAACTGCTAGGTTGGCTTACTCTGTGGGGCTTACTCCTGGCTAAATGTAGTTAGGATTGCTTTCATAGTGCTGGGCTCAGGAACTTGAGGCTTGAGGGCCAAATCCAGCCCTCTCCATCCAGCCCTCAGGAGTGTCTGCAGGCCATGCCTCTCCTCCACATCACATCTGTCACTGGCCATGTTTTTAGGCCTCCTTCATGTGCTTTTGCTTGGCTGGATTGTGTCCTTGAACTGTGACAAATCCTCTTGCCTGGATTCAAGATGGAGAGTGGGGTTTGTATAGACATTTTAGCGAGGCTAAAACATAGGCCACTGTACAAAGTAAGAGCCATATCTGTTGCCCCACCCACTATTTTGCCCCTGGCTCCACCCACCACAGGTATGTAGTGCCTGGAAAGTTGCCTGTGAAGGAATTTGGCCCTTAGGTTAGAAAAGGTCCCCACACCACAACGCCTTAGGAGATAGTATTGTTAAATGAGCATTCTAAACATGTGCTTGAAGATGCTCATTTTGGGCGACATCCAGTGATTCCCTTCCTCTGATGGAGAGTGGGAATCTGTGGATCCAACTGATTAAAAATAACCATGCTTGTAGTTTGTCTCTCTCTCTCTCTCTCTCTCACACACACACACACACACACACTGCCAAATTGTAGTTTATAAAACTAGCCAAGGCTTGGTGTGATGTCTGAATTGATAAAATATGGTATGTATGTAATCGTCTAGCAAAGCATAATCCCAAAGCCGTGCTTTTGACATTGCAGCCATTGTTCTGTCTCTGAAGACTGTTGAATCCTAGAGACAGAAGTGAACTTATGAACCTGAATACTGCACTGATAGAAAATGAAGGCAGACAAACCACTCTGAATTGTGATTTGAGTCTTGCAGGCTTTGGAAAGTCAAGCTATCATTCTGAACGATTGCTAGTGCATTCTATATTCTGGCACGATGTCAGTACTGAGCCAGAGAAAGTGAGAGGCTTTGGTTTGAGACATCACCTTGAAGCCATAGGAATGAGCTTTGTAAATAGAAATTAGAAACGTAATTAGGATTAAAATGTCCTCTGCATTGACAATACTTGTCTTTTCCAGATGTATCTATTGGGTTCTGTGATGTTCACTGTAAAGCAGCTACTTAAGGAGAGGAACCATAGGTTGCATTTAACACTAAGGTTTGTGCTCCATTTTTGTTCATTTGAAAAGAATCAAGCTTCCACATCTTTGTGTACTATTGGAAAACTAGGCCATTTAACTGCACGATTGATGCTGTTTAAACTTGGGTCCTTTATTGCACCCGAGTTCAGAAAGTGAAGTGTCCAGGCTTTTAGGGCTATGAATGCTCAACAAGACCTTTTTTAATTTTGTGTTGTAATGAAATAAATATTGGAACTTCAAAGTTTCCTCTTATCTCGAGTGACTGTAAGACAATTTAATGTTTAGCACATATCTTGCACAGGGCAGAGACTTTCTGGTAATTCTTGTTAGTAGAACTTTGGTAAAGTAGAATATTTGTCTTATGATTTTCCCCACCCAGCATAAAAACAGAGACTTGAACACCAACAAGTAACCTCAGGAGTCTTTTTCATGTGTTACTTGTGCGGTGGGGCAACCATTGAGCTAAAGTATTATTTTTAATCTTCAAAACCCTATTCTTCAAAATTGTATGTGTTCCAAATCTGCACTTATTAAAGTTCTGTGGGTTTTTGTGTTTTGTTTACACTTAGAAATGAAAGCCAATTTCAGGGCATGTCAGAAAAGCTAATTTATATGTGTATCAGTAAGCCAGCTCCCAGATTCTGAAGGAATATAAAGATGTAAATGCAAAACATTGGTAATGATTC
Source organism: Podarcis melisellensis (assembly GCF_964234715.1). Classification (NCBI taxonomy): domain Eukaryota; kingdom Metazoa; phylum Chordata; class Lepidosauria; order Squamata; family Lacertidae; genus Podarcis; species Podarcis melisellensis. Next base: position 31,735,256 of record NC_138531.1, read on the forward strand.
TGTTTGGCAGAGCTTGCATAGATCACAATGACAAGGCAATTGCATCTGGCAAAGTCAATTACATACATGCATATAAGTTTTCAGAAGTGTCCTTCTGCACTTCAACCTCAACCTCACTTTTTTTTTTTTTGAATTTTGGCTTAGGCCTTTGGCTTAATGCCAAAGCAGATGCAACTGCATTTGCTAGTATCCCTTCTCCATTACATGTCTCTCCTGTTTTCCCCTTCTCTTCCCGCTTTGTTGCCTGCCCTGTATTTGAAATGCGTACTGTAAACTCCTTGGGACAGGGACCTGTGCGTTTTGCTTCTGTAAGGCCTGTAAAGCACTACAAAACTAGTACTGTAAGCTCCAAGGGCTGAGAGGATGATTTTACCCAACCTTGGATCGCGAGAGGTTACAAAATACCCAAGGCTACACATATCCATGCATTTAGCATCTTTCTTATATTTTAATATTTTTATATAGCAGGTCAAGTGTTGGATCCTGATCTTTTAGTTTGAGTCTCCGTTTATGTAGCTAGAAAGAGTTAACGACAGAGGAAGCTGTAAGAATTGGGGTCTATAGCCAGGTGGCATAGTATGTGCAACAGCAACCAATCAATAGTCCTAGCTGATGGATCGCAGCAATGATGTGTGTGTTGCAGATCTGCTGAAAGTGATCGTGTTGGTAACATTACAGTCATAGGATGGCAAGTGGAAGAAAAAACAGACCAAAGGCCTCCAGTTACCAGGTCTCCTGACACCATCAATGGAAGGGTGAGTGAATATCTTGCCCTCCTTCTCAAGACAATGCTGGAAATAAAAGATGTGATTGATGATCTCCTCACCACCTTCTTTTACACTTTCCCCAACCACCCTCAAGGACAATTCACACTGTGTTGCTGTTCTTTTAACCCATGGGGCTGTTCAGACCTTACTTGGGTGCAAGCGTTCAGGGGGCAAGCATAATGTACATAGCACAGCAGCCAGTCTGATGACTGCAGTAGTTGTGCCACTATAATATCAGGAAGTATCTGGGATTTTATTCCATGCTGATCGGCATCTCATTGCGGAACGATAATTTCAGAAGCGTGTTTCTTGTCGTCAATTTTTATTTTTCTCAAAAGATGCGGTGATCACCTGTCAAGATCACCTGTCAAGACTAGAGAGAGAGAGTCCATGAATTCCACTGGGTATTATAAAAGATTAGCACACTGACAGGTGGCAGAATATACACAAATATCGCTCAGGGTTTCTTTATGCTGTAGCTGCGTGTAAAACATCCCTGAATGCTACACATTTATCTGATAGCAGATCTTGTTGAAAATGTCTCAGAAGTAAACAGTCCTCTATAGGTCAGTACATTTTATTTAAAAAAAAAATCAGTGATGAAGCATTGCGTTTTATGTATTAATACTATTCTCATTTTCTTCAGACTGTGCTGTCAGTTGATGAAAGTTTAACAGAATCTTTAGGAATCCGATCCAAGTATGCTTCATTACGGAAAGACGTGTTGTTAAAATCCGGTAAGTACCTACCTGTGCTGCTCATTGATATTTCTGGATCCCATATAGCTCAGTGTTCCAGCAAATGACTTCCTAATCTTCAAATGTATGCTGAGTCAGTCTTTTGACTGCACTAAACAAATTGGGTGTATCTGCATTTGTTTTAACTGATGTGTCATCTTGACGACATGCATATAAGTAGATGGGGACAGGGGTGCACTGCTGATCTGAGTTTAAGAGCATAAGAACACAAGATGAGCCTTCTGGGTCAAACCAATGGCCCATCTGGTGTTCTCACAGTGGCGAGCCAGAGGCCAGTGGGAAACCTGCAAGCAGGACCCAAACACGAGAGCCCTCTCCCCTCCTACGATTTCTAGCAACTGGTATTCAGAAGCATTAGAGACTTTGGTTGCAATTTCTGATCAGTTGTATTAGACTAATATAGTGTTTAGTGACATTGTTATTGGCCATCGTGTTGTGTTATTTTGTTCAGCTCCAACTGAGCAGAGCAGAGCAATCATGGGTGGTAGTCATCAATTGCCCTCTCTGGCATGAATTGCTTAATCTTCTTTTAAAGCCATCTAGATAGGTGGCCATCACTGCCTTAATATCTTCCAACATTTAGCTGCATTGGATGTCTATGAATTCCAGTGTTACGAGAAAGTGAAAACATTTTCTCGATCCCCTATGCCATGAATAATTTTATGAACTTCTGCCATGTCGCCTTGCACAAGCCTTTTCCCTAAGCTAAATATCCCAACATCTCTCCTTATAAGGGAATTGCTCTGTCCTTTATTATCATTTTGGATGCCTTTTCCTGAACCTTTCCACACTCTACAATATCTTTTTTGAGATAAGGCAACCAGAACTGTCCTTTCTTCATGATCCCTTGCAGTGAAGTCTTCACAGCTGCTGCACACTGGGTTGAAATTTTCATAAAACGATAGATAGATAGATAGATAGATAGATAGATAGATAGATAAACAAGCAGTACTAGCAGAGTTGCAGCATAAAGTTTTTGAGGCAAAATGTCTTGCAAGGTTTCCCCCCAAAAACATCACTGGAAGCAAAAGTTAGTTTTCAGGAGCAACCATTGATATGTTGTGTGATCTAGAGAAAGCGTGTTTGTGTGTTGCTTAAGTGCTTCTCTGCATGCACAGGGAGGCATGCCGTTTTTTGCTCACAGTTGCAGTGCCATGTGTCGTATGAAACACGTCTCTGGAAGGGCTTCTGTTAGCAGCACATGGCAGCCCACATTCACAAAGAGCTGCAGGAGGAGGAAGGGAAGTCCTTAGAGCAGCCTTACCTAAACTGGTTTTGGACTACAATGCCCATTAGTCCCAGTTAGCAGGTCAGTAGTTGAGGATTAGCATTTGGAGGGCACCAGATTAGGGAAGGCTGCCCTAGTGAATGCGCATAAACCTTTGGATCTCGGCCACCGTTGTATCACTGGCTGAAGACAGAGGCAGCTCACAGCACTGGGAAGACACTTCCAACTCTCTTCTAGAAAGATATATCCACAGCTGTTTCTGTTGTAACCAGCAGATGGAATGCTGATAAATCTTTTTGTGCCTCTCCCTGCTTGTTTTGTTTCCCAGCCATAGGAGGAGGCAAACTGCCCTGCAGCCCAGCTGCCTAAGATAGGCAAAGGGTTGTGCTGTGAGCTCCCTTTCCATATCACATCTGTCTTCAGTCATGTTTCGTCAGCTGCGGATGCACTTGTAAGAATGATGCAACAAAATAATTGTGTGTGTGTCCAAATAATTGTGTACTCCATTGAGACTCTTTTCTATATAACTTCGTCATGTGAACTCATTCTGAGTGGCTTGCTGCAGAGTGGCAAACTAAACAGAATTGCTTATTTTTCAGTGTTTGTTGGACACAGAGCATTACTCATCCAGACTCTTATCTAGCATCATCTATGCTGTTGCTAATAAAGGCTTCCTTTCACCAATATCTATGATTATGGTAGCACTCTCCTTGGACATCAGTGCTGGGAAGCTAAGACACTACTTGGAAACGAACAGCCACACAATTTATGTGATTGTGTGCAGGAGAAAAGTCCAGGCCACGTCACGTGGATGAGGCTTGGATTGTGGGATCAGGATTGCCTGCAAAAGTGTGGTCCCGATAAAGCTCATTATGAAGCTGTTGGGCATCTGCGTTGTAACCCAAATATACATGTCTATGACTAAGGGACGCGGGTGGCGCTGTGGGTTAAACCACAGAGCCTAGGACTTGCCGATCAGAAGGTTGCCGGTTCGAATCCCCGCGATGGGGGGAGCTCCCGTTGCTCGGTCCCTGCTCCTGCCAACCTAGCAGTTCGAAAGCACGTCAAAGTGCAAGTAGATAAATAGGTACCGCTCCGGTGAGAAGGTGCACTGCTCTGGTTCGCCAGAAGTGGCTTAGTCATGCTGGCCACATGACCTGGAAGCTGTACGCCAGCTCCCTCGGCCAATAAAGCGAGATGAGCACCGCAACCCCCAGAGTCGGCCACGACTGGACCTAATGGTCAGGGGTCCCTTTACCTTACCTTTGTCACTAGTCTAACATTTTTAATGCACATTTTTTAAATTAAAAAAATGCAGTATATGGAAAAGTGATTCAAGAATTGATCAGACCTCAATTTCTGCTTTTGCTGTGGTTGTTTGAATATGTGCACTGGGTGGGGGTGGGGAATTAACTAAGTGTAATGCTGTTACATTAATCTTTTGTATGTTTCGGTGTAATAGGCCATTTGTGATCTCTGAGCCTCTTAACAACTTTGGTGTTAGGGGAATGGAGTTTGTATTATCTGGTAGCAAATTATGTCTTTTAACATTTTAGTGTTTGGAGGGGCCATTTGTCGGATGTATCGCTTCCCCACCACTGATGGGAACCACCTGCGGATCTTGGAGCAAATGGCAGAGAGTGTGCTCTCCCTACACATTCCCAGACAGTTTGTGAAACTGCTACTTGAGGAAGATGCTGCCAGGTAACCCCACCACCACCACAGTAGTCCCTATAAAAATGCTTTACACCTATGCTTTTGAAGTTGTAAAGAAAACAATATATTGTATGCAGCTTTGTTGTAAATACCTGCCCTCACAGCTCTGCATTTCTGACCCACTCTCCTGACCTGCCTTGCAAAATCTTTTGAAGGAGTATTGCTAGGAACGCCAAAGTCCCAGTGGCATAGACCCATTTTATGAACTTGCAAATTTAGGCTGATTTTTCCAAAAATCAACAACAAATTCTGGTTTGGGCTGCCTGAACTGTCATGGATTGTTTTCAGCCTAGTTAACTGTTAGGATGTGATTCCCTTCTGTCTTCCTGTGACTGAAAGATGTTACCAGCTGAACTGAATCAGGGCTTTGTCAGTTTATACTATCAGATAACTTTTTGATAGATATAATGATAATCTGGCTAGCTCAAGTGGAGTCAGGACTCAGGATAAACCGAGTATGCCATGAGAAGTGCTGCTGTTGCTATTACATTATTCAGCCACAGTTCTATAAAAAGCCAACCTCAAGCTTTGAGGTAAATCTTTAATGAGAACTGGTTCCCATGGCCTTTTACTGTTTTGAAGCTCCTGGCGTTACACAGCCTAGTTGAAAAGTTATTTTAAAGGTGATGAAATATTATTATATTTGAAACTCTGATTTCTGCATACATCATCTGCTGCCCATGTGGCTTGGCTGTTACTATGGTTTGTTGGACCTCAATTCATTTCGAGGTCACTGGCTACTTGACTCCTTTCATAGTAAGTAGCCTTGTATTGGGTTAGGAAACAAAATTAGGGCAATGGCAAAAATTAGGAGGCATCTACACAAAAAACATATAAAGCTCAATGAAGGTATCACAGGAAACTCTCTTTGGACACATCAGTTTTCACTGATTTGAAGAGAAGCAAATATTGCTGATAAAAACATACTTGTGGGTTTGTGTCCAGCTTAATCCTATAGTCAGTCATAGTCACTGCTCTGTATCGGCCAAGAAACATTTCCCGCTGTTCTTCCACACCTCTCTGTATATTTTTTCATTTTATATATACAGTGGTGCCCCGCTAGACGAATGCCTCGCAAGACGAAAAACCCGCAAGACGAAAGGGTTTTTCGGTTTTTGCGACGCTTCGCTAGACGATTTTCCCTATGGGCTTGCATCGCAAGACGAAAGCCCATAGGGAAATCTCGGGGACCTTTTTTTAAATGCTGGCGGTGGGGAGCAAAGCCTTCCCCCCCCTCCGGACTTCAGAAGAGGTCCAGGAAGGCCGGCGGGGGCGAAAGGCTTTGCTCCCCACCGCCAGCATTTTAAAAGCGGTCCGGGATAGCAGGGAAGCGCTTCCCGCTATCCCGGACGGCTTTTGAAGGCAGGCAGGGGGGGCAAAGACTTTTGCCCCCCGCCCGCCTTGGGAAGAGGTCCTGGACCTCTTCCCAAGGCGGGCGGGGGGCAAAAGTCTTTGCCCCCCCTGCCTGCCTAACCGGGGGCTTTTAAATCCCGGGAGAGCGGGAAGGCAGCGCTGTCTTTTCCGCTCTCCCGGAAAGGCAGGCAGGGGGGAGCAAAGACTTTTGCCCCCCGCCCGCCTTCGGAAGAGGGCCAGGACCTCTTCCCAAGGCGGGCGGGGGGCAAAAGTCTTTGCCCCCCCTGCCTGCCTAACCGGGGGCTTTTAAATCGCCCCGGGACTGTCCGGGGCGATTTAAAAGCCCCCGGACGGCTTTTGAAGCCTCCCCCCCCGCCCGGCTTCGGGGCATCATCCCGATGCCGGGCGGTGGGGCAGGAACGCCTCCCCCAGCCGCCCGGCTTCGGGGCATCGTCCCGATGCCGGGCGGTGGGGCAGGAACGCCTCCCCCAGCCGCCCGGCTTCGGGGCATCGTCCCGATGCCGGGCGGTGGGGCAGGAACGCCTCCCCCAGCCGCCCGGCTTCGGGGCATCGTCCCGATGCCGGGCGGTGGGGCAGGAAAGCCTCCCCCAGCCGCCCGGCATCGGAACGATGTCCCGAAGCCGGGCGGCCGGGCGGGAAAGCCTCCCCCCCCCCCGCCCGGCTTCGGGGCATCGTCCCGATGCCGGGCGGTGGGGCAGGAACGCCTCCCCCAGCCGCCCGGCTTCGGGGCATCGTCCCGATGCCGGGCGGTGGGGCAGGAACGCCTCCCCCAGCCGCCCGGCTTCGGGGCGTCGTCCCGATGCCGGGCGGTGGGGCAGGAACGCCTCCCCCAGCCGCCCGGTTTCGGGGCGTCGTCCCGATGCCGGGCGGTGGGGCAGGAACGCCTCCCCCAGCCGCCCGGCTTCGGGGCATCTTCCCGATGCCGGGCGGTGGGGCAGGAACGCCTCCCCCAGCCGCCCGGCTTCGGGGCATCGTCCCGATGCCGGGCGGTGGGGCAGGAAAGCCTCCCCCAGCCGCCCGGCATCGGAACGATGTCCCGAAGCCGGGCGGCCGGGCGGGAAAGCCTCCCCCCCCCGCCCGGCTTCGGGGCATCGTCCCGATGCCGGGCGGTGGGGCAGGAACGCCTCCCCCAGCCGCCCGGCATCGGGGCATCGTCCCGATGCCGGGCGGTGGGGCAGGAACGCCTCCCCCAGCCGCCCGGCTTCGGGGCATCGTCCCGATGCCGGGCGGTGGGGCAGGAAAGCCTCCCCCAGCCGCCCGGCATCGGAACGATGTCCCGAAGCCGGGCGGCCGGGCGGGAAAGCCTCCCCCCCCCGCCCGGCTTCGGGGCATCGTCCCGATGCCGGGCGGTGGGGCAGGAAAGCCTCCCCCAGCCGCCCGGCATCGGGGCATCGTCCCGATGCCGGGCGGTGGGGCAGGAACGCCTCCCCCAGCCGCCCGGCATCGGGGCATCGTCCCGATGCCGGGCGGTGGGGCAGGAAAGCCTCCCCCAGCCGCCCGGCATCGGAACGATGTCCCGAAGCCGGGCGGCCGGGCGGGAAAGCCTTTGTCCCCCCTGCCTGCCTTCCCAGGGGCTTTTAAATCGCCCCGGACAGCGGAGAAGTCCTCCGCTGTCCCGGGCGATTTTAAAATGCCGCCCGCCAGAAGAGGTCGGGGGAAGGCTTTTTCCATAGGAACGCATTAATTGATTTTCAATGCATTCCTATGGAAAACCGTGCATCGCAAGACGAAAAACTCGCAAGACGAAGAGACTTGCGGAACGAATTAATTTCGTCTTGCGAGGCACCACTGTATCTCCCTAAGTTGATTGGTAATAATTTTTAGCTTGTTCACTGTTGTTATCTGAGCCTTATTTGGACGTTCAGGTTCCTCACATGATTTGAAATGTGTGAGGGAGAGGAGGGAATACACTGTCTGTCCCCGCCCCTGAATCATATCCCCTGGCTCTCCATGTGTCCCCCATTTGATAAACTAAATTGATCCTAAATTGCATGTGGAACTTCAATAAGAACAGCAGGCACCCTGCTGCAGATGTTCTCCTTCCAACCCAAGGAGGATGGTGGGTCAGGATGGACACAGGTGTCACTGGGAACATTGAGCATTACTCTGCTCTTCTTCTTATTGTGTATGGAAGAGAAGTCCTGAATAGGGCACTTTCCCATGAGTTTTGGACAAGTATCTTTGAAATATTTCTTTTTAAGAGTTAGGAAGGGCTGTGTATCTGTGAACATGGCAGAGAAGCAAACCTCCTGGCAATGGGTTGGGAAAAGAGAAGAGTGGCACAGTCTGGGAATAAGGTTTTTGGAGTGGCCCATGGCTCTTCAAGCCCCAAACCTGCTTATGTTTCAGCAGCAGTTTTTAAAGTAGATGACTGCATCATGGTGCTGGCTTGTTTCTCCATCCATCCTCCTCTTCTTTCTAGTCAAATGTTATGCCTGTGTATGAAATCCAGCAGTATTTGGGCATATCTAGTGTGCAGGGTGGAAAGGTACAGACACATTTCCTAATTATGCATAGCAGAACATTTAGGGGTGAGTGGGAAGTCGGGCTTAGTCCGGTGGGCTTTGTAGAAAAAGGAAGCTTTGGATACTAGTAATGATCAGTGGTCCTAATTCTTCAGTCGTGAAGGGTTATGCATTGACAATATACTGACATTTGCACATTTTGATTCCCAGTAACACAGATGTATTGAAAGCATTTCTCAAATCTTACTCTGCATGTGACATTTCAAAAAGGCTTAAATGAGTTCATTGGCATCACAAGCCAAAGAGGAATGAGAAGAAACAGGATTTGCAGAGGAGGGAAATGACTCAGGGAGGGTTGCTGAGTTTGATGGACCCGCATGAGTGAGAAGTGATCTCTTCCAGTGCTTGACACAGAGCCAGTCACTCTCGTTTTCACCCCTCCAAAGAATGTGTCACTTACAATAGCAAACTCGGAATTGATTTAGTTTCCATAGGCAGAGTGCCATCAGATGGCTAGGTTTTAGGCAGGCCTGTGTGGAGCTTGTCTGAGGCCCAGGGTGCGGGTCTTCTTAGAATAAAGTTATAAACTGAAACCAAAAAGCAGTCAGTTCCGGGCAGGGTTTAGCTCCCTTCCCCCAGCCCTTTGGCCAGCTTATTCCTCCAAGTCCTGGGGCAAGTGTATCTGGCTGCCTGCCCCCTTGCACAGGCCTGGTTTCAGGGTCCCTCCAATTCTCTTTCCTTTCCCCTTTAAAAAGGTGAAACCTCTCCTCCTGCCATTTTCAGAATAGCAAAATATGCTCACATGGCTGCTATAGGTACCTCTGCATGGCAAGTTAGGTTGTTGGCCTGGCCTGTGTTCCAGGTCGCATTTGATGGCATGCAAGTAATGTCTAGTTCTACCCATTGCTGTGCTCTGTAATGATGCTGAGCTGTGGCTATGGTGCACATGAAAATATTGTGCTGTTGCAATGCTTCAATTTTAGCACATGTGCCACAGAAGTGAGGCCAATCCAGCTGGAAAACCAAACGGAATGCTTTCTGATGATATAATAATCACACAAGCATCAACACTGCATGTTTCCTGTTCCTAGGATCAAACTTAAAGGCATTTGTAGAATTAGGGTTTTGCGCTTCTTCCCAAATGTGGGGAAACCTGTGTGGTTAGCCTCCATGAAGTCACACAAGAGATGGCACAACGCACCAAATGCGTTAGAATGAACCTGTAATTTTGTCTTGTTTAAGGCAAGTATAAGCATTGGCTGTGGTCTTTCGTGCAGATAGTATATTGTTCTGTATGACTGTCAGGTGTAACAGTGCCACAACATCTTTTTTAAAAAAACAAACAAAGGAAACCAGCCCAAACTTGACTAATGTCTCAAAATGGCCCTGATGTGCTTGAGGAAGGGGCAAGTAATAGATATGGTTGAAGGCAGATTTTGCTTTTTGTTGGTCATACAACCAAATTAATAGCATCTCCCTGTCTTTTGGGGTGTTTTTGTGTAGGGTTTGTGAACTTGAAGAACTGGGAGAGCTGTCCCCTTGTTGGGAAAGTCTTCGTCGGCAAATAGTTACTCAGTACCAAACGATCATTCTAACGTACCAGGAAAACCTCACAAATCTTCACCAGTACAAAGGTAACTGACATCTTTACCACCGCCTCCATAATACAGAATGCATGTTTGGAACTGTGTTTGTATGATTATTTTTAAAACACCTGATGTAATGTATGATTCAGCTGTTCTCTAGAGAAAAACGCTTAAACTGTGGGCACATCCTATTTGCACCACAGATGTAGTGCCTGGGCATGGAGCATTGGCACTAAAAAAGTTCTGTTTCACTCTCCCTTCCACCTCCATCTGTGCCCAGACACATGTGTGGGCAACTGGGTAGGACATAAGGAAGTGCATGCAGGACCAGCCCTAGCACTAGGCAGAGGGAGACAACCACCTCAGGTGGCAGATGCTAGGCGAAAGCAGTAGTTCCTGGCTCTGCCTCCTGAGCATCCCCAACCCTTCCCCTTTGCTGCCACTCATCTCCTTGTTCCCTTATTTACCTTGCTTCAGAGCATACTATCCTGTCACCGGAGCTGCAGGGTTTAACTGCCAGTCCAGTAAGCTTCTGTATGTGAAATGGGGAAAGAATGTTCTCTTATCCTTCCCTTCAGAAAGAAAAACATATTGGGCATTTTCCCTGCAACCCTATCTAGCCCATCCTTCTCTGTTCAGTGCAAGTAACTGGAGGAAAGGCTAGCTTGAAGATCTAAGAGATTTTCCATTCCCCGAATGTGCATCTGTTTATACCTTGCCTTTTGATGCAAACGCCAAGGCAGCTCACAAGGAACAGTAAATTTCAAACAACTGGAAAGTGACACCAAAACCACAAGGGAAAACCAATGACAGCCGATGAAAGCAGCAGCAGAAAACCATTGAAAGAATCCTCATTACCATTAAAAGCACAGAAGAACAGCAAGGACTTTGCCCGGAGCCTAAAAGAAATATGAGGTGTGCCCATCTGCGTACGTAGATGGAGGAAGAAAGAAAACAGGGCTTTGAAGATTCCTACTGAGATTCTCCACCTGTGGTGCAAGTGGATTGTGTACCTTTAACTTTCCTTGCCTCTGTCGTTTATCTGGGTTTTTGACTTCAGAATTCCATTCTTTAAACACAAAACAAAAAGCTTGCCACTTACTGTCCAGCCACACCATCCTAAGTTTCCATGATTCTTTGGCGCAAGCCAGGAGCCTTAGATATGCAGTTAAATGTAGTTTAAATGTATGGTGTGGATGTCACCGTGTGGTGGGACTAGCATCATCTATTTAAACAAAAGACTTATTCAGTTGCATGGTGAGGGGTGCTGAACATTCCCAACATTTCACTGCATACCGTCCATCATTTTCAAAGAGGCCCTTTAGGAAATCTCATTGCCAGTACAAACTTCATGCTGCAGTTTTTGTACTGCAATTTGCCAGCATTTTTTTCTTAGTGGTTGCATTTTTGTGGACTCAGCATGCAGAAATCATCTTCTTTATATCCTCAGGTCCATCGTTCAAGGCAAGTAGCCTGAAAGCTGACAAAAAGCTGGAATTTGTGCCCACAAATTTACACATACAGCGAATGAGAGTCCAAGATGATGCAGGATCAGGTATTTTTTTCTTGCTCATATATCCTGTAGGTTCTATTGTGTGTGTGTGTGTGTGTGTGTGTGTTTCCCAATCCTTCACAGAGATGCTGGGGTTTGAGCTTGCAACTTTTATGCAACTTATGTGCTCTACTACTGAGTTGCAGCTTTCATTTTTTTGAAAAAAGGAAGTTTCTAGCCTTCCTCCAAAAAAAGTTATGAAGTGAAATGTGCGGGTACTTCAAAGCATTACTGTGAAATGAGCCAGCCTGGTTGTTCCTGCTTGCCTGTGTTTTTAGCCAACTAGTGAAACCAGAGTTTTGATAAGTGAATTGTTTAGACACCAGGCATTGGAATCCCTGGGTTCCTAAGGGGCTGCTTTCCCCCCCTCCTCTTTAGTCTACTTCTCCTGCTTTTGCCTTATTTTCTAGTCCTCGGATTCTCCATAGTTTGCCCTTCCATTTTCCCTCCTAGCAATCAGGATGCATCTTTCCTGTGTTGGGTTCGTCTGAGATCAGGTAGTCTCTAGAAGTTATTTTCTGCAAATACTACTACATACTCAGCGTGAGTGGATTTTAAAGACCCCTCTCTTCCAATAAAATGTCAACTGCAAAGTATGAAAATTTGCAGAGACTCTAAGGAATGTCTACTGCTCTGCAATAGTTAAAGGCTGAACCCAGGCACTCATTAAGAATGCACTGTTTCATTAACTTACAGAACAGTTATATACTTGTTTATTCAGAAGTAAGTCTGTGTTTAATAGGGCTTACACCCAGGCAAGTGGTTTAGGGGTGGCATTGGGCAAAAGTAGGGGTTTTGTGCCTTTGGCAGCTGTATGGCAGGCAGAAACTCAACAAGGTTACTCCTTTCCCAGTACAGAAATACGATTGCAGGAAAAGCTTCAACGTGACAGCACTTTCTCTAATTTGTGTTACGCTGTGCCCTCCATGGCAGCCATTTTGTTACTGGTACCCCACAGCACTCTCTCAGAAATGGAAATGTGCCCACTGGTCTAAAAAGCTTGGCAACCCCCAGATATATCAGGTGCTTTGCAAATTACATTCTTATAGTACAAAGGCTTGCAGTCCAAGTCTGGATGGTGAGTATTCTCCTTTAAACATCTCCTCCTCACTTTTGGTTTTGTTTAGATCAGAACTATGATATTGTAACTATAGGAGCACCAGCAGCTCACTGTCAAGGCTTTAAGTCTGGGGGCCTGCGGAAAAAGCTGCACAAATTTGAAGATGCCAAGAAACAGTAAGTAGAATGCTTGGTGGCTGTCTGCCCCTTCCTGTCGCCCCCGTTCTGTAAAAAGCATCTAATACCTTGTGTCTTTTTTTGTTGCTTCTACATATAGGAAGATTCAGTCCAAAACCACGAAGATTAGAGCCAGTTTATGGAAAGAGTTTGACAGAAGAAGGTTTTCCCATTTTTTCAGCCAGTAATTTTACTTCAGTTTTAAGTAGATAGATAGATAGCTAGCTTATGACAACTTAATGAGCTATTGTATATTTAATATAAGCATTAGCCTTTCTGTTTAGATGTGTAAAAGGTTTGACTGTACGTGTAGATTCCTGCAGTCCCTAAGTTTGACCTAGGCTGTTTTTACTCTTTGATCTGAGCAGCTGAAATCAAATCAAAGGATCAGAAGTCTGTGGGCAGCTCCTGGGTCCCTGTCTGCTCCTTATACTGCTACGGCATCACCATTTCCTGGCCACTGCATTTTTACTGTGTCTACTCCCTGTAGAGGGAGAGGGATGTTCAGGGAACATCCTGAAATAGTCTAGAAAATTGGTCTTTAACCTTTCTCCTAATTTTTCAATCTAAAGGTTTTTGGAGATTCTTAATGACTGTCTTTATTGAAGCTTCCCAATCTGAAGTCAGATGGGAACATGGCTAAACTAATTTTCCTAGCTTCTGTCTCTGTCATTTCCTAATAGGTGCCAAAGACCTTTCTTGAGAACATGCTGAAAGAGCGAGACTCCCTATTCTTTCTTGGTCTTTTAGCAATCATCTTAGGTTCTGTGAAAAGGAAATTCAATCAGTGCTGCTGCTTCTTTTTTTAAAGAGTGAGATAGTAAACTGACCCTTTATGGAGTGGGCATTCCTACTATATTTTCTCATTAGAGAGCAGAAACCTATTGTATTCTATAACTGCAGGAATGGCTTTGAGGAAGCACACTCTCTCGTTTCCTCTAGCAGCTGGTTTGTATGGAAGACAGAAGAGATAGGAGTGATTTACACTTCTACTTTCTGTGTTTTCGCTATAAAATTCAAAATACGGAAGGTAAATCTTAATCCTTGGATGAGATGCTCGATTCCCAGAGGGAATTGCTAGTAAACTGGCATACTGGAATTGCCACAGTTCTGACATTGCTCCCTGTCTACACCACAATACAAAAGGTTAAGTCTATACATGCCTGAAGGGGGAAAAGGTACTGGGAAAATGTCAAAACGCATATCCATAGGAGTTTCTTAAGCTGGCCGGAAGTGTCTCAGCTGCAGCGTGGAGATGCAGATGCCATACTCGTTGTCTTGTGGTCCCCACAGTCAAAACCAGAGAGGGAAGGAGGACAGCAGCAGGGTGGGCTGGCTTCTAGTTTTGCTTGTTATTTTAAGCTGGAAAGACACTATTTGTGCCATTTCCACCCTTTCAGGTTTAAATGGTTCAGTGGTAAACCAGTCACCCAGAAAGATAACATCTGCACCTGAGGAATACATGCAGAAATTTTCTTTTAGAGAGCCACTCTACCATGGAAGACATTTCATATAAGCGTGCACCTTGCAACCATCTCCCCACCCCACACCAATTGTGCTACAGTCAGACCCATGCTTTTATCATAGCTGGAACTCCTGGCAAAGGACTGGCTTTTGGGGAACGTACCAGATGTCTGTACTAGCTGTTGTATCACTACTATTACTTGATGTTGTATTTTGCAAAAACATATTTGTATGGAGAAAAATATGTAGCAAAGGTCTACACTAAACTACAATTATTTGATCTCTGTTGGTTTTAAGTGACTTGTTGTCACTGCCACATCAGGTATCGTTTTTAACCAGCAGATGGTGGTCCAGTAAATAGAATTATTCTTCCTCCTGGCTCTGTTGGTACCTGGGAAGAACATGGGCGCTGCAGTCCTCTAAATTTTTTGATGTTTAATATGTTGTGGAAACGCTGCATTAATAGAGGGTGGGTGGAAGGAAGGAAGGAGTGCAACCCATTGAACTTGCTGCATCTCCTTTATTTCTCCTCCTCTATAATATCTCCAGTCCTTCCTGTCTTCCTGCCTGCTAGAAGTCTCCTGGTCACTGCAAGGAGGGAGGTGGGGTGTTGTGAGGTCTGCATAAGGGTTATTAATAGTGATGAGGGGAATTGTTCAGTAATTTACAATGCCCAGAACAATAACAGAAACCAAAACACAGCTATCCTTTGGAATTTGATCTTCTAATATTACTGTGCAGTTCTCATAACAAAAATGTATCAAAGTGAACTGTGTATAAAAATGCATATATGAGTGAACATATACAAAACTGCATTACATTAGAGGAGATTGCTTGCAAAAATGTGTGTTGGGGGAAATGCATACATAAATCTGTATATTAGAATACATACTAAAATACCGATAAATTTCCATGATGTGGAACTTATTATTGGAAAAATGAGAAACCAAAATGGCACTTATTATTGGAAAAATGAGAAACCAAAATAGACCTATATATCCACCCCAAGCTATTAAGCAACCCACACTTGGGTCAGGATTGAAAGAACTAATCTCCAGGGCAGTTCTTTTTTAACTCCTTCCACCTCTCTGGATAGCAGACACTTGTGCCATATGAGAACCTGCTTCTAAAGGTTCCTTCATTGCGAAACCAGTTTGGTATTTTGGGTGGGAGGCTGATGAGAAACATGAACTGTAACCCCCCCCCCCAAATCTGTGCAAAGTAAATTGTGTAGTTCTTTGGATCCCAGCCCATAGATTTGTGTTATGCTGCCAGACTGCAGAGTTATTTGTGCATTTTGCAGTCGAGTTCCTTGTGTCGCATGTAGCACCCATTGTGCTGATGCAGCCAGAAATCTATGGAATGGGTTGCAAGTCATAAACCGTTCTGCATTGACTATGATTTTGTTTTGCTTACAATTTTAATGACATAAGCAAACCTTATTGGGGAAAATATTTAAAACAACTAACATTGTTTATCTAATGTTGCTTTGCTTTGTTTTTTGCTTTTGGTATCTGCTAACAAATAATGGCTAACTTTCATTTGGTTTTATTTTTTTTAGCAGTTATGAGGAATGTTGGTGAGTTTTCTGTTTCTCAGTTTGAGGCAGAACTTTCCTGTTTGATCTTTTTCTTTTTTTAAACAAAAGTTAATGTGTTTATGTACAGAGATGCCTCCCCCTTTTAACACTTTGCATTTGCTTTTGCTAATTTTGCTTCGTTCAGTTAATGTGGTTGTTTACTGGGGTATGTTGCATGATTTAATTTGATCTTGTCATCTGCATTATTTGCCTTCCTAATGAACAGCTAACACAGACCAAGTTTGGTTGCTAGAACATTGGGAGCCAATTTAATTGGAATGCTTCAACTTTAAGAGACCATTTTTGTTAGAAACTGAAAATACTCAGAATACGACATGAACCTTTTACGTTATATTGGTCACTTTTTATGAATCCACAAATGTATGAAAATCAGTTAGATGATTTGGGCTTTGAACTTCAAGTTGCCAGTGAAAGCTGATAGCTGTTCATTTGGGAGAATTACGGCAGATAGTAGTTTGTTGTCTGTGAACTTCATACCATCAAATAATTTATTTCCTCTTATTTGGCAATAGATTTGCTTCCCTTCTTTTAATCTGAGACTCACCAGGCTGCATGGACTGTGCTGCCAATTATATCCTAATTCTTCTGCATGATATCTCCCTTATTGTAAGAAAAACAGTTAATAACTCTGGATAGTTGGATGTGACTATTGAGATGATGCAGAGATTTTTAAACAGCTGCCGCATATAGAAACAATGAACCCTGGTGAAAATCCAATGGAAGAGGCATGCTAAAGCTATTTTGAATCAGTAGGTTTAGACATGCCTAACAGTGTTTGATAAAGGCTGCTGTCCTTGAAATAGCTGGTCAAGAGCCATAAATGACCCAATTGCTATGACCATTGCTGACAATTTCCAGTTAGTGGTTTTCAAAACCTTTGATCCTGCAAAGTTAGGAATTCTAGATCCATTTTGTCTAAACAAATGATGTGCAGAACAACAGCCACACTCCCCAAAAGTGGTGTCCAACATTATTACCCTGTTCCATGTTGGCATCTCACTCTGAAAACCTGATCCGGTTTCAGAAGCAGTTTGCTCCCCGTGTGGAACAGCTGTTGTTTTGAAAAAAAGATGTTGTGCCTTTAGGCTTACATACCCACATGATGGGATCTTATTTTCAACTAGGCATTGTGTCAGTATAGCACTCTCCCACACATTTTTGCTCTAGGACAGGAGAGGGGAACCTAGATGTTGTAGGATGATGACTTCCATCAGCCCCGGCTAGCATGGTCAAGGGACAGGGATTATGGGAGCTCTGTAGTTGCATCAGCAATATAGGTAGAGGGTTATGGGCAAGAATAACATCCTGGTTTTGCAACATGTTTGGGACAGCAAAGACAGTGAGGGTTGCAATCAGATGGCAGTCCATACAGCACTTGGCTGGTGGAGTCTGTTTGCCTTGGCTGGTCACAGGCAGTGCAGGTTTGAGACTCAGGCTTAAATGAATTTAAACTGGTGAGGAAGATTGAACATGGGGCCAAGCAAAGCTCCACTATCCTCTTGTGTGTGTAAAATGACACCAGGCATCGGCTGAGGTCTTTTGAGTTGGTTGAAGGCAGAAATTGAACAGCATTTCCCTCCCTCAACCACTAGGGGGAGCTCAACTCTTGCCTGATGTCATCTTTGCATGCACAGAGAAGACCTTATCGTGGTAAGGACTGATGGTCCATTCTGAGTCAAAGGCTTATGAGTAAATAGTTTTGCTTTGTTTATTTATGAAGTAGTGATAGTTCTAGTAACTGTGAGCTGCCTAGAGGACTTTGAAGCCTACCAAATGGTAGGAAATAAATTATCTTTTAAAAAATTATTTGTTTGTTAAATGTGAATGAATAAATATATGTTTAGAGCAGGGGATTAGACTTATACTGCAATCCTAACCTCACTTATCTGGGAGCAAGCTCCACTGAATTCAGTTGGACTTTCTTCTGGGTAGACACGGTTAGAAGTGTGCTATAGGTCACATTAAATCCTCATTCAGTGATTGCCATATCCTATCCCTGTGGAAGTTATGAGCAGTCAATTGGCTTCATTAAAGGCAGAGTTGGGCCTGGGTGGTAGTCTGAACATGAGTCCTTGTAGCACCTCTCGGTCTCTTCATGCTTGATAGTTAATTGGGAGAAACTGTTTGCCTGTGCTTTCTCCTTTTTCAGCATGAAAAAGGAATGGAATTGCAGTGCTGATCTGTTGGATTGATTTTTATTTTTATGTTTTAAAAAAATTATCCCTTTTTCTATCCCCCAGCACTTCGACCAATACCCAGTCAATAGTGTACATGCCACAAGATATTATCCGAGCAAAGGAGATTATTGCACAGATCAATACCCTGAAAACTCAAGTTAGTTACTACGCAGAAAGACTCTCCAGAGCTGCCAAGGACAGATCCGCCAATGGGCTTGAAAGAACACTTGCCATTCTGGCAGATAAGGTACGGGATATGATCAAGAGTCCCTATGTCCCATTGTGGTCTCTCTGAATATACTGAGAAGGCAACCTTGGCTATCCTCTTTGAATATTAAGTTTTGACTGTAAGAGAGCATGGCAAGGTTCCTCTGCAGTTCCTGAATTCATCATGGAATATGGACTGTAGAAAGAGTTGCAAAATACGTTGTTGTCTCAATCCTTTCTAGACACGGCAGCTTGTCACCGTCTGTGACTGCAAACTGCTGGCAAACTCAATACATGCGCTGAATGCTGCAAGACCAGATTATATAGCTTCAAAGGCCTCTCCAACCTCTGTAGAGGAAGAGCAAGTGGTGCTGAGGAATGACCAAGATACCCTGGTGGCCAGGTGGACAGGAAGAAATAGCCGATCTTCTCTACAAGTGGACTGGCATGAAGAAGAATGGGTAGGTTTGTTGACCTGGGATTCAGTTTCTATTAGCAGTCTTGCTGCTGAAAGCTTGAGGGGTATAGTTATACTACATCTCTCCATTCTGTAGATTTGGGTTTTCAGGGAACCCCAGGGATCCATGAACTTCACTCAGGGGAAGACACTGTGTGTCTTTGTTTCTATGGTTGAAAAAGGGAGGTGGCACATCCATCATTTTAAATAATAATATTGTTTTATTATTCTTCTGAAATTTGAATTCTGTAGAATTTAAACTGAATTCAGTAAGATATATACAAGAAATAAAAGCAACAAAATTACAATTATAAATCATAAATCTAGCACAGTGGATTACAATTGCTGCAGAAAAGGTACAATTGCTGCTGAAAGGTCTGCCAAGAATCCCAATTTTCAAGTGGTCAGTGGGCAAAATTTTCGGGGAAAGTGCTGTTACAGGCACATTTTTTATGGAAAGCAAAATCTGAAGACTAGCATCTACTATTGGAAGGCTCTTCAACTAGTCCAGTGTTTCCCAACCTTGTGCCTCCAGCTGTTTTTGAACTACAACTCCCATCATCCCTGACTAGCAAGATCAGTGGCAAGGGATGATGAGAATTGTAGTCCAAAAACAGCTGGAGGCACAAGGTTGGGAAACACTAGTCAGCCCTCAGCTTTTTAACTGATAAATGATGTTAACTGATATTCTTGTTAGGAGCAATGAAAAATAGTGTCATGAAGGCCAGTTCCCAATTAGTTTTTCCACCAAAATATGATCAGAATTTGTAGCCCTTCTTTATATTGGTATGAGACAGAAAATGATATGCATTATTTAATGGATTTCATCTCTCTTGAACTGTCTGTACAAATGGGAGCAACAATATCTAAACAAGTTTTCTAACTTCCCAGGTGGTGTGATGCTATACTTATTTTTTTTTTATAGTGGAAAGCAAAGGATGCTGTAACATCTTGTAGGACTTGAATCAAACTGTGCAGTTTCATCCAACCAGAAACTGATGTTGATTGTTTTTTAATTCCGTTGCAAAGTTAAAATGGCTAGGAAAGGGTTGTAAAGCACATGTACTGAGCACTTTACAGGGAGAGCCTATAAAATACACCCTCATAACAAATGGAAAACATTCTCCTGAAAGATAATCTTGTGGCTGAGCCCATTGTGTTGATAAGTTTCTTGTTCTACTTCGGGCTTCTTAACTGCTATTTTGACCCAAAATCCTTCCTGCAGTGAGATCAGAATGATGTAACCATGTTGAAGTTACAGGAGTATTTAGTTAGTCTGTTTTGTTTTTCATTCCTTCCCAGGAAAAAGTCTGGGTGAATGTTGACAAAAGTCTTGAATGCATTATCCAGAGGGTGGACAAACTCCTCCAGAAAGAGCGTTTGCATAGTGATAGCTGTGAAGACGTTTTTCAGTGTGACACCAGCTGTTCTAGCAAGAAAGGTAAACGGGATACCCGTGCGTACTGGATAAAGCCACGCACCTCATCATCTTCGTCATCCCCATCATCTTCATCCATACCATCCTCTGCATGCCATTGTCCCCAAGACACAAGTGCGTATGACAGCCATGGCTTCTTCCTGCTGCTCCTCCGCTTTGGCGTTTTTCTTACCCTTTTCTCCATGTGGTGTTTATGAGTAAGTGGCTGCATTTAGACAATCAAATCTCAGCTCAACAAGCTTCATGCACCTGCACTGTGCTCCTCCTTTGAAGCATGATTGAGGAAGCAAGCCAGGAAGCTGCAGTTAATGTTGGCATCAGAAGCAGGTTCTGTATCTATGCTGAGCAGCTTCCAAACAAGGCCTGAGAGGGAGCCATAGTTTAAAAATGGCATCTAGGTCCTCGCTTGTTTGGAAGCTGTTAACCATTGTTTCCAGTCTGGCAGGCATGTGTGGCTGGTTAACTGTGGTTTTCTGGCATGCTTGCTTGCTTGTGCAGTGAAAGGAAGGAAGCTGGAGCAAAGGGATTGTGTGCAGGTGTGTGAAACTTGTGCATATCTTGGTGTATGGAGCTGAGACCTGGTCATCTGAACGTGGCCAAAATGTATGCTGCAGGAGAGATGTGGGAGCCATTTTTCCTTAGATTTATTTCAAGATGCTACTTTCATGTTTCTCCTAAAACATGGGCATTAAGGTCTCCTCTGCATAGGCCCTTCCGCTGATAGGGTGTTTCTAAATAAGACCAGAGGAGTGAGTAGAGCTTGGGTGACTGTTTTGCTGAAGTGAACTAGGCGCTAACGCAGTGACAATGTGAGGAGGTGTGAGAAACTGCTGGATTCTGCTTTGGGGCTTTGGCAAAATTGCTTAACAGCATTTTCTGTTTAGTTCTATATATTGCTAATTTGTATTGAGGACTTCTGGTTCCTAGTTCATGCTCTTTGCTTGTAGTTCAGAAAATTATATACTGTGTACTATTTCTGTACATCAGGTCCCTGCAGTTGAAAGGTTCAGGCTGTTTTAGTCTGAATTAGATTCTTCTGTTTCACCCAGCTGGTAGCAGGGCATTCTCTGTTGGCCTCATTCCTCTATATTTGTCAGAGTATGGTGACTCTTAGGACACTTCTCATGTTCCTCATTGTGACTACATAACTAGGCCCCATCAGGAGTGTGGGAATTTGCAAATTGAGCATATATTTAGGTGACATTGTTGAACTTCTAGGCCTGAGTTTCCCAAAGTTGGTCTCCAGCTGTTTTTGGACTACAACTCCCATCATCCCTAGCTAGCAGGACCAGTGGTCCGGAATGATGGGATTTGTAGTCCAAAAAACAGCTGGAAGCCCAAGTTTGGGAAATCGTGCTAGGCCATATTTCCCCCTGGTGCTTTGATTTGTTGGCTTGTAAATGGTTAGAGGAATTGTATTTCCAAGTGTACACAGATTATTTTTTTTAAGTATACACGTGTGTGATGTCTATATGTTACACCTGTGTTTCTGTAACAAATGTGTAACTGATTCCTCCACCCCACCCCATGCCGATCACAGTGTGTAGAGCTGCCCTACCAAATTCTTTGTTGTGTTACATTGAAGGATATGTTAGAACCCAATAGTTTCTTTCGAGGACTGAGAACAGTCTGCTTTCTTGTATGACATTTCAAAACAATTCATACAACAATTCGTATGAGAAGGCAACTGAAAACTACCTTTCTCATACTGTATTTTCATTATGTGTCTTCACAACAAATTTGTATTTGTGATTTCACACAGTCATTTCATAATTAATATTTTGGAGGTACAATTTTTTTAACAGAGTAAAATGCTGTCTCATGAAATAATATATTTTTTTCTTTTAACTTATTAGGTGCAGAACTAGTAGTGTATGATTTGTCAAGCTTCGTAACCTATAACTTTTCTGTGTTTCTAGTTATTCATTCCCTATGTTGTTAAGAATTAGCAAGATGCAAGGATGAAGAACTGAGTGTATTGATCCCTATGAAATAACTTAGATAACATGAAAACCAATGCCTTTCAACTGTTTGCAGATTGAATTTAAATCTTAAACTTCTTTTTTTAATAAGCTGTGTGACAATATGTGTGGGGAAGATATATTGTCTGAATCACGTAATTGCTAAAGAACTTTCACATCAGAGTGATTAAGAAACGGAGTTCACTCAATGCAGTCAGTATCTATTATACAGCACAGTACTGTATAATTTTTGTATGTGGCAAACATTCTCTCTCAATTCATCAAATGTTTTCTGATAATGTATTGACTGAGAACCATTGAAATTATGGATCAACATGTTTCAATGCTTGCCGTTGTGCTCAGCTCAAGCTGTGCATCATTGCTTTTAATGTTTACATGCACAGAGGTGCACTGTTTTCAATTCCAAGTAGTTTAATTTGCAGTCAAAGGCATATTGAGATGCTAGAACGGCTTCATGTGGAACGTGTTGAAAACAGGATGTTTTTAACTTTATTATTTATAGCATGCCTGATGTGCTAGACGCTATACAAGTTAAAAACAAACCTAGTCCCTGGCAATGGCTTATAGTTTAAGGATGCAGCCTGAAGAATGAGCTAGGGAATGACAATGGAGCAGAGTAGAAAGAGAGAGAAAATGTAATGACTGAAAAATTATGAAGCGACATATTTCAAATGTGAAATGAGACAGGTAGTCAGCCAATTTAAAGATTAGTAAATAAGGGAAATTATTTTTCGCAATGATCGTAGCCTATTCTGATTTGAGTTTTGGCCATGTGATTAGATGGAGAGAAGCATATTATAATTTGTAAGAAAGCCAGTGCAGATTGGAAAAAGCTGTTGCTTACAGCAAATTGCCCTCTGACTTGAATGGAAGAAGTATGAGATCAATAATGCTTGTGAAAAGAGATGCTTTTGTTTCAGAAATTTAGTTGTCATGTGAGTAAATCCTATACCCATGTTATAAATAGGTTTGGAGAAATACAAGGAGCCAAAGAGAGGAAATGGAAGAATAGTGCTCTCAGATTAGTGTCCTTAGAGAACACGTCCCAATTCACCCAGGACCATCTTGGTACAGTTCAAACACATAATGTTTGTGCAATTTCAACGCATGCAGTTTCTGGTAGCATCCCTTCATTCATTAGTTTTCCTCTAACTGCTGTTTAAAAAGTTAGCTTGGTTCGAGAATGGCTGAAAGTGAATGCCCAAGCGGCAGCTTCCCTTTCTTCTTTTCCAAAGCCCCAAACTAATTTAAATGGGGAGGGATCTTAAAAGGCACCTTGTGGTTTTGGTGGGAGGAAATGGCGGAATAAAACTCACATTTGTTCATACAGACCTGTTGTGTGCTTGGCAAAATAATAAGTGAGACATGATCTTCCAGTTCTAGTTGATAGCATCTCTTCCATTCATTTCAGTGGGAATTGGATCCAGCCTTAATTTTGGGCACTCTGGCTCCTAAAAATATGACCTAGATATTTTGAAACCTCTGTTTCATACATTGTATGGCACAAATTCAAACTTGTCACTGAATACATGAATGATCCTGAAGGAGATGTGCTTAGTCTGTATTCCTTGGTGAGCTAGTCTATTAAAAAATACGTGCATTTGCAAACAAGTTTGTTATATTCACACTTTACAGTTTCAGGCGCACATGTAAAGTATCTTAGGTGTACACCTAAAAATGCCACATGTGTGTATTAGGGTTACTTAATGCACCCAAAAACTCTTGCCAGTGTTCTGCTATTCTATTTAGCTGCTTTTAATGCAAGTCATTAAGCTAGTGGTTCTCAAACTGTGTTGTCTGTGGCTCACATACAGCTGTTTCCAGCAGACTACAGAGACCTATATTTCTCCTGTTGTTGTGCTCACTTCTCCTAGTTTCCAGTGCTAGAAATAATTTATAACAGCTTGTTGTACCAAGCACAAGCAGTTGTGGAGTATTTTATGCTGGCCCAATCAGGAGGAGAGGCAATCAGTGGTAGTCTGTCTGTGGTGTGCCACTTTGCAGAAAAAAAGTTTGAGAACTTCTACACTAAGCGTTTCAGTTGCCTATGTTTAAAATGTGTTGCTTCCCCTTAATCATGCATGTTGCACCTCCATTTTTGTGCA
Organism: Podarcis melisellensis; assembly: GCF_964234715.1. NCBI lineage: Eukaryota > Metazoa > Chordata > Lepidosauria > Squamata > Lacertidae > Podarcis > Podarcis melisellensis. The sequence continues at coordinate 31,759,368 of NC_138531.1, forward strand.
GATTGCAGTCCCACTCCTGAAGAGACTGGCCCAGGTATGTGTGTGTTTTCTCCCCTCCATTCACAGTATTTGCTTCTGAAAACTGCAGAAGAAAAAGGTTGTCTGTGCATCTAACACAAATGACTTTTGCTGATGCTAATTTGGGTACTGCTACGTGAATAAAAGTATTTTTGCTGTTAGGTTAGTAGGTGCAAACTGGGCTTCCTTGCCAATAAATTTCAACACACAGTAATTATGTGACAGGAAGATATTTTTAAAAATATGCTGGAAGGCAGTCATATGTAGCTGCTACTGTCTAGTTAAAACAGGTGTTGCCTCTTTTGTGTATGTCTGCAGAGTGCTGGTAAAACTGGTTTTAACCCATTTGGTCAGAGGCTACATTGAACCACCTTCAATTTGGGTTTGTTTGTTTGTGTGTGTGTTAATATTCTGTGGTTCTTTACTGGGTGGGTACAAAATGCTGAGTAATGCTTGTTTTGTTTCCCCCCTTTCCTTTAAAATAATGCTGGGAAGCACATGAGGCTTGGAGCATGTGACTTGTCCTAGATTAAGCCAGAATTTGAACCTGGGTATCCAAACCCAACACATTATTCCTTGTGCCATGCTGGCTGACCTTGAGAGAAGAGACATGAGCCACCTGATAGCATATTACAGAACTTGTGGGGGGTAGGGGCCAGAATTTTCTTTTTTTATATAAAAAATTAAAATGTGTTCGGGTTTGTGTATAGATTGTTTTTTAAGTTACCATTTGTTTCCACAGTATAAACTGAATACTTACTATAATTATTTTGAGTTTTTCTCTATTTAGCTTGGCTATTTAGAAATAGAAATGTTTTGTAATTTCTATACCCTGAAAATGGCTGTGCCAGAGAAACTATCCATTGTTCCTTTTTTAAAAAAAATTCTATAAAAAGCACTTCAGAGCAAATACATGAATAGACAACCTTTATTTTTCATTGCATAGATAATCTTATTTAGAGTACCAGATTATTTTGGAAAAACTGTATCATAAAGAGCAGCTTGCCTACTGTTAAAAGAATCCAGCTGTGTTCTGAGACATAGGGCCAAATAACTTTGTGTGTGTGTGTGTGTGTGTGTGTGTGTCTGTCTGTCTGTCTGTCTGTCTATAGGATGGGACACAGGTTTAAGATACCACAGTACTTTATGGTATTCTAAAAACAACTTTCCGTAACTGCCCTTCATTTGAATGGCTGTCAAGGAACAGAGAGTACTTGCTTCGAGCAGAGCAGCTTGTACCAGAATGCTGCACATTCATAATAAACCATAGGTTATTTCAGTCAGTGGCTTACTGTTACATTCTAACAGGGCCAGTGGGTTCAATTTATGGCAATAAGACTCTTCTACTTTGTCCCAGTGTGGCTGTAACTATTCTCCAGAACTAAGTTTAACTCTCTTCTTTGATGCAAATTCCCCCAACTGTCTCTTACCCATGGTGTAGCATTACATAGGCACATGACTTACCAAGGTTAGCTTTAAACAGGTTTTGCAAATCAGTTTCAAATCCTGATTTCAAAGTGGTTAAAAATCTACCCTTGGTTAGCATTGGCATAGATTTAATGTTGCACTACAGCCAGTTCAGACAATGGAGAGTAAAGGCATGCATGAGCCATGGGCCTACTTCCAATGACTCAACCATGGCTTAAGACATATGCAGACTTAAATCCATACCAGGCCTTTAAGTTGCGTTAGTATGCTTCTTAAAAGTTGTTTCTTTTTGAATATTTTTATTTTAAAAATTATATATTGCCATTAATTGCTGCCTCCTTCCTTTTGAAAACTGCAGGTGAATGGAGTGAGGCCCTTTACCCATTGCTGACAACACTCACAGACTGCGTAGCCATGATGAGTGACAAGGCGAAGAAAGCGATGGTCTTTCTCTTGATGCAAGATAGTGCCCCAACAATAGCTCTTTGCTTGAGCCTTCAGTACCGACGGGATGTTGTCTTTTGCCAAACTGTAAGCAAGAAAGTAGAATTCATACATTAGCCTTTTTTTTAAAAAAAAAGGAAGAGTAACTTTGAAAGCAGTAAGAATCACTACACATTTCTGAACAACAACCCCCCCCCCCCACACTTCAGCAGCTTTGGCTGCACTCTCTCCTGGGCCTAGATCCTTTTAAACTAGAGAATGTTTTAATACGGGGGGGCAGGTAGCTGGATCTGACCTTCATTAGGACATTTAATCTCATCATACTTTTTACAAGGGATGCGGGTGGTCTAAACCACAGAGCCTAGGGCTTGCCGATCAGAAGGTCGGCGGTTCGAATCCCCACGACGGGGTGAGCTCCCATTGCTCAGTCCCTGTTCCTGCCAACCTAGCAGTTCGAAAGCATGTCTAAGTGCAAGTAGATAAATAGGTACCACTCTGGCGGGAAGGTAAACGGTGTTTCCGTGCGCTGCTCTGGTTTGCCAGAAGCGGCTTAGTCATGCTGGCCACATGACCCGGAAGCTGTATGTCGGCTCCTTCGGCCAATAAAGCGAGATGAGCGCAGCAACCCCAGAGTCGTCCGCGACTAGACCTAACGGTCAGGGGTCCCTTTATATGTTTACAAAAGCCAAACACGATATGCAGCAATTGCTATCTGGATTGGTCATTAGTGGGGGTGTGAGAGCATGGCAGGGAAACTGGTGCATTGTTTTGCATGTTCGTGCACACCTTTTTTTAAAAAAAAAAAAAACCCTCAAGTTTTCCTCACAAAGTTAAAATAGGAACAGGGCTTCACCTGGGATGCATAGAAAAAAAAAGGGAGGGTGCATTTAGGGCAAATGTGGCAGTGTTGGTACATCCAGCATTAGTTCTCCCTTTCTCCAATGTGGTATAGCATTATTACATAACTCTATTAGTACTCTGCTAAAAAGCTAGAAACACATCTATTTATTTCAGCCTCCTATGGGCATTTTGACCTGGGTGGGGGAGAGAATTTTCTTGCCAAGCAGAGCTTCTGTTTCCAAATAAATATAGGACTCCTGAGGTGTCTATATTCCATCCTCAAAAGTTTTTTTTTTTAACCATCTTATTTAAAGCACATTAAAAGGAGCCAATGAAGTTAGGTATACAGATCCTTCTTTAAAATTAGGGAGTAGGTCACCGGTGTCCTACCTCTGGCATGAGGGTTTTGGAAGGTCTCTTTATAAGTCTTTGGTTACTTCATTTCTCTATTCTCTTACACAGCTCACAGCCCTTATCTGTGGCTTCATTATCAAGCTGAGGAACTGCCTGCATGATAATGGATTTCTGAGGCAGCTCTACACCATTGGTCTGCTGGCACAGTTTGAAAGCCTTCTGAGCACTTATGGTAAAAACTGGCTGGGGCAAGCATGTCATATCCTTTTACAACTTACTGAATTCATTCACTGCAGAGTGTTTGCAAGGTGCATGCAGAGGGTTAGAAACAAAAAAGAAGTTTAGAACAAAACTGTGTTGTAATGTGGTATTTGGTACATAAAATATTGTGTAACTGAAAATAGATGACCTTGGTCGAAATACAGAATACCGAGCAACCAGCTTTTGGTTTTTATGAAGCAACTATATACAGTAGGTATCGATTATACCACATCAGAAATCAGTTTTGAAATGCTGGAAATTTTCAAAAAGGTTGCCTACTCTTCATGTTTAAAAAGAAACACTGCTGGGCATGCTTATGATTGTGTTCTTCCTTAAAAGGTACAACAAAGTTTTACTTGTTACCACCTTCCTCTGCCCCCCCCCCAAAAAAAGGAGTTTAGACGTTAAGATTGAAGAGTACACCAGATTCACAAGGACACATTGAAAATAACTATTTGTAATACTTTGAACACAGAACTAAAGCAAAATAAAAAAATTAAAGTATATATTTGGGGGGTGTTCTTGAGCAAATTGTCCAAACTTTATAATTTTTTTGCAAAAATTCAAATGAGTATTCTCCCGAATTGCTTTTCTCTATAATTCTCAAATTACAAAGGCTGTTGCTTATAGAGTTGTTAAATTTTATTTATTTATTTACAGTGGTGCCTCGCAAGACGAAATTCGTTCCGCAAGTTTTTTCTTCTTGCGAGTTTTTCGTCTTGCGAAGCAGTTTCCCATAGGAATGCATTGAAAATCAATTAATGCGTTCCTAGGGAGACCGCCTTCAGACCAGTCTGTCCCCGGACCTCCTCTGAAGGCTGACGGGGGGGGGGGAGGACTTTTCTCCCCACCGCCAGCCTTCAGAACAGCCTTCTGAAGGCTGGCGATGGGAAGAAAAGCCCTTCTCCCGCCGCCAGCCTTCAGAAGAGTTCCCGCAGGGATGCCTAGGCTGCGGATAGCAGCCTGCTGCCCGGAGCGCGGGGCGCTCTGAAGCAAAGCGCCCCACGCGCAGGGCAGACATCTGCAGTTTGGGGAGCCCTGCAGGACTTCCCCGCAGGGCTCTCCAAGCTGCGGATAGCAGCCTGCTGCCCCGCGCGAGGGGCGCTCTTCTTCAGAGCGCCCCTCGCGCGGGGCAGACATTCGCAGCTTGGGGAGCCCTGCAGGACTTCCCCGCAGGGCTCTCCAAGCTGCGGATAGGGGCAGCAGGCTGCTATCCACAGCTTGGAGAGCCCTGCGGGGAACTCTTCTGAAGGCTGGAGGGGGAGAAGGGCTTTTCTTCCCACCGCCAGCCTTCAGAACAGCCTTCTGAATGTTGGCGGTGGGGAGGAAAAACCCTCCTCCCACCGCAAACCCCGGGAACAGAGGTGAAGCGCTGCGCGCCTTCTCCTCTGTTCCCGGACCTCCCACCGCAAGCCTTCAGGACAGGTCCGGGAACAGAGGAGAAGGCGCGCTGCGCTTCCCCACTGTCCCCGGAGATTTCCCTATGGGCTTTCGTCTTGTGAAGCAAGCGCATAGGGAAATTCGTCTTGCGAAGCCGCTAAAAACCGGAAAACCCTTTCGTCTTGCGGGTTTTTCGTTTAGCGAGGCATTCGTCTTGCGGGGCACCACTGTATTTCATAAAAATATCAGGGGATTCATAACAAAAAAAATCACTAAAAATACAGTAAAATAATAAATTGATTAGCATCTACAAGTCCAAGTAAAACATGTTAAACAGTTACTGCAATAGTAACTGAACTTATATTAGATGCCTAAATGAGATTACTGTTGCATCAGATGGGAAGTCATTGCACAAATGGGCCCCGTGACTGGTAAAAAATAAGGTACAAAGTATCAAGTTCAATTGAAACCAATTAAGATTACTAGAATGAATAAAGGTGGCTAGCATCAGAATGTTGAGATCTAGTTTGTTAAAAGACACTTTCAAAATAAAATTTCAAACTCAAAATTTATTTCACAAAATTGTAAAGCTTAAATTTCCCTGTTTTTTGTGTTTCTGCCAAAATTTCATGCTTAAAAACCATGTCTGCAAAATTATTATTTTGGTGAGCCACAATTTTGTGAGCTTTCACCCAAGAACATTTAAGTATATGGGCACATTTGTAAATGCATTGATTGCTTATGCTTTCCGTCTTCAGCAAAACACATGCGGCAAATTTTCATCCTATATTAAAGGGTATTAATTTTTGCAACCCAGCTGAGGTCAAGAGGATTCAGGAGTGTAACAAGAGGCATTTCACGTAGGGCTGTGTAAAAACAGGCAATCACATATGTTACACAACACTTTTTCTTTTTAATACTAGGGTGTCTGAATTCAAGTCAGTTGGCAATAGCTTTTTTATATATATTTAAAGTATGACTACTTATAATCTCATTCATCTTTTCTTTGTTTAGGTGAAGAGCTGGCAATGCTAGAGGATATGAGTGTTGGGATAATGGACTTGAGGAATGTAACGTTTAAAGTAACTCAGGCCACATCAAATGCATCTGCTGACATGCTACCAGTCATTACAGGAAATCGGTAAAGATAAAGGGCAGGGGAATGGGGAAAGAGAAGTGGAAGCAAGTTTTGCTTCAGCTAGGACACTTGAATGGCACAGAGAAAAGTAAAGACCTGGGCAAATGCATAGTGATCCAGTACAGAAATACTTTGAGCTGGTTTTATGGAATGGCCCTAAACCTTTAACCTTGACCTGCTTAACTAAATTAGGCTATATTTCCATTATTTTTTTAAAAAAAATATCTCAGAGATTATCTTTGGTGTAGTGTTTAACCCAAATATTTGTTAAGAAGATATACAAAGTGTGACACAAAACTGACCTGCTTAATATTATTTTGAGGAGAAAAGTCAAGTTTTTCAACATGGGCACCGAATGTTCATATTCATAAGAATATGAAGTGGCCATTTCCTACTCCAGAATGCAATTATTTTGTTCTTTCCTTTGTGATTGGTCTTCTCTTTTCACTCAAAATACTGCAGATGTGGTCTAAGAAAATTCCTTTATGTTCCATGCCCTGAAAGTGGAAGATATTAGCCTTCTTTGGGTGACTAATCAATATAGAATAACTATGGGGAAAGGTGGCGGGAGCAAGTCCCACTCTTGTTCTATGCATATACTTTTCTCTTTTCTTAAAGGTAGGCATAGAGGCCCTGTGTGTATAGCTATACATAACTTACCTTACAGGGTGGTTGTTAGGATTACAGCTGGATAATGCAGGTAAAGCGCTTTGAACATTTGAAAGTGCTATACAAAAGTCAACTATTATTATTTCCCTCTAAATCAGAGCTTTCCAGACATTTCATGTTGGTGACACACTTTTTAGACATGCACAAATTGGCAACAAGGTAATTCAGTTTTAGTAGTAAACAAACAGAGGTTAAACTAACTCGCATGGCATACCTACATACTGAAGACACACAGTTTGGAAAGCTCTGCTCTAAATACTATCAGAATCCCTGCTTTTAGGGTTCCTGATCACATGAAGAGAACCCAATGCACATACAGTTGTTTGAGCAGGAACTCTATTCTGACCTTAAAATAAGAGCACACAGATCAGGAGCAGAGCCTGTGTTTGCGATTCTGCTCCCTCATCCATCTATATTCAGGAAATGTTGGGGTGGGGAATCTAGTTAGCTTTGCACCTAACTATTTGAATTCTGTCTTCAGCTCAGTACAGTTCACATCTATATAAAGATTTTCCTTCACCGTTATGGCCTGATATGCAGACTTTACTCTTGGACTTGTAATTAAAGTTCAGAACCTGTCTAAAGAATGTTTATAGAGATTTAATATCAGCTGTGGCTTAGGGGTAGGCCAGAGCGCAGTGGTTGGAGCATTTGCTTTACATGCAGAATGTCCCAGGTTCAATCCTCATCATCACCAGGTAGGGCTAGGAATGTTGCCTTAAGCCTTGGAGAGCTGCCACCAATCAGCATAGACAATACTGAGCAATGGCCTGATGTGGTATAAGACAACTTCCTATGTTCCAACCAGTCTTTTTTTAGGGGAGTCCACGGGGGAGTACAGAAATCACAGCATCCACAGAATAAGTTGAAGCTTTTCTTCTTTGAGCTAAATCCACTTATTCTAGAAACAGGACTGACGGAAGATGGGTTTCACTGATGGTATAACAGAGAACATTATGAGGAGACCAGCTGAGCCCATTTGAGTTTGCTCCTCACCTACATGTTAAGAATTACCAATCATAAATTCAGTTGTCACACAGAGTTGTACCAATTTTCTGTGAGGCACCCTGAAAACCCATTTACTTTCTCTGAGGTGTATTAATTATTGAGTGCTGAAAGAAATACAGTAACAGCCTTTACAAAAAGCTGTTTGGCAGGGCAAGAAAAGACAAATTGAACATACAGTAGATACAGAACTGCCCTGAGACCGCCGGGTATAGGGAAATCTAATAATAATAATAATAATAATAATAATTAATAATGATTTCTGAGTAGACTTGCAAGTTCCTGTGCAGACCACATTCCTCAGCCTCAAAAGGATGTTCTTTTTAAATGCTTTATGATTTGCATTGCTTGTTTAACTTCATTTTTTCTTGCCCTGATTTAGGGATGGGTTCAATGTGAGAATTCCGCTGCCAAGCACCTTGTTTGATGCACTGCCCCGTGAAATTCAGAGTGGCATGTTACTGAGAGTTCAGCCCGTTCTCTTCAATGTGGGGATAAATGAACAACAAACCTTAGCAGAGAAGTATATATATTCTATTTTTAAAACATATCACACTTAGCCAAAGTTAGATTAAATCAACAGTCCTCCTGGGACTATATTAACTTAATTTACTAGTAAAATCCAGTTCCCTACAGCTTGGTTATCCAAATAATGGCCCAGGAATAGGTTGGGCGACATCGAGTTTAAAACATTGGCTTATTTCAGTTGCTCAGGTGGTTGTTCACTTTCACAGTAACAACAACAACAATTTTATTATTTATGCCCCGCTCATCTGGCTGGGTTTCCCCAGCCACCCTGGGCAGCTTCCAGCACATATATAAAAACACAATACATGTTGTATTATGTTTTTATATATCATCTGCTGTATAATGTGTAAGGTCTGTTACTACCTTTTGACTTAATCAGAGTCCTGTTCTCATGGGTTACTTTGCTGCAATTGCATCCAATGCTTGTCATATTTAAATTGCCTTAACTATTGTGCCAATGTGGTTGCTTTGATGGCCCTTAGAATGTAGTTTTTTGGGATGGTTTAGTGTGATGTAAATGAGCCATAACAAGTATCAAGTTTGCATGGTCCTCCCATCTTCACTTCTCCAGTGCAGCTGAAAGGAGTTTGAAAGCTTCCCTTAAGCACAGCATGCCATATCGCCAGAACTGGCACACTGTGATTATTGTTAACTATGGTTTGCTTGAGACACGCCTTGGTCTTAGGGCCAGATTTGATGATCTGAACATGTGTGAGGGCCAAATTAGGCTGAATTGGGCCCCCAAAATGGACTCTGGACATGCCTGGTTTATGCGAAAGTAGCTGTAAGTTGTTAAGTTGATCAGCTGTTCCCTTGATAATTTAGTCCTATCACCCCTCTTCATTAGTACCTAAATTTGAGTGAGCATTTGTAGTTTACACATTGTCTGTCAAATGTTTAAGGTGAGTCTTACAATAACATTTTCAGCATTAAATCTTGAAGCTGTTCTCCTAGCTTTCTTTGTTTGGAAAGGATGTGTGTGAATGAGAGAGAAAAACCTTATTTGTGCTAAGGTGGCTTCTTTGATTTTTAAAGGTTTGGAGACACCTCCTTACAAGAAGTGATTAACATGGAAAGCTTAGTGCGGTTGAATTCCTACTTCGAGCAGTTCAAAGAAGTTTTGCCTGAAGACTGTAAGTGTGCCTAAGAAATATTCATATCTAATATGCTTAAATTTAAGTTAAACAACGGCCACAGTCACTCACTGTAGTAATCCATAAACCAATCATAGATAAAATGAAGGGTTGGGGCAGAAGATGATTTTAAGAGCAAAAGGAACATGGTGACAAGGAGTGCAAACTCTCACACAACTGCCACCCGCTGCTTTCCTCTCAACAGCCTCTCCCCGGTGACCCACTGATCTATGGGGAATGTAAAATCAGCCCTCCCCACTCCAATGAAAGCAGTTGTCCTTTTTAGATTCTGACAAAGTATCTGACAAAGTGACACAGTTTGGAGGAAATTACATTGGAGATAAATTTGGCCATTAGATCATGACTTTCCTATAAAGATGCAAAGGCTAAATAAATAAATAAATAAATATGTAAATAAAAGGACATTTTTATATAGATATACTTTTGAAGAGAGACAGTTAGGCCTTTTATCTTTAACACTTTTTGTCATCTTCATTTTTAGCCTGGCAGTAGTACAGTGGTACCTCGTGTTACGGACGGGATCCGTTCCGGAGGCCCGTTCATAATGTGAAATGCCCACAACTCGAAGTGCTGTGTCTGCGCAAGTGCGTGGAGCAATTTAGTGCTTCTGCGCATGCGGCAAAACCCAGAAGTAACCCATTCCGGTACTTCCGGGTTGCAGCAGGACGTAACGCAAAAAGATGCAACATGAAGCGGACGCAACGCAATCTGCCCAGATAATATTATGCCTAGTATAACAGAACCAATTTGCTCAACAGAATGATATATATATATATATATATATGCTTTCGTAGATTTTCACGGGTACAGGAATGCAGGTTTTGGTGTCCTCGGGTGTCTTCCCGTGTAAAAGTTGGGGTGTCTAGGCGACGTTTCGACGAGGTCTCACTCGTCATCTTCAGGCTGGTGCTTTCGGCTTCTTGTTACTGGAACAGAGCAGGATCTCAGTGTTTGAGTTCCTATAAATACTGTTGAGGGGGTGTGGTGTATAGCCTCCAATGTTCTGGGCAGAGAGGAAGTTCCCAGGCTAGTGTGCCTTTTCTTCTTTTGTTCCTTAATTACTTGAGGGATATCTTGAGTGATTTCTTGAGTGATATCCTGAGTACCACTTAGGTGGGTCATTAGGTGTGGATTAGTTGCTAAAGTCTTTGTGTCTTGACCTCTTGAACTTTGTGAAGAGTTTTTCTGAGAAGATGGCTGTACTGCACTTAGTTGTGCTCTGGCTTGGCTTCGTGTATAGGGGCGAGCTGTGGTTTTGTGGCCTGTGTCAGCCAGATCTGTGTAGGGATTGCAGGGGGGTGCAGCATCCGGAGGTGCCACCATGGTTTGGCTACTGGATGGTGTCTGTAATTTATCTGTGGAGAGGGTCTGGGTTTGGGTCTGGTGTGGTTGATTGGTGATAGCGTTCTGTGTGCCTCTGGATCTGGTGTCAGTTTTTGTGGGGAGGGCTAATTTCCAGATGTCTGGCAAGCGGGATGTGTCGTCACGCTTGTTCATGTTGTGAGGGTGTTTCTCTATCTCGATGGCTTCCATGATTATTCTCTTGTGGTGATGTTCCATGTTAAAGAGCAATTTGGAATCTGCAAAATTAATTTCGTGTCCTGTTTCTTTCATGTGTTGGAAAAGAGAGGAAGTTTTTTCTTCTTTTTTGACGGCATTCTTGTGTTCTGCGATACGTGCATTTATTCGTCTGTTTGTTTGTCCAATGTACGTGGCTGGGCAGACTTTGCAGGGTATTTCATAGACCCCTTGGTTTTCCAACTGGATTTTATCCTTGGGGTTTCTGAGGATATTGGCTATTTTTTGGTTGGTGCAAAAGGCTGTTTTGATATTGTGTTTATGGAGGATTTTGCTAATTTTATCTGTAGTGCCCTTGATATAAGGAAGGAGGGCCATGCCATTGTTTTCTTCTGTGTCTTGGTTTTTGGGGGGTGTTTCTTTTTGGATTAGCTTCGTAACCCTGTTTTGCTGGTATCCATTGGCAATTAACACATTTGAGAGATTCTGTAACTCAGTTGTCAAGTGGTCTTTGTCAGCCAGGCGTTTGGTTCTGGAGATGAGAGTCTTGGCTACGGAGTTTATTTGTGCAGGGTGGTGGTGTGATTGTGCATGTAAGTAGCGGTTGGTGTGTGTTTTTTTCCGGTAGATAGTGTGTCCTAGGGAGCCATCAGGTTTTTTGTAGATTAGGACGTCAAGGAAGGGAAGTTGGTTGTTGGCTTCTATTTCCATAGTGAATTGTATTTTGGGGTGTAGGCTGTTGAGATGTGTGAGGAAGCTATCCAGTTTTTCCTTCCCGTGTGGCCAAATTACAAAGGTGTCGTCAACATATCTGAGCCAAAGTTTGGGTTTGTGTTCTGACTTGTCTAAAGCATTGGTTTCAAAGTGTTCCATGTACAGGTTTGCGATGACCGGTGAGAGGGGTGATCCCATAGGTGCTCCTTCTATCTGTTTGTATCTTTGTCCATTGTGGATGAAGTACGTGTTGGTTAGGCAGTGGTTGGTCAGGTCCAAGATGTATTCGGGGGGATTGTATTTGTTTTGAATGGCTGTCAAGGTTTCATTAATGGGCACTTGTGTGAAGAGAGATACAACATCGAAGCTCACAAGTAGGTCATTAGGATGTAGGTTTTGCTTCTTTATTGTTTCTATGAACTGGAAGGAGTTTATCTCACCTCTACGGGGAGGAAATCTCACCTCTACGGGGAGGAAACCTTCCAGCTGACAAGAACCTACGAGAAACTAGAAGTCCGAAGAGCCACCATCTTATGTGATCTCTTGTTCCTACGCAACTGCCGAGACAACAACTTAATTCCCACATGCTTCCAACTTAAATTCCATTCTAAAACCCCAGCTACCGAAAGGATCCTGAAACGAACTGAACTATCCCTAATCAGAAACGAACTACACAAGAAAAGATACCTACTAAACCAAACCAACAAAGATCTGCTCACTCTTCACCTCAAACTCTGTAACAAAATCCACCCTGCACTCTGGGACAAATGCAAACAACTAGCCGTCTGGAGAGCTGAAACGGAGACCTCACATAAGACAGACACACACACCAACAAACTCCACAAACTAGAGAAACGCCAGAAGCCCAGCCACCCTCCACAACAACCCATGAAACAAACAGTACATAACATATCAGACAGGATCCTCACCACAACTGAAACCAAAGTACTCTCCAAAGGTTTCAACTTTGCAGTCGCCCCGAGACGCATCCCCACGGAAAACATCATATGCGGAGTCGAAGCTAGCCTAACCAAAATCAACCCAGATGAAGCCAATAAAATCAGACTTGAAGTCACCAACATCCTCTGCTCCAGCAAACCACCCAGAAGCAATTTACACAAAGAAGAACAGAAAGCACTCACCAACCTGAGGAAAGACAACAACATAATCATTCTCCCAGCAGACAAAGGTAATGCCACTGTTGTGATGAACACATCGGACTACCAAGCAAAACTATCAAATCTACTCCAAGATCCTACCTACCAACCTATAAAAACAGATCCCACCACCTATCTGGAAAAAACCACCAAATCCAAAATAAAAGCCTCTCCTATCAGTGAAGAAATCCAGCTAAGAATCATCCCCAGAGAAAAATCATCCAGATGCCCCAAACTCTACGGCCTCCCCAAGATACACAAAGAAGGAACACCACTCAGACCAATAGTCAGCTCCATAGGCTCACCTCTACAAAATCTCGCTAAATTTCTCGCCAAGCAACTTCAGCCCTATGCAGAATCCATCTCTTCACACGTTCCAAACTCCTTCCAGTTCATAGAAACAATAAAGAAGCAAAACCTACATCCTAATGACCTACTTGTGAGCTTCGATGTTGTATCTCTCTTCACACAAGTGCCCATTAATGAAACCTTGACAGCCATTCAAAACAAATACAATCCCCCCGAATACATCTTGGACCTGACCAACCACTGCCTAACCAACACGTACTTCATCCACAATGGACAAAGATACAAACAGATAGAAGGAGCACCTATGGGATCACCCCTCTCACCGGTCATCGCAAACCTGTACATGGAACACTTTGAAACCAATGCTTTAGACAAGTCAGAACACAAACCCAAACTTTGGCTCAGATATGTTGACGACACCTTTGTAATTTGGCCACACGGGAAGGAAAAACTGGATAGCTTCCTCACACATCTCAACAGCCTACACCCCAAAATACAATTCACTATGGAAATAGAAGCCAACAACCAACTTCCCTTCCTTGACGTCCTAATCTACAAAAAACCTGATGGCTCCCTAGGACACACTATCTACCGGAAAAAAACACACACCAACCGCTACTTACATGCACAATCACACCACCACCCTGCACAAATAAACTCCGTAGCCAAGACTCTCATCTCCAGAACCAAACGCCTGGCTGACAAAGACCACTTGACAACTGAGTTACAGAATCTCTCAAATGTGTTAATTGCCAATGGATACCAGCAAAACAGGGTTACGAAGCTAATCCAAAAAGAAACACCCCCCAAAAACCAAGACACAGAAGAAAACAATGGCATGGCCCTCCTTCCTTATATCAAGGGCACTACAGATAAAATTAGCAAAATCCTCCATAAACACAATATCAAAACAGCCTTTTGCACCAACCAAAAAATAGCCAATATCCTCAGAAACCCCAAGGATAAAATCCAGTTGGAAAACCAAGGGGTCTATGAAATACCCTGCAAAGTCTGCCCAGCCACGTACATTGGACAAACAAACAGACGAATAAATGCACGTATCGCAGAACACAAGAATGCCGTCAAAAAAGAAGAAAAAACTTCCTCTCTTTTCCAACACATGAAAGAAACAGGACACGAAATTAATTTTGCAGATTCCAAATTGCTCTTTAACATGGAACATCACCACAAGAGAATAATCATGGAAGCCATCGAGATAGAGAAACACCCTCACAACATGAACAAGCGTGACGACACATCCCGCTTGCCAGACATCTGGAAATTAGCCCTCCCCACAAAAACTGACACCAGATCCAGAGGCACACAGAACGCTATCACCAATCAACCACACCAGACCCAAACCCAGACCCTCTCCACAGATAAATTACAGACACCATCCAGTAGCCAAACCATGGTGGCACCTCCGGATGCTGCACCCCCCTGCAATCCCTACACAGATCTGGCTGACACAGGCCACAAAACCACAGCTCGCCCCTATACACGAAGCCAAGCCAGAGCACAACTAAGTGCAGTACAGCCATCTTCTCAGAAAAACTCTTCACAAAGTTCAAGAGGTCAAGACACAAAGACTTTAGCAACTAATCCACACCTAATGACCCACCTAAGTGGTACTCAGGATATCACTCAAGAAATCACTCAAGATATCCCTCAAGTAATTAAGGAACAAAAGAAGAAAAGGCACACTAGCCTGGGAACTTCCTCTCTGCCCAGAACATTGGAGGCTATACACCACACCCCCTCAACAGTATTTATAGGAACTCAAACACTGAGATCCTGCTCTGTTCCAGTAACAAGAAGCCGAAAGCACCAGCCTGAAGATGACGAGTGAGACCTCGTCGAAACGTCGCCTAGACACCCCAACTTTTACACGGGAAGACACCCGAGGACACCAAAACCTGCATATATATATATATATATATATATATATATATATATATATATATGTATGTATAAGTACTGGAGTATAAAATTAGCATGATGAAAACTGAGTTATAAGATTCTGTTTAAAATGTGAGTATGCAGAAGCAATTTGGCAGTCATCGTCTGATAAACCCGTAAGAGAATTTAGTATTTTTCTGTCCCTGAACTTAAATTATATCATGGAGAGCAATCACATATTGGTAATTAATAAGATTCAATTGGACATTCAAATTTGAAAAGAAAGGGGGAGGAACCAAAACTAAATGGGGGAATATTATATAATAGTCAAGAAGTCAAGATATGTGTGTGGCAAGCACAGTAAAGGAGGATTGAGCCATCAGTACCAGGCCCTAGTCATCATGATTCACAATGAGCAAGATGGTGGCTTGTGACTTTGTGGGGGGCAACACCTATTTCCCTACAAAAAAAACCCAATACAGAGGTTTTGTGCAAAATAGCTATTTAGCTGTACTGAAATTCTGATAGAGATCTTGTGGAAAACATCCATATTATTACTATTTTTTAAGAAGTCATGATATACGTAGGTGTCTCCTAGGTGATCAGCTACACATATTGAGATGCTAGCTCTACCCACCTAGGTTGTTGAAATTCCTACATGCCTTCAGCATGTAGTAATCAGTGGAAACAGGCCTCCTGCCAGAACTGCCAGAAACAAAATAGGTCCAGATGAGGAGCAAATGGAAGTAGGGGTGTGGCAACAGGGAGTACCCACTGATGCACGTTACAAATCATCCACCCAAAGAAAGTACTAACAAACTTTCACATGACCAGTGATAGTGAATGCGTAATTGATATTTTTATTTAAGGGTTCTTCCACAGTAAGAGGAAATTATGATTAACTGTATAAAAATATGACACTGGCATTTTGATTACGATGATGTAATATGGGGTGTGTGAAGAACTTGTGTGCACAAGTGGTATTGGTTCCACCATAAAGGTCCACCTGGGAGCACCTTAATAGAGAATAATATAGCTATGTCTTGCAATGAAAGAGCAGATAAGAGTGAAATGAGATGGTTTTTCAATATATTCAAGTGAGGTCATGTCCCAAGAGCCAAGTAAGAGAAGAAGCTGAGACAACTGAGGTTGAATTGTTATTAGCAGGACCAAGTACAGGTATGTTTTCTAGATTCTACCATTGAGTTAGTTATAGCAAAGGAATATAGTTGTTGTTTAAAATAGAACCAAAGGGGTGTGGATCTGTTTTTTGGCCCAAAGGCCCCATTCCCTCTTGGCTACTCCTCCAAAAGAGGCTGCTGGATCCAGCCAGTGGCCCAGCTAGTCCAGCATCTTGTTCTCATGGTGGCCAACCAGATGCCTGTGGAAAACCCACTAGGAGGACCTGAGCACAAGAGCACTCTCCCCTCCTGTCAATTCTGGCAATTGGTATTCAGCAGTATACTGCCTCTGACTGCAGAGCATAACCATCATAGCTACCTAGCCACTGATAGTCTTATATCCTCCATGAATTTGTCTAATCCTTTTAAAAGGCATCCATATGGTCTTCATAAGTTTCAAGGAACCTGATGAATAGATCATTCCAAAGGGAGAAGGGCAGATGGACTGGGAAGTGTAAATTCCAGGAGGAGAAACTGCCAGAGCCAAAGCCTTACTGGGCTTGTGCCAGCAGCACAGAAGATGGTAGAGTGGCTCTTTCTGGTGTTTTTCTTCCTTGTCAGCTTGGTGTCTCCCCCCCCCCCCCATTGATCCACAATGGAGAGACTTGCAAGAGCAGATGATCTTCTCTGCCTGTGACCCTCCCTCTATACTCAAGGAGAGACAGATCTGCTCTATCCTGAAACTCTTCCAGGGTCTATAGGATTGCTTTCTAAGGAAATGGTGATCAGTTATCATATGAAGCTTAGTCTTTCAATATAAATTTGCATGCGGGTGAAACAATACTTCTGAACCAAGAGGCATACTTACAACATGCATTGTGGCAGGCAACTTATAAAGGTGCTTGCTGTTTGCAGTTTTCCTAAGTACTTGCATTAAAAATCTATTTTTGAAAAAAAATCTGCCGACTGATTAATTAGGGGTGCTTTTTAGTCAATTCAACAGATTTTTTAGCTGATCACATAGTGTAGCCCTAAAGGAAACAAATGAGAATTTTTAATATGTGACATGTGGACAGTTTCTTGATCTAGTTTCCCAGATTAGTATACAGATTCTAAATTCCTGGAGTACAAAATGCCATGTGACCCCACTGTTCAGTGACAAATTTAGCTCAGGGTGCTCATTTCTACAAAATTTCTAAGGTACTGCACAAAAATAGGAGAAAGGGATCAAATGTACAGTTCAGCCTGAATAAATCTGCATGTGCTGATAAACCTTTCTCTTATGTCTGACCACAGAGAATGGGGAATGCTTACACTTTCTTTATTTCATTTAAGGTCTACCTCGATCTCGTAGTCAAACGTGCCTGCCTGAACTGTTACGGTTTCTTGGACAGAATGTACATGCAAGGAAAAATAAGAATGTTGATATTCTTTGGCAAGCTGCTGAGGTATTTATTATTCTTATTCTACAAACATTTGATGGATATGTGATGTTTGTGCAGGTCACCATGTTTACCTTTTAACTGCCCTGCTGTAATGACACCACTGCCTCTGCCCACCCCTTATGAGCTACTGCTGGCTTGCTGTGCAGCATGGAGTAAGGTTGGTGGCTTGTCCAGGAAGATGGGTCAGGTCTCCAAGGATGTTGAAGGGGGAAGTGAGTTACATGTTGCTCATTTGGAGGATGAGATGGTTTGTAGCCTTACTAAGTCCATTGTCCTTGCAAAGGCTGATCGCTTTCCTTCCCAGGGTGCATGGCCATGAAAACCCATGCCTACTGGCAGAATCTCCTGTGTACCACCATGTTTGCTATGTGATATTTATTTGTCAGTGTGCCATTGCAGTAGGATAAGAGGACAGAAACATCCAGGCAAAATGAGCAGAGGTGCACAACCTCCAAAATTCATTTACAGCACTGAGATACTAGTAAATGCCACTTTGTTTTCTCTTCACCTGCTGGTATATAGCCCACCTAATGCTGAAATGGGGTATCTGTGATTCTTTCGAAGTTGCTGGACTAGTGTTTCTTCATTATTATTATTAAAATTTGTCTCAGGGCAGCTGACAGGATAAAATCACAACATAAAAATATGAAATACACTATCAAAATAAAAACAATTTAATAATTCCACCAACACATTTTACAAGGGCATTGAATGTCAATCAGCCAAAGGCCTGATTGAAGAGGAACACTTTTGCCTGGCACCTAAAGGTGTTTATTGAATTGGTCATCCTTGACCAATGCCCATGGTGGCTGAGGCTAATGGGAGTTTTAGCCCAATAATAACTGGAGGGCCACATGGTCCCCTTCACCGTCTAAAGGCAACCTTTCCCAGCCTTGGGTCCCCTTATTGCTCCCAAATGTGGGGATATTACATTACACGGAAGCATTACAATGAAGCTAATAGATAGTGTCCTTTTCTAGATTTGCCGCAGACTCAATGGTGTTCGGTTTACAAGCTGTAAAAGTGCCAAGGATAGGACTGCCATGTCAGTGACTCTAGAGCAGTGTCTAATATTGCAGCATGAACATGGAATGGCTCCACAGGTCTTCACACAAGCCCTGGAATGCATGAGAAGGTAAGGACCGTCTGCTCGCTGGCCTCTTGTTCCTAACCCTGGAGCCATGTAAACTGCAGATGGGTGGTTTTCAACCATCTTTGATGGGGATAGTTATATAACAAATATAACTATCAAGAAAGATAAATTGCACAGCCTACAGTTTCCTGAAGTACTTTGGACCTCACTCAGAATTTTTTGATATAAAGATAGCTGTCATATTTGTATGTGTATATTTTTAAAAATCTCCTAAAAGAGGAAAATACTTTGTATATTTTCAGCAGTTTATTGAATAACTGAGATGTAAAGAAAGTATTGCACAGTGTGCAGTCTTTTCTGCTCTACCAATTTGAAAGCTTTGTAATTGTAGGATTGCCTCAGTTCTCGTCTTGCCATTTTTGCTTAGAGGTGATCTGTATGGTTTACCTGTTTTGTGAAGGATACACATCTGCAGGTTGCATTGTTTTGCTATGCTTATTCCTCAAGCAATACAGTTTGCTTCTTCAGCAAATTGTCATTTTGAATGTTTCATGATGCAGCAATCAGAACCCATCACAACCTGTCAATGTTCTGTGGTCATATCAGTTTAACTCCTGTTTTCTGAAGCTGCAGACATATACTTGAAAATTCTGTTCTGTTTTTAAAATGTAAGGAATCTGTTTACTGTTCAATACATTGTTTCAAGCACTACTCGAAAGCTCCAATTTTACATACCAAAAAAGAAAGGATAAGAAATCCAGTTTTAGTCTTTATTGGTGTTTTCAGCACTACCGTAGAGTCCTGTTCTCAACATTCACTTTCGCTGAATGTACCGTACTGTGTGTCTTCTCACCAAATTCTCAAAAGTGTTCAATTCTCTTATCCTTTCTGTATGTTTTTGCTATTTGATCCTTTCTAAATCTTCAATGGTCTACTTTTTATGTTACCTTTTTACTTCAGCAATATTGCTTTCTGAATTTGCCATGGAGTCTTTTATGTAAAGCGTATGATTCCATAAAGGGGAATCACCTTAAACCTGGGCTATGATTAAACCAGCATCCTGGTTAAGAAAACATTAACATATATAAGAGAGAAAGAGACAGAAATATATATGCTCAAATGTATTCGCAGCCTCATTCATAATATTTAATTGATGTCCTTCTGATAATACTAACTACATTTTTTATAGATCTGGACATTTTAAATAAAAGTGGGTACAATATAGGCATTGTTCATCATTTTAAAGTTTCATTTAATGCACCTGATTGTTTACCCACTTCTGGTTTGGGAGAGAAAAGCCATGCCATTTATGTTAAGTGCATTTAACATTTAGGAAAATAACATTAGGGCTGGACCCAGAGAAATGCTGGGAGAAGGGTGTAAATTGGAAGGTTATCACCCCACTCCCATCCTTCCTTCAAGAGCCCCATGAAGAGCTTCACATTAGGGTTGATATGCTGTGGTGCAGGGGACTGAGGTGGAAGGAGGAATCCTCAGAAATTGGACAGAGGTAGTCAGGGGCATAGCAGGAGGGGGCTTTCCAGGGTGATTGTCCGGGGTGCTGCTTATGCCACCTTCCCTGAACCAGCCTTGCACTGGTGTTGTTCACTGAGTAGGAGGCCAATTTGCCTGGCTCATTATGGTGGATTTTTGTTTGTTTGATGACTTTTTAAAAATCATTTTTTTAACTAACCTACTTTGGAGCTAAGTAATTTTTAACACTGATACCTTTAATAGCTAGGTTATTGAACTAATATGGTAAAACTCACATTGAAGAATTTTTGAAAGGGTCAAATGCTATAATGGTTATTCATGTTCAGTTTTGCTTTTCAGAGCTCCCTTCCTTTGCAGCATGTGGAAGCATGGCAGAGCAGCATGGAAACATTGCTTGGCCAAATGAGAAAATGAACATGGAAAACCATTCTTGTTCAACCTACATGTATTTATTTTCAGTAGATTACAGTATTCTTTCTTATTTTCTCTTTTTATTCTCTTTCTCTCTCCTTTATTCTGTAATTGTGCCTTTTATTATTATTATTATTATGATTTAAAATTGGCACACCTCCCTATTCTTTAACCTAACACGTTCTATTTTCTGTTGTGGCTTCTTTGATGTTTCTTTTTCTCCTCTTCTTGATTTCATTCTGTTTTATTTTGCCACTTTTATTTCCTTTTGGTACGACCATTGCATGTCTCTGTGTGTTTCTTTCTTTACTTTCCTTTTCCCCTGAACTTCTTCCTTTTCACAGTATTGGAACACGGGAGGTAGTCACGCAGAAGAACTTGTGTGGCCTGGTGCCCATCCGGGATTTCAGGCTAGACCCCAATCTTCTCTACTCTATTCCTTTACTAGCTCTAAGCCCCAATTTACTGATTGTGTGGCTATTTCTGAGCATTGCCTACTTGGTGGCTAAATTACGTTGCAAGTGAAGATGAGTTTAAAAGCAAACAGAAGCAAAAATTTCAATGAAGTGCCAGAATATTTATTGCCACCTGGTACCTATTTGTCAAAGAATGTCTCATAGCATCGTCTGCCAAGAATAATAATTATTATTATTATGCCTTACAATTTTGTGTTTCTATTGTACTAAACTTGTAAATACACATCAGATTATTTTATGAAAAGGAATTGTATCGAACGTTTAAAGTGTTAACGCTTTCAGTGCTTGTAACATAGTCTGACAGCGGCCCTGTTACCTCGGTATTTTACCCAACCTGAAGATTAGTTTCTCTTACCAAATATTTTTCAGGCATCCAAATCCGGAGTCTCTTTACTTTCTCTCTCTGTAGATACACACAGTTTTGTTTCACATGTTCCATGTATTCCAGAGAAAGGAACTTGTATTCCAGAGAAAAGAATTTGTATCTTTTTTGTATATTCTTAAAGTGTGTCAATCTTGCGTTTCATATTTATGTGATATGCGAAGAAACAAAGTGATGGTTTGTAACAGGTTTAGCTAAACAAATATGCTCAGCACCTTACTACTTTGATTTCTAGGCATAGCCTCTAAAGCAGCCTTTGCCAACTTGGTGCCCTCCAGATGTTTTGGGACTACAGTTTCACCATCCCCTGCCAGCATGGTTGTGCTGGTTGGGGGCTGATGGAAGTTGTAGTCCAAAACATCTGGAGAGGGCACCAGCTTGGTGAAGGCTGCTCTAAATAATTATAGCGATCCATGCTTAGAATCATGTACTTGTCCCCCCCCCAAAGTTAAATCTGTTGCAGCAAATTATACCAACTTTAAAAAAAGAACCAACTTGAACTGCAGTGTACTGCATGCAATATACCGTACTTTCAGTTTATTTCTATATCTACTTTTTTAATGTATCAAAAAGGGACGAGTGGGTAGCAAAGAATAGCTTACAAATAATCTGTAATTCTATTTAAATCTCCGGGAAAATATTTTTATAGTATATGTGAATGTGATCATATGTAAATTAATCCTGACATTAAATATTGCCATAAAAGATGCACTAATGAGATATTTCAGCTAATGGTTAACGTTTTAGTTAGAAGAGATGAAATAAACTTAAAATAGTTAAAAGATGCTAACATAATTGAGTAACTGTTCCCAGAAAATTACTCTAATACTTTAGTGGACAACAGAGAATTATGCTTAATTGCTACAGTTATGACATTAAATTGTTCAAATATGCACATATCAACATTCAGAAAGCTTGTATAGATATATTAAAGTTATAATTTTGTGGATTAATTTAAGTATAAGGCAACAGCCAACATTGCACAAACGGAATTCCCCTTCTCTGCCACTCGCCATTCCCTCCCCAATTCTGCTTCAGAAGGTCTATGAACCTCTAGAGCAGATTTGGGGGGTGCATGGGATCGTTAGGAAGATGAAACCCCACTGCCCTAGTGGCAGTCCGTTCCACAGGCATGTGACTGCCATTGTAAATTTGAGATTTTTGTTCCATTGTGCTATGTCCCACTGGTACAAAGATGTTGTTTCAATTGCATTTATTTTGACAACTAGTATAAGAAGCAGATGTAGCCTTGATTATGGACTGTTTGTATGTTACCAGAGTAGCATGAGAGCTACTGCTCCTGTAGCTCAATCCTATCCTGCTCCAATAACATTTGTAGGAAGCAGTCATGTGACTTGGGGTAGACAGGCATTATTTCACACTACATCAAAATAATTTATGTACTCAGAGTAGACCTATTGAAATTAATGGACCTAAAGTAGACATATCTACTAATTTCAGTGGATCTAGTCTGAGGAGGATGAAAATTGGATGCAACCCAGTGATGTTGGTGTGGGAAATACTCCTGATGCATGAGACTGCTTTATACAGACATTATTGTAGAATGTTTCTACAGTGCAGGTTTCATCTGCTCAGAAGCAGCAGCCACACTACTCAGGCAATATAACAACAGGTCTTGTGAGGAATGCATTGCAAGATTATCCGCCCCACCTTCCTGAAATGTAAGCATACCACACGACAGCATTAAAGCCTTTCTTGTCAGAGGAATGCTTCATACATACATTGTAACTTGTCACTGCATGCATTGAGTCTTGCCTCTCAAACAAGAATAAAAAAACACGCATAGGGTCAAAAATGTCTATTTGGGTCATATGTGTTTCCCAGAAGCCACAATTTCAAAACACACACACACACACTTCTTGGTAAGTAGCCAGTTGTCAGGCTGACTACAACCAGGCAAGGAAGCAGTTTTACTGTTTTTTCTTGTAGGCTGTCAGTGTGCCACAAATGATTAACATAGGCAGGGGTGGGCTAGTCAATATTTGTAAGACTTAGCTATCCTGCCTTCTCCTTCTGCAGCATTGAAGAAAATGAGGTAGCTCTTAAATATGCAGAGCTTTGTGAATCCAGAAGAGCTTAGGATGGTATCAAATGAGTTTCAGATAGTAAACACATCCTCAATCAGTGCACACAGAGTAAGCTGGGTGCACAAAATCAGACTATCTATACACACCCTCCCTCTATACACACCCTGCTAAATCAAAATGTGTGCAAATTGTTGCCACAAATTTAACACCCTAGAATACTTTTGTGCTTTTAAATGAATCCAAGTGACACTCAAGTATAAATTAAAGTCACTACAGATAGTGTGACACTGTGGGTTAAACCACAGAGCCTAGGGCTTGCCAATCGGAAGGTCGGTGGTTCAAATCCCCGCGACAGGGTGAGCACCCATTGCTTGGTCCCTGCTCCTGCCAACCTAGCAGTTTGAAAGCACACAGTGCAAGTAGATAAATAGGTACCGCTCTGGCGGGAAGGTAAACAGCATTTCCGTGCGCTGCTCTGGTTTGTCAGAAGCGGCTTAGTCATGCTGGCCACATGACCCGGAAGCTGTAGGCCGACTCCCTTGGCCAGTAAAGGGAGATGAGCGCCGCAACCCCAGAGTCAGTCACGACTGGACCTAATGGTCTGGGGTCCCTTTACCTTTACCTATAAAATAAGTACTTCAGAATCCCAATGAGTTGTTTTAGAGGAAGGACAATAATATCATTTACTTGTGAAATTAAGCCATATAAAAATGTGTATTATACAATGACAATTGAGTTAATGAAATCAGTTAATTCCAGTTTCATATCAAGGTGTGCACAATCCATAGAGTAGATTTCAGTATGAAAGTAAAACAGCTGTTAATATGCCCACTGAAATCAACAGAATTTCAAAAGAACTTGTTTGTCTGGGTCTTGCCTTATGTTGATAGTGGAATAAATTATTATAATTCAAAATCTCACCACCTTGGAAACAATGCTGCTGTAGTTTAACAAGGGGCATATTAAATGTTGCTGTCCTTAATTGTTTAAAATATAATTATATATCAGTCCTATGTTTGTATGCTTTGTTTGTCTAGCATGAAACCATTTTCATTTTCCATTGTTATCTTCTATATTCATAGGAACCAAAGAAAGTTCTCTTTTGATGGTCTAAGTTAATTCATGTGTACCAAAATGATGTGCTTCCTTACATAGCTGTTTTTTAGCACTTTCAGTTTCATGAAAAATAATGGCCTTTTAAATAGATTTCAGAAATATTGTATTGAAATGCAATAGAGTTCAAAACCAGAGTGTAAATGTTAAGATAGCCTATTGTAGCAATGACTATCACACCAAAAGAGGACTGTTCCCCAACAGCCCAGTATAGATTTTATTCTGCCACTTTAAACCATAGTTAAGGAGCAGGTCAGCAGAATTATTGGCCCCATCGTCTCCTACAATTTCACATGCAATTTCATATCCACTTCTCCCTTTTACCATGGTTTGTTGTTATGTGCTAACTGGACTCCCATTATAACTACAGTATGAAGCTGGTTTCCAATCCTAGGTGAGAAGAAATTTGGTTAGCACATGTGCATACATAACATTAAATCATGGTTAAATGGAAGGGAATGCACAAGCCCACAGCCCACTATAGATTTCTTAGGTTAACCTGCAATAGGTAATTACCTGCAGTAGGTAAATATGAGGGAAGGTTGCATTCCTAAATATTGATGGCTTTCTAACATATGGTTGGTGGCTGTACATGAAAGAGTATTTTTTCAAGCAATTAAACAGTACTAAACTTTTAAGGATTGATTGTTTTAGTATTAGTTGGTTAAGTTCCTCTCCCCCAACCGCTCCTACTGTGCATAGCAAATTATCAAGTCATGGTAACCTTGAGCAAAGCCCTTGCTAAAGTGATATGCAGGAAATAGTTGTTGTTGAAAAGCATTTATTACTGCACAGCATATGTGCCATGAAATACTTCGGAACATTGCAGAGATCAGTTGCATTGCAACTAGTTACACTATTGCTTTTTAGAATTGCAAGTTTAGCAACTAGACACTGCATGTTTCTATTTCACGTGCCTCATAGCTGAACTGTTTAGTGATCCACTGCTTTTAAATTTGCAATGGCAAATTATTCAAGCACCTGTTCAAGTATTTCAATGCTATGAACTAACTAGTTCACCTCATTATTGTCTAAAATAATTGTTCATTTTTGTTTTTACTGCTGTCATTTTTTGTGCTTGTCTCTCTTTCCCAGTGAGGGTTGTCGAAGAGAAAATACAATGAAGAATGTTGGATGTCGCAAGTATGCATTTAATTCCCTGCAACTGAAGGCTTTCCCCAAGTATTACAGGCCTCCTGAAGGAACTTATGGAAAAGTTGAATCATAAGATTACTCTGTCCTGTAATTAGTTGTTCCGTTAAAAACAAATGTGGATACACTCAATTTTAGTATATGAACTTTGACAACAATGTCAGAAAATTTTTTTTGTACGTTTCACTAGTTAATACCAAGCATGTACTTTTATTAAATTGGATTCCATAGGAAAAATATTATTTACTGACCCCTTATAACATGAAAATGTGATGACCGTCTGCTCATGTAACTAGCCATCAGTGTATGTAAGATGCCTGTTCCATTGATTTCTTACTTATATGCCTAAATAAGAAAGGTAATTCCTGGACTGTTGATGATTTTATGAATGATGTTTAGGCAACTGTTTCACACATCTTTTTATACTGATTTGATTTGAGATTAAGACTTTCATATAATACTTTTTTAAAAAACCTCAGACTTTGTAAATAGTAAATGAATTGGATGTGAGGCAGTTTGATAAGTTGCAAGCAGCATTGTTATGCAGGAGAAGCTAAAACTCAGTTTTTAAGACAGTGCAGCACAGTAATATAAATGCCAGGACCTTAAAATGTTTTCCTTTATGTAGGACACTATCATATAAGTGGTGTGTACTATACAGCATCAGGAATTGACACAAAGCCCAGATTAAAAACTGGACCGGACCCATGATTCTTTCAGTTGTCTTTAGAAATTTTATAATTCTATACCTTTGAAAAGTAGGCTCAAGGAAGAGAGAGTTGCACAGGGCAAAATAGTTAGTGAATAGCCTGGGCAGAGGCCTGAAAAGACAAGGTACACATTCTTAACTGGCTGGTATTGTAAATTAGATACAAAAGTGCATTCTGGTTTGGCCTCTGAAGTGCCAAGGAGGCTGAGTCCTCTGCATATCTGCATCATCAGAGGCATCCAACCTATTTCAGTTTGCGCCTCTTTCTGTTTATATCCATCAGCTTACTGCACACAGCAATGCCATTCAGTGGAAGACAAATATTCAGAAGCGCGCTCTCTCTCTTTTTTTCATGCACAAGATGATATTATACAACTTCACTTGTGGAAGCAGCTGTTTGATGTTTGCAAGCCTTTTGCCAAGTATGCTTGCTGGATTTACAGCTTGGTTCTAGGACTGAATGAGATGCACTTTAACCATTTGGAATTGGTGGTTCCTTACTTTCCTCTCTGTCTTCAGCCTTTCAAATATGTTTACTGTATTATATTTAACTTTTACTAGGAGTAAACCCATTGATATTAAAGGCCATGACTAACTTAGACCCATTAATTTCAGTGAGTCTACTCCCCATAATAGTTAAATACAGCCCATAGGTTATGAAAACTATGAAGTACATAAGGGATTCCTACTTTCAGATCATTGATTTAAACAAAAGCCAAATGTTTCTCATGACCCCATAATTCATTGATGATAAGGCTACGCACTGAACTGGTATGGGTGTAACACTAAACCATAGTTCAGTGTTATGTGAATGAGCTTTAGGCTCACACCTCCATAATTACAACTCTGATGAGGAGTGGGAACTTCTTCTTTTTAAACCAGATGCAGTTTATTGTTATCAGGTGTGCCAACTTGAATAAAATATTGGGGGCCCAGGCAAATCCTACCCCACATAATTGATCACGTGACATGGCACATGCACACCATTTGAATGGCAATACCCATCAACTTTGGGAGGGCCCAGCCCCCTCAAATATTTTTTTTTTGGGGGGGGGGACTTCGGACCCTAGGAGTCGGCTCCTATTATTGTTATGCCCCAAAGGAACAGACAGTTTAAACTATGGTTCACTGAAACAAGTCTGGCCAAAATCATAGCTTATGATATACAGTGGTGCCTCGCAAGACGAAATTAATTCGTTCCGCAAGTCTCTTCGTCTTGCGAGTTTTTCGTCTTGCGATGCACGGTTTTCCATAGGAATGCATTGAAAATCAATTAATGCGTTCCTATGGAAACCGCCTTCCCCCGACCTCTTCTGGCGGGCGGCATTTTAAAATCGCCCGGGACAGCGGAGGACTTCTCCGCTGTCCGGGGCGATTTAAAAGCCCCTGGGAAGGCAGGCAGGGGGGACAAAGACTTTTGCCCCCCGCCTGCCTTCAGAAGAGGTCCAGGACAGGCTTCGCGGACCTCTCCGCAAGCAGCGGGAGCGCTCCTTGCGGAGAGTTGCCAGCGCGCCCAGGCTTCGCGGCCCCGCCGCCCGGCTTCGGGACATCGTTCCGATGCCGGGCGGCGGGGGGAGGCTTTCTCGCCCCGCCGCCCAGCATCGGGACGATGCCCCGAAGCCGGGCGGCGGGGGGAGGCGTTCCTGCCCCGCCGCCCGGCATCGGGACGATGCCCCGAAGCCGGGCGGCGGGGGGAGGCTTTCCCGCCCCGCCGCCCAGCTTCGGGACATCGTTCCGATGCCGGGCGGCGGGGGGAGGCTTTCTCGCCCCGCCGCCCAGCATCGGGACGATGCCCCGAAGCCGGGCGGCGGGGGGAGGCGTTCCTGCCCCGCCACCCGGTATCGGGACGATGCCCCGATGCCGGGCGGCGGGGGGAGGCGTTCCCGCCCCGCTGCCCGGCTTCGGGACATCGTTCCGATGCCGGGCGGCAGGGGGAGGCTTTCCCGCCCCGAAGCCGGGCGGCGGGGGGAGGCGTTCCCGCCTCGCCGCCCGGCATCGGGGCATCGTTACGATGCCGGGCGGCGGAGGGAGGATTTCCCGCCCCGCCGCCCGGCATCGGGGCATCCTTCCGAAGCCCGGCGGCGGGAGGAGGTGTCCCCGCCCCGCCACCAGGCTTCGGAGGAGGTCCGAGGACAGCGGGGAAGACGCGCTGCGCTTCCCCACTGTCCCGGAGATTTCCCTATGGGCTGTCGTCTTGTGAAACAAGCCCATAGGGAAATTCGTCTTGCGACGCGCCTCCAAAACGGAAAACCCTTTCGTCTAGCGGGTTTTCCGTCTTGCGAGGCGTTCGTCTTGCGAGGTACCACTGTAGTGGTACCTCAGGTTAAGTACTTAATTCATTCTGGGGGTCCGTTCTTAACCTGAAACTGTTCTTAACCTGAAGCACCACTTAAGCTAACAGGGCCTCCTGCTGCCGCCGCGCTGCCAGAGCACGATTTCGGTTCTCATCCTGAAGCAAAGTTCTTAACCCAAGGTAATATTACTGGGTTAGCGGAGTCTGTAACCTGAAGCGTATGTAACCCGAGGTACCACTGTACTGGCTTGTCTCAACAAATCTTAGTTTAAGCTAACCATTTATCCCTTTTGGACAGAACAATAAACTGCTGCTTGTTAAAGACAGGAAGTGGAAGTTTCCAAGCTACTCCTCAAACTTCTGTTTAAGGCAGGAAGTTAATGCATCTCTTCTCCTCCTTGGGCTACCCTGGAGGAGGAGCACATGGAAGAGGAGATAGGAGTCTATCAGTTTGAGAGAGACACTGCTGCTTGTTCACATAATGCTAAATTGTAGTTCAGAATTATTGTCTTCCAATGGGAGATGCTCATGTGAAAAGCCGCTATTAACAAAACTACCCTTTAGAAAGACACTCATGAATATTAATTGATTGCACCAGTACAAAAAGCAAATGTGTGAATAATGCTTAAGGTGGAACAATACAGTCTTCTGTTGATATGTAACCAGCAGCAAAACAAAAGTGAAATTAAGCACTGATTTTTTAAAATCACGTCATGCTTAATCTTCTGTAGAGTTATTTAATCCAGTATATAATAACCATTATAACATTTTCATACTAAGACTGTAACCCAGAACAAACATCTACACTTTTAAAGTCTACTTAAATTAGTGGTGTTTATGTATAATAACTATGTTTAGGATCATGGGCCCTGTAATGGAAATGGGAAATGTGGTTCAGTTATTCTCCACAAAATAAGAAACCGGTATACATGGGACATTTTCCAATTCTGTGTTACTTCTCCCAGCTATTTATATTTGCACTTTAATTTCGCAAAGGTTTTCATTGTTTATTCTAGGCCTACAGACATTTGTTATACTATTTGCTTTTTGCAGTTTGATGGCTTAGCTGTGTTGTTACATGTGCTAGTCATGATTTTCCACTAATCATGATTTTGGTGAACTAGTCTTTTATTGCTGTTTTAGCCTTGTTTGCAGTTTCGGTGTTATGAATGCTATGTAACATGTTTAACCTTGGAACTCTGCACCAAGTGTAAACGTTTTTGGTCCATGTTGAAATTGTACTATTGGGAAAACTTATCCTGATATAGCATAAATGTGCATTATTTTGTATTTATTTTATGTTCACCACTCAATGTATTTTTTGTACATATTAATCATGTACTTAAACACTTAAGTTATTATTTTTCAGCTTTGGAGGAAGGGCTACTGAAAAGATTTCAGTAATTTAATGATTCTCTAAAACTTTGGCAAGCAATGTTTTTAGACACAGAATACTGTCAGCCATCTCTTGGAGCCATAGGGTGTATTTCCCCATTCTTTTAATGGGAAAGGGAAGCTGAAACTTTAGGCCAGATTGGCTAGTATAAATGTTCAGGATCAGATTTCTAGCTATGCCCCTTCTAAATAACAGTGAGCCTTTATTTTACATGCCTACTTGAATTACACTACAGAAAATTGTTTGTTTTTACAATGTTTCATTCACTTTGGTGAGGCTCTGTGGATAGAAATGCATTATATAGCATTGCAATACTTATATGAAGAAGTCCAAACTCCCCATATGTGTCCTTTGAAACCCTCACTTTTTTTAAGATACCAAGCTATAGTACTGCATTAATTATAGGAAAGGGATACAATATTCTGATTATCTTTGGGTTGTTTGCAATATGTAGAACAACTTTGTCCATGTAATATTTTATAAAGACAATTTGACATATGCATAGATAGGATTCCATTGAGGACAAACTGAATAGAGCTTAATGAAAAATGGAAAACTCTGAAAACATAAATCCATATTAGGAAACTTCATTTAATTGTTTTATTTGAGTGACAGATTGCACAGAAAAGGCATTCTTAAGGAATACTATAACATGAAGTTCTAACTAATTTTTTTTAGTACATTTTAGAAATGAAACCTACTAAAGGGGTATAAAAGAAACTGCTGCTAAGTCTGTCTGTCTCTGTTCTATTAAAACACCCACAGCACAGTTGCCTTTTGGGTTTCATTTATGTATGTAGAGCTATTGTAAAATAGAGCACTGTTTTTGTCTCAACACAGTTGTATTTGCCAAGCTTGGTGCATTGAAAAGTTTATTTTATTTATTTGTTTTGGGGCAGTATTAATATACCATAAACATATGATTACTGTTTTATATAGTCAATTCTTCCAATCCATGTATGCTGTACATGTGCTAGTCTTTAGGGATAAAATAATAATAAAGAACTGACAAGAATGCTGAGATTAGTATTTTTGTTTCATTAAAAAAAAAAGATAAAATACATTGCAACTTTCAAGGCTTTAGGACCTCTATTATATTATACTTTCTAGGGTTTTCCTACTAGCAGGGGTGTTGGGATTTTCTGGGCCCAGTACACTGTATCTGGACTGGGACCAGTGACCACTTGCAAAAGAGGATGCAAACTTGCATGCAACTTGCATGTGCAAATCTATGTTCTCTTTTTGCAGATGGAGGGTCCCAAAATATAACTTCTTGGGGGTACAACCACCCTGGAAAGATGCATCCTGGTTGCTAGGAAAAAGCAACACATCTTCCAAGGGCAGCGGGCCTGGATAGATCAGTTGGTTACGGCAAACCAACCAGATGGCCAGGTTATATATAAAATAATTATTAATCCATGGAGGTCCTAAAAGACTGCAGTTTTCCCCATCCCTTTTCCTATTTCTGTCGCCTGGTATCCAAACAACTCACTCATCAATCGCAGCTCTGACTTTGCTCAAAGGCTAAATACATGGGTGGAAATTTCAGAGAAATTGCTTAGATGTGTACCTTTCTTTCGTCCGTCCCCCCCTTTTGTCCTTTTAATGAAAGTATGGCCACCTGCTAGTGTGGGTTCAGTACATCAGTATCCCTATACCTCTCTCTCAGTGTAACTGCCTACAAGTGGTTGCATTTTGTTTTAAATTTTTATTTAAAGATTTGTTTTTATTGTTGATAAAGGTGGTCCTACTATTGTGCCTTTATTAATAAGGAGAAATAGACATTTTATTTTTTTATCAGTATATATAGGGCCAAATCTTTGTGTGGCTCACAATGAATATAAGCTAAAGATGCTGTTTGGTACAATATATTGCAGAGATGGTATAGAATGATTTATAATTTAAGGGATTTGAGATTTAGGATATAAGGCCATACATCTTATGTTTATCAAACAGCAGCCTCCCCCACCCCCCACCAAAAAAAGCAAACCACTTCTGAAATTAAGGGAACTCGGTGTTACATAGTATATGACAAGGGGTTGCTGATCTAATAATCTAAGGGGGAGTAAAAAAAAAAGTCCACTGGTATACCCAAGCCTTTGGTCCTGCATAAAGTATTATTTATATAGCACTAGCAAGATGTATGGCTATGGCTGTGCTCATGGTCTTACAATCAAAAATTTGACATGGAACTTACTTTAATGCAAACCAGAAAAGAATGTGATTTTGGGTACACATACTTAAGACTCAATTACAGGCATAGTTGTAATGTGGCATGGTAACCAGGGGGCTAAACCAAAGGCTTCACATAAGTGGATTTTGAGGATGCAGGCCAGCAAAGGGGAAGGGGGTGGAATCTTCTGAAGGAGCAGAAAACCTCTGGCTGGCTGAAGGGGTGACAATGGAGGACTGAAGGCCACAAACATGGACATATTTGAGGGGCTGTGTCTCCGTCCACTGCTCACCTACCCACTGCCATTCTCCCCATATTAACCGCCTTCCCATGCAACTATTAAGCTCACTTTTCACTTTCCCAAACCACTTTCTAAAGTCACTTTCCTGTTCCACAGCCCTGCTTTGTACCCATTTTCACACACACGTCCCTGGTAACTTCCTGCATCTTCCTCCTTCCACACATTGCAACTACTAAGCACCCTTTTCATTTTCTGCCCAGTTATGAAGCCATCATCCCCTTCTATTCTTCAGATGCTGTCATGATCCTGGCTTTCATGTTCAGCCCCCATTCCTACGCCTTCTACTGCCCCCCTTTTTGCAAGCCCCTTTGCACCCCCAATTTTCCCTTCACTCCTTTTCCCCTTCACCCTCCTCCTTACTTTTCTCAACTCACCTCTGCACACAGACCACCCCCATTTCCATCCTGATCCGCCTATACTGCAGACCCCTTTGCGCACATACCCCACACTGATATATGTTACTGTATCTTTAAGATGAATAGAATATTAAGAGCAAGTCTGCCAGTTAGCTTATTCAGCTAAGGGTCCAGTTGATAGATGTTGTACATATATGGATGTTTGCTTGTTAGTTAAACATCTGTACTACATTACACACTGAATCTGGAAATTCATGTTGAAAACAACAAATGATATCAGAAGTGGGGGGGGGGGAAATACATTGCAGAAAGGTACTATGGTATATTTGAGGGCTCCACATTCTTTCTCTCTCACACATGAGGCAGCTGAGGAATGGAAGAGGGAGAAGTCTTAAGTACAATGAAGTGAGTGATGCTGAAAGAAAAACATTGCTTTAAACAATGGCAGAACTTTGAAGAAAGTGTTCCCATTGTTATTTAAAGTCACTATTGTCCTTTTCATGCAGTTTGTCTATTAACTTTGCTAACTCTGCAATGGGAATGGGAACTCTTTACAATATATTTGCAGAAACAACAGAAAGAAATGGTCTCATTGGCAGGATTTAAATAAACATTTACAACTTTATTTACAGAGAACAAGAAGTATAACAATGTGATAACATAATACTGTATATAAACAGCAGAATGTATCATTTGATGTAATAAACCAGAAATGGTATTTGAAAGAAATCAACAGGGAGGGGGGAAATTGGAAAATGTATGTTCAGCAATGATATTGAATACTTGTTTTGAGAAAAGAAAATCAATAAAAAAGTTTTTTTTATATAAAAAAAACTTTGAATAAAGTGGGGGTGGGAAAATATTGAGAGGAAAATGGTACAGAACTTTGATGAGGCACTACAAATTCTCCGATGGGGACTGCACTATGAGGTTTTTACATTATTATTGCATAGATAAGAACGAAATGACCAAGCAACAAGAGATGTGAATGATCTTGGCAAGAGAGTGCTGGATGAGGAAACCAAGATGAGAGAATGGAAGGACAGCAATGAGAAAGTTACCGCAGTCTAGGCAACAGATGAACTGAGGGTTAGACTCCAAGTGTTAAACTCCCAATTGGGACCTAAAACATGTCAAAGCCTTTAAACAGCTCACAAAACAGCCGTCACTCAAAAGAAAGAAAAAGTCTCTACATGATAAACTGAAACACCAGATTATCTATGGGAACATATCTATAGTCCATGGGAACAAATCTGAGAGAAAGCAGAGTTTATTTTTTAATGAACAAAATATAGTCCTAATCAAAAAAAAGAAACTGATGGTAAGATAAATATACCACACATGATAAATATTAACATTAGCAAGGCATCCAAGAAAAATTGATGTCAAAGTAGCTCACCAAACAATGCTCTGATCACGCAATGAGCTGCTGAACAGGAATGATGGCTAGCTATTTGGAAAATCCATTTTATATACATTTCTGGACACAAAGAACTGTCTGACTTTGCTTGCATGCATGGCTTTTAATAAAAACATGAAAGATAAACATTATATTTCCAATGGCAGATATCCTATACAGGTGATACCAAAAGCCATAGGATTTTATGACAGCACACAGAGAAAGTGCATAAAGAAAGAACAGGTCCCTGAGGGATGCTAACTGAGACAGGGAAGGCAGAGGAAGTCTCTCTTCCTATGGTTATATTGAAGAATCAAAAACAAAAAAAAAATTCCTTCCAGTAGCACCTTAAAGACCAACTAAGTTAGTTCTTGGTATGAGCTTTCGTGTGCATGCA
Organism: Podarcis melisellensis; assembly: GCF_964234715.1. NCBI lineage: Eukaryota > Metazoa > Chordata > Lepidosauria > Squamata > Lacertidae > Podarcis > Podarcis melisellensis. Next base: position 31,793,943 of record NC_138531.1, read on the forward strand.
CACTTCTTCAGATACCAAGAAGAAGTGTGCATGCACACGAAAGCTCATACCAAGAACTAACTTAGTTGGTCTTTAAGGTGCTACTGGAAGGAATTTTTTTTGTTTTGACTATGGCAGACCAACACGGCTACCTATCTGTAATTGAAGAATCAATTAGACAGGTAGCTCTTTTTTACCTAGCCAAGGTAAATACCAGGATTCCATGCGTTTTCTGTTGCAGAATATCTAATGCCTCTACATATTTTTCTTTGCCCTTCTGAGTAATAAAATATAACTTTCTAGAGGGGTGTGGACAGTTGCCTATCTTTTTTTTTTTAATATATTTTATTAAATTTTGACATAAATATATTTCACAAACGTACAAAAGACAAAATGAAAAAGAAAAAACAGAGAAAAAGATAAAAAGAGGAAAAAAAGAAAAAAAGAAAAACACGAAAAACATACAACTTTAAATGACATTGATCGACTTCCCCTTATCTCGATTTCGGAAAATATTACCTTGTTTATCTATCTGCTGTGTCTATTCCTTAATAAAACTTTTTATGTAGTAAGCGTTATCTCATGCCTACTGTGATTTCTGTAAGTACATATATGTTTCTGATCAACATTTTGATTTTCCTTTTATCTCTATTTCCATATATATCCTAAATTTATCCCATTCATTATTAAATTTTGCACTTCTTTGATTTCTTATTTAGCCAACTCCAAATAATCGGATAATTTAAGTTGCCACTCCTTTAGTGTTGGGATTTTTGGTGTTTTCCAGTACTGTGCTATGAGGGTTCTGGCGGCCGCCATTGCATATTGAAAAAAGGTTCTATCTTCTTCTTTGATATCCTTACCAATTATCCCCAGCAGGAAGGCTTTGGGTTTTTAAACAAACGTATATTTGAGAATTTTTAAAAATTCATTATAGATGGATTCCCAAAATTTTTTGAGAATCTCGCACGTCCACCACGTATGGATGAAATCGCCCTCCTTGCTCATACATTTCCAACACAATTTATCGCCTGTTCTATACATTTTATGTAGTTTTACCGGCGTTATGTACCATCTGTACATCATCTTATATATGTTTTCCTTTAGTGTCGTGCATGCTGAGAAATTCATATCTTTACACCACAATGCCTTCCATTTGTCAAACTCTATGTTGTACCCTAGGTCTACTGCCCACTTCACCATCACATCCTTTACTTCCTCGTCCTTGGTGTCCCACTCAAGCAACTGATTGTACATTTTTGATAATAATTTTGTTTTACTTTCTATTATTTCAATCTGAAATCTAGATTTCTTGTCATTTATTCCGATCTTATTATCTTCTCTCCACATTGAATTAATTTGATGGTATTGAATCCAGCCAGTCAGCTTGCTTTTTATTTCTTCGTAAGGTCTAATCCTCCACCCGGATTCTGTTTTGGTTAGTAAATCTTCATATGTCCATCTTTCCCCCTCAATGTTTGATCTTTTAATTGTTAAAATGTCTATTGGTGATAACCACCAGGGCGTTTTCTGCTCCAACAATTTTTTGTTCCTTTCCCACACTTCCAGCAGTGGTCCTCTGAAAATGTGGTTAGAAAAACCTTTATGAACCCTTCCTTTGTCTCGCCATAAATAGGCATGCCAACCGAATCTATCTATTTTGACAGGGTTAAGTGCTAAAATGGAGCATGACTTTCCTTCTCATACTACCAAGCTTGGGCAACTAATAGACTTGTACTAATAGACTTTGCCCTATTGATTGACTTCATATCAGATCCATTAACCAGTGATACCCTTAGTTCTTCTAAGTGTTTTGCTTCTTGGGTGCTGTAAGGAGTCCATGAGATCATATATTCCTGATCCCCTCCCCCCCTTTTTTTTGCTTTTAGACCTCATCTACACTATACATTTAAAGAAGTATTATGCCACTTTAAACAATCATGGTTTCCTGCAAATAACCCTGGGAACTGTAGTTTGTTACTAGGAGAACCCCTTCTCCTCAAAGATCTACAGTTTCCAGAGTCCCCTGGGAAGAAGGATTGCTTATTAAACAATTGGAAATATTACTCTCTCACACACTGATTTATAGTGCAAGGCTTTCAGTGCCAAATCAGGAAATCCAGTAATGGATAGCCAATAGAGCATGTAGTTTGGCCCTAAGAGTATTTATTAATTTTGAGTGATTTATATAATCACTTCTCTCTAATTGTTGAGGAGACTTAATATAACCCTACCGTTTATTATGTGAGTGGTAAATATTAACTTACATGCCCTTATAAAATGTGTTAGCTCAGGTCAAGTTCCACTGGGTTAGAAGGTAGCAATCAAACATCGGCCTGAAAAGAATTTCACCAATACCAGGTAAGAACACACATTTTAAGTTTAGCTTTTGGGAGGGAAAAAAAAGATAATGTGCTGAGGAGCGTGGGTGGGAAAGAGAAAAAACATTTGACTGTTGCAAAGTACCATATGTCATTATGTGGATCTGATGTCTGGTTTGTATCACCAAGTATATAATTTTCAGTTTAAGTGTGTTTGATAGAGCTCTGAGGCAAATAAAATAAAATAAATTCATGAAGGTAATGGAACAGTAATAGTAATAATACAACCACAATGAACTGTGGAGTATATCATTTTTGGGCTTTATAAGCTCCCAGATTTATATTACATCCTAAAATATAGAGGCATTGTAATACTACTGTCAGCTATTAATAGGTCATGTTCTCCCTAAACAAAGAACTGTAATAGTGAAAGTAGTGAATGAACCAAGATATACCGTATTTTTTGCTCTATAAGACTCACTTTTTCCCTTCTAAAAAGTAAGGGGAAATGTGTGTGTGTCTTATGGAGCGAATGCAGGCTGCGCAGCTATCCCAGAAGCCAGAACAGGAAGAGGGATCGCTGCTTTTGCTGCGCAGCAATCCCTCTTGCTGTTCTGGCTTCTGAGATTCAGAATATATATATATATTTTCCTCCTCCAAACACTAGGTGCATCTTATGGTCTGGTGTGTTTGTTAGAGCGAAAAATACGGTAATTTTGTGTGTGCTGCAGAATCAGCTTTGAAGGTGGGTTATTTATTTATCTAGGAAATCTCATTACACATACATTTAACACAAGAAAATGAGTAATACAAGAAACTTAGATGGCTTTGAATTCACTTTGTCAGCTATACCATCAAGACAAATGCTAGGGCAGATTTCAGTGTGTTTATTTAAATATTTTATTATACTACCTTTCATAAAAATATCCCAAGGCAATTCACAAAAAAACAAAAAACAAAAAATACAACAACAACAACAAAAATAGGATAAACTCAATACGCAGGTATTAATAGCCAGCAAAGGTCTAGAATAAAAAGTATTTAGCAAGTGCTAAACACCCAAACACAGATGGCGCTGTGGGTTAAAGCCTCAGCGCCTAGGACTTGCCGATCGAAAGGTCGGCGGTTCGAATCCCTGCGGCGGGATGTGCTCCCGCTGCTCGGTCCCAGCGCCTGCCAACCTAGCAGTTCGAAAGCACCTCCGGGTGCAAGTAGATAAATAGGGACCGCTTACCAGCGGGAAGGTAAACGGCGTTTCCGTGTGCAGCTCTGGCTCGCCAGAGCAGCGATGTCACACTGGCCATGTGACCCGGAAGTGTCTCCGGACAGCGCTGGCCCCTGGCCTCTTAAGTGAGATGGGCGCACAACCCCAGAGTCTGTCAAGACTGGCCCATACGGGCAGGGGCAGGGGTACCTTTACCTTTACCTTTAAACACCCAAAACATGAGGTGTTTGCCTTATCTCTGAGAGGAAATCGTTCCATAGGCCACCACAACAAGAGGGACCTCTGCAGGTTGCAATGCAACCAGGAAGACCTCACTGGAAGATCTGAATGACCGGATATACGTACTGTTATTTATATTGGGATCTTAAAGGCACTTGAGGACAGTTTCTGACACCGGCCTATTTTAGCAGTTGCTTTTACCTTCAGGCCAAATTCCCTAAACCTCCATCCCAGCCAAATACACCCACAGCCCTGGAGAACCAATGGGTATAAGCTACCTCTGAAACTCAAAGCTCCTCTGGTTGTACTTCTGATTCCTTGGACAGTTTAGCCAATTTAAAAAAACCTACTTGTATCATGCTCTTCTGGTAAGATTTTTATATAGGGCAGCTTCTCAGACCAATTCATCCTCCGGCTCCTTTCTCCTTATCTTCACCAGATGCGTATTAATAACAGAGTATTAATATTCAGGCCTTAGCTTTTCTCCTCACACTACCTTCCTCAACTCCATCAAAGTTCAACTGTCCTTAACCAACAGTTAATGTCCAACCATAAAACTGCTGGACAATTGGAGTCTGCTGCCACCCAGACCAATCAGAAAGAAGTTACCTGACCAAGGAGCCGCCCAATAAATTCTCCCAGAGATCATCTCTCCCCCCAGAACCTATCACCAAGCAGCTACTGTTTATTATTATTATTATTATTATTATTATTATTATTATTATTATTATTATATTTGTATATAGTCTGTGTATACACACACACCTGTAGATCTCAATGTGGTTCACAACATCAAAATACAAGATAAAAACACAATAAAAACAACAACACAAACCAATAACACCCCTCCCCCACAAACATTTGAAAGGGTACGGGATGTTAATCAGCCCAAGGCCTGGTTGAAGAGGAACATTTTGCCTGGTGCCTAAAGGCGTATAATAGGCTTGCAACACACACAATAACGACACAAACATCAAACTTCGACAATCACAGAAGTCACATAACCATGGGGCTAATAATGACTCGTAAGCTACTTTGCAGTATTTCAGCACAAAAAGGGGAGTGTGGCAAAAGGAGGGATGCACTGAACAAACAAAGGTGCCCAGGTATTACTCACCTGCAGGAGTCTGGTGGCTGCTGCTACTTCTAGTAGCATTCTGGGGTGCCAGTGGTGAGCCAAAGATAGAGTATGTTCTCTACAGCATCTGATTAAAAAGAAAGAAAGAATTATTTAAGGAGTCTAGAGTCTTTTCTATGAACATAGCCCTAGAATTCGGAAATATGCCACCCATCTTCCAGCAATTTAAAAAAAGGCACACGCCTTCAAGATAAGGCATGCCTGATACTTCCTTTCCATAGTGCATGCTTTCTGCGATCCCCTGTATGGGACAGCTGCATATATTCCTGCATTACAGGGCGGCTGGACTAGATGACCCTCGGGGTCCCTTCCAACTCTCTCTAATTCTAACTTCGGGTTGGCACGCCCTGAAGAGGAGTGTGCTGCAGCAGCAACTCTGGAAAGGTGATGTGGAGGATTCAACATGGGCTGTGGTGGGGACAGGAGGATCAGGAATAAAAAAAAATGGAGAGTTCCTCACAATTCACAAGGTATAGCTTCTGGCTGAACAAGCTGCTCATTATTACTCATGAAGCTACAGGTGCTGCTTCCATTATTACATTTGCAACCTACCCCCCCCCCCCGTGATAGGAATTTTATGGTCTTAGATATATGGTAATGTTCATAAGTGTACCAACCAAGCATGTACATAGATCAACACGTACATAGATCAACGGAAGACCGACCTGGAACCATTTTGATTCCTAAACTAAGCAAATATTTTCTCTGCTAGGTGAAAGTGGGAAACCTCCCCATTGTCTCTTTCCTCACAAATCCTGTCTTAAGGGCAATTTTAAGATATGAATAGGGTGTGAACCTGTGAGGTGGCCCAGGAACTAAGTATTTATCATTACAAAAGACTAGCCAGGCTCCCCAGGAAATCCAAACAAGTAACCTGCCAGACAGGAGAAAAACAAGATTCAAATTTCTGTTTAGACCGCCTTTTCTGTGATGTAGGCGTGATGTATCTGAGGGGTGGTCTTAGGTTACACCCCTTCTGTGATGTATGTATGATGATTCTGGGGTGGTCTTGATCTACAGGGGGGCAATTTCAAAAGTCTTTATAAGGTTTTGCGCGCCATTTTTCTGGGTTCCTCCTCCTCTCCTGCGGGTGTTGCAACAGATCAATAAAGATCAATCTTACTAGCTGCTTTGCTTCTCAATATTCTCTGGTTGGCCTCTGTGATCTTCTCCTACCAATAGGGAACCTATGTAAGGACTCTATATGGGCTCTTGGATACCCCATAAGGGAAAGGGGCATTTTTTGTTTACAACACTGCGCCCCCCCCCTCCAGGCAAGGGTACAAAGATAACCACCTGCACCTTATTGACATTCTGCTTCAGGCCACGACCGTCGTCCTAACTGAGACCACCCCCACCCCGGCTGCGGCCAGCAACACACACAGGCAGACCTCGACGGCCCCCCCCCTCCACCCCAGGCTATGCGTTTTCAGCCCCTATCCCTCCTCCCCACGGCGAAAAAAGCCGTTACGCGTGGAGGCGAGCGCTTGCCTTCTGCAGCTTAGGCCGCGGCTGCCATAGCAACGGCGCCGACCAGCCTCCCGTCCCTGTCCCTCTCACCTCGCGCGAACTCGTGGACGAAGCGACTCGTGATTGGCCAGCTTGCCTCTCTGTGAGCAGCGGGAGGCCTTTCGGCGCGCGACAACGAGAGTGAACCGCGGCCGCTCTCTCTCATTGCAGGTAAGAGGCGGGGGCGGGGGGGGCGGCGTGAAAGAGAGGAGCCCGCTATTCATTGGAGGGTCGGGGGAGAAAGAGCCCGCCCCCGACGTTGCTCCCTGCGGCCGGGTTGGAAGGAAGGTGGTCCTGGCCACGTGCTCGCTCCCTCGCTCGCACCTGCAGGCTGTTTAATTTATTGGCACGCGGGCGGCCACGTTTTCCCCCTCTGGGACGTTTTGTCCAAATGTTTGTCGTGGCTTTTGCTTTCTAACCCACTCAGGTTTGCCCCACCCCCAAAATAAACCCCCCATCTTTTTACAGAAAAACAGTTCCCCCCCCCGTAAAACAATATTTGTAACAGAGTTTGCTAAAGCAAATCTTGTCAGAAATGAACGACGGATTTTTAAAAACCAGCTAAATGCAAAATATCTTTAAAGACCTTAGCCAACTTGTCTCAATTATATATTGCTTTATACATACTACATCGTGGTCAATTTCCACGTTATCTCTGCCGTTGTCGCATTTTGCCCTGATGCCGTGCAACAGCTGCATAAGAGGCAGAAAATCCATTAAGTACAGTTACTCCCTGTAATCTTCGTCCTCGTCATCATTGTTACTACGGTACTTTACACTGTATGCTGTTTTCTCAAGGAGATGTGCCCAAAGCAGCTTAGCAACACAGCAGTGCAACAACAGGAATGTGTATTAACCCAGCGTCGTTATTACAATACCTGCAAAACATTGTTGCAGCTTAGAATCAGATAATGAAACAAATTGTTCATGACGTACATTTTGCAGACTAGAGACCACCTCTTCAGTTGCATGGAAGGTTTTCTCAAGTTGGCAGGTGCACAAAGTTGGAGAGAGAATCTCAGTAAGCTCTGGACCTCATCTCCATTCTGTCTTGGGGTTATTTTTGTGTTCTTTCCTTTGTCTGTTGTATATATTGCTTCTCTCTTTATTGCATAACTGAAAATCTAATTTGAAAAACTAAAAAAAGATCCAGTAATAGTCACCTATTCATTCATTCAGTTTAATTCAAAACAGAGCACAGTTATTGAGCCCAGTGATGGGGGAAAGCTGCACTCCTGGAATTCTACTTGATTATGCATCTTCTAAAGCATAGAAATCCTATTGGACAAAGTGTAAAACCTAAACGCCTCTTGTGGTGACAGTGAATGAAGTCCAAGCATTTTGCACTTGTGATAAGCTGACAGCCACCATACATTTAGAGACAGCTGTCCAGTAATTAATTTTTTGCCAAGTGGACTACTAACCAGGCCTGTTGCTGCCCTGGTTTAAGTGTGGAGTGAAGATGAAAGAGGCATTTGGTGTCTCACTTGTTTTCCCCATGCCCTTGAGCGTAGTACACCCCAGAGGAGGGGTAGTAGATCTTCCTAAATATGTTTTGTGTGCATGAGCATCCCTCTGTTACCACAGTTCCACTGGTCTGGTGGTCAATATGATACAAAGCTTGTCTATTTAAATTATTTGTTTTACTTTTTCATAGGCATTTCTAAAATGAAGAAACTTCTGCTGGTTGATGTTGATTGTGGTGTTGATGATGCTCAAGCTATTATGATGGCCCTGGCATCTCCCAATGTCGAAGTCCTGGGGATTACTTGCTGTTATGGAAACAGCATCTTGGAAAATATATGTAAAAATGTACTTCGTGTGTTACATATTTGTAACAAGCTTGAGGTAATCTGTTCCTGCTGAATAATCTTTCAAACAAATTTTGCATTATGGTGTCATGATGTAGTATTCATAAACAGATAACTTGATCTTATGCATACTGTACTTGCTTCCAAGTAGTGTCTAATTTTTACACATAATGGCAATCACTGAGAACATTTGGTTGAGTCAACTGGCTTCAACTAGAAGCCACACATTGAATTTTCCTGGTCCCATGGTGTAGAATACTCTTCCACCAGAGAGTCAGTAAACATCTGCTGCTAATTTTCAGGTCTCTCTTGAAAACCTTTTTATGCTGGCAGGCCTCTTCAGGCGATTAAACTTTTTCAAGATGAATCAGTCAATTTATGATTATTCTGCATTGTTTTATTATAGTTTCTTGTGGTTGTTGTTTTTTTGTTGCCATATAAATTGTTGCACACTGCCTTGATATTTTATATGAACGGGTGGTTTATCAGTATTATTATTCATAAATAAATAAATGTGGTTGCATCTGTGATCTTAAAGATTGCAGCTGCTTCTCTTAATGGTTTACTGCCTTCTATTAATAGTGATCCATGTGGCTATTACAAAAACATGCATGACTACCTGGATGTGGGTAGCTCTGTATTTCATTGTTTGCAGTGGACGTTATTACCAAGTAAATGTGATCAGGGTTTCAGTTTAAGGAGGCATCCTTAATGTACTTACTTTGTTCCATCCCATTAAAATTAATGGAGCTTGTTTGCAACAGAATTTTAAGATTTTAAACGTGATTAGGATTGTGGTACAGAAAGTAAACAGAAGTGGTCATCATGAGCAGGGGAGTTCTGTGCATCAGTTCCCTAAACGTAAGACAGGAGACATATGTTCCTTTCCACGGATTACACTTGGATTCAAGATTAGCTCTTGTCATTCCTTCTGTTCTGAAGTAAAGTGGGCTTCCAATATGAGAAGGATTAAAAAACAACAACAACCCCTTAGATACTTATTTCCCTAGTCTGATATAAAGATAGATCTCAGTTGCGTAAAAAAGAAAAGAAAAATGCATGTGGGTAAAGGCAAAGAATGAATGCTAATAATTGTGCATGACAGTAAGATCTAATTAAGCCTTGTCAAAGAAAATGCAAAAGGGTCTTATCATCATTTAGTTACTATTGATTTGTTTTAAAAAACTCTGGATGCTTGCATGAGATCTCGTAGGAGACCAGACAGCCCCACAATATCCCAGAACTGGCATGCCAAGAGGGCCTTCCCACCCCGCAGCAAGGCAGAGAACTTAAAAGCTCTTTTTGCATATGGTCCACTTGGGATACAGGTGTGACCTCTGCCCTAAGCTCTCTGCCTTGCTTGCGGGGGGGGGGGGGAAGGCCTGCTCAGCTTGTCAGCTCTGGAAGGCTAGGGATGCTCTCACAGGAGCAGTTCTAAGATGACAGTTTGAGTATTCGTGTTTTTGCTTATATGGAACCCCTCACATAATATGTAATCGTATTTTGTGTGTGTGTGTGTGTAAAATTGACACCTGTAACTGTATAATTTGTAGTACAGCATTCACAGGCAAGACTGAAGCAGGTTTGGATAAGAACAGATAAAAGTTTATTAATCCATAAGAAATGATGGGATAGATGCAGGATAGATATGGATTGTGGCTGATGTCGTGTGTACACCACTTTCCAAACTCACAGTGGAGCACACTGGATGCAGAGTAAATGGGAGTGTGTACACAGCCTTAGTCACAGTTTGGCCTAAGCCCAACTCCTGCAGATTAACTAGTTGGCAATAAAAGCTATTTGACATCTGTATTTCATTTTGACGGCATCAATGGTTTTTGTCTTAAAATTAAAATCACATGGTTGTCATATCTTGCATAGATTCCAGTTTATCCTGGTGCCTCATCTCCGATACTTGGTGGACCTGTGGAAGGGGCAGATTATCATGGAAAAGATGGACTGGGTGATGTTCCAGATCCCAACGCTCCAGGATTAGAGCTTCTGCAGGAAGAACATGCTGTGGTTGCAATGTTAAGAATAGTCAATGAACGACCGGGTCAGGTGAAATGATATAAAATTCATTCAGCTCCTCCCTAGTGTATTTTACTATTCAAAGTAGACATGGATCCAAAAGCATGTGGATACATATAAAAAGTTAGCAGGATCCTTTCCAGAGGGCAGTTGGCGGTTGATCACTCTGTGTGAGAGGTGATCATCTAGTCAGAGCACACTCTGATATCTTTTAAATATTTTCTCTCTCTCATATATCAGTGCTTTGGGGGTTTAGCTTCTCTAAAGTTCCTTGGTCTTCATAACCCTTTCAAAAATAAAAATAAAATTGCCCCTTACAGATTGAGTGAACTGCACTGTTTCCCATCACATTTCATTTCTGCACAACACACTGGTTTCCTTAAATTCAATTAACTATGTTTTAAATGCTGTACTCTTATCCACTTCCCTTCTTTAATAGTTCCTGTACTGTATTTTGTAGGTGAATAATGAAAGTTTCTCTCCTGGTACAAATAGCAATGGGGTGATCTTGGTCAGAATTGCAGTGGGAGGGAAATGATTAAACACTCCCTTCCCACCTTCCTGCTGTCCTACTCAGGTCCCCTTGCCCCTTCCGTGGCTGATATTTACAGTTTTAGAATATATATACCGGTATATATGTGTGTGTTAGTGACAGATCTAGTTTGGTTCTAAGAATCATCCCGGTGGGTGAAGATGGGCCAAGAGGAAATGGATTTTATTCGGTAAGGAGAGGAAAGTAGTACAGGGGTGCAGGTATTGGTGCTGTGGGTGGGTAAGAAATGGCTGGAGGAAAGAGACTACTGTATATGGCTCTGCAGGGAAAAGCATACATAATAAATTTAGCACAGGGGCTGTATAGTGGTGGACATGTGGACTTACTAAAAGGAGTTTCGATAGTATTTTGCTCCTTCTGTCACCAATGCTTCTGCAATGATGACGATTGTTTGTATAATTTGTGTACAGCTTAAAGGTAAAGGGACCCCTGACCATTAGGGCCAGTCCTGGCCGACTCTGAGGTTGCGGCGCTCATCTCGCTTTACTGGCCGAGGGAGCCGATGTACAGCTTCCGGGTCATGTGGCCAGCATGACTAAGCAGCTTCTGGCACGGAAACGCTGTTTACCTTCCTGCCGGAGCGGTATCTATTTATCTACTTGCACTTGGACGTGCTTTTGAACTGCTAGGTGGGCAGGAGCAGGGACCGAGCAACGGGAGCTCACCCCGTCGTGGGGATTTGAACCACCAACCTTCTGATCGGCAAGCCCTAGGCTCTGTGGTTTAATCCACAGCGCTACCCACATCCCATTTGTGTACAGCTTAGTATTTCCTCAGAAATACAACCCTAACCCCTCCCTTGGAGCCCCAGCTGTGTTGTTATTGCTAGGGAAAATAATGCTGCTAATAGTGCTTAACATAGTGGGCTTTTCAAGTGTTCAGTGCATTTAGCAGGCATGAACTCATCTCCGGCTTCTGTGGCAGAAGAGGGTGGTGGCCTCATGTTGTGGAAGAGCGAGATTTCCCATCCGTGCCATAGCAATGATACTTCATGGGAACTGTAGCTCCATACAGAGACCTGATCGTGCAGACTTCCTTCAAAACGGGGAAGAATTATGCAAACAAGGTGCTCTGTGTCATCAGGCATTGACATGGGGTGGCTGATTCTCCTTAAAATTTAACACTGGTCATAACAGCGTCTTATGTGCATTTGAGATCATGGGCGTGTGCTGTTTGAACTGGGGATTTCTCAACTCATAGTTCCTTATTTGGTATTATTATACGGTTGTCAGCTGCCCAGAAAAAGATATAGCCCTGACCAGGTCTTTTTCCTGGAGCTCAGCGGGGAATATTTAACTACAGAGGGGTTGTCAACACAAGACAGCACAACTATTAAATAAGTCACTTCAATGAATTGTTGTGTATGTTTTATAGGTTTCTCTAGTTGCTACGGGTCCCTTGACCAATTTAGCGCTGGCCGTGAAAATGGACCCAACATTTCCTAAGAAACTTAAAAATGTGTTCATCATGGGAGGAAATACGGAAGGTAAATCAAGAGGGCTTGTTAGGCATGTTTGTATGTAATTGTTTTATCTCTTAATATTTCACAAGTGAGCTGCTTTTTAAAGAATATTCTTGCCTGCAGAACACTGTGTTTCAGTGTTTTGCAACAACAAGTTAAGTTGAGTCATCATTCAAGTACTTATTTTGTCTTAGTTGTTACCTTGATGGTTCAGCAACTGAATTTGCAAGAAATCCTCCTGATTATTCCTGAAGACAGCATACTTTTCTTTTGTGTGGGAATTTTGTTGCCTACTTTGGAGACATTTGAAACAACTAAGCATTAGTCTATACTTCCAGTTGTTCCATTCCTAGAAAGCATGGGTCCAAGCTGTTTCCCATGTGTCCCTTGTTTTCTCCACGTGGGGTCTCAGTGGTTTTGCATTTGCCTTGCAGCTTCCCCATGGAAAACATGCTCTTTTTAAAAAATAGGGCATTAGAGACTCCTCCAAGTGTGATTGTGCTCCTTCCGGTATCTGAATGCAGGAAATGTAGCTCCAAAGGAAATCGCTGGGTCTCCCTGCCTTGGAGTGTCAGTTTGTTTCCTGCCTTTGCTTGAAGCAGACCATTCCACCACATGAATTCCACATTCTTCCAGCCTCTTCTGTCTCTCTGACTGTGCCTTTTTAAGATTGGTGCAGTTTATGAGTTTGTATGGGCTTTTTGTTCACATATGACAATGTACATGTTTGGCGGCGGGGGTGGAATTGTCCTGCACCTGTGGCAAATAACAAAGAGCTGTTGTGAAGGAAGCAGCTGTTAGAAACTGAACGAATTGTCCCACAGAAAGCTAAAGTAGCTCTTTTTTTGTTTCTATTAGCCAGAGGAAATACTACAGTCTGTGGAGAATTCAATTTTGCAACAGACCCAGAAGCTGCTTACATTGTCTTAAATGAGTACACCTGCCCAACTTACATTGCATCATGGGAGTTCACATGTTCCTGCCCACTATCCTGGGTAAGGTATTAATGATCTGTTAATATCTAGGCAAGTGTTTCAGCTTGATCACGTGGCAGCAATCCTATATGTAGTTACCTGGAAGTAAGCCCCATTGAACTCAATGGTTCTCATTTCTGAGTAGACATGTATAGGATTGCATCTGGGTTGTATCCAGCATTAGTCCTGTTTAGAATAGACCCACTGAAATGAGTGACCATGAGTAACTTAGGTCCATCAATTTCAATGGGTCTGCCCTGAATGTGACTTAGTTGGTAACTGATTTTTAAAAAAATAAATTGAATATGACAAGTCTATTTTATATAAAGAACTCTTTCATCCTCATGACTATATACCCATCGGGAGCTAAAATGATTAATTCTTGCCACTGTGAATTCCCTGTGGAACATTACTGATGTCAAGGTCAATAATGTTTATTCTGGAGTTTTTACTTAACTTTTTATGCAGTTGAATAGTTCTCTTTTTTAAAAAAAATCCCAAACTGTTATTTACTTTGCAGGAATTCTACCATGAATGGGTTAACCAGAAAACTGAGAAAGCTATGTTCATGAAGAAAATATTTTCTCATTCTTTTGAATTCTCAAAAATCTTGGGGGAAAATCCAGGTGAAAAAGAATGGCGGTCAGGGTTTGTTCCATGTGATTCCTACGCTATGGCAGCTGCCATCGAAGAGAATTTTGTAACAGAATACACAGCAATTGGTGTAAGTGTTGAGCTCAAAGGTTCACTAACAAGAGGAATGATGGTAGTGGACTGGAGTAACAAACTGAACAAGGAGAACAAAGCTTTCATAATGAAAAATTGTGATTTAGGGAAGTTCCAGTCACTTCTGCTAGCTGCTTTAAAATAATAATAATATTTTGTATTGTTATAAGGACTTACTGAAGTTCCTTCCTCAAGCATACATATAATGGGCATCCTGATCTCTGGTGTTGCTATCCAATCAGGTTTGTGTTGCAATACCTAAAATTACATTGCGGTTGTTGATTTTTTATTTTTTTAAAAAACACACCAATCAAGTGGTATATTAATTATATGGGGGGGAAAACCAGAAGCCACATCACAAAGGGGTTTTCAGCCTCCTTTACTAGCACAGAACATATAGCTGGAAGAGGGTGAAAGATACCCATCCTCTGGGAGTCCCAAGATTTGGCTCTAAAATAGCTCATTTCATGACACTGGCCTCCATTTGAAGAGTGAGCTGATGGCATAATGCAGGGAGCTAAGCCAGTTGCATAGCCAGAGCAATATTAGGTTGGTAGGCATCAACACTGCTGCCATTTGTATTGCCTCTATTGCTGAAAAAAATCTTGTGAAAGGTCCAAATTGAACTTGCACCACTGAGAGAGAATCCATAGGACTTAAGACATCTCGCGAGTTTTACCTCAGAACGTTAAAAACCCATGTTGTCTGGTAGACTGAAATAGATGCTTAGTTATTTAATATTGACTTATCTGCAAAGAACGGGCAAAAATTCTATTAGGGAGTAGTGAAATTAGTATACACACGTTGAGCACAATCTAGAGAAAAACAAGCATGGTTTTAGAATTACTTTCACGGAATAAATTTGCCATTAGATCCAATAATGTTTACGTTAACTTTCAGAAAGCACACACCAATTATTTTACACAAGATTTTTGTGTGTAATAGCCACATAGAATAAACTACGTGAAATGCTGGAAAGTTTTGTTAATTTAGAAGCACAAGGGGGAAATAAATTACATGAATATGCTACATCAGCATTGACAGAAGGAAAGTACAGTCATACCTAGGGTTACAGATGCTTCAGGTTGCGTTTTTTCGGTTTGCGGACCACCGAAACCCGGAAGTACTGGAATTGCTCTTTGCGCATGCACAGATGCGCCGCTGCAGGTTGCACACACTGCGGGTTGTAAGCGTGCATCCCGCACGGATCACGTTCGCCATCCGAGCGTCCACTGTAATGCTGTAATCATTATGTTCATGTGTACAGAATTATTTGAATCAGTTAAATTAATAAACCACATCTACAGATCTGATTAATAGAGTCAATTTATTGTAGAAAATATTGAACTAAGTCTGTATATGCGTGTGTGTTCATGCACATACACACACACACATTTTAAAACATTTAATAAAATACTATTTAAAAAATTGAAAAGTGCACTCCACTTTCTCTAGATTGTACCTGTGAATCATAATAACTCTGCTAGCTTTTGTGGCATTTGCTCGGGGCAAGACGCAAGAACGACGAGATAGAGGCATGTGTACCAAGTATTTTGATAACTTGCTGTAGGTTCTTAGAAGTTCTGTTGGGTCAGACTGGAGTGGAAACAATGTGCACTAAGTTCTAGGAGGAATCGGATCCTGGAGCAGATGGTGTCTTTTCTAGTCATTCCTCAAAGGGAACTCTGCCTTTGGCCTAAACCCAATAGTTATCTACTGTACATGAGATTCATAGGAAAGTGATGGCACCCTTGCTGTCCCTTCATCCCACTGTGATATGGCCAGAATCTTTAATATCAATTCATTTCTACACCCATGTAGTCTTATACATATTTCTCTTGAGTACTGAAGGATGCTGTTTACCATTCTGCAAACTTTTAAAGATATAATTATATAAATTAACATCATTACACTCCATTACTCCTTGAATGGCAAAGTAGCCAGTTTTAAAAACCACCATGGGGGAATTGGGGGAAAGGAGTAATGCTTTGCAGAAAACCCTTCCCTTCCACCCTCCAAAATAGTCGCCTATTAGTACAGTGTAAGTAATTTTCTTACTAAATTTATATTTTCCCCAAAACCTTGTTTTAAAGACTTGCTATTTCAAAGAAATTGGTTACAGACTACCTTGTATCTAACAATGAATACAATTTGGCCAGAAGGTGGTGCTGCCGATCTACAACTGCAGCTTTGGAAAATGAACTGTAGCTTAGCAGCAAAGCGTTCCACGTTCAATACCTGGTATCTCTGAGTAAATCTGGAAAAAGATTCTGGTCTGAAACAATGGAGACTCACTGCCAGTCAGTGTAGAGAACACTCTGCTAGATTGATGGATGACCCGACTCTCAACAAGGCAGCTTCCTTAGTTCCCCAAAACCAGTCCCTTATGGCACAGAAAATTGAGTCTTATTTCTAAATCAGGAAAAAGGAGGGAAGAATGTTACGTTGCAGCATTTATTGTAAAACCTGTCGACCTTGCAATATTGTTTCCATTGCCAGCTCATTTTGGGTTGTTTTCCCTGCACAGAAAGGACACTGCAGGGGAGTTTATATGGTTCATTGCGAAGTAGTTTCAAGATAGCACTTCAGCAGCAAAATATTGTCATTGTACGCTTTAGTCTCACTGTTTCGCCACACTTCCCTAGGCAGTGAAAAGCTCCAGGGGCAGCACTATCCAGGGGCTGGCTTTACTTGGAGATCACTACGTTTTGTAATATTTGATGTATAAATGAAGAAGCAGAGCGTTCATACAAGCAGCAAATCCACTGTCCCATTTCAGACTTCCAGAGTGAGGCACCCCAAGATGCTTCAGCAATTTGCCTTTTGTCACTTGCATTTATGTTTCTTTCCTTCCTTTTTCTCTCTCTTCCTCTCAGCCCTACCCATCAGAGCCACTCCCAGCAGGG
Source organism: Podarcis melisellensis (assembly GCF_964234715.1). Classification (NCBI taxonomy): domain Eukaryota; kingdom Metazoa; phylum Chordata; class Lepidosauria; order Squamata; family Lacertidae; genus Podarcis; species Podarcis melisellensis. Next base: position 31,810,797 of record NC_138531.1, read on the forward strand.
AAAGGGAGAGAAAAAACGATGTTACCTCCCTAGTCCCATTCGTCCCTCCCATTCAGAGCACTCAAGGAAGATCTTCAGCTACTTTCTAGCCTGTTAGCTGAGGAAGGAATCATTAACCACCCACCTCAAATCATTAGCCTTCCTTCAACTTGTCTCAGGACTGTTAGGACAAACCAAAATACGAAAGTAGTGGGCAAGCTTTCAAGTTTTCCTGAAAGCTGGATGGAGAGAGAAGAGAGGGAAAACAACAGCACCAACCAGGCTGGACATCATATTATTATTATTATTATTATTATTATTATTATTATTATTATTATTAAGCCGGGATAGCTCAGGCAATAGAGCATGACACTCTTAATCTCAGGGTTCATGGGTTCAAGTCCCAAGTTGGACAAAAGATTCCTGTGTTGCAGGGGGTCAGACTAGATGATCCTCAGGGTCCCTTTCAACTACAGTTCTATGAGTCTATACCACCCTTCATCCAAAGATCATGGATACACACACACACACACACACACACACACCCAAAACATGTAACATTATAGCAAACGAAAACAATACACACCCCCCCCCGTTAGAAAACTATAGATTATTTAATTAGCCAAAGGCCTGGGAGGAGAAGAATGTTTTTGCCTGGCACCTAAAGATATGTAACAAAGGTGCCAGGCGAGCCTCCTTGGGAATTACAGGTAACGAAAGGAGAGAAAGAACAAAACCAAAACAAATTGTCATGCTTTACCATCAGAACCACAGCATGCCAGGTAATCTTTCTAACTGTGTAAAGCTTGACTTGCAGCAACCTGGACTAAACAAGAAGCATGACAAAATACCTCCCCTGGACCAAGCTGCTAAGTGAAATAATAGAGATAAATTCAGAAACATATTGCACATTTACATGTGCTTTACTTGCCATTCCCAGCTGCAGTCTTGCCCCAAGTTGCTTTTCTCATACTTTTACCATCAGCTGCATACATGTCTCAAGAGCACAGCGTAACTGTAGGAACAACCTTAGAATTATTGTGCTTCCAAAGAGTTGACGCCAGCATGCCAAGTAATGGCCTTTCTGCAGCCTGACAAATTGCTTGCTTGTAACTAAGTGCCTCTGTCACTGGAATCCACTTTGGAGTCTGCATTTGGCTGTGCCGCCTTCTTCCAGGCATAAAGGCACTGCCATCATACTTGCTAATGCACTAATACTAAACTTATTAACACCTGGTGTTTTACTGCTGGCCGTATTAACACACCACCAGTTCTAAAATGTCTAACTGAGATGACTAAGTGCAGACACATACAGAAAGCAGGAAGGAGCAGCCCCTGCTTCTAGTGAGACTAGACGCATTGCATGCATATGGAGTCATGTTTTGCTAATGCAATTCCACAAGCAGAACAGCAGAATGAAAAAATGGTGGCTGTGTTCATTACTCGATGCCTGCTTTAAACGTACATGCTCTATACTGCAATGAACTAATGTTGCCATAGTGAGTACACTTAATTCTCAGGCAGCAATTGGCTGAGTTCAAAGGGATGAGACAGGCAGGTGGAGGGGTAAAATAACAGACCGAGGAACACAGAAGATTCCAGGAAAAGGACATGACACAGAAGAATGGCATGAAGAGAGAAAGTCAGGAGGAGAAGGTATAACAATGAGCAGAAATGAGATGTGAAGAAGCGAGGGAGCCTTAAATCGGCACACTGATAGGCTATCAGCCAAAATGAAGGCCTCTGGTTTGCTTATAAAACGACACTTTGCTTAGTAAATATTATCCTTACATTCTTCAAGGCAGAAAAACTATATAGCCCTAATCTTTAAAACCAGTGTTTAAAGGTTGGATCTCCATGTGTGTGCCATCAATGCAGGTACTTGCACCTGCCCCCTTCATCCTTCCTAAAGAGTAAGTTAATGAAAATTAGATACAGTATGGATAATGAGATATTTTGTCCCATACAAGTCATTCTTAATTATCAGGTCTCATATACATTATTCTATATGCCAGATTCATTGTAAATAACAAGTTCAATTACCCTGGAGAATTCCACACGCTTGTATTTGTAGCAAAAAGGTGTTCCAGTTCAGTTTTCAGATTACCTTAAAATGCTTCCAGCTGGGCAAGGCTCCTCGGGAAAATATTAAATTTGTACAGTGGACTCTCCAGATACGAACTTAATTCGTTCCGGGGATCCTTACATACCCCGAAAAGTCTGCAACACGAGGCGCTGCTTCTGCGCATGCATGCGTGGCGAAACCCAGAAGAATACACTTCCAGGTTTGCCGCGTTCGCAACCCAAAAGTTATGTTACCCGAAGGTAATGTAACCCGAGGGTCCACTGTACTCCAAATGGCATAAAGAATGCTCCCAGAAACTTCATGTGTGAAAGTTTATTCTAGAAGATAAACTCTCTTCTCTTCTTCACTTAAATCAGTTCTTTATTCATCTATCGATATCTATACTGTCTCAGTTAGGACAGGATATCCAGAATTTTAACATAATTAAACCTGTGATCTTGCATGTGATTTTGATTGTGCTGTGATAGCTCAGTCAACAGAACATGGGACTCTCAACCTTCATGGTCATGGGTTCGAGCCCGTTGGCAAAAAAAATTCCTGCACTGCAGAGGGTTAGACTAGATGACTCTCGTGGTTCCTTACAATTCTACAGTTCTATGATTCTGCTCTGTGCAGAATGCATCACTTTGGAAGGACAAAGGATTGGACTGTGTGGTGTGTGTAAAAAGAGGATACATCTACAGTTTTTCTTTGGTGACTCAGCAGCAGACTAGATGTGCTGCAACAGCTGTCACCAAGCCTACTGCCAGCAAACACACTGTAGCTGCCATTTAGTTTGCATGGCATGGCTATTTTTATACAATGTTTTCCTGTGCTGCTGACGTTCACAGGGACTAGAGTTCACCATAGTCCAACTGTTTTTGTAACAAATGTGCTTAAGGTGGACTGTTGTTCCCATGAACAAAACTTCCAAAGCCTGTCCTGAAATGCCACTAATGATTAGCACGTATATTAAAACTTTTCTAGAAAGGCTGTCAAATCTTTGAAAATTCAAACATTCCACAGAAGCACATACGGCAGAAATGAAAAAAAGCATTATTTTATTTTTCAAGTACAACTTGAAGTTGTATTGGTAAGAAAAGCACAAGGAATCTTTTTTTTTTCATCCACAAGTATTGGCTATGCACATTTCAGTTCAACTTAAAAATGCATTCAGGTTTACAAATGTACAAACAGCACATAAAATGTATAGTTTGAACAGTATGCGCATACATTTGCTCCTAAGGTTTTTACATTCGTAGAGCCTTTAACAAAGAGAGCCTTATTTTTTAAAAAAATACTCTGCATTTTTAGCACAAGGTGCTCTTAAAAATTATGTTTGAGAGCATAATACTGGGGGGAAATTAAAAACCAAGCACGGTAGTTAAAAATCACTGCATTTTGGAAATTGCCAAGTGTTTAAAAAACAGAATGGGCAGTTGGTAAAAAAAAGAAAAAAAGAATATCGTCTTATGGGATTTTTTAACCCACATCCAAACTTTTCCAAGCTGATCAGTAATTTTATACTACCATAATCTCAAGACAGACTTTAAAGTGATGAATGTATGACTAGATTGTAACCATGTTGGGGTCTGAATAGGAATGGCAGCAAACTGCAAATTATGTTCCAGGCATATTACAGAATTTACCATGATCCAATCTGGACAACAGTCCCTTTGTTCTTAATTTCCGTTTTCAGGTGGGTAATGCACATTAGGCCAAGGATCTGAGCTTCTTCTCCCGATTGCAGGGCTCCAAATTAGCCAAGGGTTATATGCTTGTCCCAAGTCTTCAGGATTGCTAACAATTGGGGCAGCAGCAGCTGGTGGAGGAGTGTTTTCACTCCCAAGATCAATACCTGGCAACGTGTTAGCTGGAGTGTTGAAAGGAAGGCTACTGTTCAAATTACTTGACCAAATGGAACTGCTGAACGGAGTGGTGGTGGTAGACCACAGGCCGCTTGGGTTCCCAAGGATAGACTATATTAATAAAAAACAAAATAAGGACAAGAGCTATGACACACAAGTATTCAATACTACCAGGAAAAAGTGAGCACCATATGGAGTAATATACATACATACATACATACATACATACATACATACACACACACACACACACACACATATTCATATACTTACTGAAGTGGTGTGAGTTGGGGATCCTGAACTTGTGGGCCAGGGAGGTATCAGATCTGTAGCTGAGGAGTCCCAGATGGATGAAGGAACATTACTAAGCTCAGTCCAGTTTCGTTGAACATCTGGACTATAAACAGACTGTGACAGCCCAAGCTTGCTGAAAACTTCTAAGTTGAGGAAATGGAGAATAAGACAAAACATCCATGTTACATTCTGTCTTGCAAAACCTATGCACAATATTATTTTTCATAGATGAAATCAACAGCTATACACACACAAACATGGAAGCAGAAGACTGCATATCCTGCCCTAGTCAAGGCTAAGCCAACTTCTGGCTTAGTATGTTCTCTGAATGCAGGCTTATGAGCTCTTCAGACTAAGTGCAAGACTAATTGGGAGAGGGCTTAAGGATGATCCCAGCTTTGGAAAACATGCAAAGCCAAACTTTGTGTTGGCTCAGCACAGTGTGGCAGCAAAAAGGGCCAGGAAGAAGTAAGGCAGCTGCAAATTCATATTAGGGGCCCATATATTCGTGCATTCATGCTGAGCCAGCATTTGGCTTAGCCTGATTTGCAAGCCAGAACACAAGTGCTAAACAGCACAACTAAGTGAGAAAGAGCTGCCCATACAGCAATCCAGTTGAATGACCCAGTGTTTGCTCCGACCTTTTATGTGAAAGACTGCCATTACTAGATCATTGTGGTGCTGTGCCTTCTCTGTTTCTTGCTCTGAGCAACCATATCTGAGGAATAATTCTTTTAATAGGAGAGCTTCCTTTGAACATTTTTAAACACTAGCTGCCCCAACAAAGCTTACTGATTTTATGGTGTTTTGTTTTGTTTTTGCTGTTCTGTGGGACCAGACTCTATAAACTCAAATATACAATTCTTGGGACAAACACTGAACTTTGACATCTGTTACAGAAAAGTCCCCCTAACCATTTCATAAATCTCCATGCTTTATTTGCTGAGAGGTTTTATTTCCCACAACAATTTGGAGATTATATATTGAGGCATAGTTTCCCATTGATCATGTTCCTCCTATTTTATCATTGCCCCACCTTTGATCTCTTTGATCATCAGACCTCTGATGCGGGTGGTGAGTAAAGCCCTGCTCTTTTCTCCCCTTGGGGAGAGGACACCTACATCTCCCTCCATTATGTTGACCTCTAAAGCAGCCTGATGCACAGTCAACCCACTGGGAAGTTCCTCACCTGACTCTCCACTGTTTGCATGGTAACTGACAGATAGCTCAATCAATAAAACTGAAATAAATTGGCATGCCACTAGAATCTGGCTTCTATCTATCTATCTATCTATCTATCTATCTATCTATCTATCTATCATCTATCTATCTATCTATCTATCTATCTATCTATCTATCTATCTCAAACATAAATACACCCACCCACCCACTCCTGGTATATTGAAGTGTGTGATTATTTATGTAATTAAGAAAAAAATAGTGTTTTTTGTTAAAAGAAAAGGTATCTTTAATATTTTCTGTCATTCTTTATTTTCCAAGGCATAACACTGCCAAAAACATCTTCAAAGGAAGTGAGCCTTATTACAATAGGAAAGATTGGCCAGGGTAGCCAATTGAGAAATATGGCATATTGTTCTGTTCCTTTTTTTAACTACTGTAACATGCAACTTACCTCCAGTTAAGTTAAAGGAGTTTCCAAATGCTGAGAAGGAATTGAGGGGTGTGAAATCCGGGCTGCTAGGATTGCTTATAGGACTCCACAAACCAGAACTAAGTGTAGCAGAGGAGAAGAGGTTTTCATTAATAAGGTCACTTCAGTGTGAAGACCACCAAAACACAACCAAATATCATATGGACAACAAATAATGATTTTAACTTCCTGTCAATTTGACAAAAAATGCCAAGGGTGAATTCCCGAAATTGATTATTCAGGTATGTGCCAGTAACTAAATTGTCATTTTTTTTAATGCCCACACAACTGAGAAGTGTACACTTGGTCCCCAGCTTTCAGCATCTTATGAGAAGGGGAAATGTTGGATTTCAGTTTTGTTGTTTTATTGTCAAAATACAAACATGCTATGCTATGCTAAACAGCCAGCATCCAAATTTTAAAACAATTTTTTAAAAATAAAAAAATAACATGAAACAGAAGGGTTTTTTTGATAGGCAAATTATGAAGTGAGGATTTTTATATGTGCAAAGTATAGGGTTTTTAATAGACATATTCTTCTAACTGGGGTGCAAGAGGGAAAGCTGCTTTTTTACCCTATCCACCATTGTTGAGCCTCTGTTTCCAAAGGATTAATTCAAGTTACCTGTCAGAGCCGTCACTGTCAACGGTTGTGTGTGAAACATTCATACAGCCAGATGCCTCGCTCTTCATTGGTGAAGGTTTTGCTAGGCCACTGCCACCTGTAACAATGGAGTTTAAATGAGAATAGGAAGATAGCAGAACAATCAGACCCTCAAATAGCCATAGCTTTTTGATTCCTGTGTTTTACCTGGGCTCTTGTCATAACCAGCAGCTACAGCAGCAAATGTAGGGTTTCCATTCCTGCCAGGGAGAGAAGCTGTCTTTGCCACCTTATGTTTGGCACCACTGAGCACCTTGCTTTTCGGTTCACTGAAAGAAAACAAGGAGGGGGAGGGATGTGGTGTTCTTTAGAGCTTACCTGAACTGGATTTTGCCATGAAGTTAATATGCTATGGTTTGGATATTTCAAGGCAGTGATCTAACATCACCTGTTGCCTTGTTTGAGGAGTTGTTGTTGTTGTTATTAACTAAATTTGTATACTGTCCTATACCCACAGGTCTCAGGGTGGTTACAACATAAAATCAGAATATAAAAATACAAAATACATAGTAAAATCAAAAACAAAAATAACCCAATAAAGCCTCCCTACCCAACACATTTTAAAAAGGCATTTGATGTCAATCAGCCAAAGGTCCAGTTAAAGAGGAACAAATCTGTGAATTATGGGCTTAGTACCAATCTGGTGATTTGGATACAGCCTAACTAAGGGCTGACACAGATATTGTGTCCTGAAACTTGTTTTTCTTTTAGTTTTTGAATAAGAAAACATCCACATTTTTTATTCACCACTTCTGACACTAAAACCATGCTGAGATGTGTATGCAGTGAGCTAGGATTGCTTCTACTACTGATGAGAGTATGTATCTCTCAGCATATCAAGAGAGTCTTACCCTCATCCTAATTCATTTTGTTTGTTGCCTTTGCTCCTGTCTGCTGTTCAGACCCAGGTTTGGATCTTGGCCCCCTACAGAAGTTATACAGAAAACTGGACCTTGGGCTCATCGCAATAGATTGTGTCATAAACTAGGAAGGAAAGAAGTTAAAAACTCATTTTTGTTGAAAGTTGGAACTGAAAATGGTAATGCAGCTAAATAAATAAAAAAATGGCACAAGTTTCTTGCCTTCAGATGTTGAGCTTGGTTATGCAGTGAGCACCTGAACTTACCTGCAGTTGTTCACAATACTGCTATAAGTGCTTCGGGGCACAAAGGCCAATGATGCAGGGGGTGGAGATGGCGAGGCAGGAGTTGGTGAGGTCTGTCGTTGTTTCAAGAAAGCATCTGCACTAAGGGTTTGTAGGGACAGCTTATAAAGGTTGTCAGTAGCTGGGAACCAGAAGAAGAGATATCTTATTTTTGTTACTTCATTGTACAAAGAAACAGTTACTTGTGGTCTTGAAACAGTTACTTGTGGTTTTATCCAGTGCTGCGCCAGGAGTTCTGCTGGTACAATGGGACTTCCATTTCCATCCCCTACAAAAACACACACCCTGCTTTGGAGGGGGTCCCCTCCTCTCCTGGAAATGATTTCGAGTGTGTGTGCAGCTGAAGGGGGCAGGAGAGGAGGATGAGGGCGTTGCAGCACTGGATATGCCTCACGAACTTTTAAAATAAATAAATAAATCAGTCACAAATTAAATCTCCCACCAGGAGAGCAGATTTTAATAGTGTTAACTTATTCCAAGTTTGATAATGTTTCAGGCAACTACAAGTTTCAGTTTGGTGCCCAGTAAGTCAGATATTCTGCACCACCTAAAGTGGCAAAGTTGAAGTTGTCAAGTTCTGCACTTCTAACCGTAAAAAAAGGAACTAACTCTAGGGCTGCCATATATGCAGAATTTCCCGGACGTAGCTGGGATTCGTCCATCAAAAATGGTGTCCAGGTGGAATTTAGAAGTTAAAAACTTCTAAGATTTTGAAGAAAGAAAGAAAAGCTTAACAACTTTTGTGTCCAGATGTTCACTTTTTGAAATATGGCAACCCTAACTCTCACTCATGCACATTACTAAAACAGTGCTGAAGTGAGGAGAAAATGCCTTTGACATACGTACACATTTCCCCACTCCTTGCTTGTAAGAAGAGGTGAATACCCAAACTAGGAGGTTCTGTGATTTGGATACTCTTGGGACCTCCCATTATCCTGGCAAGTGTACAAGTCAAATCCCACTGCCAGTCTCTCTCTGGCCCAACATCTCCCTGAGTTGGGAAGGGAGTAGTAATGCCTAAACAGACTCTTACAGATCACTCAGTATAACTGCTCTGCTGTAGATGCTGCAAAGGCAGAGTGGGTAAAAAGTCCCTGTACAGAGAAGGAGCACCCCCACAAGGGGCATTTTCTCAGTGGAGAAGTCACCCAAGTAGTATAACATAGAGTGCCTGGAAACAATCCTTTCTCCTCAATCTCTCTCTTGAGGAGTTTTATTATTATTTAGTGTGCTTAATAAATCCACTTTTGTTACAAATCACAAAACAAAAAGTTTATTATCAGCACTGAGTTCAGGGGACAGCAGTTGGACAGCAGAGGCATCTTATCCAAACAAGCCCTCTGTTATCCCTTTGTGCCAAGAACTCTGTGACAATCATATGCTATTCTGATGTTAAGCACAAAGAATTGCGTTCAAATGGAAAAAGAAATCAAATCCTTTGTTACTGAACTGATTCACTGTCCATAAGCTAATTGCTAATGTTAAATTAATGCACAGAGTACTTACAGCTGCCTGCCTTGTGAATTGGCACTGAGTCCCACTCTGGTGGTGGTGAATCTTTTTCTCCTTCTGAGCTGCTGGTATTGCCCAGCTCCTGACCAGAACCACTGGAGAAAAACTTTGCTAGTGAAGATGGCCTATTATCCATCAGCTTCATATTGATACCTGCAAATAAATATTATTATTGTTATTATTATTAATAGGAAGAAGAAGAAACAACAAATAAACCTGTAGTTTGTAGGGCATATAGCACTTCAGCCTCACAAGTACAGCCAGTGAGGAACAGCTAAAACTAAAGTTTCAGAGGTAAATCTTGATTAATAGCTGAACAGCCAAAGAATACCTTTTGTTTTCTGGAGGTTTCTTGGTTTGAACCCATTTGCGAACATATGCTGAGAAGACAACTTGGATGAAAAGCTTTTGTGCTGCTTATTTTCGAGTGACGAAGGACATGACATCTCAAAGGAACTGTAATAAAAGTATGATCCAAAAAAGTTATTATTTGTAACAGTTTGACCAACAAAGTAAGATCTTGCATACATAAAAGTGCGCAGAAGAGAAACAGCTTTCTCTAATCTCCTCCAAGCCGACTCCCTTTGTCTTAACTGTTAGGAAAAACAAATGGAGAAGTGTCTATTTGTCTAACTTCTTGCTTACAAAAAAGCAGGCTCCTTATTGTGCAGTTTCCCATAATTACAAGGTTTCTCCTTTCTGTTCAGTTTCTATTATCTATCATTCTTCTTGTGCCCAGGCACTACCACTTCCTTTTCTTCAGCCACGTTAACAGAGAAGAAATGGTAATTATTGCAGCGTGTGACACATTTCTCTCAGCTGACTGATGCAAAGTTCTGCTGCCAGGAACTTTATTTCCTCATGCCTACTTAGCAAAGCAGTTTGGATGGCATTAACATAGTTCTCTGCGTACCTGGATTTCACATCTGTCGGGATTTCTTTCTTGATAAGCGATAGCTTTTTGCTTTTCTGTTTTACTTGGATTTCATTTTCCTGTTTTTCTGGTACTGGCTGTTTTCCCTTTTGCTTTTCTGGCTCCTACAAACAGCCAACCAAATCCCAATAAAAATATTAAGTAAACAATAATACATTAAAAGGAGAGGAAGACAACAATTCTAGGAACAATATGCATTACCGCTAAATCTCCCCTTTTCTTTCAAAAACCAGCTTTGATAATTATATTTAAAAACGTAAGCAGAGAGCTTTTCCTTTAAGTTACTTAACTGAAGCTACCAGTTCATTTTGCTGTGCTACAAGAAACCTAGAGCACAGTAAATTCTACGAATTACTTAGGGATATCTAAAGGCCAGCTTAGACATGATGCTAAATGCATTATTACCAAGTAGAGGTAGCAAGCAGAGTAAGAGGCAATATTCATCAAGACTGCACCAAGGGAGGCAAGGGGTAAACCTCCCCACATGTTACTGTCCCAATGAATTTTGTGCCCCCCTCACCTAACATTTTTTTTTTTTTAAACCACACATTTGGTATCTCGTCTACTTTTGCTCCCAAATGTTCAATTTTAAAAATCAAATGGTAGATGTGTAATTTCATGAAGTAATTCTACATCAGTCACAGTATCCTTCTAGACTATGTAACAGGGATGGGCCTAGGAGCCGGGTACCACGTTGTGCTAGCTCTGGTTTTTTAATGCAGGGCAGGTCCTAGGAGGTTAGGCTGGAGGACAAATGTTCAACTTCTTGGGTTGTGCTCCCCTCAAAAAATAGTTTCATGGTTGGAGAAAGCATTTCTGGCCTTGTTCCTAGATTGCCAGAAATGCTTTGACACATTTTCAAGTTTGTGTGCGCCTTTCCTGGAGAAGGCAAATATGGCCATTGCCACACAGGCCCTGGTCAAATCCAGATTGAATTACTGAAGTATGCTCTACATGAGGATGCATTTGAAAAGTGACCAGAAAACTTAGCTGGTACAAAATGCTGCTGTTCTAATTTTGTTTAGTCTCATTGGCTCCCAGTTTGTTTCTAAGCCCAGTCTTAAAGTTTGATTATCATCATTGCTAAATGGTTTGGAGCTGGGTGTTTTGAGAAAGGCCATCTTCTCCCACATGATTCTGACCGTTCACTGAGGTTTTCTGGGAAGGTCCTGTTCTGTATCCTGCTGCCTTCAGAGATGGTAGGAATGCATTACAGGACTTTTTCAACCCAACTGTGTACCTTCCTGCTCAAGGAGGTTTGCTTGGCTTTTTCTCTTGAATCAATGCTCAATAAATGCAGCATTGTTTCATTGCGCTTTTGGTTTTACAAATTAGGTGGCTGTGTTTTCTAATATTCTGGAGTTTGATTAGGTACATTGTGGGGGTTTTTTTCTGCTTCTGCTTTTGAGTTGTTTCCATTACCAAGTTGTTAACAATTCTTGTGAGCAGCCTTATGGGGGACACTTTGTGGGGAAGAAGTGGAGTTTAAATCTCTTAATGCATAAATATAGTGGCGAGTTTAAAGTATGAAACCCCCAGACCCATCATCTCTCATCTGACACCCCCCTTTTTTTAAAAAAAAAGTCTACCTCTTTCAGAAGTGCTTCTGTGTCGGGGTTGGAAGTTTCTGTGGTAGTTGAAGAACTGTCATCATCTGCAAGAGAATCCTTCAGTTCGTCCTCTTGTTGCTTTCCCTTTCCTCTTCTCTCCTTTTCTTCCCGCTTCTTCTGGGGTTTAGATTTGCGTTGAAACGGTTTTCCTTTCCCTGGGGTATTAAAGGCAGCTTCCAATTAGCAACAGCTGTGATCTGTGACAGCTATAGAGAACAACAGCTTTTCATCACCTTGATGTACCTGGGACAAAGTCCACTAGGAACATCATACACTAGGAATTGTACCAGTACACTTCAATGGAGGAAAATTCCTGGCACACCGCACTCCAGGTCAGCTGTACTACTTCAAGCAGGATGCAATTCATTTCAGAGCCACTTTCTGATGTTGGTGGTATCAAATTTAAGAAGTCTAAGGGATTTCACACACCTTACTGTGTTTTACAGATACTGCCCACTGATGATATGCAGTTTCCCTTAGCTTTCTGGCTACAATGTGCGAACAAAGGAACTACTGCACAATTGGTATGTTACTGGTAATCCCTATAAAATATAACTATGAAGAAAGCAAAATGCAGAGTATATACCCCCACCACAAACTAATACTAACATTACTTATACCCCACATTTTCCCTGATGGGACTGAAGGCAGCTTACAGATAAAAACAAGAACAACTAAAAATATGGAAAAAGCAACCATTAAAATACAATTAAACATTGACAAAAATAGAATTAAAGCTATATACATATATAAAATCTGTTTAAACATACTAACAATTACTTCTGCTTAACACACACCCTCATACATTTTGCACAGGTTCTAGGTTTCAGCATCATATCTATTTCCTTCAGAAATCCTGTATTTTCTATTAGTGTTAGCAAGCAGGCTTTAGTCTTAAAGCATTCAGTACAGAATAGTGGTATTGGATGAGTTGGCTGCTACACAACAATTTCTTACAAGTTTCTACAGCCAGACTTCAACACTGTGTGAGCAAACATTCACTCTTGCAAGGCTGCACCTTCGTCTCCTCCCTTCTGCAGCCCCCCCCCAACCCTCCGGAGAAGATTTTGAAGGTCTGGGAGGATGTTGCAGAGAGAGAAAGTGAAGCCTTGCTGTGCAACTGGAAGTCTGCTCCTCTTCTGGATGGACAGAGTTGGATACAACCCTACGTGTTTATCCACGTATTATCACTTTTTAAAAGTCATTCAAGCACAGGAATACTTCAAAATTCTACAGCATTATTCTGATAAGTCAAGCACAACTCAGGGTGCTTCTTCAGGGTTTGTTTTTCAAACATTTCTTCCCATTATCTCTGGGTTACATTACCTAAAAATGGATATTAAGAGTGTAATCCTCAGGAGTCAAAGTACATGAAAAGCGACACAAAACCACTTACTAGCTTTCTTGAACATTTCTTCCTCCTCTATCACTTCCCGCACCCCAGCTGTATGTAGTACAAACAGCACCATGATCCCCTCTACCATATGACCTTGTTCACTCTCTGAAGTCATTGGGTCTGGTCCTTGGAGCCAAAAACACTTCCCACCCCCGAATTAATCTTTCAACTTAGACTTAACAAACAAGAGGAGCATTAGCATGAGGAAAGCAAGTTCACCACCACTCTGCATATGAGCACAGCTTAGTAGAAATTCTCTGACACTTCTCCTCGCTTCTTTAAGTTGCTGGAAATCCTATTCAAATAGCCACTGCTATCGGGGAACAGGGAAAGTGTGTGGTCGTTTCAAAAGCCTCTACTGAATCCATTTTTTAAAAAGAGAATTATTTCACATAAGAAGTGCACAAAGGACAAGTTTCGATCAGAGAGGTGCATAAATGTCATAGAGGGGGAAACAGATGACAGAGACTCTTGTTTTGCCTCCCATAGAGAGTTGTCTCACCCAGCACCTACAACTTTATATGTACACACTTCGTAAGATAAGAGTTAATTGGGTGAAGTAGGAGTTTATTACCTTTGTTTTTTGCTACTGGAGATGGGGGCTGCTCTGTAAACACATCTGGGGAAGGGGATTCTGGATGATCAAAGTCTTTGTCCATGGTTTCTATAAGAGCAGCAATGTCGGAATCCTCTGAGCTGTGCCTCGTGTTGCTGGCACATTCTGAATGTGAAGGAGTAGGAAGCTGCGGCAGGGAGTTTTCAGTCTGCTGCTCTTGTTGGTGAGGCACTGCTGGTGGCTGTGACGAATGTTGCTCTAGTAAGACTGGTGCGTGCTGCTGGTTTGAGTGCAGATTTTGTTTTCCACCTCTGGACTTCCTGCCTGCTGTGTGATTCTGAGTTGCAGAACTGGAGTCCAGGAAGAGGGAACCTGCTCTGTTTGTTGACTGTGCAGAACCTGCCTGCATAGAAGTCCTACTAGCAACATTTGAACTGTTTTTATACTTCATGTTTTCAACTTCGACTGAATTTCTATTGCTGTGCAGGTGTACAGATGAACTGCATTGCTTATTACTTCCTGCATTGGATCGTGATGAGGAACTTCCTGGTCCATAGATTCCTCTGGAAGAGCTGTGGTTCGAATCTGATCCAAGTGCATTCAAGCTGGAAGCAGATCAAATTTGTTTTTACTTCTCATAAATATTTAGTAAAATGTAGCTGCACAGTTCCCAACCTATTTAGCAAAGCATAGTAGTAGCTCTTAATGTTTCTAGGTAGCATCTAAAAGGTTGATTCAACATAGCTTCTGGAAATATAAGTGTATAGTGCTAAACTGGGCCTTAAAACTTGATCAAGAGACAAGTAAGTTATTTCTAAAGCAGCATGTTAACAGGCCCTGCTATCGAAGAATAGCTCCTTGCTACAGAGACCAACAAAACTGATATACAATCCCTGTTTTTGAAAAACAGTAATTTATACATCATTCCACAAAGGCATCTTCCTGGCTCCCATTTTCTTCCTCCTTTATCACAATTTCTTCACTCTTTTCTATTTATGTATTTTCTACATAATTCTTACATTTAGGTAGTATTGCATAGCAGCTTCCATAGAAGTATGCAATTATCCAAGGACTGCTTTGATGCATTGCTTGCTGAGTTATACTCAAGTGCACAATATATGTGCACGATATCAATTGATGATATACTACTGCACAAATGATGGCTTTTGCAAGCAGAACCACATACTAGTGTTACATTAAGTAGTTAAGTTACCACTTAAACTGTTCCTGAATACAAAAACATAAGACGCAATCCCTATATAGTATCAAGATATATCTACCAGCTTCTGAGAATGTTTGCAACTGATGTTCTAGTTTTAAGATAACAACTATTCACTATTCAACTATCCATCATGTATTTTCCAAGCTAATAAAGTCTGAAAGACCATTCTGCATCAGTTGTTTTAAATTCCATAGAAATTTTTGCTGCACCTGTGATCTGTTCAAGTTGTGAGGCTAGGAGCCTCGTTTACAAGAGTGACATATACTGGTGAGAAATGCTACTTTGCAAACATCCAATTCATAAGTAAGAGCTTACTTTCCATCAGATGAAATTCCAACTATTCTCCTGAGATCAAATGGTCTTCCCATATCAAAGGGAGGATTGGATGCCTCAAAGGACAAGCGTCGTCTGAATGGCTCCCAAATTCCTTGAGCTTCTAAATAGGCTGTTCCAATTACCAAAAGGAAGAGCACACTGCAACAGACAAGTAAGTAAAGCATCAGTGTTTCTGCCATCATAGCCTGGAAAAACTGAAGACACAAGGCGAGCCCATCTCTTGTTGACAAATTAAGAGAAACAATGTTTTACTCCCACCTACACAAATCACAACCCCCCACCATGCTGGTACTGAAATGCCAAGTTCCAGTAACATTTACATACTATATAATTAAGACCTCCATAAGCACCTATTATTGGAACAAGCGTAGATGCTGATCCTGAAAAAGCAAGACTAAATCTGGTAGGAAAAACAAAGGCAACTTGCGAATTATTAAGCTGAAAGTACTGGCAAGCTGCCCAAGAAGCTGAATTCCTAAGTGAGGGACTCCCAGCAGAGAAAGTACTGTCACTCAGCAAGTTATGCCCAAACTTAGGATCTGTTTCTCCCAGGAGTTTCCCAGCTTACTGTGTTTGCTGAAATGGGATATGCGGTAAGAAACTGACTCACACTCGTTTCAACTGCTTCTAGCTCATTTGTAAGAAGTTATTAAAATAATAAGACATCTGTCTGCTCAATCTATCTCTCTAAGATCGACTACTATGCGACTCCATGCTTTGAATATACCAACTCTCAACAGAACTGCTACTGGTATATCATGTGCTGTAACTGTCAACAAATTTCCATGTTCATGGGATTTGGAGAGGTTTTCCCACTAGTTATTACAATTAAATGCAGATGGTTATGCAACAGGAGCTAATGAGTTTATTCAGATAAAATGTGACTTTTGCTCTCTGTGCATATTCTGGTTGTAAGCCCCACTGCAGCACTGTTAACAACCAACATATATTGCTTAGGTAAAATTTCTTACATATGCATATTCAAAGCAAAATATTACAGCATTTTCTTAACATATTTGATTTATTAACATAGAAATACATGTATATTATAAAAAACTATTAAAAAATTGTGTATAGTACCTCATTATTCCTGAGACTAATACGTACAGTGCCAGCTCCCAATTGGGCCTGGGCAGAGCTTCTGCACAAGTTGCTAACATATGATAGGGAAGGGATGCATTTAATATGAACATAAACTCAGAACCTCCTGTTGTGGTTAGTTTCAGTTCACGGATGACTCTGGAAGTTGTGAAATCTGGTGTAAACCTGTTGAGAGTAAAGGATTGTTATTGTTCATCTAGATTATATATATACACTTGATGACAAATCCACACGTTCCAGTTACATTAGAGTCAATCTATGATTCAACATCCCCATCTATAGCAGATCAAATAAGCCTCTAATAATAGTTACTGCTTGAATTTAGATTAAAGTCATGATGTAAAGATCTTGAAAGGAGAAGTGGGGGCTCACATGTGAATTTTTGCACTTAAACACTCCCCATTCCTAACAAAAACGGTTTGATCTAGGCCCAGACCCACTGATTTCAATGGGGTTGTTTAATTATAACTAAATCTAGATTCAAACTCTCTGCAGGTTTTAATGCTGCCATTTAATTCTTATGATTTAATAAGTTCTGCACATGCCAATATTAACTGTGCACACAGAGTGCATCTTTATGGGGGTAAGTAGAAATAAAAATCATTTATGGGGATAAATGAAAATAGAAATGTGGTGCTTAGGAATATGATAGAATTATCTCTTATTTGTTAGCACTTGGCTGACAGAGAAAATCAGAGAGAGCCGGGAGAAAATGACCTGATTCGTCAGGCAGGAGAGAAAAAAACTGAAGGGGACTGTGCCCGCCTCCCAGAGTTCTTTGCTCTCCTGTCTCCGTCATGCAATGCGAGTCCTAACCCCAACCCATTCGGCTCTTCAGTAACTGTATCAAATATGATGGTGCGGTTAGTATTTCATGACAAATAAAGAAAATGTAATGGCCATTATCATAAAGGAAAAGGATATTATCTTTAAGAGTGATGGGTAGCCTCATGCAACTTCTGCTATATACCACTTGACACATACTTCATCTGACTCTAATATAAACTTTTGTTCAAGCATAATTGTTGCTAGGAGAGGGCAGGGAGGGGCCAGAGGGAGTAGGCTCCATGGGTTGTCTCTGCCCCTTGGGCTGCTGGTTCCCCATCCCTCAGGCAGAGCCACTGTGTGCATTATTAAACCAAGATACGGATGAGTGTATCTTATATCCACATGTAGCTCTTTTGCTCTACCCTTCACACAAGTGGGGAGACAAGTCAAGTGCATGAAACTCATTTGTATCTTAGCTTGTTGAGAGATATTTGAACATAGCACTGTTACAGCTTACATAAATTTATCTTAACTGAAGGGGTAAACGGCTTGACGGGTTTCATTTACGTAGAAGAAATCTGTGTAAAGAAGGTGTTCAGTGTGCTCCAGGAACCTCTGGCAAACTATATAAAAAGAGCATTTTCTATATACAATGCTAAGTATAGAAACTCCAACCACCCGCTGCCCCATAAACTGAAAATGGTACCAGTCTTCAGCATAAGTTAACTTACAATACGACAATCTCTTTAGAGGCATTGGAACTTAGTGCAAATTCTTTACAGTTAACTACTTTAAATCCATATCCTTCACATGAATATCCACTGATTTCTATGGATTTTATATTAACTTGAAGCTGCCCCGTATTCTCCACCTTGAACGTTCTTTTCAATGTGAAGTTTGGTTCCTTTAATTTTGATTCTGAAATAAAGAGGAAAATGCAGTTAAAATTAGACTACTGTTTAACAAGAAAATGGTGTCAGCATTTGGCTCAACTGGTTTCACAAAGCTACTTCAGCTACTTTCACTTCTTTCATTCTTGCTTTTAAAATACAAGAATGATTGTCTAGTTTCTTTCTCACACACTCTTGGATTTGATGTTTGGCTTCACCACAGAAGACTTACTTTCAGTGCAGTCTTTTAATAATGCTTCCGTGATTTTAAAGCGTAAAGAACTGCCCGGCCCAGGTGGCTTGCCTGCAATCTTCATGCTCTCCGTTGTTCCTTGTCCTTTAACCATTATAGCTTCTATTACAGTCAAATTATTTCTGTAGGGGAGAAAAGCCAAATAAAGCATTATGAAATTATGAAGAACTCTACTGTTTCTAGCTATATTGGGGTTATTTAATGAGGAAAAGCCAGTAAGGAGTTTCATAAAATCAATAAAACAAACTAATACATAGACATTGTCTTTCCCTACTCCGCAAATCCATTCTAACTTACTCGTTTTTAAATAAAGCTACTGGTATGGATAAAAGCTATAATGCTAATTTTCTCAAGTTATTAATAAATAATATCATGCATTAACTAAGGAGATGGAGGCCAGGAGCATGCATGGCATTTCCCCCCATTAAGTTCCCTGAACAGTAGCACCAGTGTAACACGTTCTTGGAAATTTATGTGTGTGATGCTGCTTTGGGGTACCACAAGTCGTTGGGCACATCTGAAGTAGCACTTTGTGTGCTATCCTAAATGCTGCTGAACATCTTTTGCCATTTGAACCTTGCTAATTTTTGTGCAAGCCTCGTTTATTTCATGCAGTTGGTGGTTCCTACACAACTGCCGCAGTGCATGGTCAGCTTACAGGATTAAATTGAGATAAAACATTAAATAAACTAATGAACTTCTAAAAGAAGTTGACACATTCATCCATTCCCATTTGTGTCATCACAGTGGCTTAAAAAGGAGCTGTGACCATGCAAGTTAGTGGGGCCATGTGGCCAGTAAAAATGTGGGTGTGCCTATCCATACACTCCTAGGTGTCCCAAGCTGTTATCCTGCTTCTGGCTCAACATGCTCATGGGGATGATTTTGCAGCTCAGCAAGCATGAGCAAAATTTATGGTGCAGCATTAGCATCTCGTAGACAGCCAGGTTGTATGAGCTGACCCTTAAGACTTATGTATGTTAAATTACATTGCATTCAGTTGTATAGAACTTCTCACATATAAACAAACTGCCACTATAGTTCATCTTGAAAGCAATCAATGTGTCCCGCAGATGGCTGGAAAAATGTAGCTCTAAATTTGAACATCCCTATTAATTAAAGCAATTCCGAAGATCTACCAATACCTGATAATGATTAGCGATGAAACTGTTTTATTAAGAACTGGAGTAAACTTCACTTTGACAGATTTTCTTTCCCCAGGCTTTAAAATTATGTTTAAAACTGACTGCCGAGACAAGCCCTCTGTAAATCCTGTGGCGCTTTGCAACGTGTGACCCTTGAAAGAGGAAGACAAATCAAATTAAAAGGTTAGAAAGTTTGCATACTTTTAATCAGTGCCTAGCTTGTAGCTCTGTAAAATGCTGCATATTTTTAAACTCTCATTTTAAATATATGAAAAGCAAATATACGAATCTAATTCTTATCTATATAGCACAACCTGTGTACCTGACAGCTTTATAGACTAACCAACAAAAGGCAGGTACCTATTACTAAAAGGAGCTTTCAAATCTAAATTTAAATAGGGAGGGAAGGGCTAAGGGAACAATCTAACAGAGAAATCGTAGCAGACTGAGAAGGCACTTAAGTGTCTGGATCACTTGATTGTGATAAGCAGAGAGAAAGGCAAGGGTAACAAGAGGATTTGCTACTGTAGCCAACTATAAAAGCAAAGGTCATTTCAGGAAGATAAAGAGACTGAACCCCTAACCAACAGCTACAGGCTGCAATCCAATGCACAGGAACCACTGGGATAAAGTGTAAACCGAGGTTGTTCACATGCAGTCAGGTGTTCAGTAAAAGCACTAGCAAAGCTATGGCTTGGTTTCAACCTAGCATCCAAGTATGGTTTGGCACTACAAGAACTAAGCATTGTGCCCATGCCCTTTTTCCTGCTGTGCATGCTCCAATTAAATTAATAGCATTTGAGTGCAAACCATAACTCAGTGGTTTGAATGCAATGGCAGCCTATGGCTTGTGACTATTTTGCAAACCATGCTTATGCTCGTAATAACTGTACTAACAGCAGCTCAGTATTAAGAACTGGGTAGAACAAAACTGGGTTTTAAAGGATTACTTACACAGTTTCGAGAGACTTGAAATTCTAGCGTCTTCAAATTGAAGTTTGCAGGCTTAGTCAAGTTAAACCTGAAAGAAAAGCACATAGTTAGGTGCGGCCGAGTACTCGGGAAAAATATTTAGATTCACTTTAAGAAGAAATAAGGTGCACAAATAATTTTTGTTTCTGTTCTGCGGCAATGGCCTGTTGGGATTATATCTGATGGGGGAGAAATGTTGGTTTATGTTATCATACAATAAAACTATTATGAATACTAGAAATAACATCTTATATGACATACAATACATAATATATCTGATAACTGAAGTTGTATGAATTTAATAGACTGATATTTAAATAGCAGGTCTGCCTCAATTCATGTAGAAAGTAGCATTCAGGGGGCTCTATTTTAAGAGCAAAGAAGATAGGCAAGTGATGTACCCTAAACCCAGCCCTCAACATTATCTCCTTGCAAGCACCACTTTTTACCACCACTTACCGGTCCATTAGCTTATCTATGAAGACTGATGGATTGGAATATAGTGCTATGGGAAGAAGCTGAACAAAAACAGGAACATCTGCTGGATTTTCTAGAAGAATTTCTTCCTCCTAGAGGAACAGGTTTAGATTCAGACTTATTGTCCCAAAGTAGCAAATATAGGAAATCATTTTCAATATTAACTTTTGTGTTCTTAGTACTACATTGACAATGCCAAGACTTACAGATGAACTGTTTGTGTTGGTAAGTGAAAAATCCAAATGGCGCAGTGAGCCAAGTAGAGACGGCCATGCCAATTCTGCTGTGATTTTGGAAGTCACAGCCTTCTGGAGATCTGTGTCCACTTCAAATACAGCACTTAATCTAGACCAGCAATGTAATTTAGCATTAAGAAAAATTAGTATCAAGCTTCAAAAATAAAACCATAATATTTCATGGAATTAACATGCATATAGACACAGTCAGTTTTATGATTCTACATAATAAGGATTTTTAAAAAAACAACAACAAAAAAACTGCAGTAAGCTAGGATAATTTCTTCAGTATTCTTGGAGTAGCCTTCAGTTCCATTACAAGTTTATTAGCTGCATATGGAAGCTAATAAAGCACTGTTTACTGTTTCATCTATATTTCCAACCCATTTATTGACTACTGCAACACTTCTCAAACAATGTTGACAAGCAATTATGATTCCCTGAATTTCAGTAACCAACCAAAAAGCCATTCCTTATTTTAAAACACTCACTGATTGCCTGAGTGATCTCTTATTCCAATCCATTCTCTGAACAGATTATCATGCAAATCCCAATCTGAATCCCATGCATCTTCTTGCATAGATGTACTGTGTTGTAATTTTGATTCAGCTAGAAAAGAGAAACATAAATTTCACCTTAACATCTTCAATATCTAGAATGTTAAGAGTGTTTAAAAGATATTAAAATTACTTACCTTTACTCAGAAAAGGCAACCCCACATAACAGTGATTCCCACACTGTAAACCAGGGTCAAAGTAAACATTTGCAATCTGAAAAATATAAGCAGTAGCAACCAAGAATTTAAAAAGACCCCTCTTAGGAATGCAAAACTGTGAAATATCTATATTTTTAAACATAGTTACGTAATTTTGAATAATATCCATAGTGCTCGAACCTTGGATTTTTTCCCTGGCTCCAGATCTTCTTTGTTACTTCGTAATCTCTTGTAATAAAACCGAACATCTTCTGATAGTGAACGGATCTGTTGTATTTTTACCTTCTGTGAGAAAGAGCTCATGATACTCAAACTCTGATGAACAGTCTTACCCTAAGAAAGAATGTACAATTGTGGGTTTTTTACACATCTATGTGCCCATGATTGCAAAGTTTTTAGCACCCCTGGTAATATAGGCTAAGGTTGCTCTGAGAGAATTATTCCATCTACATTATTTTCCTATAACCACCTCATTCAAACCTTTTCAGTTTAGAGATACGATACTGCACACATTAAGAAAAAGTATCGTGCAATGTTACAAGTCAACCAATTGGTTGTTGTTGTTTTTAAAAAAACATTTTTTGCAGAAATGCCAAAGGAAGGAAACAGACTGAAATGAGGGGACGTGTTCTACAGAGGAAGACCAGTCTGTGTTTCCTGTCCTGCATCACAAGTTGTCGATATAATATCATGAGCATTATCCACTTCCATTATCTGCTCCCACTGTACTCAAAGTTCAAATAAAATCTTATTGCCAGGTTAATTCGTAGGTCCTTCATTCAACACTCAACAATTGCCAGAAATCACCCCCATAAATTAGGAACAGAGGGAGGTAAATTCAGTTACTTAAAATTAGCGAGAGTGGCTGCATAAAGGAAGAGCTAACATAGTAATATTTTGCATCTAAAACCTTATACATTTCAGAGGAACTTACTTTAAACATCTCTATGAGGCTCAACTATTTCTCTCACACTTTCTATCCCAGTTCTTAATAGAAAATAAAGTAGGAAGAATTAAACAAAACTGCAGGCTTTAGTCTCAGGAAATAATAAAACGTTTTTCCAGCTCCATGAAGCTACCTTGGAGTGAAAATAGTGGTGCATTTTATAGCTACATTATGTGCTCAATGTAGAAAAAATGTCTCTTCCTCCTCTCTTTTACAATCTAATGGAGTGGCGTATTAAAAAAGAAAAATTTTCTTACCAGAATATAATAAAAACAGCCACCTCCATAAGGCACTTTCAAACAAAGTTCTTTTTCCTCTTTCCTCATTTTTGTGTTTAGAAGGGAATTATAAAGATACCACAAATGCAACTGCAAGATTTAAAATGCCACCATACAAAAACCAGGAAAAGGATTATAGAGGGTAAGTAAAAGAGAAAGGGAAAGGACCCCTGGATGGTTAAGTCCAGTCAAAGGTGACTATGGAGTGCGGTGCTCATCTCAATTCAGGCCGAGGGAGCCGATGTTCAGGCCAACAGCTTTCTGGGTCATGTGGCCAGCATGACTAAACCGCTTCTGACACAACGGAATACCGTGACGGAAGCCAGAGCACACAGAAACACTGTTTACCTTTCCACCACAGCAGTACCTATTTTTCTACTTGCACTGGTGTGCTTTTGAACTGCTAGGTCGGCAGAAGCTGGGGCAGAGCAACGGGCGCTCACCCCATCACACGGATCTGACCTTCTGATCAGCAAGCCCAAGAGCCTTAGTGGTTTAGACCACAGCGCCACCCGCTCCCACAGAAGATAAGTATCCAATTTTGGACTAGGCAGGAACTTGGAAATAGCACATTATTTTCAAAAAGTGACTGCCCGTAATTGAATCCTGCCACACAGATTTCCAATCCTCTAATAAAGATCTGGCAAAAGATATACTCCAAGGTAACTGCTACATGGTCTCAATTATTCTGAGAGGTTGTGCAAGGAGCAACTAAGGGTTTGATTTCTATGCTTCCCTGTGTTTAGGACTGTAGTGTATCAAAACAGCAGCCAACTTCCTTTGGAAAAAAACACGTCTCGTATTTCAGCAGCAGTTGTTCATGATTTCAGACATATGGATTGATGGAGTTAACATATGCTAGTTCTTACCACTAAGACTGATTCAATTACCCTATAGCAATGAGAAACAAAGGCTGGGGACACATCCCAGGCTCCATGAAAAACAAGAGAATCTGAGGTTAAAATGCTTTCCCAATGATGGGGTGTGAGATAAACTCCTGTAGCATGGCTAAAATCAGTTTGTTTCCTTTTTCATAATGATGGATAAATAGTGAGAAGAAACGGTTAGAAATTCTTCAAAATATATTATCTTACTGGGAAAGAAGGTGGAAGAAGAATGTGTTTTGGGGAGCACATCAATGAGCCTACAGCAATTACAGCCTTCACAGGAATGGTTAAAATCTGAAAAAAGAGAAAAAGAATAGTAGCTTAAACGCAACATTTACGTTAACTCTTATCAATAGGTTTTAGACTATGGGTTTCATCCAAAAAGGTTTCCCTCCGGTGCATTAGCACAAAGCCATAACTGGACACAAGCCTACATTTCTGCTAGCATACTTGTGCAAAAATCTAAAATCTGTTTTTATAAGATGAGCACATAAGCCCAACAAAAATATCAACTGCTCTCTTCTGAAAGTATCTGCAAGCTTATATGCTGAGAATCAGAAATAGGTTGACTGCCTTCTATAGATCTTTACTAATATTAAAGTAGTTTTGCATCCTTCTATAGATATGGTATAGGAAATACCAGATGATCATCATTTAGTTTTCAGAAAGCAAGCATGATGGGCATACCAAATGAAGAACAATTAAAACAATCTTCTGAAACTCCTGAAAGGTTACACACCTAAACTGTCACATGCACTAGCCAGTGCCAAATATACTGAGAGGAAACCAAGCAACTGCAGTTGCCATCACAACAGCTAAAAGCCAGGTGTGTCCCCCCCAAAAAAAAAACCCGTTTCTTTTCTATTTCCATACACATTACTTTTAGGACCAATATAAACGTAAGAGTACCTCATAATCAGTTGTGATTTGTATAGCCCCATCATGAATCCCTTCAAGTTCTTTTGGTAATAATCTTACTCTGAATACAGTGTATGAACCAGGCATCAATGTTACCTGTAGAACAGAATTATATAGTTGCTTCATTGCTTTAATCTCACATTCCTCCAACAGACAACAAAAAAACCCCGGTCACTGTAACAAAAATGCACACACACAGTTATCTGAAAGGGCTTCATGATGAAATACGAAGAATAATGTTTTGCCTACCACGTAAGTAAAACACTCTCCACTATTTATTTTCATCAGTTAAATCTCTCACAGAGGCGCCTCTCATTGTTTGCTTCCCCCCCCCCCAGATGTGGATATGTGTGGGGTGTTTGTCTACATATAAAAATAGCTAGCACCATGTCTATACATAGACATAAGCAGTGCTTTTTTTCTAAAAAAAATGTTTAGGGGTACTATCATTTTGACTCAAGAAAACCACCATTTCATAGTTCAGATCGGGGAAAATAAATACAGTAAATGGACAAAAGAACAAAGATTCACAAAATGTTTAGGGGTATGCGTCTCCCTGCAACGTCGTCCCCTCAAAAAAGCACTGGACATAAGCGGATGTGGTGATCTCACACACACACACACACACACACACACACACCCACTTCTTTTTACTTAGTGATAAGATTTGCATCTTTTGTCCATATGCCAGACATAACTGTAATAAGTAAAATATGTGTTACTTACCGAAGTTTGATCCAATGCATTGGCCTTTTCCAAGTCTGGAAGACTTGCAATTATTGTAGTTCTGTTGCCTTTTTCAGCAGCAAGGAGTTCCATGGTCAAACCATCACCTATCACATGCCAGCTTTTTATAGCCAACTTTAAAAGGGCACAATAGTTTTAGTAATAAATTAAACAGATATGCCATTTAAGTAAAACAAACAAACAACAAATAAAAGAATGTCTCTTACCTGAATTGGATTGCTGTTCATGATTGCAAGCAGAATACTACTTGTTTCTGTGGCACTCAATATACCAAAATCTATTATCTGTTCTTCAGGTCTTGGGGGCAATACAAAATACTAGAAAAACGGAAGAGCATCAACTGCATTAGGGACAGGCAGCTCATATATCTGTTACTGCAAGGGCTCAGAAGTACTACCACCAGTTCTAACATGTTGGTTCCTCCCCCCCCCCCAATATTTTGGACAAGTAGCCCATAAGATCTGGGACTGAAGAATCTGTATTTGGTTTTCAGGTATACAATCTGCCGATTACACAGAAAGTGCTACAATTGCTGGGAAACACATCTACCTTTTATTCATTCTATTGGGCAACCAGATGCTGACCTACCATGAGATAAGGCAAGGCACTATTAAAGGTGACTGAGTGAAAGAGAAAACAGGTCTAACAAACTACTGAGTACAATCCACTGGTAATTCTCCTCTTCTGTAGAAATCCCGCTAAGATGGAAGAGTGATGCAACAGGCACAACAGCATGGTTTTCTGAAGCTCCCTAGTCTTAAGGGGCCTATACAGGAGAGCATTTGAGTGGACTGTGCCCCATGTTAATTAGTGAAGGCAGCTGCCAATATGTTTTTGTTGGCAGTATGCGTAACTGAGAGCTAGAAAGTCAACACATTAAAATATGAGTTCAGTCATTTTGAACAGGCCCCCACGTACAGACATATTAATGTTTCTTTTATTTTTTAAAAAAATGTAATGTAATTCCTATAAATTCAATTTCAATCAAACAGCAAACCTACAAAAATAATATCTAACACATTAATATTACATCCCGCAGAACTGCCACATGGCAAAAGAACAGAATGGGTTCCATCCATAGGTCTATTCTAGCAGGCATTAGACTTCTGAAATATAAACCAGCTACCAAATTTGCATTCAGTTTGAATTTGGCTTCACTACTGAGCACGTTATCCAGAAACACAAAGAAACCACATCTAAAGTATTTCACTTTAAAAATAGAAAAGATTTTTTAAAAAACTGATATACTTACATCTAAAAATCCAGTGTATGCTCTTACAGGTAGATGAAATTTAGAAGCGTTTGTAATGAGCAAAATATTGTTATCAATGTGAAGAGATGACAAGGAAGCCACAAAATAAAGTGTGAAAATATATCTGGATTCATTTGGTGGAATTAAAACTGGTTTGCTGAAGTTGTGTACCTAGTATAATGAATAAATATGATCCAGGTTAACAGTGAATCCAATTTATGTAACATTTAATAGCAACGAAATAGTTCAGCGCGTAATTGGGCTTACTTTAAATATTCCTTTGATTTCATCTGGTAGCATTATATCATGAATGAGGACTGCAAAATTGAATGTGTTTGTTAAGTAGATTGGTCTTTCCACAGAGTCTGCTGGACTGTCACGAATATGAAATAATGTGGCTGCATGATCAAATCCTAAGTACCTATTTCAAAATATAAAAAAGCCAAAAAGTAGAGATTTGCACAATCCTCTATAAGAAAAACTCACAATAATCACCAGAAAATTGGTTAGTCACAGAGATGAGGAACCTGACTCTCCAAATGTCATCGGACTCAAATTCCATCAGCTCTAGCAAGTATGACTAAAGCTGAAGAACGATCAAAGTTGTAGTCTAATATCATCTGGAGGGCCACAGGTTTTCCATCCAACAGCAGCAGTTTAAGATCTCTCTTTGGCTTGTTCACTCAACATCATATAATGCCTGAAGGACTGCCAATTGGCAGGCCACAGACCCATTCCTGATTTTACTTATCAGCAAGTTTAAATTCACCCAAAGGACCCAGATTCATTCCCCATGCCCTATCGTCATATCCTGCCCAAGCCAGGTGTGTAATTCAAATACATAAAACTTAAAAATCAATACTGGGAAATATAATGGTCTGAAGAATTTATACACTTGTTCCATTTAGCAGCAAAGAAGTCTGAAACCAAATACATTACCTAGCAAATAAAGAGTTATAACCAGAACTTAAAACGTGGAAGAATTAGAATATACTAGCTTATAAATGTAGAAGTTAGAAACAGTAAAAAAGCAATTGCTCAAGCCTGTCCCTAACACTTGTAGCAATGGGCAAAATAAAGTTATCTGAGTGCAAGGCAGCACTATTCATGACAATAGTCACATGCTTTGTTTAAACAGGGCTGTGTGATGGCCACTGCACGCTGATCCTTTGGCTCCGATTCAGTTTGTAGCTCTTTATCCAGGACGGAATACACAAAAATTCAGTGCAGTGTCCACACAATAACACTGGCTTTAAACCCAGTGTTCCTATTATAAGAAAGACTCATTTGGAAGCATATTTATTTGCTACAGGAAGCCATGCAAGTGGTTAGTTACTTGTGTACAGGAACGAGGTGTGAGTTAAATGTAAGACAACAGTATCCCGTGCAATCTTACCCATCTAACACTTCTGCTTGATATGGAATTTCAAGTTTTGAGTAACTCTTCTCTTTTGCTTTTACTGTTATTTTTCCTGAAAACTGTGCAGGTCGTTTTGCTTTCGATGCTATATGGTACATACAAATAGATAAATAAAAACAAACAGTGTTACTATTATTGACGCATACACAAAATTGACACATATTTATTTTTACTCTGATAGTAAAACTGTCACTGTTGGGGCTTTGATTTACTACAAAGTATCATAAACCATTTTGATCACATTTGTAACTAAGCTACTCCTGTAATATATTAGGGTGCAGTCACTGTTGAGCTCTAAAATGTGAGTATAATGCTGCTTGCTGAGCTCAAGTGGCTTCAAGGAGGGTGGGTGATACAGCAACATCCCTTCTTCAACTTTCAGCCGAGAAGTGGGGAAACCTATGAGCCTGCAAATGTTGCTTCCTGTTAATTCTAACCAAATGCCATGCTGGCCTAGGCTACTGGGAGTTGTCGCCCATCAACATCAGAAAGGCCACAGATTCCCCTTTTTAGCAAAAAAGATGAAGACTTCAGTAGACAGTCATCATTAAATGCCCTCCACTCTTGGTCTCTGTGTATATACACCGAACAGCACGATTAAACACATGGGATGGGATTCAGAGGAAAGCTCACAGAAGGCAGCTGGAGGAAGCAGACTCTCCCAGCCCCTCCTCTGCCCAGCAGCATCCTAAAAAGTCTCTCCTGAGAGTCTGGGGGTGGGGGTTGCGGGAAAACCAGGAAGAAACTTCTACAACTGCAGCAATATCCCTGGCAGTATTATGTAACTCGTTGCAAGCAGTAACTGAGTTCAAAAGAAAAGCAGGTGTGGACCCCAAACTAAGAAATATGTTCAGATACGCTGACAAAAGGCTTCCCATCCCGCGAATGAGAAACATACAACTTCCAGAACAGACTTTTACTTACCGTCAAAGCTAATACTTGCAACTTTGGTATATTTACTTTCAGAAGCTCGAAGTGTAATTGGCTTGAAATGTACTGTGATAGCTTCATTCTGTGGTGTGGGTCTAACACTCTGGAAAAGCATAAAAGAAGTGCTTACGAAACAACTACTGAAAAAGTCTGTATATATCTGTTATCTTTTCCTTCAGAAGTTGAGAATCTGCTGACACTTATTCTAAGTTATAAAAATGTGGATACATGTCATTAGAACAACACGAGTCAGGAATGTTTCCAAATATATATACATAATTTATAGCAGAAACAACTGTGAAACTCCAGCAGATTTACTAGGTTTGTTTCATTTTATTTCAACACATGCCTGTTTCACTAGAAAAGGAAGCAATTAACTAGGTTGGGGGTGTTTTTTGGCTAAAATGTCTGTAGCCATCTAAAGAGAACTAGCCTTTCAGCGCAAGCTGCACCAAAAAAATATCAGAGCTATCTATATGAGTTCTATTAATGAGAATGCACACATCAAAAATACCACTACGCTTCCATCTAAAATTTTACAAGAGTTATACTTAAGGTTGTTCCAGTGCTTGTATACCTAGCACAATTGTTTAGAGATCCTCCACAAGGCAGAACACTACACTCACATTATTTTAACTGTGTCTTCACTTCCAGTATCTCCACTTTAGAAAGCTAAACAGCTGAAGACACATGCTGGCAGCATTGCAGAGCAGCAGGGAATGCCCAAAACAAACCAACAAATTATTTAAGTGTCTTAAAGACATCCCTGTTTAGGGAACTTTTTAATGTTTGCTGTTTTATTATGTTTTTAATATTCTGTTGGGAACCGCCCAGAGTGGCTGGGGAAACCCAGCCAGATGGGTGGGGTATAAATATTGTTGTTGTTGTTTCAAATGTGGCCTAATTCTGCGAAAGACCAACTATTTTGAGAGAAATGTAAACTCCAGAGCTGCTAGAACATGAAGGCTAAAGATTAAGACTTTCAGGTCCAGAGGCTTTGAGGTGTGGAATCAATATCAGCAGCACATCAAAAAGCTCAGAGTGCAGATTTCCATTCAAGTTACTAGGCCTTCAAGGTAACACCATGTGACACGAAGAAAAGAACTCAAATAAGGATAAGAAAGATGAGAGAACATCAAGATAAGAATGTGTCAGAATAAAGTTAACAGATGGCAACAACAACGAAGGATGCCCCCCCTTTCAGAAGATAATATAGAAAGATACCAAGAAGATACCTCATTCCAAGAAAGAGAGAGGATGAGCATGCAAAATTCATAATTATGGATGAATGTACAAGCCTTACAACCATAGAAGAGGGATTCTCATGTTTCAAGCAAGTTCAAACAAGTTTTGTAATTTACTGATAATATGAGGTACGTCATATATATACTACACAGTGCAGGGTCAGGAAGGGAGAGGGCCTTTTGGAAGGAATACTGCCTGAATGCAATCAGCTATTAAGTATACAGTCTTTCACCACCATCTAAATGTATTTTGTTGTTGTTCTAGTTGTCTGTTCTCAATGAAAAACATTTTAAAGAAATGTTAGAACTAGTTAATATAGCAATACACACATTTTACTTAAACTTCCATATAAACTTTAATACAGAACTATCATATATTGTGTTACCAAACATAAATTTCAATTCTAATGGAAGGATAATGGCTATAGTTAAGCAACTCAGCTGAATATTAAGCGCTGCTGACAAAACGGTAAATACAGTCTTCTGGCTCAGAACCAGCAATGCTATAAATACGTACATGATATTTTTACATTAATTTAGTATTATTTTTAATATTATAAATTGCCTTTCTTCTTTTAAAATTGTTCAGTTTCACAGACTTCAATATAAAGTGTCAGTAAAGGTAAAAACTTTTTATGACTATAGTAACTGGCAACAATACTCTTAAAGTGCCTCGAAGGAATTTAGTTCTATGAGTATCTAGCTTAAATTTCTGCTAAATATAGTCTTGGCCTTTTCCCATGACATTAGCATGAAGTTTGAAACCAGTTTCTTCCTCGCTTCCAAACTGTATCAGAACAAACTTCAAGAGACATATATCCCTGTCCTCCCCCCGCCCCATGTTTACATGGAAATATGAGCAAATAGTTTAGCCTTTAAGATATGCTTGATGGTATCTGACACTTCCCCAACCCACTTAACATCTAAGATGGTAGCAGAAATCTGAGCAGCGTCAAAACACTGGGACTGTATATTACGAGGTCATACAGTCAGTATTTCTTCAGTCAAGAATGAGGGCAAAATATCAGAGAATGAGGTGTTAAAATAATATGATTCCGAAGCTTGGGTATATAATCCACTGCTCAGTAGTTTAACACTTATCACCTTTGCTATCAGACGCAAAAGACAATTTAAGTAAAATTATGTACATTATTTCTGCTGCATCAATGATTCCTCTTTTTAACATCAGTGGCTCCATATTTTTGCTCACTTACTGCAAGCAGCCTTTCTGTCACTAACCCTGTGGTGTAGTGTGCAATTTGAAAAATCTAAGCTGACCATTCTGTATTTTTCTATGCACTCTGTAAGTCAGAGGGAGGGAAACAGGCCAGACCTATGAGTTCACAAAGGGTTCATTAAGGCCTGGAGCTCTTTGTAGAACATCCTTATGTGAGGATATACACACAGGTCTTTCACTTTTTATAAGCCATTGTAGATTATTACCAAATATGAAACTAATGATGCCCCACATTTTGTGAGATATGCTTCTGTGCCTCTGAGTTTGAGCCCAGGAAGCCTATGGGCTATCTTTATAATGACAACAGCTTGTTAAACCCACTGGTGCTGCTAGCAAGTTAGAGAGGAAAAAGACTCCAGAGGAGTTAGTCTTATACAAACTAAAAAGAACAGACATAGCCTCTGGTCTAAGACATTATCCAGTAGTCATCATTTCTCCCCTTTATACAGGAAGAGGTAAAACAAAGCTATTGCTGCAAGAGATAAATATACATTTCAAAGACATGGAAACAAGCACAGTACTCTCTCATCTCCCATGCTGGACAAACTAGAACAGTGGTTAAGAAAAGGGATTTAGACAACAATAAGAGACATTGCTTGGTGACAAAAGGATTTCAGCACTGACAGAACACACCAGCTCAAGCACCTTAGCCCGAAAGAGAATATTTGTGACTAACCAGATGTTTGAATCGTATTCTGGGTCTGGGACAGGCCTCTTTAGCTTTGAGTCTCAAAACTGCCTCCTTTACAGTGGTTAAGACAAATCTCTATTGCAAGCCAATATTAACCACTTTTATATGCTGAAGTTTGTTGTGAAATACCAGCTACAAAAGAACCTTTAATTCTTGTTTGCATTTTTATTTTGTAATTGTCATACTGGTTATCTGCATGCTTTTCAAGGCATTTGCCCTGAATGATTTAGTCAGAAATAACTGGGAATTATTAAATGCATTTCCATGTACTTGCTGGAAATCGCATTACTTTTTATTGTAATGTGACACCATAACAGCAATTATTTAAGGTAGTTGTACAATTACAAGCTGTAAGTATTAATTTATGATGACACTGAAAAGTAAAGCCTGAATAACAAGCAACTAAACAAACCTTTAAATATGCCCCTGTAGTCTTAGTCTTTAGTAGAAAGTTGAAGGGAATGCAAAGTGGGGGAGCTGTTGTTCAGTTTAACTATACAGTCACAACATGTAGCATGGGAAGGATACACTGCTGAAAGCTGTTAAGTGCATCGAAAGCGGCATTTCATTGAGTCCATTTGGAAAAAGGGACTAAACTAACAGAACTTGAGCTTTGATATCTAGTGGATTCATGTTATCTTTTAAGTCTAGAAAAATATATTGAGATAGTGAAATAAAAGGTAATACTTACTGTTATTGGTACATCCTTTGTTCCTGAATTTAACAAGTGTAGATTTAAGATTTTGGGCAGATCTGTTGAAAGCCAATAAAAAAGCACTAAGGCTCGTTTGCATAAAAGGGATTTTTTAAAAGTCAAGTCAGCTTTGTGACATTTATTCAAGTTAATCCAATGCTGAAATTTTACTTAATTCTTGCACTTCGCCATTCCCTTCTCCCCCAGACATAAGGAGCGGATGTTTGATGCTTCTGCTTCTAATCTGCAGTAAACAATAGTCTGCCATTTTATCCAACTGTAGCAAACTGTGGTTAGTGTGCAAATTAATTTGTTCTCCAGTCAGGATCCAGGCATGGTGGCAAACTATTGTCTAGGCAAACCATAATTTGTCACACTGGAGCAAATGGGCAAACTATGGTTTGTTGCAAGGGAAGGGAGGGGGAGATCATGGTCACCATTACTGAATCCTGATCTTCCAAACCAGCCTGGTGCCTTCCACATGCTTTAGACTACAAGTCCCACCTGCCCCTTCCCAGTATGGTCAGTGGTCAGAGATTATGCAACTGATGACCGTAACAGCTGAAGGGCAACAGGTTGGGGAAGACCGTTCCAAACTATGATTTGGAGACTAGTCTGAATACAGATGCACCTGTGTACAGTCATTTGGCAGGTGTATAAATTAAGAGTGATGTTATAAAAAGTACTATTTATAATTGCGTTATTAAGTTATTTCATTTTACTTTATATAATACTTCTAAAGCTAGATATCCTAGGCATTTAAATACAAATGAGATGGATTCAGAAAGTTTCCCTCATGCAAAGTTCTGCTAGAAGAAGAAATTATTTTCACCAATTCCTCCTTTCTCCTGTAGCCCCCAAAGATCTGCTCTGGAGCGTTTGGGGACTCCATGAAACACTATGAAAAGTAGCCGCAGAGATAATACCAAAAATCACCTTCCTGCACCCCGTCTCCAGAAGAACCCTGGATTTTTATTTTTATTTATTTATGTAAATGGGTGGATCCTTTCCATTAGCAGCAGGACCTGTCTGGATGCAACCCAATACATATGAAGGCCTACATGCAAAGGCTAAGGAACAAACACATGAAACTGATATTACGCAGCTCTTGCAAAATGAGGTGTGTCTACTCACAATCTGAAATGGAGGTGTATTAAAATATAGGACTCACCTTGGGTTCTTAAAGTACCAAAATCTAGCATTTCTGTCGATGAATAAATTCCTGGGGCTTTAAGATAGGACAAAACAAAGTGAGTATCTTTCACTACTGCAGTAGGAAAATACATGAAGTTGATGAAACATTACATTTCTACAAACCTGTTGTGACTTCTACTTCTACTGGCAGAATAATAAACTCTGTGCTGTCTGAGGCATTTGTTTTTATTCGAATGAAGGCTGTGTAATTATCTGCTTCCCTTGAAGAGAAACTGGCTCTCATAACTCCTTTAGTTTCATAGGGGGGAATTTCCTATTGAAACAGACAATTGTGCAGAATATAAAAGTCAGTATAATAAAAAGGTCCACAATGCCAGCTATAATACAAGTGGAATATGGAGTATACAGTTGGCGTTTTTAGGCCATGAACTAACTAAATAGTGAGATGGAAGTGTCAAACAGTTTCAGAAACAACCATCACATAAAAGGTTCAGAATCATCATGTGTAGATTATTCATGCTGACAAGTAACAGTTTGTTAAACCTGCCTTTTCCTAAGTGCCTAAGACTAGTTCTGTTGTAAGAAACCAGTACAAGAAATATATTTGGTGATGCTACCAATGTTTTAGAGAAACACTTAAAAGCCTATTTTGCATCAGTAGCAAAAAAATGTGTAGATACTTCTGTCTGTGCCATCCAAGCCCACTCATTCCCCACTCCCACAACAGGCAAGCCATAATTTTCTTTCCTCCTGTGCATTCAAAATTTCTGGAAAGCCTACATTATAGCAAAGAGAATAGGACTTAATTTGTCTATACGCTTCAAAAGTGGGAGATTCTAATCACTGCTACTCAGAAAGTGTAAAAATAAATGTATCCAATTTAAGTTATACTCAGACTAGACCCACTGAAATAAATGAAAATGACCAACTTAAGTCCATTTTCAATGGGTCTCAGTAGGACTTAGTTGGATACAAACCAAGGAGTCATCAGCAACCATCTCAAATTGCATGCAGGCACACTAGCAATTTTATACAAAAATATAAACTGAAATTTTATAAAAAATATAAACTGGAGGATTGTCCTGGAAAATCCTAGAAAAGTTCCCTAGTATTTCTTTGCTACATAAAAGGTAGTTGGTGTTATATCTTCAGTCAAAACTACAACTTTTGGAATATTCTGTGGCTAGAATATTAGATAAAAACCACACACGTGTCTAAAATCACTTGGTAAAAAGCTTATGTGCTATCAGACTTGCGATGAAATGAAATTGAAAGTGGCTAACTCACTATAGGACATAATTGTTAGGTATTTGTATACAATATTTATTTTTTAAAAAAATTATTTGCTTGTTATGAATGGAATTCTCATTTTAAATTTGTTTTGACCTTTCACCTTTAGCATCAGCCCCCCCCCCGCAAAAGCAATTGTCCACATTTTCTGGTGTATACAATATTAACGTTACTTTGAAAATTCATGACAAGTTCGTTCCCATTCTGCTTTGAACTTTCATACTTGTCACTGGACCCTGTTGATATTTGATGCTGCACAGTTATGGTTTACTCCCTTATCTTGAATTGCTGGGCCTCCTGGCCTCATTTCAAAACAACATCCACCCTCTTATCTGTATATGTGTGCATGAGATTTCAGGATCAGCAGAGGAGAACACCATGCATCTGAGGAAGGCTGCTCTGGCCCACAACAAAAGTTTAAGCCACAACAAATATTACTCTTTGCCAGAACTTATTAATACCTTAGTGTGAGTCAAGTAATATTTGCGCCACTCACCCATAATTTTCTTGTACCCCCTTGCTGACCAGTTGGAAGCTCTAGGTGGAGATCACCTCCACTTGAATACATTTCTACCACCTGTGAGGATAGCCAAAAATAATAATTGATAAAGTTAGAGCTCAAGTTCCAACTAGACACACTCTCATGGTTGCCAGCTAAGGAGAAACTATTTATATTTTATTTTCTCTGTGGTAAAGACCACACAAACAACATAGTCAATGAATTCCTTCAAGTGTTAGAATGTCATTTATCATTCCACCAAATAAAAAAATCAAATGATTTTATGCAAGTTTCTGTATTTGCCAAGTCAAACCTTACATGCAAACCTTTAGTTCCATGAACATAGCTTCTCAAAACTACCACCAAGACAATTATTTTAACTTCAATGCTTTATACATAATAACATTCCGAACTGAAAATAAAGGAATAGAATCATAGTATACAAAGAGCACCTGAAATTCATTAACATTATATTTTAACAGGTAACTGTAAATATGAACAGTGCTCCTACATACCTGCAAAGGCTCACTATGGGGGTTGTGTATATTTATAATAGGAGAAAAACTGCTGTTTACTGGAACTTTTGCTCCTATAAAAGGGCGAAGTCTGTAAGGGTTTGGTACTCCTACACCAAATACCTGTTTAAGAAAAAGAAAACAACCTTTTAGTATCCCAATGTGAGTAATTGTCTGTTTTCCACCTTTAAAACTCACACAATCATTGACAACAAAGAAACACTACCTCTTTCCCAACTTGGAAGTTTACAGTTACAGTATTTTAAAGTGGTCTCATACAGTATCTATTGCTTTAGGATACAATAAAATATATCTTTTTCTTCCTTTCAGGAGCCACACAAGTGACAACTACAGACCAGCTTTTCTCTAAATATTTGTTTTGCAACCAGTTTTTGAACTTTTTATATGCAATGCAGATTTTTTTAAAACAACAACTTAAGATCACTGAGTAGGACTGAGTCAAATACAACCCTTTGAATTTTTTTCTAGCTCCGAACCACAGTAACTTAGAGCGCTACAGGTAGTAAATCATGATTATGTTCATGAATACAAAAAATGGCATTCCCCCCATTTTTGTCATTCCTTTCAGTTTTCTAAAATATGTGATCTTGTTCCTGCAAAAGCTACTTTGCCATTTAAATGTCCTTCTCTTAATTTTTAAAAAATATTGTGGTGTGCTTAAATCAATCAACTGTATTAGATCAAGTGTATTATCAACTTTCAAGTCTATCACTATTAATGTATCTCATAAATCAACAGAAGCCTGTTTTGCATTTTAATAGACAACTTGGAGGCTTTTCACCTTGCAAATAGCTTGTTCATTTCTAAGCTGTAGGAGGCGCATTAATACTGTAAGACTTTTTGTAATCTCAAGTGCACGGAATTTCCATAGCACAGTGGCACTTATTGCAGGTGTCTCACAGCATCAAATAATATGTATATATTGAAGACAAATGGCATCTTGCTCAATGAGTAATTCCCATTTGAAAGCAGGAATGTCAATCAGAAAATCTAAGTTCATGATATGTGGCTGTTGGTTTCAATTGAAAGCACTGACTTAAGAGACCTATGCTAAACTATGAAGTAGTCACACATTGCAGTACAGTGCCACCTCAGTTTAAGAACATCCCTGTTTACGAACTATTTGGTATACAAACTCCACAAAACCGGAAGTAGTGTTCCAGTTGGCAAACTTTACCTCGGTCTACAAATGGAAGCCGAACAGTGGAAGGGCACCGGCGGCGGGAGGCCTCATTAGGGAAAGTGCGCCTTGGTTTAAGAATGGCTTTGGTCTAAGAACGGACTTCCGGAACGGATTAAGTTTGTAAACCGAGGTACCACTGTATATGCTGAGCACCAATCTTAATAATGTGCTTTCACTTCTGTTCTCAATCATTTAAGAAACAGTAACATGATGTTTTCTCTTACCTGGTAAGTAAATACCCCATGATTAGATGTATTAATAAATAAAGTATTTTCTACGTTCCCCACCATTCTTGCAAGAAAAACCACATCAAATGATGTGTTCCCCCCTGGAACGATTTTCTGAAAAATAAAACACCAGATATAACATGACATGTTGTTCATCTTAGAAGTGTAGTGCTTCAAATATGAGATCAGGCATTCAAACACAATTGATATGTAGAAGCTGTGTGTGAACACCCATGAGACAAGCAAGCCACGTACTATAGCCCTTTCTTTGGAAAAATCAATTTAAGTACCTTACAAAAGTTACTTACAATACACTCTTTTTAATTTGGTTGCTACTGCATCGAAACAAACAACTGTAAAGTACAACATGCAGGAAAATTTCTTTTTTGGACATTATAGCAATATTACTGTAATGTGAAAGAACACTGAACTGCTTATTGTTTAGCTTACTAAGCACATTGCTCCAAGTGTCTCAGGTTCCACTCTAAATGCCAGATTGGAGTACATAATGTTGGTCCTACAAATTGGTGCTCTGACTCATTCTTCTCAATTGGCCTTAAAACACAGAAAAATTATCTGATGTGACTCCTCCCTGAGCAAAGTTATATAACACTTCGGGAATCTTCTATTTTCTTATAGACAACACCCATAATTGTTTGAATCAATGAGCACAGAGCGATCATAAGTTTAGGAGGTACCCATAATCAAGACTTTACTATCTGAGGAAACTTTTTCAGTTTCAGAGCCACATTATAGCATTGGTAATCTTCCAGAGGTCACAAGCAAGGGTGGACATGGCTAAAACCAAAAGCAGGTAGGGTCAAAACTGCATACATACCCTATCCACACAAATCTATCCATTCACACACTCCACACCTCACACACTGTCACCTCCATTATGGAAGAGTCCTACATTGATAGATTTCATTAAATATGTTAATTGCTTTAGGGAAGATGTGTGATCAGTTAAGTCTTGTATTAGGATTAAGAAGGGAGTATGAATTTACAAGCTTCCAATAATCCCTCCCCCCTCAAATATTAAACACTTGGATTTAAGCTCAAAAGATTATTTCATGTGGCAGTAAAGAAACACACACCCTTGCTAATTAAACATGCTTCTGGAATAACAGGACAAAGAGAAGGACCAATGATCATTTCAGCTTTCACTTAATACTGGTTGACACCCTGACAGTGGCGGAGAGACACGATCTTAATTGAAATACATGTTGTTGGTTATTTGCTTTCGCAAGTGCTTTGTAAAATGCAGCCTTATTTGGAGCCTTTTTCATATATTTTAGGCACTTGGTTAGTTGGTTTTACAAAAACATGGTGAAGAAACACAATAAAAAAATACTAGTTATCTTAGCAGCTCATAGAAGCATGCACAAAAACGACAGAATCACTTCCAAAGGGCGGCAACCATTTATCGGCAACTACTTATGAGTGCATAAGCTCTAAGTAGCAACTCCTACTGAAAATTAATACATCAGCAGAACTCTGCTCCTGGCTGTGTTATACCAGAAAAGAATAAGTTCTGATGAACTTGAAAACTCACACGTTACTTGGGAGACTTTGGTTGGTAATACAGTAGTAAAACTACTATCCTGGTATGGATTCCCCCCTGTCCCCATGGACTAAATTCAGCTACTACTGGTTAGAAACCATTTCTGAGCTATAATTATCCATTTTCCATATTCTTGAGAACACCAATGCTATGGGCCGGAGGTTCACCACCACTGCCCTAGAATGATGAAGAAACCTCCTGACATTTACTTTTCATATAACCCCTCCACAGTGAATTGTACGTGGCATAATTTTGTTGAGTTTGCATTTAAAGAGAAGCTATTTTAGTTACTGTGATGTACTTTGGAGTAATATCAGTTTTTGCTGGAGTGAAACCAGCTTGCAGAATAACACCAACTTGGAAAAACAGAGCTAACTCACCCTGTTTTGAAAAAACGATGCATGAAAATGTGAGGTTGTTGCAGATATTGATACTAATATAATAGTTTCTTCTGCACTTGGATTGTGCAAGTAAACCTTTTCCATTTTTGGCATCCCAACTGGCCTGTATTAAAAGAGAGTAGAAAAAGCATTTAAATTGTTTCCTCAACTGCCTACAACCACAAAATATTTATAGTTTTATGGTTGCAAGGAACAAACAGGTGCATTTTATGAATGACCACTGTCAATTATTATTATTAAAATTTATATATCACCCTTCATCTGAGGATCATAGGGCAGTTTACAATATAAAAGCACATTATAAACACCATATAACAAACAATAACCCCCTCCCCACAGTTTAAAAGGCCATATTGTTTAATTAGCCAGGAGAAGAGGAATGGTTTTGCCTGGTGCATAAAAATATGCAACGAAGGTGCTGAGCCACCACTGCAGAAAATGCCTGTTCTTGTGTTGTTACCCTCCAGACCTGTTGCAGAGGAGGCGTATGAAGAAGGACCTCATTATCACAGGATCCTGGTCCTGTACTCTTTCTTTGCATTTCCTTTCCTTCTGACCTTACCATTTACAATCCTCCTCCACTACCCCACCCCAACCTGTATGTAATATATGATACATCAGGCCAATGCAGAGGGGATGGGAGAAGCTGGGTAAACTAGTCCCAAGCCTCAGAGGGCTAAGCTGGCCAGGAAGGCCTGCTAGGGACCAGCTTCTTTTTTGTTTGAGTTTATTCCAACAAGACACCTGCCCCAGGCCTCAGACAAGCTCTGCAAGACCTGTGATACATACACACACCCATTACTCAGGATAACACTTCATACATTAGATGAATTAGACTGTAATCCATGAAACCTTATGGTGCAATACACTTGTTAGCCTTTTAAGCTGCCACAACTTCTTGTTGTATTCCCTACAAGTGTTTGTGTCATTACTTTATTGCAAGCATATATTTATTCATGATGCAAAGTTATAATTGCTCCAATTAGCTGATAGGACTCATCGGGACCTCAGGGATTGGTGAGTGTCAGAGTCTAGTCCTTCTCGGTAGGAGACAATGTTCAGCTGTAGGTATATTGGTGACGAGACCCTAGTTAGGGTCTCGGGTGCCGGTTTTAGGCCTTGGTCTATATTCTATAGTCTATCTGTGAGTCGGGGCAGCATATTGATGCACCCCCGTGCTGTGGCGTTTGCAGGGCCCGTTAAAGGGTTGATTGCGGGAGTCACTGGTCCTACAGTGGCAGCATATAGGTCAAACTCCCACCTAGGTGAAGTGGGAGGGTATGCTGTGTAAGTTTATGCTTTACAGTCCCCTCCCACAACACCTGATTGCCCTGTGCATCTTCAGCCCCTGTCGGGCATGAGCAGGATACCTTCCAAGGCCTAAGCCAAGGTTCCTACACCTGAAAAAAAATGAAGTTGTGGCCTTATTTAAACCCATACATTCTTGTCATGTCTCATCTCTTGGGGGTGTGGTGGGCACCGGGGACAGGGTTTAGCATGTGGGCTCGCAATTACTTACGATGCAAAGTTATAATTGCTCCAATAAGCTGATAGGACTCTTTTTATATTGACTGTTGTTGCTTAGTTTGGCATATATATTTTATGCTAATATTTTGTACAAAGATTATAAATAAATAAATTTTGCAAAGTTATTTTTATCCTGCCTTTCAACTGACTAATGGAGTGGGCTAACGCTGCAACTAAACAATTCTGTCTTCTGGCCTTAATCCAGAGATGTGCAGCATGCATATGCAGCCACTGTAGAACTGCTGCATTAATAACTCCAGGGAAATGCTGCACTATGACTACTGCCATTATGGCTGAATCTCCAGGCATTGAAAGACTAATGATGAGAAGAAAAGAGTGAGCGCTGTTCTGATGTTTAATTTATCAGCAGAGTAAATTAATATTCAAAAGCCAAAGTCATTCAACCTTGCACATTTTGACTATTTTATATTCTACTTTTCATATATCCACTGTTGGCAGACAACATTCCCCCACCCCAATACGGAGTTTGACTCAGCTAACCAAGCTATGTTCCTAGTAGGTCAGAAAAAGCTTGGTTCTATTCAAGCCCCTTTCAGTTCCTGTCACACTACCAATGATGTAATCTGAAGAACAACTTGGTCCAACTCCCTCCCCACTGTGCTCCTTATCTGGCTGCTGCGGCATGAAATAAGTTCCCCGTTGGTGCACATGAGTTGTATCTAGAGAAGCACTCACATGCCAGGGATCCTGAGAATTTAGTTTTTCCAGGGTCCCTGGAACCAGTAGATTCAAGTGGTAAATAGATGGCACCAAAACTCTGCACGTACAACCTGTAGCCTAAAGCAGTACAGTCCTCAAATAACTACTGTATAAACTAGTGCTGCATGGAAAGCATACACAAGGATTAACAACTTCATCCTTTGGTGTTACTGGAAAATCATATTAGATTTTTTCAGTCGAAGGGCCCTTTCCTCAGTAAAGCAGACAGAAGCAGCAACAACAGATACTTCAATCATTCCTCCAATTTAGACTTCATTTATTCCTCCTCTTCCACCTTCTCCCCATATGTTTCTTTTCCCTCCAAATACGAAACCATGTGGTATGCCTGAAGTACAACAGGTGCAAATTTCTGCAAGTGTGAACCATCAATACTATTCATCCACTAAGGCCTGTTATATGACTTAGCCAACACACAGAGCCCCTTATACAGAAACTATGTGATTGATGCTGGGCAGATAAGGTTCTGGGCATCTAACATTAACATATTATCAGCTTTGCCTTTTTAATACATAGGTTTCTCAGACAGCTATTAACTTCCAGATGCCTTCTATTTAGAATGCTAGGCAAAGTGTTCACAACTTACTGCTCATGGAAATCCAGCATTGGTGGTTCAAACCGAATTGGTCTGCAATTCCCTCGATACATAGATATACTGTTGGGGGAAAATGAGAAGAGAACAAATTAAGATGACATTCAGTTTTTAATTCATGTTCAGAATCTTCCAAATTAAGTTGCCAATTAAGCTGAATGACAATCCAGGCTTGCATCCAGCAAAGTAGTCCCATTAGCCCAAGGACTTCCACTTGCACAACTGAACTTTCCTTCATGTTGCATCCCACTCCCACCAAAAATCTATTCTAGTTTTTCTCAGCCCTCTGGAGCAGTTCAGGGCAGTTCAAAAAAGGGTACCCAAACACCTGTATATCACAATGCCTTTTTAGTACAGTGGTTCCTTGGGTTACATACGCTTCAGGTTACATACGCTTCAGGTTACAGACCCTGCTAACCCAGAAATAGTGTTTCAGGTTAAGAACTTTGCTTCAAGATAAGAACAGAAATTGTGCTCTGGCGGCGTGGCAGCAGCAGGAGGCCCCATTAGCTAAAGTGGTGCTTCAGGTTAAGAACAGTTTCAGGTTAAGTACGGACCTCCGGAACAAATTAAGTACTTAACCTGAGGTACCACTGTATGAGCAATTGTAATGAGAATCTGCCTTAGATAGGCTGGAAAACTATTACAAATGTTCTTATTATACATGAATGACTAACTGTACAATCCTAACCATATCTATTCAGTGGTTAGGTCCCATTAAATTCTTTAGGCTTTACTCCCAGATTAATTGGGAATAGGATTATAAATCTTAGTTACGTCTAAACTGAGAGAAAGCCTATCCTGAAATATAAGATAAATTAAAGCCGTCAGGTGTAGTGTATCTTACGTGGGTGCCCTGGGTGATTACTTTTTTAAAAAGCAGTGGAAAAAATCACCCTCAATCCAGTGGATTTAAACTACAATCCAGTATCAATTATCTCATTCTTGGGCAAGGAGACAGAACAGGTGGTGGAATCTGAACTCCAGACAAACCTGAACAGTGATTATTTAGATCCATTTTAGCCTGTTTGCCAGCTTGGTGTTGGGACAGAAACAGCCTTTGTTGCTCTGCTGGGTGAATGGTGCTGGCAAGTAGATAAAGGAAGTGAAACTCTGTCAGTTCTTTCGGATCTCTCAAGCAACCACAGTATTACTCTGGGTCACCTTTCCAGAGATGCACTCTGTTATGTGTCTAGCATGTTTTCTGGAGGTCCCAAAAAGTAGTGCTATGGGACTCCTGTTCCATCCATTGGACTTTTGCCTACGGGATGTTACGAGGTTCCATTTTGTGTCTCATGCTGTTTAACATTTTCTTGAAAACAGTGGGAAGGGTCATCTGGGAGTTTGTGCTTAGGTGTCATCAATATGCTGATGACATTCCCTTATATCAGGGGTCTGCAACCTTTAAGACAAAAAGAGCCACTTGGACCCGTTTCCAAAGGAAAAAAAACTGGGAGCCGCAAAACCGGGAAGGTGACATCGGGACGGTGCGTGACTAACGCACGCACCGCCCCCATGCGACGTCACAGCCAGTATAGCGCCCGCCACAGTGGGGAGTGTCGGGGTGCACAATGCGCCTCCTCCCCTCGCTAGTATCCACCCTGGAGCTGCGGCAAAGGTGTAAAAGAGCCACATGAGGCTCTGGAGCCGCGGGTTGCAGACCCCTGCCTTATATCTTTCATTTTAAGTGTCTAATTTCTAGAAAGGCGGTCTAAAATATTTTAAATGACCAGTATTTTGAACACCACAATATTTTTTTGGTTTCTCAAAAATCCAGGGCAGCAGCAGGCACCCCTGCTAGCATAGAATATAACCAAGTCTCCATTAATATATATTATTTATAAGCAGCAATGTTGAGATGGGAGATAAAATAGTAAGTTGAAATCTTTTTTTAAAATGAAATCCTTCCTTTCAAGCACTATCTGCAATGTAAATATCTTTACACAAACCAAAGGACATCAAGTTCTTTGAAATG
This sequence comes from Podarcis melisellensis, assembly GCF_964234715.1. Taxonomy (NCBI): domain Eukaryota; kingdom Metazoa; phylum Chordata; class Lepidosauria; order Squamata; family Lacertidae; genus Podarcis; species Podarcis melisellensis. Next base: position 31,855,537 of record NC_138531.1, read on the forward strand.
TATTATTAGGTCACCAAATACCACTGAAACCACTGTGTATTAATGGACTTGATAACATCTAGACTCCAATCTAGCTAAATTTGAGATGTGTTTGGTAGAAGCTGCTATCTTCAATTTAAAAAGATTATGAATATAGACTTCAATGGCTTTGTTAGCATTATATTAAGGTATTTTAAACCAGGATGTTTTTAAGGGAATCCTAATATAACTGAAATGTTAACCTTTTAAACTAAAAATATCATACTATCTTCACATCAATTTTACAGTGTTAAAAAATCCATTTATAAAAGGTATATTTTCATAAAATTGATCTAGTGATGTAATGAATGGGTATGATACCAAACAATTGTGTCCATTTTAAGGTTTTAATTAACGTTTGGAGTTAACTATACCTTGAAATTTCTATACCTCTAATAAATAAATGTATATTTAAAAATAAATTTAGGCATACCACCCAATGCACAGATTCTTGGACATGCTAAAGTTTTCAGTGCTATTCCACCGACACTCCTAAATTTTAAACAATGTAAGGGAAACTTATAATGCTTGAATTGACTATGCACTGTAAAAAAAATATAAGTCCTCCAATAAAAAATATTTCCATGTACCTTTATTTTGTTTGAATATAACATTTAAACCACATCACATATGCTTCATGAATTCCTCCCCTTGCCTCACAAAAGTATTTAAGTTCTAACATTTTAAGTTATTCAAAAGGCTTTGGCAACATGCTAAATTAACATGGCATACTCTTCAAAGTTTGCTTACTAAATAAGTCAAACAAGCAAACAAAACCAAATCCTAATCAATTTAGGGCACTAGAAAATCTAACCAAAACCTGACAACACTCATTTTTATCTATCCTGCATTGTGCTTGAAAGTTTCATAACCAAGCAACAGATAGGGACCAACCCTAAAAGAGCTTTCAAGCAAAATATGTGAGACATGAGCAAGTTAAACTGTCTTCAGCTTTAAGTGTGAAAACTTGTTATTGCAAACTTGGAGCAATAAAGCGTACTAATAACTTTGAATAAAATAAAAACATACAGTATATTCCTCCCACTTTGGAAGTGGAAGATTAAGTCTTGATCAATGCTAACAGCATAACCACATTCCAACCATAATATACTTAAGAACCTACGCAACAAAAAACACAACACAAGGTCACAAACAAGCTCAACAGAATTATGCAACCCCTGAATTGGTAGGCACAAGGACATCATAGCAGCTTTCAGATTTATTCAACTTAAGGTTAGAATTCTGAAGACAATTTCAGGCTCTGCTAGAAAACACTCAAAGTAGTTTATGCTGCAAACCCTTCTTGAAAATTTCTAGACCCTTTGCATTTCAAAACTATAACTCATCATAGGCAACTGGAAGCAGCAACGATGTAAAAATACAAAATATCTGAGAGTAATTCTTCTCATCAGAAGCAGCTGAGGTTAACTTTTTGTCCTTAAATGGCAAACTGCTGCTGGTGCCCAAGTAAATGATCACACCTTCACTGATAAAATATTCACTCTTTTCCTGTTCCTGCTCTGCACAGAGAAGGATGTAGAGGTGTGTGGGTGTGGCTGTGTATTCAAGTTTAGAAACTAAGATTACATTATTGGTCTTGCTTAGTTACCAAATAACTTCTGTACTGATTATGTCTAGTCCTATCAGGCTGTTCATAATCATAATAAAAAATATTTACCAATATCTGAATTGCCTTTTCCATCATGATCTAAGCTATGGGGAGTTTCAAAGAAGTCTAGTACAGAAACAACAATCTTATTACACCACAGGAGAGACTCCAGGCTGACTAGCAAGATGCCCTAAGCTATACAAATACTTTACTTTATTGTTAAATTTATTCTAGTAATTGTACTATTGTTTGGAGCTTAGTGGCTAATATGCAACTGGAACAAGTGGACCCTTTCATATTTGTTAGAAAAAAAGAAATATGATGAGAGAATCTCACATAGCAGATAGTAGTTTTCTGCCTCACTTTCCATTTTTCAAGGTTTATGTCTATGAGTGTCTGCTACTTAGGCAAAGGCACAGTGTGTCTAGATCACGTACCTTAACTACAAACTTAAAAATCCACTCTTAACGAGCAGACATAGCACAGGTAATAACATTTGGCTCAAACAGAAAAGGCCTATAAGCAGAAGTTTATGCAAGGTGCCGTCTTGTCCCAAACCTGCATATCATATCAGTAACATGCTGTAACTACTTGCAACACACACACACACACACACACACACACACAAATACTGCTTAATTACTGCACGTAGATTACTGGGAATTTTTACCCCCAAAATCAAATTATTACCACCTCCAGTCTTTAAGAAAATTATAGACTATTATAGGAGCAACTGTGTGTGTGAGGGGGGAGGAACTGCATTCCTTGTGCTGAACAAGTCTTTTAAAGCCATGTTAAGGCATCTGTTCAGTGCAAACTTATGGAACTCCCCACCTAGCACTGACTCAGCATGTGCCTGCAGCACTCAAAGGTGTATTCAAGCACCTTCAGTCATAACTTTTGTTTACCTGGCCTATTAACAACGAACAGATACTTCTATGAATGAATGCTTCATTAAAGGTACAGTCAGCCTTCCCACCCTGAGCAAGGTTATCCAAGATCTGAACCTGGGAACTCTTCTACCCGAAGAGAGGATCATACCCTAGTCTAGGAGTGGAGAACTTTGTTTTTTCCCCTGAGGGCCAAATCCCCTTGGACACTACATGCCTGCACTGGAGAGGTTGCTGTGGAAGGGACAGGTTACTCTTACCAGAGGTCTGAACTGATTGCTTACAGGGGGTTCCCCTCTCTCCTCTCACCATTCCATGTATCTGACGATGGCTACAGGTTGTGCATCTCTTCTCTACACTATCCAGCCAATGTAGAAACCCAGGCAACTTTATACCAAATCAGATCATTGGCTCATTTAGCTCAGTATTGCCTACTATACTGACTGGAACACCTATCCGGGGTTATGTATTTATGTATGTATGTATGTATGTATGTATGTATGTATGGGACGTGGGTGGCGCTGTGGGTTAAACCAGAGCCTAGGACTTGCTGATCAGAAGGTCGGCAGTTCGAATCCCAGTGGCGGGGTGAGCTCCCGTTGCTCGGTCCCTGCTGCTGCCAACCTAGCAGTTTGAAAGCACGTCAAAGTGCAAGTAGATAAATAGGTACCACTCAATCGGGAAGGTAATCAGCGTTTCCATGTGCTGCTCTAGTTCGCTAGAAGTGGCTTAGTCATGCTGGCCACATGACCCGGAAGCTGTACCCTCGGCCAATAAAGCAAGATGAGCTCAGCAACCCCAGAGTCAGTCACGACTGGACCCAATGGTCAGGGGTCCCTTTACCTTTATGTATGTATGAAAATATATATGGGGCAAGACAAGTAAACTGATCACAAGCTGTTAAGGGCTTTGAATACTGATAATAAACTTGGAACTTGGCCCTGTAACAAACTGGCAGCCAATGCAGATATTTGAGCAGAGGAATAATAGGAACTTGCTCCTGACAATAATCATACTGCAGCATTCTGTACTAACTGCAGTTTCAGGACCAAGTGCCAGGAAAGCCCCACACTGCAGTAATCCAGCCTTTAAATTACCAAATTCTGGACTACTGTGATCAAGCTATCAGGTCCAGTTGTTGTACTAGCTGAAATAATAAAAAGTGCTCCAGGAAGACTCGCAGACTGCATACCTGTTCTTTAAGAGGGAGTGTAGCTCTGTCCGGGGCAAGCAGCTGGCCAATTTTTCAGATATGAGAACCACTTGCCCACAGAGCCTCTGTCTTGCCAGGATTCAAGCTCAGCTTACCATAATTTCCTGCATCCAGGCTATGTTCCAGAATCTGCATGATATTTCTTGATTCAGATGTTATGGAGAAACAGCTCTGAATCTTGTCAGCATACCAATGGCACCTTGCCCCAAATATCCTAATCATGGTTCCCAATTACTGCATATGAATGTTAAAAACATTGGGAATAAAACACGCCTGTGGTATTTCATAGCATAATTGTCAGGGGGTTGAAAACCACACTCCCATTGCTGCTTCTTGGGATCTGTTATTTACTGACTGACTATACACTATAGTATATCTCACTAAAACAGGGCCCAGCATACTGGGGATCAACATAGCTGAACATGCATCTCCCAAATTGATTGTAGCTTTGTGATGACCAATTATAATTAGCAAATAAATTGGACTGTCTAACACAGTAGTGGAGAATCTCTGGCAGCCAGGTTTTCCATTTGGTCTGTGAGGCAGTTTTGGCCAACCGATGCCCACCTACATACACCTGATGTCAGATATGAGGCAGGTAAAATCACAGCTGGGCCAAAAAGTAGTTTGAAGTCTCTGAAAATCAGCTGGTTGTCTGTTCTTACAGGGAGCCCTGAGTGGCACTTCAAAGTACTATCTTTTTTATAAAAAAAATTTGATTTTTTTTTGTAATACACAAAGAAAAAAAGGGGGGGGGACCCAGTACATCTATACCATACAAAACCAAATAGACTTAATACAAACCGAATCAAAGACACAAATAACTTTCCATCTACTCCTTAATTCAGATACACAAACTTGTTGCTGATACAAACTATTATCATAATTTAACTGCATCTTAATTTATCTTAGGTCTCACATCATTCTTAAAGCTACTACTGAAGTTAATCAAATGCTGCAACAGAGTTTAAGCTACTGTAATTATTTTTCAAATATATTTTGAAGCCTTCCCATTTAGATACAAATACCTGTTTTGGTTTGTTCTTTATTTTTTCAGACAAACTGTCTATTTCCACATATTCAATCAATCTTTGAATCCATTTCAAAGTACTACCAGGTGATTGTTGGGGCTTCCAAATGCCAAAAATTGCAAGGGTCATAAATACCAATACCATTGTGATGTCCGATGACTGAGAGGTGATTGGCCATGCCCATCTGTCAGACTTGGCCACACAGAGTAGGGGAGATAAAGTTCTGCCTCGCTGGTCACATCCATTTCCCCACCCTTGGCCTAATGAGTGACAGAAGGGATGAGGATTCCGCTCAATTAGACCTTTCATCATATCTGAGATAGTGGGTTCCTTACAACTCACAGTAGGCCTGGCCTTAGAGAAGCAGGAAGACAACAGCTGTGATAATTGTTTATGATACTACTGATGACGCAAATCTATCTCAACTCATCCATTATATATATTTTTAGGCAATGCAACTGTAAATTTATCGTGCTATTTGTTTCTGGACCTGTAATTAACTTTTCTCTTGATGTTTCCAAAGACTCTTTTGGATGCCAAGGCAGTGGCATCCCAAATGTACAAACAGTAACTTCAGAGGCAATTCTATATATGCCACTCAAAAGTATGCCTCGTTAAGTGCAATTGGACTTATACCTAGGTGAGTATAGGTTTGTCGTCTTAGGCTCTTAAAATATTGAATACCTTTAGATCAAGTACTCCATTGTGCCATTCCTTGCATTTTTAGTAACAATTACCAGTAGCTTCACAACAATTTGCATAGATTCAATGACCTGACAGTACTTCCTCTTTTATTGTTTAGCAAATATTCAACAGAAGTAACTGAAAATTTACTATTCTTAAAATAACATCTGATGCAAATGGAGAGGTTAAGATATCAAGTTAAGTGACTGAATGCTTCTGGTTTCTGTTTGGTTTTTGGAAATTAGTGTTCATATGTGTTCTTGTAAATTTAAATCTGGCATTTCAAAAGTAGAGTAGAAAGTGAGTGTAGCAGCTAAGCTAACATTTATATATCTATGTAAAAACCAAATGAATGTTCAAATGCATTAGCTAGCTGTTTCCTCTGGTGCCTTTAAATGACCTGACGGTTTCATTATGCTACTTCAGCTTAGACAAAACAGCTAAAATGTTTTACAAATTTCCACTTTAATTTGAAGGATTCCAGCATGCTATGCATGCTCTCAGTGCCTAAAACAAAGATATCTATATACCCATAAATAAGGTAAAAAAACAACTACAATTTTGCAACTGCAATTTTCCAACTACAATAAGAACATTTTTTTTAATTCCATGCTTTGTGCCTTTGACTCTTCGACTCCTTATTGTAGTTTTTTAGACTTTTTTTAATATAGCAAATGGTCCCTAAGTTAACTAAATAAATAATAAGTGCAGGAAAACTAGTTGGAAGTAGCTTTACAACTACTGTAGACGCGCTAGTGAAGCTAGCAAAAAATACATGTGAGATGTAGACAGGAATTTCCAGTGCTAAGGAGAGAAGAATATATGAATTTCACCCAAAGATAAAAGCATATATGAATTTCATCTCTGTTACTCTGCACACCTCTCCTCCAACAGCCTGTCAGTCATGAATTATCACTCTTCTGGGCATTATGATGCCATAGCTAATTGTTACTGTCGTCTGGAACACACCAAAACTAGTGTCCATATAGCTGGTTGTATCACTTGCAACACACCAAAGCTGAAAACCACAGGCTGTTTCTAATATGAACTGATAGGAAGGAAAGTTTAGATATTGTGAATCATGTCATTTCATTGGACTAAATACTACAGAGGCCATTACCCTCCTAACGTACAATTTTAAGCTTTTACAAATGGCAACACCATTGCTAAGCTAGTGTGTGATCCAGCTGCACCTACTGACAAGTGGCTCTTAATTGGGCACAGTGACATTTACATAACAAGCAGCTGTACTCAACACACATTACCCTTTTTGAAGAAAGATATGTAAATGTTTTTATTGTAATGTAGTGCTCTGTCTCTTTTTAGAACTGAACTGTCAGATAAGCAGCTTTCCTCTAACCCCTGTCTAGGTCCACTGAGGGGTGGCCTCTTTTCCAATTGGCTGTTTTAGCTTTTTAAAGAAAACTGGAGACTTAGGGGAGTTAAACAAGAAAAAAATGATTTTACAGTATTTTACAACAAAATTGGTAAAACAGAAGATGTGTCAGGAGACAGTTACTGTTTCTTGAAAGAAGTCTATCATCTGTCTGTCTGTCTGTCTGTCTGTCTATAAACTTTGCTGGATGTTACAGGCTTCTCAGCAAGATGGTAAATGCACAGCGTATATTCAGTTCCTTAAACTAAGCTAACCTCAGAGATGTTACAGTTTATGCTCCCGATTGAAGTGCAGAATGTTTGAGGACCGAACATTTGCAGGGAAACCAAAATGCTTGTTTACAAAGCTATTATACTACTAACTTTACTGTATGCTTAAACATGGACCACTTATAAATCTCCAACTCCTCAAAATATTCCATCAACAGTGTCTCTGAAAAAAATTACACATCATTTGGGAAGATAGGCGAACTAATGCCAGTGTACTGGAAGAAGCAAAGATCACCAGTGTCGAAGCAATGATTCTTCAACATCAACTTCGTTGGATTGGTCATGTTGTTTGGATGCCTGATTATTATCTTCCAAAGCAACTACTCTATTCCCAACTTAAGAATGGAAAGCAAAATACCAACAAAAGAGGTTTAAAGAGTGATCTCCAGCCCAGCACTGTGCAAGCTACACCACTCTGGTAGAATTTCACCACACTGCACCAACAGACTCTGGTCTACCTGAGCTGTCCATTACACCCACATTTTACAGACATCCTGTCAAATAAAATGGCATCTACAAGGAGAAGCACAGTTCCAAATAAGACTCCACCATCAGGTCAATATCCTTGTACTTTCTGCTTTGCTCATGGGAGATATGCCACCTCTGTTTTCTTCATTTTCCATGGAGGAAAGGAGAAGCGATTTCTCTCTCTTCCCTACAGGACTTTTGCAGAAGACAGAAGCAGTTAACATATCTTCTACAAGAGCCCAAATCTAGCCCAATTGCAAACATCCCCCCTTTCCAAAGTTTTCGGCATGATTCTGGACTTGTAGAAGGGAGAAATCCATGATAACACCCCCCCCCACACACACACAATACAGTTATCCAGAAATTGTGGCTAACTGGGCTGGAGAGATTTTAAATGATAGAAACCTATGTAATTAATTGATATTCCCATGATTGTCTGGATACCTTCATGGCTTTCAAGATTACCAAGGCCAGTTCATGTGATCACATGAGGAGGTAGTTAAATGTCTTTAATATAAGACTTGACAACCTTGCCTGTACCAACAAGGCCCCATGTTGAGGAGATGAGAAAAGTATCATCAATGGCTACTCTGTAAATGCCATTTCATACAAATGATCACGTATCAATGTATACATATACTGACAATTGTGATTATCCTCTGAGCACTGAATTAAAAGGTGGAATAGCAATCCTCTAAAGAAACAAAATAATTTCCTTGGATTAAGCAAACAATGTTAATAGTTTGGTTCACCGAAACAGTCAAACATTTTCAAATTATAAGATAATTTTAAGCATTGTTTGGAATTAAAGGAAACAATGGACTGTAAAAAATCTTACCTTTTCTGCTGATATGAACTGAGGCCAATCGTTGTCTCAGTCTGAAAAGAAAAGAAGAGCAAATTTCAGCAACAAAGTATGTTCCTCGAAAATATATTGATAAGTAATCAGAATACACAGTAGCTTGCGTAAATCTCAAATCCAACTCTTTAAGAGTGCAATCCTAACTGTGTTTCTCTTCAGAAATAAGTCCTATTGAATTCAATGGGACTTACTCTCAAGTAACTGGAGGTAGGATTGCAGCCCAAAATATCAGCTTCCAATTATTCAAAACCTCTTAGCTCTTGTCAAGGACTCTTATAAAGAAGCACTACTGCCCAGTTTATCATATGATAATTTACAAAACAGTTCTATGCATCTTTACTCAGATGCAGTGCTTTTTCTGGGGGGATGCAGGGATACACATACCCCTAAACATTTTGTCATCTTTGTACTTTTTACTGTATTTATTTTCCCCAACTTGAACTATAAAATGGTGGCGTTCTTGAGTCAAAATGAGAGTACCCAAACATTTTTTTAGAAAAAAAAGAGCACTGCTCAGATGTACTATAGAAGTAAAGAAGTTCAATACAACTTACGGTACTCCCAAGTGTGTTACCACTAATATCAGGCCATTGGCCCATCCAAATTTTCTACTTCAAATAACAAGCTGAAACACCTACTTGAGAATTATTTCCTAAGTATAGTAGCATAACTTTTAAGAGACAAGCTAATGTGTGTTTGATCAATTTAATCTTTTATCCCTTATTGCGTCTCAGCTGCCCTGCATAGATATGTACACACAGGTCCCACTTTCCAAACACAATGCACTTCCAGGAAATCATTTGTTAGGTGACAGACTTCCATTATTTGTATGGGAGCGTTTCTAATCCGTTATTTGTCTGATTTCCCTCCATGTCTTCTGCCTGAAACTGCTGCAGCCAACTAGCAACCATGCCTTGAAGGATGGTCAGGGGTGCCACAGGCAACACTAGGCTCTGTCCCTCTTTACTTCCCTTCTCTGATGCCCCCTCGCATCTCTGCCTCCCAAAGGCTTGTGTGGCTGTTTGTTGCAGCAGTCCTGGCTAAAAGCTCCCCAGGCGAATGGTACCTCTGGCGCTGGCCAGGGGCTGCTGGTTGCCAGGAGCTGAGGCGGCCTTGGAGTAGGCAAGCAAGTGGATGAGGGAGCCAAGCCAGACAGACAGTCCACCAGCCTTTGCTGTTGGGAATGGACAGACAAAATGGGAGGCCAGGCAGGCAGGTACCATGCTGGCCTTTTTTGTGCTTGCTGTGTGCAATACCAGCCTGGGAGCTGAGTGTCCAACACTGAAGAGGAGCCTTTCCACCATGCAGGCCCAGAGGCTGCCACTGCTGCCTCCTAAGGTGAGTAAGGTGTTGGCATCATATTCACCTTTGGTCAGTCTACTAAGGCTGGGGGCATCCTCTTCCCAGGCCCCTGTGGGGCGGCATGAGGAGGCACCTCTCTTTGGGGCAGGGGGGCAGCTCAGAGACCAGGGACTGTGGCAGTGGCTGCTCAGAGGGCTCCCAAGGTGAGGGGAGGTGAATGGGCTGAGGGAACACTCCACAAGGGAGGGTGGTTGAAAAGGGGTGATGGGTTGGTGGCTCTGCAGGCAAGGGGTGGCATAACTGAACTTCTGAGGCTTGAAGCCCATTTCCCCACAGGGGAGCCGGAGAAAGAGTGTAGCTGGTCAAGGAAGCTGTGGCCTCAAAAAGGTTGAAAACCTCTGCATTAAGGTATAGAAGGGTTTAAATTCAATCGCAGAACAGGGAACCATTTCTGTGAATAGTGCGCAAACTATAAGCAGTGCTATGGGTCACACCAATGTTTTTGTTCTTCTCACTATCATACACACAAAGCCCCTCCCAACCTCTATAAAACCACCCTGAGACCTCTGGGTATAGGACGGTATATAAGTTCAACAAATAAATAAAAAATAAGAAATATATAAACACCAGTTTATGCTGCTATCTGTAGAGCAACTCTAATGAGGTGCTTATGAGAATTTGAAGGTACTGGAATCATAAAGATGATGCTATATGCTATACTATTTCACCAGGATCATCCACTCAAGTTCATATAAAAGATACTGAACTCATGTTTGTATGTATGTGTCTGTCTGTCTGTCTGTCTATCTATCTATATCTATCTATATCTATATCTATATCTATATCTATCTATCTATCTATCTATCTATCTATCTATCTATCTATCTATCATATCTATCTATCTATCTATCTATCTATCTATCTATCTATCTATCTATCTATCTATCTATCCATCCTCCACCCAACACATAGGATTAAATGTGCATAAGATTGCAGCCTCAGCATTCAAGTAAATAAACTTGTTTAGCAACATTACACAATTGGATTCAGCCCAAAATAATTGAACACTGGAAATTTGCAAGGGACCAGACAGAAAAGATGAGTGAGTCAAGTTAGACTTGAAGTTCCAGCCATCAATTTTATTTCTTCATTAAGAGACTTCAAGAGAACACAGCAGACTAAAGAAATTTTACTACACACAACAGCAATACAGGACAGACCCATTTATTTTAATAAAAAATATTTACCTGTAATAAGCCTCCTTCATCAAAGCGTAGAACTTCTATTATGCTATCTGACTGGATGAAAGCTATAAAGCAAGAGAAATACAAATTAAAACTTCATTCTGATCAAGTAATGCTGTCCATCTGGAGATAGCTGTGATGTGGTCCTCCAGTTACCCACCCCCTAAACATTTAAAATAAAAACAACTTAAAGTTTGTCAATAGCATAAAGGCCCTGCCAAGCCAAAGTTTTCATCTAGTCTTGCACCTTATTTCCAACAGTTGCTAGTCAGATCCTACCATAAAGCCTGCTAAGCAGGATTCTCCTTGCTGTGAGTCCCTACATTTGCTATTTAGATGGTCCCCAAAACATAGGTGCTTTATTCAGTTATCATGGCTAATATTGCTGTTCATATGCAGTTTCATCTATACAGTGAGCATTCTTTGGGTTTGGTCAGTCAACCAGCTACAAATCCACCTAACAGTTATCTCATCCAGTCCACATTCTACCAGCTTATCCACAATAATACCATTGGGGAATTTTGTTGAAAGCCTTACTAAAATCAAGATACATTACATCCACAATATTCCCCTGATCCACAACTGGCATGACTTTTGAGAAGCCCTGGTAATCACAGCGTCCTATCCTAAGTGCTCACAGGCCGACTGTTTAACTTAGCTGTTCTAGGAACTTGCCTAGCATCAATGTCAAGCTCACTTGTTGGTAGTTATCTGGGTGTTCTGCCTCCCCTGTTTTGAAGAGGGGACAACATGTGCACACCTGCAATCCGCAGGGACCTCACCTGTTCTCCAAGAATTATCAAATATTATAGACAGATGCACTTGCAAGTTCCTTTAGTATACCCTTCTCTGAGTATTTCTGACAATGGAAATTCACCCAGTAGTTCCTTAAGCTTTTTGAAATCAGCTTTCTTAAAGTCCAGATTGCATGTCCAACTACACAGCCTCCCCTTGCTTGTGTATAATGAAACCAAAGAGGACATTATCACTTCCTACCAAGGTTTCCTGTACTTTCACTTTGTCAATCAGTTCCTCCATGTTGGTGAGGACCAAGTTGAGATGACCCCCTTGTTGCTTCCTCGGCCTTCTGGGAATGTGGGAAAGTGAAGCAATTGAGGAATCTGTTGAACCTTACATTCTTAACAGAGTATGAGTTCCAAAAGATATTGGGGTAGTTGAAGTATTCCATGATTACTATCATCTCTCTACATCATCTTTTGAATGTTTGGTGATCTGCTCTATGAAGGCATCATCCAAATCCTCAGTCTGGCTTGGAGGTCTATAGCAGACACAGTAAGACTACTGTTGTTTCCCTCTCCTACAATTTTTACCCATATACTCTGATTATAAATCCAAATCCTTTGGCTTCATTATACATCCAAACCTAACTAGGCTCACTAACTTTGGGGCCAACAGACCAGGATTTCAAAGCATGCCCGAAGTTGTTTTGTGAATCTTGGCTTGCATTATATGTGGTTTGACATTATGTCCAAGCTCAGTATTCTACTTTAATTCTATTTAATAATAATAATAATAATAATAATTTTTATTTATATCCCGCCCTCCCCAGCCGAAGCCGGGCTCAGGGCGGCTTCTGGGGATATCAATCGATCTGCTGTGACACCTGATTACTTTATGATCGTCAATCAGCAGTTTATAACGGGTCCGGCACACTTCTTCACAGCTGCGCCACTGTTGCTCCCTTCAGGTCACGGCTTAGCAGAGTTGAACAGCGGTGTAAAGCAGTCTTGCTTCGATGCAAGCATACACAGACAGGTTCGTCTATTTACAGCTCTTTATTAAAACATTACAGCAAACAAAGTCCAGGGCTTCTTTCAGCCATGTCTCCCTCACAGATACACAGAGGGAAGAAGTGAAAGTACAGGGAAAAACTCCTCCTCCTTGGCTTCTAAAAGCTTCTGTCTCCGCCCAGCTTCTGTAAGCTGACGTAAGCAGGTGACACACACCAGGGGAATTTAACCAGATAAATTCTGAACCATCACACCCCCCCTTGTGTCCCTGCGTGATACCTGTGCAACATCTTCAGTAACACCTTGTGAGATCGATCCCTTCCCCAATGCCTTGTGCCCTCCCTTGGCAAACCTGTTTGGCATTTGTGGAACCACCTCACAGCTCTCAGAATCGCACTGTGCGAAACTTACCCACGCACCTGTGGCCTGATACCTCTCTGGTGGGATACCTTTCGTTGTGCGACTGGACCTCCTAGGCACAAACTCAGGTGTTTCCTCTGACTCACTTTGATCAGCAGGTGTATCCTCTGCATCATGGAACTCACTCTCTGACTTAAAGCGTCTTCGAATCCTCTCCATTACACTCACAGGAGAACTAGGCGCACTCTTGGGCAGTCTCATAACAGCTTGTGGAGATGCCACATCCTGCTCTTGACCCTGGTCAGTGACCTGGTCGTCATCAGCAGCCTCAGCCCCTTCTTCCGCCTCATCAGAACTGTCTTCTGGGTCAGAGAGACAATCTGAGAGAACATCACGCCTGACAGGAGTCTTTGACTTTACATCCTCCTCTAAGAACTCAGCGTGTTTACTGATCAGCACCTTACTCTGATCACCTGATGGGTAAGCAAAACGCCATGCACGGGCATCTGGCTCATACCCACAGAAGATCATTTTCTGGACTTTGGCTCCATCTGGCCCTTGCAAAGCCTTAGGCAAAGCGACAAGCGCAGGAGTCCCAAAAGTCCGCAGAAAGTGAACCTGGGGTTTGCGGCCATTTAACAAAGAGAACGGTGTGTCGCCTACCAGTGAATTGTAGACCCGATTCCAGGTGAATGACACAGCCCTAGTAGCCTCCACCCAAAACTCAGGAGGCAACCTGGCTTCTTTCAGCATCACCTGTGCAGCCTTAACCAGAGCTCCACTCCTCAGCTCTGCCCCCCCCCTTGCTGGGGTGAATTAACTGTGTGGCGTATCCCTCTCTTCTGCAAGAACTTCTGCAACGCAGAACCAGTGTACTCAGCATTTCTGTCACTGATGATCGCCTGAACCCTGGTGGAGAACCTCTGTTCCACCCCCTCAATCCAGCTCTTGATCAGCTGTGCTGCATCCTCCCTGGATTTGAGACCAAGACACCAGGAATTCTGTGAGAAATCATCCAAAAACGTTAGCAGAAACCTGGCCCCCCCTAGACTTGGTTCCTTGACAGGACCGGCCAAATCTATGTGTACCAACTCAAAAGGTTTAGTGGCCACACGTTCCACCTTTGGGTAACTGCACCCTCTCACCTTTGCTTGCTTGCAAGTGTCACAATCAATGGCACTTCCACAATTTTGAATCCTACACCCCGTGGCGACCTCGGGCAGAGTCTGCAAGTCCTCTACCGACCCATGAATTGTTCTCTGATGCCATACGCATGCACATGTAACATTATGAGCGGGAATTGTAGCACGCTGGTTGGGAACTGTAGCACGCAACGCTTGTGCTTTCTCAACCTTCCCCTCACCCCCAAGAGACGTTTTAAGAATGAAAAGGTCATTCTGTCCCTTCCGCACTTTGGCCAGTAACCTCCCCCCTCTGGAGATTGTGCAGACATCATTTTCAAAACAAACTTTGAACCCCTTATTCAACAAATAAGGCACAGATAACAAACAATGATGAATCTCCGGAACAATACAAAAATCCACCGTCTCCTGTAAAACAGAAAGAAAGACATTAGTGCATTTGAGAACTCTAGTTTTCTGTCCATTCGCGAACTTAATAGTTTGCCCCTTCGGAACTGCTGTGCAATTCCACCTCTCGACTGCAGGGATCTCTGGAACCATGTTACGGTTAGCTGCAGAGTCAATTACAAGGCTGAGCTGGAAATTTTCCACTCCGCCGTCTTCAAACACTGCCATACTCGCAGAAACTTGATAAGACTCTTCTCCCTGCTGTTTACCACGGCCACCTGGCTCAGCTCCACGCCTGCCTGTCTTCCCAGGCCTGTTGCCATGGAAACCTCCCTGATTCCCATGGGAAAAATCTTTGCAAACATCCTGCCTTGGCTCTCTGCTCCGGTGGGGGCAACTGCCACGCCGACGTTGAACTCCAGTGGAAAAACACTGCCCGGGGCTCCTCCCAGCTGGCCTGGCCTTCCTCCTTCTGGAACGGCGTCTTCCACCAGCGTGGCCCCCCCTGAAGCTCCTCTCTGCTTCAGCACAAAGCGAAAGTTGTTTAAACTTGCCTTTGGAACTCTTCGCCCCCCGATCTGCTCACTAGCGCTCCTAGAGGCCGAGACATCGGGAACAGGGCCTGCCAGTCCAGCTTCTCCAGGACTCAGTCCATCACACAGACGTGTAGAAGCATTACAACAGCTCCCCAACACTGTCTCAGCCCCCATTGGGCTTTCTGGGCATCCTTCTGCCTCTCCAGGGCTTTCTCCAGGACTCTGGCCTTTCGCTGACGCCTCACACAAGCCCTTCAGCAAATTCCAGGCAGCCCACGCTGTCGTTACGCCCTCCAAATGAGGTCTCAGCGATGCATCAACGCATGCTCTGAGCATCTCTAGCTCTTGCAGCAGCCTCTGGCTATTTTCAGCCAACACAGCCCCACAGCTTGCTTCACCTGCTCCAGCTGCTGGCCGGCTAAGGGGTGGTGTCTTAGGCTCCCACTGGTTTGCTTCCCAGACGCCTTCAACCAAGAACCATCCCCTTATTTGTCTGGACCACGTTGCCCAACTCTTTAGAGTGAGCTTTTCCAGCGGTATATCCTGGCTTTCAGCCATCTTCTCCCGTTCTCCCAAGGTGCCCCAAGCTGTACTTACTCCGTACCAGCTTCCTCCGGCCTTCCCTTCCGTGGAGAAACGATATTTCAGCTGCGTCTCAGCTCCCAGCTTTTAGCTGCTTTTTCAGCTCCAGCTCTCTGTGTATCAGAAGCTCTCACTGCCTCTCGGAAGCAGGCAATGAATCATCTGCTCTCCGGCACCCACGCTGACTTCAAAGCGTTCCTGGAGCTCACACCGACTGCTTTACGAGCATTTTCTGACACTCCATAACCTCTGGGGATATCAATCGATCTGCTGTGACACCTGATTACTTTATGATCGTCAATCAGCAGTTTATAACGGGTCCGGCACACTTCTTCACAGCTGCGCCACTGTTGCTCCCTTCAGGTCACGGCTTAGCAGAGTTGAACAGCGGTGTAAAGCAGTCTTGCTTCGATGCAAGCATACACAGACAGGTTCGTCTATTTACAGCTCTTTATTAAAACATTACAGCAAACAAAGTCCAGGGCTTCTTTCAGCCATGTCTCCCTCACAGATACACAGAGGGAAGAAGTGAAAGTACAGGGAAAAACTCCTCCTCCTTGGCTTCTAAAAGCTTCTGTCTCCGCCCAGCTTCTGTAAGCTGACGTAAGCAGGTGACACACACCAGGGGAATTTAACCAGATAAATTCTGAACCATCACACGGCTAACAACACTAAAACAGTGCAACATTATAAAAATTAATTAAAATCAAAATTGATGTATCACTCTACCTTGTCTTACTACAGTAATGAGAGGGGAAAGCAGCTAAAAAACAAAAATGCTTACATGGCTGAAGGACACTCACTGGCACTTTCACAGACCTTTTCCTCCTTCCTCATTCTGTTTAGCAATAGACTTCTTTCCCCAACCACTTCCTTGCTGGTAAGCCCTCCACCCCAAAATTTAAATTTGCACAGGGATCTGTTATAAGAGCTATATGTTAGACACAATGAGAACTACATGTTAGACACAAACCTTTGCTCTTAGCACATTACATCAAAGTTCAACCAACATACCGTAAATGCAGTTTGGCCTGAAAGCCTCTCCTGACCACCATCACACATTTAATTCCTACTATACTTTTCCTGCAACAATCCTTTTTTTTATAATATATTTATTGAAGATTTTCACCAAAATACAATAAACAAAAAGAACAAAAAAAAATAAAAAAAATAACACATTATACAAAAAGCATACCACAACAGAATCAAATAGTTAATAACCATATTTTCTTCGCTTTTTGGACTTCCTCACATCTCTCGTTCCTGCGTTCCTAATTTATAAAACTTTAAACAGCAATTTATCATCTTGTTTCGATTCTTATTTTGAAATTTTCCAATATTGTGTCTCTAACTTTAGATACTTTTATCTAGTGCTCAAATACTTAATTTAGACATAATATTTATCCAGAATTTATCTTTTTCTCAAGTTACACTTATTCTCATATTCCTTTCAACTAGCTTGATGGTGCCGTGTTGTTTTCAGTCCTGCTTCCTTCTTAACACTCATACAATTTACAGTATTTTTGTAAATAGTCCTTAAATTTCTTCCAATCCTCTTCCGCTGCTTCCTCTCCCAGGTCTCGGATTCTGCCAGTCATTTCTGCCAATTCCATAAAGTCTATCAGTTGCGTCTGCCATTCTTGCAGCATGGGCAAATCTTGGGTTTTCCAATGTTTAGCGATAAGTATCCTTGCTGCTGTTGTTGCATACATAAAGAATGTTCGGTCCTTCTTTAACACCCTCTGGCCAACAATGCCCAAAAGAAAGGCCTCTGGTTTCTTAGGGAAGGTATACTTAAATACCTTTTTCAACTCATTATATATCATTTCCCAGAAAGCCTTAACCCTAGGGCAAGTCCACCAGAGGTGAAAGAACGTTCCTTCAGTTTCCTTACATTTCCAACATTTATTGTCAGGCAAATGATATATTTTTGCAAGCTTGACTGGGGTCATGTACCACCTATATATCATTTTCATAATATTTTCTTTCAAGGTATTACATGCCATGAACTTCACACCGGTGGTTTTCCTGCAACAATCCATCCACCCTTTTAATATCTAAAAATCAAAATTACTGCTAACACCGTTACTTCTTCTTGCTCAGAAGTAAAGTTTTTGTATTAATAAAAAGTCTCTCTCTCGTGCCTGCAGAAGAAATGATTTTTTTTAATAGGGTTACGAGTTCACAAAAAAAGGGCTAACAACACTTCTCATGGAATGTGCCTAGAAATGGAGGAAGAAAGGGATGCTTTAAGACTGTTTTTTGCTCGTATGTCTTGGGAAGAGGAGAAGAATGTTTTGAAGCCAGACAAAAGTAGAACTGACATTTCAGTAGTGTCTTGCTGGTCTTTGGGCAATGAAAAAGACTTTGGTATGTAGACTAGCTGGGTGTTCAGAGGCACAACAAATCAACATGAGGCAAAACAGATTACATGCTATACGAATATGTGAGAGTTGAATCCTTGCTTGTTAAACAGTGCATGGTTAAAAGTATACAGTGCCTACTGGCCTATCCCTATATATGTATATGTGCCTTGACATTAAAAATGTCAACAAATCAGGACTTGCCTTTATAGATGACATGTTGCTTGCTTATTCTTCTATAATTTTAACTTTAATAATACCTTCTACCAATTGAGACATAAACTAGGAGGAAAGACCTGTGATTTTTTTGCTCCCCATCCCACATATTTTTATTTTATTTTAATGATGTTACATTGCCTACCTTCCAATCTTCCAAGAAAGGTGACAATTTTAATGGCAGCAAACATTATTATAGACAGCGAATTCACATCTGAGTAAAAAATATTTAGGTAACTGACTGGTAATAGTTAATTCTAGGATGTTATACTCCCATATCTATTTGACTTGACTCTGCAGATACGTCAAAAAGTGGACCAGAATGCAAATAATTTATGCAGCTTATCTGTGATTTCTTTATCAGTATTTCTCCCACAGCAATGTTGTCTTGTTGAGGCGTCGCCATGTAGTGCTAAACTGTGGTTAGTTTTATATGCTAATGCTGCCAGTATCTGAATATACATTTACCAGACAGTAGCTATGTTTTGACTCAATGCTGACTATGAACCACAGTTAGTCGAATTAGGTGATGCATGTAGCTCAGCACTTCCTACTTCACTCCTTCCTCTCGTGAGTAGCGAAACATACCATGGGAGTGGTTGGCCTGGTACTATATCCAAACCAGCATTTGCAGTTTATTTAGCAACAAACTAACTATGATCCAATCACCTTATGGTTTCATTCCCCACATCTGACTAAAGGAGGGAACAAAGTGGGAGTGTTCCAGCTGTGTGAACTAGCACACAGCTCATGTAATTTATCTAACTATAGTTTGTGGCTGCATGTGACATGCAAACAAGACCAATGCAAGGATAAGTGATCTCACCCATTACCATAACATCTCTTTTTGGCTACCCTCCACACTCCCCATCCTATCTCTATCTCAAGTTTCAATCAAAGAAATGCTAAGGTACTACTTTACTTTTTTAACCTCTTCTTTCTACCAGCAGTGATTCTGTGATTGGATTGGTTTCTCTTAATGTTCCTAATTTATTGCATTCAATGACCTATTTGACATAGAAAGCAATACCAGTGCAACCAATTTTCCAAGATTTATACCAAGGGATAATTGTATCCCATGGATTGCAGGTGAGGGTAGCCAATGGTCTCAAACCCTCTGTGAGTTAGGGACTTCCTCTGCCTGTGAAGGTAGGCTCTGGTGGATAGTGGGTGCAACGGTCAAGAAGGTGGTTTCTGCATGTGCTGTAGAGGGAGGTAAGGGGCAAGTAGGGTTCATTAACTGGGGAAGGTAGTCCATGTAGGAGAAGGAAAACGCTTATCCTAAACCTCTGTTGCCTTGCAGGATATCTTTGAGGAAAAGACAAGGCTAAGGAGTAAACCCTATACAAATCCAGAGTGTGGTCCCTAAGATGGCTGCATGGATGTCCTGTATGTCTCCTTCTGGCAACTCCTGCAGCCAAGCTGATGCCAAACATGTTGTTCTGCTTTCCTTTGGACAGCTTCAGTGAGGCCGAGAGGGAGGTTTTGTTATTGGGGCAGCCCAGGAACTCCATACACACTGCCTAGGATTGCACGCTCTGGGGAGGTTACCGGTGCTGCTAATACAGCGGTTTGACTTCACCCCTGGAGGCGCACTCCGTTGTCTCGAGACAGGTGGATGCCAAGAATCCACTTCTCATAGGTCAGAAGCGTTATGCTTGGGTCACGTTTTGTGACTTTTCAGGATTAACCCCTACTTGCATTATTTAGAGGCATGTATGGAGGCTATCCCTACAAAGACTTTAAACATAAATGACTATGAATAATTACAGCAAAGCATACTTAATTTGATAGCCAGTGTGGTGTACTGGTTGGTGCGCCAAAGGATTTAAATTCCCACATGGCCAGGGAATTCAGTACAGTAGTTTACTTTGGGCCAGTCACTCTCTTGCAGTGCAATCTACCTCACAGGTTTGTTGTGAGGAATCCACATCTCTCAACAACAATAGGTCTGACTCAGTATAAGGCTACTTCCTGTATTTCCAGCTCCTGCATACAGTGTGTTACAGTACTGTAGTCTAAGCAAGATATTATCAGAGTGTGGAGGAGACACAGCTGGCACACCAATCACAACTGGAGAAAAGTACTTGGTGCCAAAGAGCTGCAAGAGCATAGCAAGGAACAATCTCTAGGCGGGAATCTGATGCTTTAGGGCAGGGTTGGCTGATCTGTTTTCTGCCTTACTTCTAGATAAAATGTGGCACTTCACCTAAGAACAGAATTTGGAGTCTGAAACAAGGTAGCACCATTTGCTTGGTTATTTTCGTGCTCAATACTGCAGTGATCTGTTTTTGTTTTTATTGTCAATGGAAGAAGTAAATCCATATATACAAACGAGTACAGTACTTGCTTAACTTCCTATATTTACAACAAATAAAGAAATAATTTGCAGCTATGGAACTCCATGACTAAACTGACTTAGCTGTGATTCCTGCATTGCAGGGGGTTGCACTAGATGATCCGGGGGATGTCTTCCAACCCTACAATTGTTATGAAATACTTCTCAGCTCCTGCTAGCTTTCCTCCACAAATGCTATGTGCTAGTGCTTAAAATAAAAAAGGGTCAACCAGGTTCTACTAGTATCAAATTGGAACCATCTCTTCTGTACAGATGAGGTTTCTACCAAATCATGACTGAATGTATATTGTAAATCTAAACCTTTCATCCAACACCCACCTCTCATCCATGCACTGAGTCTCTACAGTTCTGCCTGGGTAGCTGGCCCTGCATATAAACAGATAGCACATCTGAAAGTACTATCTTAGGAGGTCATGAACTGCCAACATCTCACCTACTAATATAATTTTGTTTTTCCAAGACTTCATCAGCAGTTCCAGGTGGCTATATTGTTATGTGTACCATAGCCACTATTAGTCTGCTGAGGCAGCATGTGATGCCTGCAACCTTCACACTTGGTCAGCCAAGGGAACAAATGTTCAACAAGCACAGACAGACCCACAACTGTTACTCAAATTTCATATACCAATAGGGCACACAGTGCTCAGCAGTAGACAGTTCCCACACTCGAACAGACTTCTTCTATGGGTCTAAGCTCTACCTTTGTCTCCTCAACCAACGACAAAGTAGATTATTTTTCTTTCTGACCATCAGATCTGGATTCCAAGACGCCAGTTACTGATGTTATCATTGTCAATAACATCAACAATGCTAATCAGAAAATGCAATACAGTACTGGTTTATTGAAAAAAACACAACACACACACACACACACACACACACACACAAAGTCCATATTAGAGGAGGAGGAGGATGTGTCTAAGGCATGAATCCCTTTGCTGCTGCAGCCTTGTGTGGGTGTTGGCAGCACGATTCTGCCACCCGTGTGAGACCAGCAACATGAGTCATGTCCTATGGACAGGGATGATGCAAGTTGTACAACATCTGGAAGATCACATGTTTCTCACCCCTGCTTTAGAATTATCTTCTATTAGTAGGGTAGGGAAGCTGAAAATAATGCCAATATATTTCACATCAGGCAACCAATACACTCCTTTGGTTTCAGATAGTACATGAGTAGGTGAATCTAAAAAGCCCAGGACATGAAATTTCATGGCTAGTGTTCAAAATTAGCCAGGTGCCAGGCACATTTTGGACCTGGTGCGGGTCCAATTGTGACCATGCGGAGATCTCTGGATGCCAAGATGGCGACTGAGGAAAGCAAAAGGTGACTTAGAGAAGGATATGAAATATTTTCCTTGAAACTTGAATTAGTTTCATTCTGGATTGATGTTTTAATGTGTTGTAAAATGCTTCTAGATTTGTTCTTTGAAATATAAAGCGGTATAGAAATAGAATGAAAAATAAAAATCCCATGGAGGGGATGGAACAGTGCATAGACATTCCTTTGTGGCAGCTGCAGCCTAGGTTTAAGGTGCCATTTGAAGATTGCATTATATATCTGAGTTTCTATCACTGTTCATGGCCCTCTAGAGCAGTGTTTCCCAACCTTGTGCCTCCAGCTGTTTTTGGACTACAATTCCCATCATCCCTTGCCACTGGTCTTGCTAGTCAGGGATGATGGGAGTTGTAGTTCAAAAACAGCTGGAGGCACAAGGTTGGGAAACACTGCTCTAGAGGCTATGGTGGCTCATTTACCAGAAGTAATGTATTTAGCATTAACTCTGCAAGTATATACTAGATTCTGGCCAAACGAAGCCGCCTAGAGCAAAATATAAATCAGGAAGCTTAGTTTGGTCAGAATTGATTATATACTTCCAGAGTTAATGCTAAATACATTACTTCTGGTAAATGAGCCATCATAGCTGCTAGAGGGCCATGAAAATTTGTTTCCGAGGCTTTTTAGACTCCTCTACCCATGTACTATCTGAAAACAAAGGAGCACATTGGTGGCCAGATATGAAATTGTTACTAGATCTCCTACCCCACGATATTCTTATTCACATATTGGAACATATTTGAGTCTTCTAGGTCCCACAAGAAAGATGATATCAGAAGCTCCCAGAGCATTTTTCTCTTTGGTTTTTCTTTTGGAGGCAGTGCAAGGGGGGGAGAAGAGAACTAGCTCTCCTAGCTCTCATTATAACAGCCTTACCATGCCCGTACCAAAACAGCGCTACTCCTGCCCAGTCCGCCAAATTGTGTTACCTTGGTAACACTTGAATTACTGTGTCAAGATTGCAGGACTTCCTTCACAGTGCAGTAAAAGATAGATTATTTGTGGTCTGTTCATAAAGATATGATTTCGTGGTGGCATCTGATTTTCTTGGCCTCTGGAAAGAAGTATATCTAACAATAGGCAGAGCAGTGTCCTCATAGCATTGTAGTTTCAAGTACTTCTTAAACACGTGGTTGTCTCAAGTTGTTCTCTTGATAAAAAAAACCATGTTATTCACTCAGCCAACCATCAGATTTTATTACATAATTCCCCTGTGATCTTCACTTTCTTACACTTTTGAACCCTAAAAAAGATATCAAAAAATCACATAAATTCATCTACCCAGATTCTGTACTTCACACTTTATTGTTTTCTCTAAGAAAGAGGTTGGTTCCGTGGCCTTTTGATGCTTGCCCCAGCTCTATATAATTTAATTTAAGAGTTTCATTACAAGGAAATTGCTATGAATTACACTTCAATTAAAGGGAAAGAGGAAAAATGAAATATTGCACGTATGTTATGCTATAGGTCAAGTGGCCCCAACGTATTTTCAAAGTAATATAAAACAACAGCTATTTTATTGATACAGAAAGCTGAATTGCAGGCGTATATAAAGATATATAAAGATAGCACTGAAATTCAGAAGATGCCTGAATTTCAAACTGTCTAAATTGACTGGCAGTGGTTCTCGGGGGTTTCAAACAAGACCCTTTCCCAGACATACCTGGAGATCGAACCTTGGATCCTCAATATGCAAAACATGTGTTTTATTCACTGAGCTACCCCCACCCCCCAAATAAAATGATGTAAAAATAAACAGACGCAAATAAATAACTGGGAAAGGGCTCCTTAGTAGAACATGATTTGCATACAAACAGTTGCAAGTTCAATTTCTGGTGCCTCTAGGTAGAGCTAGTTCTATGCTATTGGGTTTTTTTATAATAGTTTGCTGTTTTGTGGCCCCATTTTGAGTTGAAGTTTAGGAAAGAAATATTTCCAAAAAATGGCATTAGGAATCACTGTAGGCTCCAAATTCCATCTTCATATAGCTGTAAGCCTATGCTACAAACAGTCCTTAATAAAGAACATCTAAAAAACCCCAATTCTCACCCATTTTTAAAGATATGACTTAATTGAAGATTTAAGCCCAATTGCATATATTTAATATGCTCTTAGAAGTGCAGAACAATTAGATGAAAATCAGTCTTTTGAAGAAAAAAAAAAAAAGGACAGCACACAGCACAGGATTTTCACCCACAAGTTTCTGTAGATCATGTACAATGGTACCTCTGGTTGCGAACGGGATCCATTCCAGAGTCCCGTTCGCAATATGAAAAGAACGCAACCCACAGTGGCGCGTCTGCGCATGCGCGGGTTGCAATTCGCCGCTTCCGCAAATGCCCTTGGTGTCATTTTGTGCATCTGCACATGCGGCGAAACCCGGAAGTAACCCTTTCAGGTACTTCTGGGTCGCCACGGGACGTAACCTGAAAGAACATAACATGAAGTGGATGTAACATGAGGTATGACTGTATCTGCGTTCACAGGAAAGTT
This sequence comes from Podarcis melisellensis, assembly GCF_964234715.1. Classification (NCBI taxonomy): domain Eukaryota; kingdom Metazoa; phylum Chordata; class Lepidosauria; order Squamata; family Lacertidae; genus Podarcis; species Podarcis melisellensis. The sequence continues at coordinate 31,880,051 of NC_138531.1, forward strand.
CAGCAACAGAGAAACACTACAAGGCACACATACCAATGGGTGGGATTTCACCCTTCAGCGGGTGCTTGTATGTGTGAGAACTGCACATTTCTTAGCTGAGTCAGGACAACTTCCTGCCAGTATTCCTTGAGGGTCACCTATGACTAATTGAAGTATAACTTTCAAAAACAATTTAATCCCAACATATAAGACTGCATAGATGGAAGAATCCCATCTACAGTAGGAGCGCCTATTCCCTGTCCCAGATCACATGATAATTATTTGGATTAAGCTTCTCAGCTTGTTCCCCCACCCAACCCCTGAATCCAATCCATCACATATTGACTGAATAAGCACACTAAGACTTCAGGGCCAAGGTCTGGTGGGTAAATGCAGGTGTCTCCAAACGCCAAATGATCCCACACAAGGGCCAAATCCGACAGTGCAGGGGAAAGACATCTAACAGTGTAGGCTGCCCAAGAAGTATATATTAGTGGTTATCATTTTAACTCACTACAAAGAGCAGAATTTCTCAGCACTTAATCCAGAAGATCCCATAACTTATAGATTCATAGAATACAGTGGTACCTCGAGTTACAAATGCCTCAGGTTACAAAAGCTTCAAGTTATAAACTCCGCTAACCTGGAAGAGTTACCTCAAGATGAGAACTTGAGATGAGAATGGAAATTGTGTGCCGGCGGCGCAGCAGCAACAGCAGCAAGAAGCCCCATTAGCAAAAGCACGTCTCTAGTCAAGAACAGTTTCAGGTTAAGAATGGACCTCCGGAACGAATTAAGTCCGTAACTAGAGGTACTACTGTAATAGAGTTGGAAGGGACCCTGAGGATCATCTAGCCCCATCTGAACATGCAGCTGTCCCATACGGGGATTGAACCTGTAACCTTAGCATTATCAGCACCACGCTCTAATCAACTGAGCTATCCAACTGTGTCACTGCAATCTCATGATCAGCTAACCAAAATGCAGATACAAGGCAAAGGAGTTAGTCGCATACAACTACCCCTCTTCAGAGGTACCCCTGGCAAGAAGCTGTATTGGTGCCCCCCACCCCACAATGTTTATGTGACCCAAGTACACAGGCTTCCAGAATGGAGTGAGGGAGAGGCAAGACCAGAAGTTGCACTCCAAAACATCTGGAAGGACCAGGTTGGCAAAGGCTGGCTTAAGGCGTGTGTGCAGGAGGCATGGGCACAGAAAAGCACAGGAGCTTTTCAATCCAATCTAATTTTCAAAGAACATCAGGTGTTTAGGATGGTGGTTTTAGGAAAGATCAGCTGTCCTTGAGGCTTGCAAAACAGAGTTATGTAGCCATCTGTTTCTGCCCTATTTCTTCCATCATTGATATAAAGCCCTCATCATTTTGAGCATGTCTGCAAAAAAGGTTGGACACCAGTGCTCTGCAGACTATTTCAACTTTAGAGTAAACTAGCATGGATTGTTAAAATTACTATAACGTTCAATGACCATGAGCTGTATGTAAATCATTGATTCATTGGGAGTGGTGGAGCCCTGTGTTATATACAGAGATAGACGGTGAAATCCTATGTCAGTCTAGTCAGAAGTTTCTTTATGTCCAGGGGGTCTTACTCACTTGTAAGTCTGTCTAGGTTTGCACAGTTAGGTTGAAATCCTATACACACTTTCCTGGAAGTAAGCCCAATGAACTCAAAAGCATTTATTTATGTGCAGATGCGCAAATGATGGGGTTGTACTTAGTCTTTTGTAGTCTTACAAAACCAGGGAGTGGGTAGCGCTGTAGTCTAAACCACTGAGCCTCTTGGGCTTGCTGATCAGAAGGTTGGTGGTTCAAATCCATGTGATGGTGGGAGTTCTTGTTGTTCTGTCCCAGTTCCTGCCAACCTAGCAGTTCGAAAGCATACCAGTGCAAGTAAATAAATAGGTGCTGCTGCGGTGTGAAGGTAAATGGGATTTCTGTGCACTCTGGCACTCATCATAAAGTCCCATTGAAATGGTTTAGTGATGCTGGCCACATGACCCAGAAAGATGTCTGTGGACAAACGCTGGCTCCCTCAGCCTGAAGCGAGATAAGCACCACACCCCATAGTCCCCCCTTAAATGGACTTAACCATCACGGGGTCGTTTACCTTTACCTTATTCTTACAAAAACACAGAAATCAGTGTTGGACTAGGACCTAGTAGACCAGAGTAGAAATCCCCACTTGGCCATGAAGCTCACTGGGAAACCTTGGGACAGTCACAGTCTCTCAGCCTAGTCTTCCTCACATGGTTTCTCTGAGCATAAAATGGGGTGGGGGTGGGGAGAGAACCATGTACACCTTCTTGGAGGAAAGGAGATGATATAAATTTAATATATATACTAATTAAACATGCATATTAGGTGTACTCCAATTAGCAGATGTGTGGATATAAGAACACAAGGCCAAGAAAAATTACCTTGAAAATGGGAGTGAGAACTACAACATGGGATGGTAGAATCAAAGTGACTTATAAAAGGGGCGTAAGTAAAAAGGACAGATGAAAACTTAAATGAGTTTTTAATGTATTACAAAAAGAACACAAGACATGAGTGTCTTAATGCATTCAATGAAAACCTCAACATGTCCTGGATTATAACATGCTATATAGATTTGTAGGCAGCTTGTAGAAACTCTTAACAGCACACAAAAATAAACTAGGAGTAGAAATGTATTTAAAGTAATACTTTAATGGACCTTAAAAATGAAGTAAAGGAGGCTCACAGAAGGAAAAATTCTCATTCCCTTCCTCCTGCTGCAGCTGCCTGAAAGGTTTGAGGACCCTCCTGACCAATACAGAAAAACAAACTTTCCTTCCATGAAATTCCTTATCTTAGAAAGTTGGATTTTAGATTACTCCCTTCCAGCAGCCCCCAATGGTTCATCCCCCATTCTTTTTGTTTGGAGGGGGTGTCCCTGACCCTCTAGAGAGGGTTCCCCCCCCCCAAAGACACAAGTGACCACAGTAGGGAGGAAGCCATGGGGATCTTTCCTTCCATAAACTGTCTTAAGTTAACTTGTCACAGAATTCAAGTCTAAGATTTCATTCTTGTCAAATGGTTCAGTATATTTCAGAACTTATAACACACTCTGTTGTGAGGTTTCTATTGAAAACAATGAGTTAAAAATTATGAGTTCCTGCTATCAAAACTAAAACGATCAAGACTAACACAAAGATGTTGTTGCATCTGTATGTTAAGGTTGACTAGGTCCATGTTGTTTCAACAGACATTCCAGAGATGTCTTATACTGTATAATGAGTTGTAAACTAGCACCCACTTTCTAAACATATAATACATTAACATATGAAGGGTCAATCAAGGCTTAAGCATCCACTCCTTTCATAACTGTGGCTTGGCATGTTCATTACATTCTCCTGTCACCAGACAGTGGAGTGATCTCTTGGTAAACACTACATCTTCTTTCAGTAAACACTTCATCATCAATGTGAACCAAAGGAAAATTGGATTCATAGAACTGTAGAGTTGGAAGGGACTATTTAGTAGTACAACCCCCTGCAATGCAGGAATATGCAGCTGTCCCATATGTGGCTCAAACCTGCAACCTTGGCATTATCAGCACCACACTCAGTCTAACCAACTGAGCTTTCCAGGATACCCGCTACCCCCCATTTCAATCAGTTGCCTGACTCCTTTCTTCTCTCATATTACACGTGCAGAAATGCAAGTTACTGTGCTATACATCCCTGGCCTTTCCAGTTTAACCTTTACTAGAAGTGCTACTTGTTCTTCGTCTCCCAGCTGCTAAACGCATCAGATTATGTTCTCACTCACACATTCTAGAAAAAGAGAAGAGAAAGTGGAGCCAGAGTACTCTGTCGCAATTCTCCAGCGTGGAAGGGGAAAACCAAGCAATGCTACAATAGCTACAAAGAGTGCCATGAGTAAATAGGCAGCAGAAAGAGGGTTAAACGGGCTTCTGTCCTTGCCACTTGCCTGGTTGCCTGAGGACAAATGCTATTCTATGCAGACAACCAGTCAAGTGGCAAGCTACTTGTCTGGAACAGGAATAGGTATTTACCTGCACACCCAACAAAAATGGTTAGTTGACAAGACACTACAGCCAGAATAGTGAGAACCTGCCTGTCAAAACCACAGCTACTGCTTTCACACAGTCTGCAAAACTGTAAAAGTGAAAACTGTTTTTTGTTTTGTTTTTTTTTTAAAAAGACAATTTAGAAAATGATGTGGTTTAAAGTAATGCATGTTTTAAATGTTTCAAAATATCCAGCATTTGAAAAAGACATAGCTTTTTGGGACCATGACCACAATTTAATACATGAAAGATACTGGCATAGCAGTAAATTTTTGTAGCTTTTCACAGTTATTAAGATATAAGGCAAGAAGTAAAAGTTCAAGTAAAAGCAGTGAGTAGAATATTTTTCTGCAAAGTCCAGTTAACAGAAACTGCTAAGCAATTAAACCTTTTATTAATGTGCAACCTTCCTCTTGTGCTTATGAAATCAGCAGCAACATAATCAATGATGTTCACTCTTAAAATACTTTGAGACTAGAACAACTTTACTGAACTTATTTTAGGCTGCCTATCTGTATAATAAAAGAAATCCAGGTTTGTGGCATTGCCTCTAAATAGTAAATTTTGAAACAAGAATCGTACTAATTTCTTAGAAGTTCACACTTGCAAACATTTAAAAACCTTCTGTAGGTAGCTCCTAAGGAGTCACCAACAATAGCAGTCTGGAAGGGATAAATCACTCAGCTATACGAATAGAGGTATCTTGAGTAAAACAGACTACTAGTAAGAAGTTAAGATAGCAACATACGGACATTGGTTAAGGAAGTTAATTGACACTATACAGTCAGCAAACTCCCCCTGTGTTCATTTGAACACAATGGGAAAGACTAGTATAGCACACAGGTACAAGCTAGAAAACTCAACAACCCTGAAGAATAGAGCTCTGTGGCACAATGGGTCAGAACTAGAGGCGATAAAAAGTAAGTTTATGTACACAGGCAGAAATTGCAAGATTCTTGTCAATTTGCCTAAGCGAAATAGTCTCTGGGGAGGTAGCACACAGATACTCAAATGTAGATAGAAATATTAACTCTCATTGTCAGGCATGATAAACTGACAATACTATTCAGAACTGTTTGCCTTCTTTGAATATAGCAAAGTACCAAACAACCAAGCAGCAAGCCTGAGAACGACCACAGAATCAGAGCGATCTTCATGAATCATTAAAAAAGAAAATCTATGAATGACATTGCAAGACTAACTGCTGACACTGTAAGTCCTAGCTACAAATAAAGGCACATTTTTAAATAGAGTGAAGCAGCAAAATCTCAACACACACCGTATATGTACACAAACCACCGAAAAGATAAGGGACATTTTCTTTGGGCTCCATATGATAAACAACCAGATAAAAAGTTATGTACATTATGACATTTTAATGTTTAAGGTCACTGGTTAATAGAATTTCAACTCAGCTTCATAAAGTTTGCGTCAAACCAAAGTTAAGGATATGGATTTTCATAAAATCCACTTGGTTTCCAGTTTAAAGGTTCTAGTAACTTCACAAAGTTACTAAGCATTGCTATAAGCAAGATACTTCTAAGGAAGATGACTCACATCTGTTTTGCAGATTTATTTGATGTGTTTCTTCTTCAAGAATGTCTGTTATCTTTTCCTCCAGTGGCTAAACCCCCTGACTTAAAATCATTTGCTGCTCTTCACAGTGCTTCAAAGACCACTACCAGACATTTTATTAAGTCCTGAAGATGCTTCAGAATGGCAGGTGAAACTTCAAACTGGTACTGCATATACAAAATGAAATGCTTGACTTTTTTGATAAATGCTCTTCAGGGACTCTGTAAACAGACACCTATAAAACTATATTTTTTATGGGTTGACAACATGGGTAACCAACATGGTGCCCTTCATGCACTCTTGGGTTTCAACTCCCACCTGTCCACTAGCCACATTGACTGAGGCTGCTGGGAATTGGAGTCCAACAACCTTTGCTGGGCACTAGTTGTCTATCCATGATTTACAGCGTCCCTGAAAACTATTTATCAAAACATGCTGGGCAATTTGCATGCTATCAATACATCTTTATTTCCAAGTACCAAAATGAGGCTGGGGGTGGAGGTTGGAGTAGCATGTGCTACTCTTTGATGCTGCCCTCCTTTCCTTTTTGCTGTATTAGTAACCAAATCCAAAACCACTTCATGTATTTTCTCAGTATGCAGGATTCTCGGGAATTTTGTTTTTAAAAATGCCACACAGTTCAACCCTGCTGACATTACACTACCTCCACAGAACAAGCTTTAAAAGGAATCCCGAATTAATATTTTGGATTTTTCAAAAAATAAAATAAAAATGCAGTGATGTCCAGAAATCTCAAAAGACCTTTTTTGTTCCTTTGCTTGTTTTTGAAAGAAAGCACTTATCCAGCGGGTGCAAGGTGCAATCTGACAGCTGCTCAGGGTTGCCAAGGTAAATATTTTAAGAGGTGAGCTTCTTAAAAGAAGCCAGGTCCAACTTTGGGCTGCAGATGGTGGTGCCTGCAGCCAGCCAGCCTTGCCTTGCCTTGTGCGGGCGGGATCCTCCAGCTCAGCAGGGGCAGGACTAGAGCTCCGTCCCCATCTCCCAACACACAAAAACAAAAGCGGGGTTTAAAAAAAACCCCAGCAACTTTACCTCATTGACAAATGCATGCGCCGAGCTTCGGCATTTTACTACGGCCCGGGTCACAAAGCGAGGAGACAGAGATGGAGGGAGAGGGAGAGAAAGAGAGCCAGGCCCAGAGGCGGCAGGTCCCCACAGCCGGGTGGAGCAGCCAACAGGGCCGGCCAGTGAGTTGGCAGTCCGGCTGGGAGGGGACGAGCCAGAGCACCGGGAGAGGAAAAGGGGGAAGGAGGAGAAATACGCACCCGGCGGGACCCCAAAAAGAAAGAGGGAATGAAGGAGGGTGGGCAGGGGAAGAGACACAGAAAGCCAAGGGGATGCCAATAGTACCCAGAAACTTCAGCACTGATTTCCGACTGAGGCGCTTTGTGGGGCAGGAGGGGAACCGCTGACAACTTTGGGAAAGACCCGGCGAAGGGTTAAGGGGTCGTCGTCCCCTCACCAAACACACACAGAGGGGGGGAACCCCTACCCCTCGCCCCAGGGGGAGGAGCAAGAGGGCGGCCCCGAACCAGGTGTGGGCACGTGAGAACCAAGCGAGCGGAGGGGCATTTAATGAAACATCTGGGGAAGAGGTGGGCAGAGGCGGCCCCACGGGGAGGGTCGCGATCTCTCGGGTCGCCGGGAGGGAGGAGGCAGCGTTTCTCCTCTCCCGCCGCCGCCTCCTCCCCGCCCGCCAGCCCTTTCCTTCCTTCCCTCCCCCTCACCTTCTTTCTCGGCCCGGGCCGCGTTCAGGAGCAGCGCCACCAGCAGCCGCAGCGTGACTCCGAGCCAGGGGGCCGACCGGCTCTCGGCCGCAGGGACCGAGGGGGACCCGGAGGAGGAGCGAGGACGGGGAGCAGCTTCCCGCTTCAACGCCGCCGCCATCGCGTTGCCGCCGTTGTTATTGTTTGCTTGGTTGTTGTTGTTGTTGTCGCCTCAGCTCGCCGGGGATTCCGTCGCCGTCTGAGGGGGGCCTGCTTGGCCCGCGAGGCAGTTCTCGCCGCGAGTGTGTGTGTGTGTGTGTCTTTCTCCCCTCCCTCTCTCGTTAGGGCGCGTGCGGGAGCCAGCCGCTGCACTGGGCGGGTGCGAGCGCTCGGCGCGCGCACATCGCACGCGCTTCCTCCTCTCTCTTTTCGCTCCCCCCCCCCACTCCGCCTCGCGCGTGAAGGGGCGTCGCTCCGCTACGCTCACACACCTCCTATAGGCAACCAATAATAAAAATAATAATATTAAAATACTGAGATTCGGCCATCTTTAATAAGGGCAGGGTCCTTCCGCTATGTGGTTGTTGTTTTTTTACAAGCTAGGTTAAGAGCCGCCATTTTTGCTCAGGGCACGGAGTTCACAGTACGGTGAGCAACAGGGAGAGCGTGAGCGGCGTGGCGGAAGGCCCCGCTTTACGCCTCTCCGAGCTAGGCTGACAGAGCTGAAACCTCCCCCCGCCATCTTTGGTAAGGGCATAGGCAGTTCCATTTTAATACGGGGAGCCCCTTTGAGATTGGCTGAAGCAGTGCTCGGTGGAAATCTCACCATTTGCAGAAGATTTACGAGTCTGAATCACGGCTAGATTAGAGGAGCGCTGTTGACACAGATTGCTCTCTCTCTCTCTCTCTCTCTCTCTCTCTCACACACACACACACACAAAGGCGGTGACTGTCTAGGTCGTGTGTAATTTTACGGACTCCCTCGAAAGGAGGCGGATTCTACTTTCTCGGAGGTTTTTAAGCAGAGGTCGGGTTGTCATCTGTCATGGATGCTTCAACTGAGATTCCTGCATTGTATGGGGTTAGACTAGATGGTCCTTGGAGTCCCCCCAACTCTAGGATCCTATGATTCTCAATGGTGCTTGCAGGTCTCTGGACACGCAATATCTCCTACTGCCCATCTCCAACATTGCGCAAACAGACTATCTCCTTAAATGAGATAAGAGACTAATTGCCTGTAAAATTCCATAGAATATGTGCAAGGGTAGCCTTGTACCTATGTGCACACTTAATTCCTATGTGTAGAATCAGTCTGCTATTGCCAGCACAAAAAAACCAAATTCCTGCATATTAAACACCAATAGTGCCTATTAAACACCAAAAGTGCAACCTTATTCGTGTTTTTTTTAAAAAAAGAAGTAAATCCTATTGAATTGTTGCACTCCCATCACTAACCAAAATAAATCAAATCATTCGTTCATATTGGATTGTTGCAGTGAGACTATCATATTTCACCTTGGGGTACAAATTGAGACATTATGACCCTATCGGGTGTATAGTACATGTTTTAGTTTTCATTTGTTGTCTAGCATTGATTTGAATGCACACTCCTGCTTTTTAAGCTTCCTCTCATCTTTCATTTTCATTCTTGCTCTTTCTGTTACTTGGGATTTGTTATTAAGCACATTGGCACAAGTCTCTTAGGTTCTCCTTTGAACTCCAAACTACTCCACATTGGATTGCATAATTAGCTGGCTCCCACAAGTTGATGCTGTAACTCATCATCCTCAGTTAGCCTTATTGCTCATACGCATTCTTTGCCCTGAGCATGTCCTGTCTGAAGGAAACCATCAAAGCTTTCCCAAGTACGCCTAGTAAGCATCTTTCTAAGGCCACCTACTCCTTTGAGATTCAAAACTTCCTCACATTTTTCTACAGCAGCTAACTCAATCAGCACAGGCTGACCTAAAAAAAAAAAACAGATGTGCAGAAGGTAGACTGCTATATTTTGATAGATCTCTGGTTGACTGTCAATAGATCACAAAATATATCCATCTCCCAATTATTTAACAGCCTCACCAACGTGACTTTTCTCACTTAAATAAGCTGCTAATCAGGATTAGGTTTTGGGGGCAAAACAGTTCTGGTCACTGTACTGGGTGCTGTTCTGGGTACTGAAAATGATTTCCTAGGCTCCAGATGTGTGGGGAGTCCTGTTCTTTAAGTCTCAACTGTATCATTTGAGTCTGGTTAGTAGGAGGGTTGTAGCTCAGTAATAGAGCATCTGCTTTGCATGCAGAAAACCCAGGTTCTGTTCTGGGCAATTGTAAGTAGCACTGGACTGGGAATGTCCCCAAATTATAACCACAGGGAGCTATGTGGACAGTACTGAGCTAGCTCAGCCAGCTTAGTGTAAAGCAGTTTCCTATATTCCTATGCTCTTAGATCTTGAAATTCTACTATAAAACAAGGTAAATCAACAAGCCTGATCACCCTAACCTAAAGGATGTAACTTTTAACAAGATGAAGCAAACAGTTGAATAGTCTCTAGGCGGTTTCAAATAAAGGCAGAGGACCCTATGAATTCTATACAATTTGTGCTCAGAATCTGTTTTCTACTCTTACCCCTTCCTTGAGTAGCTCTGGACTCCTTCGACCTTTCCTCAAACATCATTTCAGTCTCTCTATTAGTCACGCAGTACTCCCTGTCTTTAGGACATTTACATATAAGCCAACCTGATATTTTATTTATTTCCAAGAAAACTGATGTGAACATTCTCTTGCCCAAGCCTTCCCTCCTTGATCTGTTAGAGCATTAATGGGCATTCTTTGATACCACATCACCACAAACCAATTGCTGTCACCCAAGGCTTCATCATACTAATATCTTTGTTTACAAAGAAGAAAGGTAGCTATGTTGGCTTATGAGTAAGAAACCAATCCATAGGATAGCAATACCTTTATTAGAATTAATGTTACCAAGCCGGATGTCAGAAACAGTGAACAAGTTTTTGAGTTCCGGTTTGTAACTGGATGCTAAGCAATTTATGCATGTGTGTGTGTGTGACCTGGATTGATATTAAAGCCATAAAGTTTGCATTGGTCTCGATCTTACAATGGAATGTGTGAAGACATAGAAGGTTGAATACACTGGGCTCTCGTAGGCACTATACTGGTTTCCTGTACATTGTGATATAGGGATGAAGAAACATAATGGCTGTTTCCCCATTTTTCAAAACATAAAATCTAGAACCGTCTCCCACCTGAAGCAAAATACAGATCCCCTTTGGCAAAGAGCAGCAATAAATGTAGAAATGGCATTTTTAAAATATTGGCAAACCACAATATTATTTTTTAATAGACAGTCTCTTGTCACTTTCAGAACTGTCACTTTCAGGGGTTTAATTCTCACATAGCATAGGGGCCTATTGAATTCTTTGATCTCTGATAGTGAGTGGGGTGAGGGAAAAGCTATCTTTGAACTTATGTCCTGTGCTTAAACTTTTGCATGACTGGGCCTGGTAGTGGATGATCTGTACTATTTTCCAACCAGAAAAGTATTGTATTGCTTTGCAATTATACAAGTCTACATCAGATATATAGGATCAGCTGTCTGTAACCAAGACCAGCTCAGCAGCATTAGTTAGCTTCTAGCAACGTTTAACAAGGTGCCATAATCAGTGTCAGTCCATTTGTCTGTCTGACTCAATGCCATCTAACTGACTGGGGCAGTGGCTCTTCAAGGTTTCAGACAGGAGACAGTCCCAGCCCTAGATGCAGATGTCAGGGATTGACCTTCTGCATGCAAAACACATGTTCTGCTGCTAAGCTATAACAATATTTGGAAGGACTGGTAGAAAGCAGCCCAAATCCCAGTGATAGTATTAAAAAAAGGTGTCTCCAGAGGACAGGATCACACTTCAAAACGACCTTGACAGATTAGAGAACTGGGCCAAAACAAACAAGATGAATTTTAACAGGGAGAAATGTAAAGTATTGCACTTGGGCAAAAAAAAATGAGAGGCACAAATACAAGATGGGTGACACCTGGCTTGAGAGCAGTATATGTGAAATGGATCTAGGAGTCTTGGTTGACCACAAACTTGACATGAGCCAACAGTGTGACGCGGCAGCTAAAAAAGCCAATGCAATTCTGGGCTGCATCAATAGGAGTATAGCATCTAGATCAAGGGAAGTAATAGTGCCCCTGTATTCTGCTTTGGTCAGACCTCACCTGGAGTACTGTGTCCAGTTCTGGGCACCACAGTTCAAGAAGGACACTGACAAACTGGAACGTGTCCAGAGGAGGGCAACCAAAATGGTCAAAGGCCTGGAAACGATGCCTTATGAGGAACGGCTAAGGGAGCTGGGCATGTTTAGCCTGGAGAAGAGGAGGTTAAGGGGTGATATGATAGCCATGTTCAAATATATAAAAGGATGTCACATGGAGGAGGGAGAAAGGTTGTTTTCTGCTGCTCCAGAGAAGCGGACACGGAGCAATGGATCCAAACTACAAGAAAGAAGATTCCACCTAAACAATAGGAAGAATTTCCTGACAGTAAGAGCTGTTCGACAGTGGAATTTGCTGCCAAGGAGTGTGGTGGAGTCTCCTTCTTTGGAGGTCTTTAAGCAGAGGCTTGACAACCATATGTCAGGAGTGCTCTGATGGTGTTTCCTGCTTGGCAGGGCGTTGGACTCGATGGCCCTTGTGGTCTCTTCCAACTCTATGATTCTATGATTCTATATTGAGGTACTTTCTAAAACATGCCTTTTCAAGTGACTCAGAATTCAGGTTTTTTCCTGACAAGGGACTCAAGGCAGCTCACAGATAAAAATAAGAACATTTGTTGTTTAGGACACAATGCCTTCTGGAAACATTTATTTACAGATACTTGGGAGGGAGCCCTCTGACCACAGTGAACATTACTTCTGAGTAAGCATGCATAGGGTTGCTCTGCACATACAGTAAATGATCATCATGCCTAGAAACTGATGCAAAAGAGGACAGTGTTTCTGTACCTTAGACAGTTGTGCCAATGAAGAAATCTCAGCAGGTGGGCTTTGTAGGACAACTTAACCTTGCTGAAATCCACTCTTTTATACAACTGTTGAAGGTGCAAGAGTTAAAGCTGCAAAAGGTCCTATTCCCCTCACCAGCTACACATATGTATTCATGTTTGGAGGGAGGAGGCTGTGACATGTTTTTATGGATATGCCTTTGGGGTTGCATCCACATTTCTGTATGGTATGCATGTCTAAAATTCCCTGAAAATTATCTCCCAGATTGCGTGTATGGCGTGGCACTTAAACTAGCAGTCTGCCACATTTCCCCATTCCTCACATTTAAATAGCCTCCCCTACCTGCCTTCATGGTGGTTTTATGGGTAGGTTGGTTTTTTTAATTTAAGATCACTGAAACATGAAAAAAGTGATAGCGATGGAGGATCCTTAGGTCACCCCTGAGTGAACTTGAGAAATCCCCACCTGTTAGCTACTCATTCACTCCCTGCAAAACTGACAGGGTGCTTAAAGCGGATTAGGGGTAATTTATAGTGAAGTGGTGTTGAACAAAAACCAATCTCTCAACCATGCAATGCTGTACATATCTACTCAGAAGCAACTCCCATGAAATTCAGCAGACACCCCCCCCCCCGGTAAAATAGGTTTGTTAACCCTTATTCCTTCCTTATCGTGCTCACAGTTCTAGTTGCTGATCACTTAAAGCATTTTAAGGGCAATCCTGGTTTTGAAAAATTCATCCTGAACTAGGGTTGCTCTTGTTTGGGTAGAGCTGGGGGGTCAGGTAGATGGAAGTTTGGAGTACTGATACCTTTGGGGGTGATCAGCCACCCTTCAATTTCAAAACCAAATAAACCAGAATTGTCCCTATTCTAAAAATAAGCCTGTCTTCACATGCAGTGGAATTCACTGCCTCCGTGCAAGGGAAATCAGGACACTACATTTGAAGAAAGCTGAGATGAGAAATCATATTGCTTGTAATTACAACCAAATTATCATTGCAGCTGCCAGCAGCTCTGCTGTATAAAGTATGTGAAAAGTGGGCCTGTAAACCAGATGTAAATCTCTTAGTAGGAACAAGTCCTATGAAGGGTCGAACCCATGTAGCTGTGGGCAAAAAAGATTTAATGGAAGAAGAATGCAGGGCGGGTGCAATCTCTTGTTCAGAACGCTGATGTGGCACCAGTCAATTCATTCATTTGTTCTGCTCAAGCTTGTGTAGGAGATGTGATTCACTGCAAACCTTTATGCCTCAGACAGCACAAGTTGTTTTTTTTAAATGACCACCACCTGTCTGTCATGCATATGTTTTCCTACTTCTCCTGTTTTCTCTACCATCTTTTTAGTCATTGGTCCTTGGAATAGCAATATAATGGTTACACACACACACACACACACACACACACACACAGCCCCATCATATAGATTCCACTCCATTCAGTTTTTTCTTACCTCCAAGGTGACTTTGTTTAATTAACACTTGCTTTTGCAAGCTTCCATTTCTAAACTTGGGAGGACTGTCTTTCTTGACTGCAGATACGAAACATTAACCAGAGTACTGAATGGCTTTGGGAAAGGCATGCATTATCCAACAAAGGCTAAGCACCCCCAGTGGTGCAGCAGAGCAGCAATGCGGGGGAGTGCAGCTACAGAACTCCCCCCCCCAGCAGTATTGGTGATGACATCATCTGGCAGAGCAGTATTTGCAAGTATTTTAACCCTGGGGAGTTGTAAAGCAGGTCTGGCCTGACACATTGCTCCTTAGGTAGGCTGGGCTTAGTCAGTAACTGTCTCAAGGGCATACAGCGAACCTGATGGTTGAGCAGGTATGTGAACCCAGGTCTTCCTAGCCAAAGTTCAAGTATTCACCGTTCTTTGCCAGCTTCCTAGGGACTCAGCTACATTAGTAAAGAAAGTGTTTTATAAGCATTATAACACTGTGACATCAGATGGAGCTGTGGAGTCCTGTCTTTCGCCAACATGATTTCCCACTTTGAGGTTTACAATGCGTTTTCCTGAAACACATTTTTGATGTGTCTAGATCCAGCCCTAGTCTATGACCATCAGCTGAGCCTAATAAATTGGGTGCTCCTTGGGTTGGATCAACAAGAGCTGGCAGGGATGTGAGTTTCCCTTGGGGACTATGGCTGTGAGGGCTGGCAGTTGAGCTCCTGATATAATTCATCTCAGTTTTGGGGGCAGTCTAATCCAAGAGGCCAGGACTTCATCTTCCTATAAGGCTTCTTGTACTCTTTGGTTTCTAACCCTTCCCATTAGTTCCACCATTTTGTTGGCTTCATAATGCTGACCAAGAGTATTCAGCCAACTAAGACTTATTCATAATGAAACAGCACTCACACAGATATTGCTGAGTAATCCAAGACACACCCTCTGCCTGGGAGAGAAGCAATTCAATAACGCTGCCAATCATACTGTGGACCAGGAAGTGACAGACCAGAGGCCAGATTCCAAGTCTGGAGAAACCACATCTAAATCAGCATGTATACAATGGCCAAAAAAAGAAGCGCAAGAGCGTGATCCCTTAGGCTGTAAGTGGAGCACGGCGATTATTTTTTTGCAGTTATAGACAGTGACTGAAACAAGAAGCCATTGCCTGATCTGCATGTGCTGTAGGTGGTAGCCATAGCACTGAAGTTGCTGTGGTAACAAAAATACTGTGGAGGCTTGCTAGGCATTGCCTTTACCCAGGACGGCATCCAACTTACCTTTCCATGTAGAACTATGCTATTTTTAAATATGAGCCCATTGAAAGCACACGTGCCGCAGCAGCTGCTGCCACACACTATGGTGTCCCTCCTCCTCTGTCAGTCCGTCTGCCTGCCTTTCTTCTTCGCTCCACTTGCTTTCCCTTCTGCCTCCTTCCTCCCTTCCTTTTCGTTCCTCCTGCTACTCTCACCCACGCTCTCCCTCTTTCTTCTCTCAGAGCCCTGCTGGGCACTCTGCTCATAGCACAGCCACCCGATTGGGAAGCCGCCCCCCAGGGCTGCTGTGAAAGCCCAGGCCAGCAACTGAATTCCTCCACAGAGGCACCCAGAGAAGCCTGTGCACCTCACATGGCTGCCCAGAGCAGCGGAGGAGTGCCCCAGGGAGCACATGGATGGGCAGGAATGTTCCTAGCCACTCCCAGAGTGGTGAGGTGCGATTTTCATGTCCCCCTGGGCCTGCACCCTTAGTAGGGGCCAATCTAGCCAACTGCTAGGTATAATAATAGTAATAGTAATAGTAATAATAATAATAATAATAATAATAATAATTTATTTATACCCCGCCCATCTGGCTGGGCTTCCCCAGCCACTCTGGGCGGCTTCCAAAAGAATATTAAAATACTGTGATACATCAAACATTAAAAGCTTCCCTAAACAGGGCTGCCTTCAGATGTCTTCTAAAAGTCTGGTAGTTGTTGTTCTCTTTGACATCTGGTGGGAGGGCGTTCCACAGGGTGGGCGCCACTACCGAGAAGGCCCTCTGCCTGGTTCCCTGTAACTTGGCTTCTCGCAGTGAGGGTGCTGGACCTCAGTGTCCTGGTAGAACAATGGGGGTGGAGACGCTCCTTCAGGTATACTGGACCGAGGCCATTTAGGGCTTTAAAGGTCAGCACCAACACTTTGAATTGTGCTCGGAAATGTACTGGGAGCCAATGTAGGTTTTTCAAGACTGGTGTTATATGGTCTCGGCGGCCGCTTCCAGTCACCAGTCTGGCTGCTGTGTTCTGGATTAGTTGTAGTTTCCGGGTCACCTTAAAAGGTAGCCCCATGTAGAGCGCATTGCAGTAGTCGAAGCGGGAGATAACCAGAGCATGCACCACTCTGGCGAGGCAGTCCGCAGGCAGATAGGGTCTCAGCCTGCGTACCAGATGGAGCTGGTACACAGCTGCCCTGGACACGGATTTAACCTGTGCCTCCATGGACAGCTGTGAGTCCAAAATGACTCCCAGGCTGCGCACCTGGTCCTTCAGGGGCAAAGTTACCCCATTCAGGACCAGGGAATCCTCCACACCTGCCTGCCTCCTGTCCCCCAGAAACAGTACTTCTGTCTTGTCAGGATTCAATCTCAATCTGTTAGCCGCCATCCATCCTCCAACCGCCTCCGGACACTCACACAGGACCGTCACTGCCTTCACTGGTTCTGATTTGAAAGAGAGGTAGAGCTGAGTATCATCCGCATACTGATGAGCACCCAGCCCAAACCCCCTGATGATCTCTCCCAGCGGCTGCATGTAGATGTTGAAAAGCATGGGGGAGAGGACAGAACCCTGAATCTTACAAAGGAACTCTCGGATATATAATTGACAGATAGATAGTTGGAAGTCCCTTCTACTTATTCCATTCTTATCTTTCTTTACCTTTCTATTCTGTAATTATTTCCTTTAATATTATTATCTCTTTGTTCTCTTTCCTTTCCCTTTCCTTGTCGTTGTTGTTGTTGTTTTGCTTTGTTCCAGACTTCTGTATTATTTGTGGTCCTCTAATTCAAGGTTAAGGCAGGGCTAACATGCAGATGAAAGTGATGGACAGATGATGTAGGACCTTATGTGAGAAGAAGGGAAGATTTCCCAGGGTGGGAGGTTGGGAGAAGAAAGGGAAGCTCCTAGGTGAGAGCTAGGAGGTTTCACATTTCTTTGTGTTGGTCAAGTTAAGATTTGCCTGTGAAAGAGGACTTTATATGCCTTTTTACTTTTCATTTTTTAAATTGTAGTCTATTAATAAAACCTTACAAACTAAAAACCAACAACAAACCACCTGCAAACCAGAGTAACCCCTGCTATAATTGCTTGATGGCAGTTTGCATGGCTGGAGAAGTGGTGTGAGCCCTTGGTAATAGTGTGAGCATCATTCTTGCCTAACAAAGGTTTGGGCTCGTGTCTTGATGCACATCCTTCTTGTCCCTGTTGCATCAGAGCAGGAGCCGATGTAGACACACTTCCATGGCCCTGTGTGAAGACAGAACAATCCCCTTCTCTATACCAGGAATTGCAAGGACGGGAAATTCATTAAAATGCATGATGCCTGGAAGCTCCTTTTCCACTGATACTTCCAAAACACACTCTGCTACCATCAGTGATAGAATGAAACATGCAATGTCATTTCTGTACAGATGTGCAAAGGCACATACAGCTGTAGGAAGAACTTGTAAGTTTCACTCTTTTTGCTTCCTTCTATGCAGGTTTAAAAAGGAAAAAAATACATGTGAGTACATAATAACAAGTGAAGATTATACGGTTTTGCCATGTATACATACTGTATATGCAGAAAAATAGGCACCTGCATAATGTTCACTTATTTATTTAAGAATATGTACCTTGACTCACATTCCCATACATATACCATGTAGCACCCTGAAAGTGGTACAGTCTTTCTTGGCTAGGAAGTGGGATATACATTTTATCCATCAAGTCAATCAATCAAGAAAGAAAGTAGTGAGAATTTGTGAGAAGTTGACCTAAAGTGTAAATTTTATGATTTTAACAAGAGGTGATTATTTGCTTCCCTGCTCTTATACCGGGGAGCTTGTGAACTAATCTGCTTTAAGGCTGAATGCCAGAATTGCCTGAGTAGAATCAATCAGTGACTCACTTGACAGCCATCCACATTTCGGCATGCTCCGAGACACACGTTGCCGTTGAGAAAATTTGGTTACAGTCACCAGAGATATTATCACCGTATAATGTTCACTATACATAAGCATTACTGCTAAGAAGGCGGCTGAGGCCTGTGAGACCAAATTTCTTGCTATTGTTCCTTGGAATTCTGACAACTGTACCGTTATTTCAGTCATTTATCACTTGAGGAGCCGGCGGCTGCACTGGGGGGTGTTCAGGGGCATCTCCTGATGCCACACAGCCTGGAGCACCCCTAGGCCGTGCCGGGTGGTGCAGCACCTCCTGATGCAGAGGAGACCAGCAGACAAAGGTAGGAGTGGGGAGGGGGAGAGGTCATGGCTCAGAGATAGAAGAGGGGCAAAGCTGAGAAATAATGGGAGGAGCGGGGAAAAGCAGAGCTGGAGCAGCGGGGGAAAGCAGAGCTGGAGCAATGTTATCACCAGAACCCGGCAAGCAGTGAAAGTAGGAGAGCAAAGAGCTAAGAGGCAAATGGCCTTAAGCAGCCGCCGTAAGGTTGGTGCTGCTGTTGGTGACTGAGAAGGGAAGGGAGGGGGGAGATTACTCGAAGCAACACCATTGTTCCAAGAGGCTACCTTTCTAAGTCTCTTTCTGTGAATATTGAATAAAATACTTTGGTTAGAGCTTTTCCTGTCTTTCTATCCCTGGCAGCTGGCTGTGTGTGTGTGTGGGGGGGGGGATCTGTTTTCCTGATGACTGACACAACATCCATATTAGAAATGTTGCGGGGTATAACTACGTGGGAGACATTTGCATTTAAAGTACATTATATACGCAGCTGATAACAGCAATTTGCAGAAGGCTTCCTGCAGATACTATCTTAACAGGAGGTCCATTCTATACGATTCTGGCCCTTGAGTGCAGTGGCTCCCTCCCACTGCATATCAGACAGGCCTTGTCTCTATTATCTTTTTGGCACACGCGCAGAAGCGGTGAATCGCAATGCGTGCGTGCGCAGACGCACCACTGCCGGTTGCGCTTTTCATGTTGTGAATGGGCCTCCGGAACGGATCCCGTTCGCAACCAGTAGTACCACTGTAGATTAATCTTCAGTTTGCTACCCCCCCCCCCGCCACTTTATCTCCAGCCGCATTTCCTGTAAATCTATGAAATGCCTTGAGTTTCCATTGGAAAATGTCCCCGTCCTTGCCTGCAAGCTCTGTGGGAGGTTTAAAATGCCACAAATTCTGCTGAGGGGTGTGATTCATTGAGCAAACAGTGCCCTGGAGTTGACTACTCACAGAGGAAGGTGATACACAATTGGAGTTTCAACATTCAACTCTAAGGCATTCGCTGGAGCACGTGTTTTGGCAAGAGCCTCTCCAGTTTGCTTTAGAAGGAATGATGTAACCCAGGGTTATGCATGAGGTGACCAGCATGAAGTCACATTGTGTTTACAAATGATGCAACAGTGATATGCTGGAAACATACTGTATACTAATACTGATCTCCTGAGTCTTTAGGTGCTTAACCCCAAGTACTTACTATCTATCTATCTATCTATCTATCTATCTATCTATCTATCTATCTATCTATCATCTAACTACCTACCTACTTACCATCTGAATAAAATCCAGAAGGGATCTGCAATTAGTTAGGAACACCACATTTCCCCCTTAGTACCCACTCCTGAAAACAGTGCATTTTAGAGCTAGTTATTTGACCAAACTCTTGCCAGTTTACGAAAGAAAATGCCATTACTGAGCTGCATCTCCAAGTGATGCCCTCTGCTGTTTTGGTTGACTGCTACAACAAGGTCCTGTACTTTGTATTTGTGGTCAACCTCAGGTGGAAGACATCACTCATTACCTGTGAGCTTGCCCCTTATAGGTAAATGTAAAGGGACCCCTGACCATTAGGTCCAGTCGTGACCGACTCCGGGGTTGCGGCACTCATCTCGCTTTATTGGCTGAGGAAGCCAGCGTACAGCTTCTGGGTCATGTGGCCAGCATGACTAAGCCGCTTCTGGCGAACCAGAGCAGCACACGGAAACGCCGTTTACCTTCCCGCCGGAGCAGTACCTATTTATCTACTTGCACTTTGATGTGCTTTTGAATAGGGAGACCCAAAAGATCTGTTTCTGAAACCATTGTTCACACAAGAAAGCAGGTACATTCCAGCAGAAGTTTTATTTATTCAGTTTATTTATTTATTCAGTTTATTTTGTATGATAATAATAGCTTCATAACACAAAGTGGCCCTTTATGCACCGGTTGCAAAAAATAAATAAGGAAAACTGAGTTGGATAACATTGCTATATAAGCTGTTTTGGAGATTCAGAGGTTTATTTTGAAATCAAGCTAGGTTTAAGCTTGTTGGTGTCTCTGGTATCTTCTATCTATTACAACTTGGGTGTAGGCTCATATTACGGGTGTATGTTCTGTATTATTTTATTATTATTATTATGAATGTCATGGCTTTTGGCTAGAACAATAAACTCATTGATTGATTGATTGATTGATTGATATATAAATGAAGACTGAGATTGTTCAAAGCCCATGGGATACTGACTGACTGTTGAGAGTTAGAGTGAGGAATGAAAAACAAGAGGGAGAGGGGAATAGATGGCGTGGCTGGAAACCTGAACCGGAGAAGCACCCTACGCTGCAATAATTTGTTGCAGGGCCACACTTATGATGACAAATGACTGGAGTTACAGACAGTACCGTACAACCATACCTTGGCATAGTAATTATTCTGCAGCTCATTTAACATGAACGAATGCACGGCCCTAATGCATGAACTGTCGACTGCAACATGATATAATTTCCCATCATTATAGAAGCTTAATTATTATAAAACAGCCACAGCAGGTTGTGATGAATGAGTTGCGAAGGTTGGAAAAAACAGGAGTCATTGCTAAGATAATTGGGCATATTTAATAGAATGATAATTATACAGGTCCCTTTTGTTCCCAAGGTATGGCATTTGAGGACTGCAATGTGTGATCAGGACGTGCTCTCAGGCTTTAAATAAAACCAAAGACTTGCAGTGAAAGGGTAACTGTGGGAAATCATACAAAGTTGGAACACACACAGCATGGGCTCTGTTTACAGTTTCCCCCCCTTTTTGTTCCGGGGACCTCCATTATCAACATTGCTCGGAATATGCTTTCAGGGGCGTATCATAGAGCATAGCTGAAGATACTCCATGCTTCTGAAATTGTACTATACATGCAGAACTCAGAATTAGACACGAAACCTCTTGATACCCCAGCTTTGAAATTTAAAAGCTACAAGGTTTTGACCTTGATGGCTGTGAAAATGAAATCGAAAGCATAGGAGGAAATGTAGGGAATGAGTAGGCAATGAATTGGCCTGCACAGTAATCACTTGACATGCCCCTAACACACCAGAGAACTCACACGGGCTGAATGGATATGAAGGGAATGTCTACAGAAAAGAGGAGGAATCAGCCAACAACCTCATCTTTCAGCTTTAAGTGAGAATATAAGAAGTCATCAAAGTAAAAAAGAGGAGGACCTGTTTGCTCTTGTGTTGAATAAAGATCCCAAGAAGTAAAAATACAAGCCACTGGACATGACATGGAGGAGGTAGCTATCTTGTAATATTTATCAATGCCTAATTAGTAACACTGATGATCTTTACTGTGATCATGTTGGAGAAAGGACTATAGAAGACAGGAGCAATGATTTTTCTTTCTTTCTTTTGGAAATTTTATTGAAATGTATTGCGTAGGAATATTAAAACATATATTTGGTTTATGAGGTATTCACATATGCAGTGCAGTATTTATGTTCAAGTATCAATTATAACGGATAGTGGCTCAGCTGGCATGGCACATTAAAGTTACTATAGTTAATGTAATTTATGGCTTAATGTGACTGTGTGACGTGCTCATACATACTGCTTCAATCTTTTCAATTTAATCCTCACTCCACTTGCTGCCACCTCATCAGAAAACAGGTCATTATTCTAGTTTCTTGTGTTATCTGAACCTGGACTCAGAGTTTATTTCTCCCAAACAAACTTTAGTTTGTGCTTGTGGGTTTATTATTTTTTTTTTTTTTGGGAGAAAAACAAACTATGAGCTTCAATTCAAATGTGGTTGAGTTTGGATGGCTTGTTTCCTTTCTGGTGCAGCAGGAGTGGGAGATGAGTACATTAAAAACTTTTGACCAGTGTGTACCAGCATGCTGCTTATTCACACTAGACCATAGTCTATTTTAAGGTAAAGGGACCCCTGACCATTAGGTCCAGTCGTAACTGACTCTGGGGTTGCGGCGCTCATCTCACTTTATTGGCCGAGGGAGCCGGCGTACATCTTCTGGGTCATGTGGCCAGCATGACTAAGCTGCTTCTGGAGAACCAGAGCAGCACATGGAAACGCTGTTTACCTTCCTGCCAGAGCGGTATCTATTTATCTACTTGCACTTTGACATGCTTTCGAACTGCTAGGTTGGCAGGAGCAGGGACTGAGCAACGGGAGCTCACCCCGTCGCGGGGATTTGAACCACCGACCTTCTGATCGGCAAGTCCTAGGCTCTGTGGTTTAACCCACAGTGCCACCTGCGTCCCTATAGTCTATTTTAGCTATGGTTTAATGTGGCATGTGAACCAGAGCTGTGTACATAACCTTGTCAATGAGGTGCTATACTATATATAAAGAATCACTACAAATGCATGTGAATTGCAGAGAAAAAGCTATGCAAGTATTAATATCCTGAACTATTCTATTATAAAAATCTTGTTCTACAGTGCATTGATTAGGACACTCCTTTCTAAGGTCTGATGCTAAAACTGTCATGATCTGACAACTTAACAGCAGCAAGACTGTGTCAGCAAAACTGCCTACACAGGAATCATCGTGCTGCAGGGTGGGAAATACTACAAAATATTTGTATCTGTGAATGCTCTAAAAGTAGATTTCTCAGTAATTGTGTGGAATTATTACAACTGTAACGTATAACATATGTTATGTACAAGTGAGTACGTGCAGTGAAAGAACACCAATAGGAATGTGCTAGATACAAAATCTTAAGTGTTTGTTTGTTTTAATGGCACTTTTCTTGGCTTGAGGCCCGGAACACTTGGCATGAATTATTACTGCATTAAAATGCAGTTCTACTTTGGAAGAACATTGTAGGCATCCATATTTATTCTGTCTCAAGCAGTTCAGAGCTGAATTGACCCTGTTTTCGAAATATATTGAAAACTTTCCGTACCAGTCTAAAAAATCATAAAATAAATAAAACTGATGGATAAAAGCTACTGTTGCCGTCTCTTTTATTTGCTTAGCTTTCACAGATAGTGTGAGTTCTGCAATCTTCAATTAGCTGTTAAAGTTGGGTCCAAGTATTGCAGCCAGAGTAATATGCTAAAATGGTTTACCTGCTGCTGTTGATAATGGCTTTCTGTTGATATCCAAGGGCTAAACTGCGGGAGGACAATTTTGCAGTGAGCCCTTGGTAAATTACAGTGAACGGTGAACATTCCTGCTACAGTCAATGGAATCGGTCAGTGCGGTCAAATCTCTCCCCAGCCCAAGGCATTTCAGGACTGGAACAGAGGTCAATGTTTGCTCACAATGAGGCTGCAGTGCTAGCTAACATTAAATAGGCTTGTCTTTTTTGTCACATTAACACTACATCCACACCATACATTTACAGCAATTGTATACCACTTTAAAAGTTAGATGGACCAAGGGACTGACTCAATATAACACAGTTCCCTGTGGTTCCTGTTCTGATTACTTCATCATCACTTTCTCTCCTCACCTCTGCTCATAGAATTGTATTTCCCTTGATCATGACACCACACCAGGCACCCCCAAACTCGGTCCTCCAGATGGTTTGGGACTACAACTCCCATCATCCCTGACCATTGGTCCTGTTAGCTAGGGATGATGGGAGATGTAATACCAAAAAGATCTGGAGAGCCGAGTTTGGGGATGCCTGCAGCACACCATACCCCACAACTGCCCCGTTTTGACTGAGACATTCTGGATTTACAGAATGCTCACCCCAGGGAGGTTCGCCTGGCGCCTTCATTATATATTTTCTGGCGCCAGGCTAAAATGTTCCTTTTCAACCAGGCCTTGGGTTGATTAATATTCTACATGGGTCTATGGGGAGGGGGTTATTGTCTAGCTGTTTTACTTCTTTTCACGTTTTTATCCTGTATTTTACTCTGTGAATTGTCCTCAGATCTTATGATGAAGGGTTGTATATAAAACTAATAAATAATAATAAAATAAAGCCATTCCCAGCTTCTGATTGGGTCCAGTAGCAACAAAGCCCAGATACTGAAGCCAGGTACTGTCTTGATAACAGCATTCGAAACTCCCATTGTTCTAGGCGCATTTTGCGACAGGGAATTAATTTCATTAGCGCGAGCAGTTTCTGAGCTTGGGGTGCAGGACTACAGTGGTACCTCGGGCTACATACGCTTCAGGTTACATACACTTCAAGTTACAGACTCCACTAACCCAGAAATAGTGCTTCAGGTTAAGTACTTTGCTTCAGGATAAGAACAGAAATCATGCTCCAGCGGCGCGGCAGCAGCAGGAGGCCCCATTAGCTAAAGTGGTGCTTCAGGTTAAGAACACTTTCAGGTTAAGTACAGACCTCCGGAATGAATTAAGTACTTAACCTGAGGTACCACTGTATGCCTAAAATTTCAGATTAAAACTACAGAGTGGAAGGAAAGAAGGACCTTTTTCTGCCTCCCCACTTCCAGCTACTCCCTGAAGCCTGGAGAAGAGACCCCTTTAAGAATATTAGGGGGGTGGGCAGGGGAAGGACTTGATCATGTGAAAAATGAACAAAATATTTTAGATGCAATTCATTCATTTTCAGCTTTGTATTCTTGATACAAAAAAGCACGCCTAGACATTCAATTGTTGCGCCCATATCTAGGTTTACGGTGCTACTTAGCTCCTAGCTTTCATATCTCCCTTTCCAGCACTGCTTGATAATTCAGTTACAGCTTAAAATGCATGCAAAAGGAACCCAATAGCCATTCGCGCTTACAGTAACTGGTAACAAAACAATCACATTAGCGTAGCTAAGTCCTCAGCATGAAAAAGATGGAACTGCAACTAATAACGAAGTTAGATTCTATTTGTTTGGGCTTGAACAGAGGCTGATTTGCTTAGCTGTGCTAAGATGACTCTGTTATATATTACACAGAGACAGACTCTGGTACAGACTGGGTTGGAGGGGGAGGGATCTAAAAATGCAACAGCTTTGGGTGTCCCATTACCAAGCAGAGTCACCTTCATAGCTCCAAATGGCTTGTAATCTGGGTCATTAAAAGGCCATCTGCTCTTGCACAAACCTGCCCAGCTATTAAGATCATCCTCAGAGGTCCATTCTCCTAGTATCAGCAGCGATAATTTGAGATAGGGCATTTTCTATTCTTGTGGCATCCCATCTTTGAAACCCGGTGAAAAATTTGCACAGGCCTAGCTGTACTGGCAGCCGAATACAGACCATTGGTCCATCTAACTCTGTATTGTCAACACTGACTGCAGCGGCTCTCCAGGGCTTCAGATTGTGGGGAAATCAGCTTCATATAACCAAGATTCTTAACTCTATTTTAATGCATGAGGGGGTTAAGACCATAGAGTGAGCTGTTCTGCCAGGTTTAGCTAGGTCACGCCCCCATCATTGGGAGGAAGTGTCATCAAACTTTGTTCTTCCTGTTCCACCATGTGAGCGCCAAGGAGTAAAGAGTTCTGAGCTGGCTGCTGCAAGCTCAGACTGTATGGCTTAAGCAAGCCACACAGTCAAACCTCGGTTCTCCAATGGTTCCATTTTCGAACATTTCGACTCCCGAATACCAAAAACCCAGAAGTAAATGTTCTGGTTATTGAAAGTTTTTCAGAACTCGGACGTCTGATGCAGCTTCCGATTGGTTGCAAGAAGCTCTTGCAACCAATCGGAAGCTGCGCCTCGGTTGTTGAACGTTTCGGAAATTGAACAGTCTTCCGGAACGGATTTCGTTTGACAACTGAGGTTTGACTGTGTTTGTGTTTCTATACAAATAATTTAAGAATGTTCACCACTTTGGAGCCTAGGTTTTACTGCTTTTGTATTCTGACTGATGTATGGAAAAGCACATGGATCTGACCTTTAAAAGTTTGTAAGTAAACCATTTTTAACTTACCCAAATGTGTGGTCTTTTTCTGTGCCAAGGGCAGAGGGAAACTTTGGAAGGAACTTAGAAAGGGTGTTTTAAAAGTCTAACACTTTACTTTGCTGTATATTTTGTGATTTTCAATCTCTGCTACGGTTCTCTCATCAAAGAGTACTTGCCCCAAACCTGGATCTTGGGCATCCAGGGAATTCTCCTTATATTTACCTAGTTTTCTTAACACCAAATAAAGCCAACATAGATAAGGAGTCTTTCCTAGCCCTGACTATAGATGCCGGGCTTTGAAACTGGGACCATCTGCATGCAAAGCAGATGACCTATCGCTGAACTACAGCCGTTCTCCCCAAGATTCCACTTACACTAGCCCTGGCCAGCATGGCAAATGGTCAGGGGTGACAGGAATTGTAGTTGTGGAAGTCAAATATCTGCTCTGCCTTAGGGCAGGGATGACTAGCTCTGCCAAGGGCAGCAATGACACATTGCTGGGGATGTGTGCTTCATCATATCCCTGACACTTAGAGTCTACCTGTAGGTTTCCCAGCAAATTTAAAAAATAATTTTCTGACAGTAAATGACAAATACTTAGTAAAGTATTTTAATTCATCTTCTCGGAGAACTTTAACTTGCTTATAGTTTATGGTAGTTAACTCTCAAGACTATAAAAATGTCTGAAACTAATTTCATTTTCTATTACAGGCTATGCTGCAGAGCTAATTTTACATCTACAGAACATTCAGTTCTTGCTTTTAAAAATGATATAATGGGAAAATATGTTATGGCTGAGAATTATATGCATTTTCTTCGCCTCTGGGGAATGTTTGTGTAATCAAGGAAGACTTTTCATGTCCAGGGTAATCTTTAAACACACTAGTCTGAAAAATATATGGGGAAAGAGAGTGATAAACATAGTTGCCAGCTAAAAACACCAAACATATTTGAACTATATAAGAAGATTTACTGTACTTTTGGCTATTTGATGAGCTGGCACTTCAACAGAAACCATGTGGCTGTTTCTCAGAAAAAGGTCCTATTCCCTGTGGATTTGTTATTCTCAATTAATTCAGTTAGTTTTGTCATGGTTTTGGAAGCCATTATTTGGCCCTGCATTAAGCATTCTACATTTTTGTTAACTGTCAGGGGCCATGCTGGGGAGGGCTGCACTGAGGAAGAATGGTGGGAGCCACACCCTCCTCCTTATCCTGAATCTTCCCAGGAGCAGGAGGACAGTATAGATTTGGAACAGTGGTTTGCAGAAGGGCATAGTTCAGAAGGCAGAAGCTGGGAAATACTAGATGGGGAATTGCTAGCAGAAGAGCAGAGAGAGAGTTAACAGATTCACAGTCTCTGGATAATATCCACCCCCCTTCCCCAAAGTCTCAGAGAGCTCAGAAAGTCTCAGAACAGAAAGCACAGAGACTACAAACTCAGATTACAAAACGTAGGAGTGACATGGATTAATAGGGACGGAGGGGGGAGTGACCTTAATTGGGAGCACTGCCATTCTTGTTAGATGTGTTCTTTTGTCCTTCACTATGTTGTGGGTTAAACTACAGAGCCTAGGGCTTGCTGATCGAAGGTCGCGGTTCGAATCCCCGTGACGGGGTGAGCTCCTGTTGCCTGGTCCCTGCTCCTGCCAACCTAGGCGTTCGAAAACACATCAAAGTGCAAGTAGATAAATAGGTACCGCTGCTCTGGTTCGCCAGAAGCAGATTAGTTATGCTGGCCACATGACCCGGAAGCTGTATGCCGGCTCCCTCGGCCAATAAAGCGAGATGAGCGTGCAACCCCAGAGTTGTCCGCAACTGGACCTAATGGTCAGGGGTCCCTTTACCTTTACCTTTTTATGTTTATTAAAGAAACTAACTGGTAATAATTCCCTTTCGTTTGATCTGCTCTTTTACGGCCAGGGGGGCGGAAGCCAATTCTCCAAAGCCTGTCATTAACCGAGAATTAGATGTGATTCAAAATGTGCTTCTTAAAGTCGCTTTTAAGAAAACTCCCCCAGTGGTGGGGTGGACCAGGACCAGGACTGTGTATCATGAAGACTGATACTGGGAGTGGAAGCTTCCCTTCTGGGACTAACTGTTCATGGGACGGTTTAGTTTGCATGGAGCTCAAGCCTTTGAATATGTGCTGAGACACATATTGCATTAAATTGGCCACCCTCCTAACTACATCTGCATAGGATTCCGGGCTTAGTTTAGTCTTGCATTGATTTATTAAAGGAGGGAAATGATGTGGAAATCTCAAGGGAGTGCAGCGAAAGGTCAGTATAAGTAATGTCCTAAAACAGGACTCGCCAGCCACACAGCTTTACTTTTCTGTTATGCATTACCGGTACATCATCTAGACTGTACAGAAGAGGAATGAAAAAGGTCTTCATGTGAGATGTGCCTGGGGCTGAGCAAATGGTCTTTCATGCAAATAAGGCAAGCCAAATGGTACACAAGAAGGGGCAAAACTTCCTAGTCAATCAGGGGGAAATAACTCCCCTAATTAGAATGTCTAAAAATCTTTTTCTCTCTTTTTTGCATTCTGAGATCCTGGATGAAGCTCATTCATCTTAGGTTTCCTGAAAGTTAAATGTGTTGGTTTTTTGCACTTGGCTGATTCCATTTACAATGGAATAGAGCTATATTTTGCTCTGCTGTTTTTACTGTACCATAATTAACTGGTGGGCTGACAAGATGCTATCTATCTGTGCAATTTGCAATTAATTTTTTTTATAAAAAAGCAGTTATTTAGAGTCTCCTTCTGTCCCCAGGGTTGTTTCTTATGGCACAGAGCAATGACATTGTTTATGAGTAGGTTCTTACTTAAAACAAACTGTGCTGATTATATAAGGTGCCTCCTACAGAAAAAAAGCCATTTTAGCAAGCTATTTATTAAGCGTGTGGATAGGGCAAGTAATTTCACTGCTGATGGTATTTACTGAACTGTAAAAATTCGGTTGCAACAGAAAAAAAATAAAGATCTGCCTTGCTTTCTCTGGATCTTGCTCCATCCATTCTTCTCTGACAGATAATGGATGTAGGGGGATGTAGTTCCTTGATGGGGAGTTGGGCTGTAAAAGCCAACCCCAATTGTTTTCTACAACACTGGTCTATTCCCTTTCCCTGCAAGCCTGCCTGTCACCATTGCCTTAGATCAGGGCCCTAAGTTGTCAAAAGCCAATTTCGCTCTCTAACACCTGCCATGAAGAATCAGAAAAAGGTTAGACTGTCAGGAGGAAGCCATTTTATTTTACAGCTATTTAAAAATTGCTGAGGTTAATGGAAAACCACTGTCAAAGTCCAAATTGTCAACCACCCCTACATCTTGTCACTGAACTGCTGTATATTATTTCGCACCTTTGCCCCCTCCCTTTATCCATTTTAAATTTGTTTATCAATAGTCCCAATGCAAGGAAGACAAAAATACAGCTACAAAGGGATTAACTTATTATGTACTTTGTGTTGTTTAAATTGCCATTTTATGTTGTGAAGTGCCCAGAGATCTATAGGTATGGGGTAGTATACAAATTTAATAAATCATCATCATTACCATCATCTTTTATATGACCTCTCAGCTATAAGTACCATTGAGTTTATGCTGGTTTACTCCCAGGCAGAGTTCAAAACTCCATTGATCTAGGCTCGTTTTGTGACAAGGAATTTTATTAGCGTGAGCAGTTTCTGAGCTCTGGGTGCAGTAAGGTAAAGGTAAGGGTAAAAGAACACTGGATGGTTAAGTCCAGTCAAAGGTGACTATGGGGTACAATGCTCATCTTGCTTTCAGGCCGAGGGAGCTGACGTTTGTCTATAGACAGCTTTCTGGGTCATGTGGCCAGCATGACTAAACCGCTTCTGGTGCAACAGAACACTGACGGAAACCAGAGTGCATGGAAACGCCGTTTACCTTCCCACCTCAGTGGTACCGCACCCAAGATTTCAGATTAAAACTGCAGTGGAAGGAAAGGAGGACCTTTTTCTGCCTCCCCCCTTCCAGTCACTCTCTAAAGACCGGAGAAGAGACTCTTAAAAATATTAGGGGGGCAGGAAGAGGAAGTATGGCTTTGGTTTTTTTTTGCAGTCTTCAGATGAGGACTAGACTATGTGAAAAATTAGCTGCAGTTCATTCATTTTCAGCTTTGTATTCTTGTTATTTAAAAAGTGTGCTTAGACATTCCGTTGTTGCGCCCATAACCTAGGTTCAGGTGCCATTTAGCTCCTAGCTTTCATATCCCACTCTGTAACACTGCCCCCGGGTCAATAGATACACGAATTAAGCCTAGTTTCTTCCCCATATAATATACCGTATACAGCAGGAGTGGGGAACCTTTGACATGCCCACCATGTTGTTGAACTACAACTCCCATCCTCCCTGGTCACAGGCCATGCTTGCTGGGGCAGATGGGAGTTGTAGTTCAGCAACATCTGGCGGGCCAAAGGTTCCTCACACAGTAACTGCACAGCTCAATGCAGAGTTCTGCACATTCACTTCTTTTGAACTGAATGGCTTTTAATCACACCTAACTTTGAGTAGAATCTAGCTGCATATTACTAGCAGAGTAATATTCCAGTCAGATCCTTGCAGTCACGCGTTCTTCACCTCTGTGCTTTTCAAGAAGGTTGGGGAACCTTGTGATACTTTGGATATACTGTACACTATATGGGATCCACTGCATTTCGCTTACAGTTCTGTGGTTAGTGGCTTTATGATCCTGTGATTCTAAGAAATATATATAGCATACATTCTATGATTTCCTATTGATATCTGGGAAGGCTAGTAACTCAGCGGTGGAGCATCTGTCTTGCCTGTAGAGATATTTGAATATAATAATAATAATAAAAATAAATAAAATAAAATAAAATAAAACAAACAAATAAATAATTTTTATTATTTGTACCCTGCCTATCTGACTGGGTTGCCCCAGCCACTCTGGGCGCCTTCCAGCATCTACAAAAACATGCAGATATCAGACCCTCCATGTGTCCCTATTTTCCAGGGACAGTCCTGGATTTACAAAAGCCATCCCAATTTCTTATTTGATCTCAGAATGTCCCACTTTTCCTTAGGACGACCCTATTTGCATCGGAGAAATGTTGGAGGGTATGGAGTTCAGACCCCTGAGGCATCTGAAGACAGCCCTGTTTGGGAATGGTTGTTGTTTTTTTTAAAAAAATGCTTAATGTTTTATTATGTTTTTATTTATGTTGGAAGCAGCCCAGAGTGGCTGGGGCAACCCAGTCAGGTGGGAGGGGTAGCACTACTACTACTACTACTATTAGATAGGATGGCCCTATTTTCATCGGAGAAATGTTGGACGGTATGAGATTTTCATTCACTGGGAAGCCGCAGCATATGACAAACTTTAGTAAGGAGCACATATAAATAAATATAGGCACAGCGCAAAGAAGGGTTCCCACCTGCCTGGAAAATCCCACACGCAGGTCCTTCTCTCAGGTGCAGATACGGAAATGCACTGTGCACGCGATCCGCGCTCACACGTTCGCGGGGGGGGGGATGAGGAGACTCTAGATTGAACTCACACGCCTCGAACCCAAAGTTGGCGCTTGTACAGAGAAGCAAAGCGCGCCGCCCTTTGAACTAGGCTCCATTTTTCCGCCCTTGCTTTGCCCCACTAGACTCTGGAAGCTCCTCCTGGAAGGGGCGGCTCCGCGAAAGCCGGCTGCTCACGGGCCGGGGCTTAGCAACCGCGGCGTCTCCCGTGTCAACGAAAGAAAGAAGCGGGGCGGCAGCGGCAGCGGCGCCACCGTGGAACTCCTTGCCGGCGCGTCACAATGGGATGGAAGCGACCGGGGGGCTCGAAGCAGGTGAGGCGGGGCGCCTGCAGGGGGCGCACGGGAGCAGCCCCCTCTCGGATGGGGGCTTCTTCCCACGGTCGGCTGAAGGCTTCCAGCTCTGGCTGGTTCACCCCACGGGCCCCCTATCCTTCTGTCCCCCTATCGCCCTGGGATCAGATTTCCCTCTCTGCGCCTGTGCCAAGTTGGGGCGCTGGGCACTTGATTGATCCGAACGACACAAAATGAGTGAGGTCCTTATTCATTTCATAGAAACATAGAATTGTAAGGGATGCCCCCCCCCGGATAATCTAGTCCAACCCCTTGCAATACAAGAATCTTTTGCCCAGCGTGGGGATGAAGAGCCTCACGCTCTTAAAGGCAACTGTTGTGATTCGTCACTGTTGTTGGTAAAGGTAAAGGTAAAGAGCCCCCTGACCATTAGGTCCAGTTGTGACCGACTCTGGGGTTGCGGCGCTCATCTCGCTTTATTGGCCGAGGCAGCCGGCGTACAGCTTCCGGGTCATGTGGCCAGCATGACTAAGCCGCTTCTGGAGAACCAGAGCAGCGCACGGAAACGCCGTTTACCTTCCCGCCAGAGCGGTACCTATTTCTCTACTTGCACTTTGACGTGCTTTCGAACTGCTAGGTTGGCAGGAGCAGGGACCGAGCAACAGGAGCTCACCCCATCGTGGGGATTCAAACCGCCGACCTTATGATCGGCAAGCCCTAGGCTCTGTGGTTTAACCCACAGCGCCACCCACGGTAGTTCTTTGTTAATTCTCCTTGTGCTTTGGGGTGGTGGCGGGGTGCTAGCAGTCTACATGGAATCATAGAATGGTAGACCTGGAAGGGACCCCAAGTGTCATCTAGTCCAACCCTCTGCGATGCAGGAATCTTTTGCCCAACGTGAGGCTCAAACACACGACCCTGAGATTAAGAGCCTCATGCTGTACCGACTGAGCCACGTGTATACACATATATGTTAGGTTATTATAGAATCAAAGCTTTAGAGCTTGATGCTTTTATTATGTTTTTAGATATGCTGTAAGCTGCCCAGAGTGGCTGCGCAAACCCAGCCAGATAGGCGGAGTATAAATAATAAAATTGTTGTTGTTGTTATTAGTGATATTATTATTAGCTCAGGAATTATTATTATTATTATTATTTATTGTTTACCTGCCGTTTACTCTAAGGTCGCAGGGTGTGTAACAACAAAATATTAGAAATGGTTTAAAACAACTTCTAGTCTCAAAAATAAGGGGTGTCCTAAAAATATACAGCTCAAGCATCAAAAGGCTGGGTGAAGAAGCAGATACAGTATAGTTTGGACAGGTCCAAGCCCTGAAGGTGGGCCTTGCGTTGTATAAATATGGGAGCATTTGTGAAGTGCAGGTTTTCCTGGCACAGTTCTGCAGCAGGAGGACAAACTATGCCCTTGGGAAACCTCTCTTTCACAGCTTTGACATCTTGAGCCTCCTCAGAAATAATGCTTGCTTGAATATAGGCTGCGGTCCTGACCATAGCTACCCAGAAGTCCAATTGAACTTAATGGGGTTTACTCCCAGGTATGCTTGGTTTGATGTGAAGATTGGGGGGGACTTAACGTGGATAATTCTAAGCCAAAACCTGAAAGTGGAAGGTATAAAATTGCCAGGGCAGTTCAGGTAAAGAAACTTGAGCTTTTCACTCTTAATTCCTTAGAGGGAAAGAGCTGGAAGCCATATGGACCAAGCAAATAATGTGGATAAATGAGGAATCTTTTGTGAGCAGATTTCCAACCTTGTATATTTACATTTCAGGTAATAAACTGGGAAATCTAGTCACAGAACTCCCACACAAGATGCACATACTTTGCTCATATGTGGGTAACGGTAGTAGCATGTGGTCAGCTTTCCACTTCTAGGCCGCAATGTAGTTACTGAGATGTTTTCTCCCACAGAAATGAGCTTGGTGACAAATGTAAGCAGGAATTCAGTTCTATACATGTTCCCTCTTTGAATTTATGCCATACCTGCAATTCCACACCTCCAGTTGGTATAACCTGAACATAGGATGTGAAATTGTTTAGAGTGGAATCATTTTCTTTGGGAAATTGAAATAGGTCTGTCTAAACATGGAAAACTAAGCCAAACTGTTCTGTCCCTCCCCACTGCCAGGTTGGATTCAAAAAGCTAGATGTGGGCAACCTCCCAAGTTTCACTGAGTTTTGTGTGGACTCTTGCCAGTTTATTACTTTGCGTTTTTACAGCTCCCTAAGCTTCCTGAGAAGTCCATGCATTTATTATAAGGTGTATCGTTTTCCTAGCATAGATGGCTGCGTCTGTAAAAATTTAAAAATCCATACTAAAGCTTGGATGTAAGAGATGTGCTTATATGTTCCCCCAAACTGAAGACACTGACTGAGTGGGTAAAAACTCTTTCCAAACTTTCCCACTGAAACTTGGTTTAAAATGTTGGTCTTAAGATTATTAATATTTCTCTCATTAGCTGGGCCATCCCTCAGTTTAAGTTGAGTTTTGCTTTTTACGGATTCTTTTTCTGTCAGAACCCCTGTATGTTCTTCTCCCATTTGCCTCACAATTGCCTGAGCAGTTCAGGTGAAGAAACTTGAGCTAGCAAGGAATTAAATTCCAGAGTGATAAAAGAGAGTGTGCTACATTCAAGCCTCTGAACAGCTATCAAAATAGCACGGCATCTGGATCTGGTAGCCGGGACTTTTGCACTCTATTGAATTACAGTGCTTATCGCAGGATTTCATTTGCCATGGAGTCACCAGCTCGGGTCTCCATGTTATATTAGAAGAACTGGATTGCAGTGATTCCTAGTAGATTATCTTGTGAATGAATACTGTTAATCACAGCACCTTTTTGGTGCCAATGTGGTATAGTGGCTTGAGTGTTGGGCTAAGACCTGAGAGACCAGGGTTCAAACCTCTACTCAGCTCACTGGGTGACATCTGACCAGTCACTCACTCTCAACCTAACCTACCTCACAGAGTTGTTGTGTTTATAAGATGAGGAGGAAAACTGTGTATGCCACATTGACCGCCTTGGAGAAAAAGATGAAATATAAATGTAAAATAAATATATAACTATGCAAAGTGCTTTACAATCCTAATTCATTCTTTTTTGCCAACTTGTAAGGCTGGTCCTTATTATTCCCATTTCACAAACTGGGCAATGGAGGATGATAGCTATTGGCTTGTTCAATGTTACTCAGGGCTCCTTTCCAGGAAAAAAAAGTGATTTCCATGTAAGATAATTTTGATGTGGCAATTGAACATAGATAAACAACGAGACTGACTGCAGACTCAATCAGCATACATGCTGCAGTTAATGTTCATGCATGTGGGATCACCACAGATTATGATCCACAGAATAAAGTATCAGTACTTAGTATTTAAAGCATTTCACACACATTATCTCATATGGGATACATGTGGAATACATGCAAATTGTTCTATGGAAGTGTCCTTTGCATAGGGATTTTGCAATATGAAATCACGGCATCAAAGTACTTGAATTAAGGCCCTAGTCCATCACACGGGTAAATAAATTGCGGTGATTCATATGTTTTATAGCTGACACTTAAGAGACAAGAGTTCTGTCTCCCTGGAGGCAAAATGCACAACTTACCACTTGGTACAGCAGCCAAAGGGTAAATGTTTGCACAAACCCTCCTCTGTGCACATATAGGGCATTCTGAAGGGCTTCCTAGTTACTGCATCACTAGCCCTGTTGTTCTGGTCTTCTTGTTTAAAGTTACCCAAGTGACTACAGTGGTATGTGGATCTGGAATACTGGAATAACATTCTGCCAGGTAACTGAAGAGGCCAAAGTGATTCACTTCTTTATTCTGGTCTTTGGCACCCGAAACGTACATTTCTAGTGCCCACCCAATTATTGTGCCTGCAGTCTGTTTTAAACTATTTTCACCATTGCATTTTAAACCCCTGTAACTTTCCCAGGGCCTTTATGGGCGGATAATGAATCAAAATAGTAATCATAATTCAAATACACATTAGAATTTGGATCTTAAGACAACTTCAGGAATTTGACTGAAGGAAAGTCCCCTGTTTCCTCCCTACTCACCTCTCAGCCACCCAGTCAGCTTTAAAGTTGCTTCAGAGGGTCAACCAGGGGTTCAGAGTGAGACACTATCAGCATACTGTTAACACTCAGCTTTGCTTTTCATTGGACAAGGGCCAGTCAACTGAAGCCCAATCCCAACAAGACGGGAAAGCTGTGGGTAGATGGTTCTTGTATCCTGGGAGTTTGCATTCTACTTGCTCTAGAATGGGTTGCACCCCCCCCCCCCGAAGGGTCAACTTCACTTTTTGGTTCCCTGTTCCCATTGGATCCAGTTTTGTTCTCTAGAGCCTTGGTCCAGAGCACCTTCTCCTTCCTGCGTCCCCAACTGCAGCCTCTGCTGGACAGGAATGCTCTGGGTCACAGTTAGCCCCACCGTGATCACCACCTGATTAGACTGCTATAATGGTATTTTAGGTGTGGCTTGAAAGATGACCAGGAAGCATCAGTTGGTGCAGAACACAGCTGCCGTGATTTGATAAGGATATCTGCATCCCATCTCCAATGCAGTTGGCAAAAGCTTCACTAGCAAAACATCAGCCGCCCTGAGCCCGGTCTTGGCTGGGGAGGGCGGGTTATAAATAAATTATTATTATTATTATTATTATTATTATTATTATTATTATTATTATTATTATTATTATTATCTTGGGGGCCTAGGTAACTGAATATGCTGCCTCTGTGCCTTTACCATTAGTTCACCAACCATAGCTTTTCTCTCCAATTTCTCATCTCCAAACAAGATGACAATAGAATGACCTCACTAGAGATCCTTGCCTTGCACCAATACTTCTTTCTTTCAGGCACCAGGTTGAACCTGGTTTACATAGAACCTTCTGTATTTCCTCTGGTTTTAGGCATTTTTTTATTGTTGCCCATGGTTTCACCTCCTAGTAAGTTCTTTTAATGTTTATTTTAATGTTTATTTAATGTGGTATTTTTAAAACATTATTTTTATTTCATTTTCCATAAACGGGCAAGTTACCTTTTTGTAACCATTTTGTCGCTGTGTAAGTAGTATAGAAATATTTGAAATAAATAATTAGACAGCACAATCTAAACCATGTCTGCTCAGAAGTAAGTTCTGCTGAATTCAGTGGGGCTTCCTCCTGGGTAAGTGGGAGGATTAGGTTTCTGGCTAATAAAAGCTGTTGGAGCTGGTGCTAACTTTAATTTAAATTTATATTCAATTTATAGCATCGAGACCAGACCTGATTTACTGGTTGGATGGCATCAATAAAAAACAAACATGTGTTTTTATTCATGTTTTAAGGGGAACACAGAAGGAAGCAAAAAATCAGTGTGGTTGCAATGACTGGCGGCATAGGTAAACGGCTTGCATGGAGTGAACGTGAGTATTCTAAGGTTATGATATTTTATTAATAAAATTACACATGGAACTTCTATCCAATCACTGAACGTCACTTTCGATCCTTCATTTGCATAACTACAGTATCCCCCTGCTGGCCCAGGGTGAGAACTTCAGTACATAACACCTAGCTTGCACGTTTTCCCCTTTACAGAAGTTACTTTTGGTGGGAAGCCTAAAAAAGATCCTGAAAAACCTAAGACGTTGGTTGTCTGTGAGAAGAACTTGGAGCGAAAAGAAAGGAGAGATTATGGCGTTCAGTGGGACTTGGATGTGCAACTTCTCATCTCTTCCCCTAAATGGCTTCAGCTGCATGGGCTCAAAAGGAACAAGTTGACCTTTTCTCAGATTTTATCCAAGATTGGATTTCAGCACAAAGAAGGTATGATGTGCAGCAAGTCTTTTCCCTTTGCACGATGCACAGCCTGATCTTTTGCACAGTTAGTTGGCGAAATAAGCCCTGTTGCATTAAACAGTAAGTAACAGCTTGTGTATGGGATATCCTTTGGGGCTCACTTCTAAATAA
This sequence comes from Podarcis melisellensis, assembly GCF_964234715.1. Classification (NCBI taxonomy): domain Eukaryota; kingdom Metazoa; phylum Chordata; class Lepidosauria; order Squamata; family Lacertidae; genus Podarcis; species Podarcis melisellensis. Next base: position 31,917,948 of record NC_138531.1, read on the forward strand.
ACAGGCAAGGAATTGGTACAAAAAATAAATAAATGACCCTGCATGATGGAGACAGCACATGTACAACTTCTTTTTATTCTAGACTATGTATCCATCCTGGGGAAACTTGTGGCTTCTCGATACGCAAATGGGTTGTATCGTCAATACATGACAGGAGAAGACGGCAAGCTGTATAACGTAAGTGGCGGATTCAGAGTAACAATATATCTTTTGGGTAAGATAATATATTGGCAGAATATTATATATTGGCAGGATGATATTATATATTGGCAGGATGAGGTGGTGGCTGGGTGTAGTAACAACCTGCCCTCTGGCTATAAAAAGTTTGTGTTTGATGTTCTTTAAAATCTGGACTCTGCTTTCAGAGTTCTTGCTGACCTGTTGAAGCTGGGCTTGGGGAGAACTACCTCCAGAACACAGAGTGGAAGTAATAACAATGAGCCTGGGGTCACTTAGCTTCAGAGAGGTGTTCGATAACCGATAATGGTTTGCTGATCCAGCACCTATATTATTCAACAACAACAAAACTACTGACATGGGTTATTTTCAGAATCAGGACTTCCTCTCTTGCATTTTTCCAAGGTCTAGTAGGATTTAATGAGCTAGAAGCTGGTATGGTTTGGACGTTCCATGAAACCGAACAATTTTTGGGGGGCCACTTTTCATCCATTGTGAAATGCTGATTGGGTGGTAGATGTGTGTGAATCATAGCTCCAGAGATCCGCAGTTCTGTTGCGAACAGCTGCCCCACTCAGCACCCTCCTGCTGCTGAGTACTGTTGCTCATTGGGATCAGGCTGGGTTGGGGGATCATAAGGTTGGGGGAGCTCCTGGTTGCTGGTTGGCGGCCTAACTGTTAGAATTCCTGCTCCATAATTGCAGTCATGGGATTGTTGTCTATCACATGACGGTATATGCTTTGACTCCACAGAGTGGTAAGTGATGGAGACAGGATGTTTGTCTTACTGTGTTCCTTGAAGTGGGAATATTGTCTTTTGTTCTTTTCCTGTTTGCTGTCTGATGCTAGAGAGAGAGGGAGCCATGTTGCAGTGCTCCGTGTGTGTTTATATGTAAATAAAGTAGATTAGCCAAAATGCTGAGTGGCTGAGGTCTGTTACACAAGCTGCAGATCCCTAAGTGTGCCGATGTCTGTTGGCATCGGTCGCTGTGATGTTCGGGCAGAAGAAAGCTTTTGAAGCTCCCGAACAAACAACCAGGAGGGAGAGAACATGCCAGTTGGGCATGTGACTCTACCAGGGTCCTACTCGAGTGTAGGACGAGCTCTTCACACCAACATGCCCTTTAGGGCTTCTATGACTAAACTGGAGCTCCTCCCACCTCACCATCACTTTGCTCTGTTGTAAACAAAAATTGCCCTTTTCCCTTATGGGGTATCCAAGATCCCATATAAAGTCCTTACATAGGTTTCCTATTGGTAGGAGAAAATAACAGAGGCCAACCAGAGAATATTGAGAAGCAAAGCAGCTAGTAAGCTTGATCTTTATTGATCTGTTGCAACAGGGTGCTCCCCTCACCCGCAGGAGAGGACAACCCAGAACAATGGCATGCAAGGCCTTATAAAGACTTTTGAAATTGCCCCCCTGTAGATCAAGACCACCCCCAGAAACATCATACTGTACATACATCACAGAAGGGGTGTAACCAAAGACCACCCCCCGGATATATCATAACTACATCACAGAAAAGGTGGTCTAAAACAGAAATTTGAATGTTGTTTTTCTCCTGTCATTGTTTATCTCCTGTCTGGCAGGTTACTTGATTGGGTTGCCTGGAGAGCCTGGCCAGTCTTTTATAATGATAAATACTTAGTTCCTGGGCCAGGTCACAGGCTCACACCCTATTCATATCTTAAATGTGCCCTTAAGACAGGATTTGTGAAGAAAGAGACAATGCAGAGGTTTCCCACTTTGACCTTGCAGAGAAAACATTTGCTCAGCTTAAGAATCAAAATGGTTCCAGGTTGGTCTTTCTGTTCTGATCTATGTATGTGCTTGGTTGGTACCTTATGAACATTACTAAGACCTCAAAAGTCCTATCACAGCTCTCTTAAGCTAGCCGGAGCACAACTGCTGGGAGCATGCCCCATCACTCTGTCCACTCAAGGGCTGCTGCTGTGCTCACCATTTGGATGCTTGTTCAGTACTTTGATGGTAAACACTTGCTGAAAAACAATGGCTCCAGTTTGACCCCGTTCTGGATTTTGCATCAGAAGGCAAGGATAGGAGAGACCCGTCAAGTAGAGAAAATGTGATTCTGTGCGCTCTTATGGTAGCCAAGAGACTGATGTTGATGATCTGGAGGAATAAACATATGATCCACGTTAATAAATTGATCGACAATATGATAACACTCACAGCTTATGAACATACTGCTTACAGACGTAGACTTTGTTTGGATAAATATGACAATATTTGGAACGAGTTTATAGAAAATGTAGTAGGTCATTCATCTTTACATACGTATTAGGATAATAATATCAAATTTACAAAAGAATGTATGGGTTACGGGTGTTTTTCATTTATATTCATATATTTTTTCTACACATTTTTGTTCCTTTTTCTTTTCTCATTCTCTTTTTCTTTGCATCACTTTATTTCTTCATAATTGAACCCTTTTCAATAAAATATTAATACCAAAGTACAGATCCATCAAGAAGGTTTGCCAGCTCTTAAAAAGTGTGTTTGCATTTGTAATTGCCTTGATGCACATCTTCTTCATTTTCCATCCCTATTATTCCCTGTCTTGATTTTGACATCTTCACTCTTTTTAAAATTTAAATGCAGCTGACAGCCAAAAAAGACCTCCTCTTTCATTTTGTGGATTGTCTTACTGGAGCTATCGAACTGTATAAACAAAGGATGGAATGGCTAACCACAGAAAGCCGGCAAATATTTGGAGTGATTCAGGAACAGAGCATCACCGTTGTTCTGGATTTCGGTGTTGCTTCTAGAGCTGAGTTTGATCTGTGTCGAGAGGCGCTTTCTATGGTCTTCAAACAGCAAGTGGCCCAAATCTCCCGATTTAACATCATTCAGTAAGTTTCCTACACTTTATTAAGGAGACTTGCTGGAATTCCTAAGACTACAACCATAATAATGAAGTTTGTTGAAAGCATATTGCTGATGAACATAATCAGACTTTATCTGCAAAGCCTTTATGCCATTTTGAATATGAGGCCATGAGTAGAAATCCTTCTTAAGCGTTTTATTTATTTATTTATTTTAAAACACTAGTTCTCTTTAAGTGGAAAAGATTCGTTTTCAAACCATGTATCTTCTTCTCAGCATTGATCAACACACATTTTCCTGCAAAGGCCAGCTAGATTTTGTCTTAGAGACCAAAACAAAACCAAACAGTAAGTACCGTATTTTTCGCTCTATAAGACACACCAGACCACAAGACGCACCTAGTTTTTGGAGGAGGAAAACAAGAAAAAAATATTCTGAATCCCAGAAGCCAGAACAGCAAGAGGGATCGCTGCGCAGTGAAAGCAGTGATCCCTCTTGCTGTTCTGGCTTCTGGGATAGCTGCGCAGCCTGCATTCGCTCCGTAAGACGTACACACATTTCCCCTTACTTTTTAGGAGGGAAAAAGTGAGTCTTATAGAGCGAAAAATACGGTAGATACAATTAAGATCAGTTTTAGTACCACCATAATACCCCCCACAAACTTTATTCTCTATAGCTAATGCACCTATTGCTCCCTCAGACAAAGTATATGCTAATTTTTTAAAACATGTTTGTTTATGCTAAGGGTCAGCAACTACAGACCTGGGGAGCCCATTCTGGGATATGAGGAGTCCTGTATAGTGCTTGATTTGCATGGGGCCAAAGAGGCATTTTGGATAAGAGACTGATTTTGGGGGTGGGGGTTAGGGCAATCCATTCTGACTCTGTTCTCCAGGAAGTCTAGGTGGTAGCCCCACTGTGACCATTATTTCAGGATGAGATCTTTAGCTCAAAGCGCAGGGATCAATGCTGAATGCTCAGGCCCCTCTTCCCTTTCTCTTCGACCTCTGCCAGATTGGGAGAATGAGCGGGACCTTTTCACTGAATGTTGATCGAAGTAATTCATCTGGGAAACTCCACAGACATTTGGCACCCAGATCATATGTCTGTCTAGACACTGGATAAGGCCTTTCCCCTTCCACCCCCCACCCCTCAATAATCTCCAGACCAAAACCTTGACGGGGACAGATGCTCCTTGCTGCCCTTTTTAGTCTACCAGAGCTGTTATTGCAAGACAAGTTTAGCCATTTCTCCAGATATTTTAGCTATTCTCCTTTCCAGGGGGGCTCAAGATCTTGCAAAGTGGCAAGAGAAAACTGTTCCTGTGTCGGAGGCCTCTATAGAAGCGGCTGTTGAGTGGCTCTGGGCGATAGAATACAGGCCAGCTGTTTGCCACTCGGGCCCCACGGAAGCGATCATGGAGGCCTTGTTTGATGACACGGTAATCTCTCTCACACATTTCTAGAAGTCTTCGGTTATGTCTAGGGATATATCCCCGTGAGAGTTTTGACTGCAAGTGCTACAGACATGAATTATGGACGGGGATAATACATGCTAATAAAAGAACATTGGGGGCTATTTAGAAGGAATTTCTTTCAAGTTGATCTGCAGGCTGGTTCTTACCAATATCATATATGCATGACAGCATTGCATTCTGAGAGCAGAATTTCCCACGGAACAGGCAAGAGAGAAATGTTTCAATGACACTAAAGGGGCTTTGAAGCATAGGCTTAGTTTCAATGAACCTGTCTGAAAGTTAAGAGATGCAAATACCTCTTTGGCGCACTGCAACCTTTTTTAGGTGAGCCACAATTAAGCTGGGAAGTCTCCAATTAATCTCAGTTTCCCTAACACTTCTGGGCATGTGGGGCTCACTGTGCAGCCTTTTGGGCTGAATTGCTGCTATTATAAGAGATGCCAGTGTGGTGTAGTGGTTAAGTGTGTTGGACTAGGACCTGGGAGATTGGGGTTCAAATCCCCACTTGGCCACAAAGCCATGGACTTGGGCCAGTCACCGTCCCTTAGCCTAGTCTAGCTCACAAGGATGTTGTGAGATGGGGGGGAAACCAACCATGTATGCCACCTTAGCTCCTTGGATGAATGGGGGGGATAGAAATGAAAAGCGGGGGGGGGGGGAATGTTACAAATATGCTTCATGGTTCAAATGACTTGTCCGTCACAGACTGAGGCCGTGTACTATTTCACTGTGGGCGATATGCCAGAATGCATGAGACATTTGCTCCTGCAGAAGATATCGAGGTGCCCGTGCCCAGTCCATACAGTGTCTTTTAATGCTCGAGAAGAAGAGACTATTGCTTTATTAAAGGAGCTGAGTCATCTGACCAATGGCAGGTATGAGGTAAATGATTTCAGCACTATCAATCTATTTTGCAAATGGAGATCTGGATCCTTGCAGATCGCATGCTTTCTCATTGTGTTTTTTGCCCAAATATGTCACTTTCCCCCTTCCTCTGTCCCTCTGAGATGAAAATAACAAGGTCTGGTGGAGCAGGTTCAGCTCAAGATGTTTAGTTGCCCAATGCGGCGTACAGTGGTACCTCAGGTTACAAACGCTTTGGGTTACAAACACTTTGGGTTACAAACTCCACTAACCCGGAAGTAGTACCTTGGGTTGAGAACTTTGCCCCAGGATGAGAACGGAAAACGCATGCCGGTGGCATGGTGGCAGCGGAAGGCCCCATTAGCAAAAGCATGCCTCAGGTTAAGAATGGTTTCGAGTTAAGAACGGACCTCTGGAACGAATTAAGTTCGTAGCCTGAGGTACTACTGTAGTTAAATGCCCCTCTCCCCTATGCAAGGTGCATAGTACTCAAACTTGACCAAGTTACTCCCTGGGAGTAAAATACACAACAATGACAAGCATTTAGTGCCTTTCATGACATCCAAAATCAGCACCCCAAGGCAGCTCTGCTTAACAGTAGAGCAAGCCTAAAAGAGTGAGGCCTCAATCGTGAGTTGCTATTAAACTGATAAATGCAAGTTATGCTACGGGAACACCCAGTTTGTTATGGGCACCTGTGAGTTTTATGAAACTCTGGTGATAAAAGAGTACAATGAGAACATCCTAATGCTGCTTGAGCCTGACAACCAATGGAAATTACTGCGTTTATTTGTTGCAGTTATCTTCTCTTTAAGAAGTCAAAAGTGAAACGTGTTCTATTTCCTCATATTTTTTAAAACAGCCATGTGAGGTAAGCTAGGCTGAGAGAGGCTCACTGCCCCCAAATCACTCAGTAGACCATAGCTGAGGAGTGACTTAAACTTGGGTCTGTCAGGTCTGACATTCTAGCCACTGCTCCATACCAGCTCCCTTGATGCCTGTTTATAACCTTGCATACAGATTGGAACACTTTATCCCTTCAGGTTCCATGCATTTGCTGAGAGAGAGGACTACATGGACATGATAGAAACCTCAATAAGCGACGAGGATGAGAAAGCCTTACTTACCCAGAATGCGAGGAAACTGAAAGGGAACCTGCCTCTAGGTAAAACAAAAAAAGGTTTATTGTTATGCCCCAAATGCCTTCCTCCCTTCAGTCCTCCAGAATCTCCATGGACCATAGCTCTCACCAGCCTTGCTTCTCGCTCTGTGCCCTCCTTAAGTGCTTTTGCCTGGAAGGATGCATAGAATCTTCAAGATAACATTTTTATCTAGGAGAATCTGGGGGCACTAGCAGGCATTTTATTGGAACAAGGGGCAACAGAATGCTTCCTCAATACAGAACGGAGGTAAACAAGAGTTCTTTGGAAGAAGATAGAAGCAATAGTGCAACAAGGGAATTTCAGACCTGTGTTTCCCCAACTTGAGTCTCCAGCTGCTTTTGGACTACAATTCCCATCATCCCTGTCCACTGGTCTTGCTAGCTAGGGGTGATGGTAGTTGTACTCCAAAAACAGCTTGAGACCCAAATTTGGGAGACACTGTTTTAGACAGTGGCGTAGCGTGGGGGGTGCAGGGGGGCCCGGCCGCACCGGGCGCAACATCTGGGGGTTAGGGTTAGGTTAGGGTTAGGGGGCACAAATCCACGGGTTAGGGGGCGCAAATTACTTGCCTTGCCCCAGGTGCTGATAACCAATGCTACGCCACTGGTTTTAGACCCTGGACTTCACGGTCTTAGAGAGGCAAAGCAGACCATTGACATTTGTCTTCTTCCCATTGACATTTGTTTTATGTTCCTGACATGTTAGAGCAAAACTCTTAAGCAAGGACAGTTTTCTAGCTGTGGTAAAAATTACGACACTCTTGAGCATGTGCAGTTTTGCATTTTAAGAGCATGCATAAATCACAGCACCATCATGCTGACAGGACTCAAATGCGGCCCTTCGTTGCAGAAAAGGAGAATGTGTTTCAGTATTTTTTTAAAAGAGTATTAGTATCCCATGTACGTGCCAGCTGCCCCTATGACAACAGAATAATAGCAAAGGATTCTGCAGTAAGCAGCATCTTTCCTGGTGGACCTCAGCCTGCCCATGCCAGCCTAGATGTTGATGCTGGGGCTGTTTGCCACTGCCTTCACCTTCTGCCATATTTAGCCCTGTGGTCCTGTCCTATCTGAATCACTGGATACGTCGCCGTTGTGACTGGCAGATGCATGTGTGGCTGCCCCACAACTGTGGGACTTTTTCACTGGAGGACTCCAAAACTAGAACCTCTGCATCTTCCTGGAGCAGTGCACATTTTTCTGCTCAGGCTGCCACCACTACTTCTTCTTCTTCTTCTTCTTCTTCTTCTTCTTCTTCTTCTTCTTCTTCTTCTTCTTCTTCATTTTATTTTATTTTATTTTATTTTATTTTATTTTATTTTATTTTATTTTATTTTATTTTCGTCCAATATCTGCAAGCGTCAGGAAAGTTACAACATCAAACCACAATCTAAAACCACTAGTACTTCAATTGTTTTCATTGTGTTCACACACATAAAGAAACACAACAATGTTTATTTGAAACATTTCTACACTACCTCTTTTCATTCAGAAATTTCCAGGAGAGTTTACAATGACTCAAAAAGCACAGTAAAAAAGCAGTGATCAATACAATGACTCACAATGGTAGAACAGTGGTAAAAACAATCATATTTTGTGTGTGTGTGTGTGAAAGGGAGATACACTGGAGGTTAAACGTCTGGGGAAATCAAAATGTTGTCTGGCTGGCACCTAAGAGACTAGGCATGCCTCCGTGGTGAGAGAATTCTGCAAATGAGGTGTTGCAGCCAAAAAGGTCTTTCCCCCCCTGTATCCACCTGCCTCACTTCAGATGGTGGGGGTGCACATTCAAAACAGTGGCAAACAATGCGTGTACCAGTTCTGAAATTAATTTCACAAATTTCCTAAGGTAAACTGGAAGGCACAGAGAGTAGAACACATCACTGGGACAGCCCATAGAACAATATGGTAATGGGGAACAGTTTTACAACGGCACATAATATTGAGAAGTTCATTGTGCTGTGTGGGAGGGGGAAAGGCCATTTTCTTTCTGAAACCATTCTTAGCTAATGGAGCTGGACACCCCCTATTTCCTGTATTTTAGAGAAGAGTGTTTGATATTTAGAGAAAGTGAAGAGTGAAAAACAGTCCCTTTCAGAAAGGTGGCAAGTTTGCATGTTCCAGCAGGCCTGTTCTGAATAAATGCAAAAGCCCCCAAGGGGTTTGGTAGCTTCCAAATAATTGTGTATCAAATTACGTGTCTTAATAGGAAAGAAGGAATCACTAACCACCAGGGGAAAACAGAGAAATATTAGTCCCTGTTGTGACGGAGTACACACAATTTTCAAATGCTGATTACTCAGGAACAAGGCAGACTATATACATACATAAATCAATACAAGTTCTTTCCTCCCTTTTTGTCACTGAGCTGCATATGTGTTGTGTGTGTGTGTTGTATCACTAACAAGTCATCACATCTTGATTCAATTACTTTTCAGATATTTTCTAAAATGCAAGGCTTTAAACAGGACAGATGTTGAGCATCCACATTACAGTCGTACCTCGGAAGCGGAACGGAATCCGTTCCGGGAGTCTGTTCGACTTCCAAGACATTTGGAAACCAAGGTGCAGCTTCTGATTGGCTGCAGGAAGCTCCTGCAGCCAATCGGAAGCCGCATTGGACATTCAGGTTCCAAAGAATGTTTGCAAACTGAAACACTCACTTCCGGGTTTGCGGTGTTCAGGAGCCAAAACGCCCGACTCACAAGGCGTTCAGGATCCAAGGTACGACTGTATAAGTAAATGCACCAGGGTCGTGGGGAATTAGCCAACATTTATTTGACTTTAATATGTTAAAAAAACAAACCCTGTCTTGCAAAATGACCCCCAGGAACCACATTCTTTTCCTCTTAAGAAATCTGGGCAGTGTAGTTTACCTCTTGCAAAGTTACAATTCCCAGCAACCCTCGGCAAACCAGTGTTCATAATTCTTTGAGGGGAAGAATATGCTTTTAAGGTATGTTGCGTACGCAGCCTAATTATCCAAGCCATGTAGGGTTCAAGCCAGCACATGGTGTTGACACCCGTGCCCCACAGGCTGCAAAACAAAGAGTAGATCCTGGAACATAAAGAATAGAATAAGTGTAATTGCATAAAATGTAGCCAGAAAAAGAATGCCCCCTTTTCTTGGAGGCACTGCTTGTCCTTTTATTTAAAGGTCACTTGGGACTGTGATATTTCTAAGAGGAACGACTTTCTAATTCCTCTGTATTTTAATTTTAATTCAGCAGCTGTTTAATGATGGCTTGCAACTAACAGAGCCTCTCTGCTGGGTTCCATTGTGAGCAAGAAGCATTCCTGCTCCCTCTCGTTTATATTTCAATAGATGAGTTGAAAGCTGCTGCGGCTCTTCAAATTATGCCCCTGCACTTTCCCTTTTCTTAATGGCTAAATTGCAGAATGGTTTTAATCAGCCTGCAAGTGCAGTAATCTACAAGAAACGCTTTGTAGGCCGTGTATTTATTGCTTTTACAGAATAGAATTTACACGTTAAAAGGGAACACAATTAGTCTTGGGCATTTACCTAGTATTATAGCTGTGGGTATGACATCATGCCTAGCCAATTGGAAAACTCTGGGTACGTCCAGGACTCTCTCTGCCTCTCTCTCTCTCTCTCTCTCTCTCTCTCTCTCTCTCTCTCTCGCTCTCTCGCTCTCTCTGCCTTCTACATCAGAAAAGACCCTGGAGTGATATATTTGTCTTGCATGTTTTGGGGTCTGTTTATCGAGCGCTTCCTAGAAAGGATGTCCTGAGAAACAATGAAGATATAATATGAAAATAACGATTGCATTCTGACATGCTGGTGTGTAAAATGGGACTAAATGATACCCAAATCAAAGAGAGAGAGAGAGAGAGAGAGAGAGAGAGAGAGAGAGAAAGAAAGAAAGAAAGAAAGAAAGAAAGAAAGAAAGAAAGAAAGAAAGAAAGAAAGAAAGAGAAAGAGGAAACCTAGGAAGTTTAGTGTTTTCATGTTCAGAGATACTTTGAGTGGGCTCCCCAGACTACTTAAATTGTTATGGGAACATGGCTGGTGTCCTCAGTCAGCTACCCAGCACAGCTTTTCTCTTGTGTTAAGCAGGCTACTTAACCATAGGACCCCAGTGTGAAATTCAGGCAACTAGCCCATCAATGTTTCATATTTTCATGAATTAGTCCCACAGAACTTGTGACTCCGTAGCAGGTTGATAAACCTTCTGTGCTGGTTGACTACTTGGTGGATAGAGCTTGGTGTCATTGAGTGCAGGCCCAAGACACTTTGCTGCCTGAGGCGAAGGACAAGGTGGTTCTCTCCCTACAACCTACGGAAGCCCACTGAGCTGGCCGTTCAGTCTTACACCAATGCTGGTGATAGGACAAGGACCTCCAATCTTGCCTGAAGGCAGCAAGTTAAGGCAGGAGATGCAGGGCAGTGGGTGTAATGCAAACACATCTCTTCCCCACCCAGCATCTCACTGGCATTTTCTGCCCCATAGCATATGCTGCTTGAGACAACTGCCTCACTCTGCCCAATGGTAGGGCCGAGTGCTCAAAGCCATAGTGAGAAAGGGCTCTTAGATCAATAAACATGAAGGAAGTACCAGGTGCAGTCCTTGGCATCTCCAGGTAGGACTGGTCTGAAACCCTGGAGAACCACTGGCAGGCAGTGTAGTTGGCAGTAACCTTCCTGGACCTGTGAAGGCACCTTCCTAGGGCCATACATACATTTTAAGAAGCAAAGGTGCTGATGAGTGCTTGCTTTTATCTCAGTCTGCTACTGCCTCCAAGTGTCTACCTTTCCTTTTAATATCTCTGTGCGAGAGCAACCTGAACCTAACATACCAAGCATATGCAACAAAATGCAGGTCTGGAACTGCATGCAACTTGTTCTGTGGCAGTGCAGTTTATTGAGCCGGCGATAAACAGATTAAACATTCAGGATCAGTGGTGTGTTCAGAACAGAGTCATTGTTTCATTTGCCCAGTTGCAGATGCCTAGAGGAAATCAGTTAGCAGCTCTTTCTTTCTCTTCTGGGCGCATTTGTGACCCAGTTCAAAGAAAACTTTTGAGCCTGTTTCTTTTCTTAAGCACGTGGGTTTTCAAGGTATGCTGAGTCTGATATGCAGGTTATATTTTGCTATTATTATTATTAGGCAAAGGCCGTCAGTAGGTCTTAACCCATTGTGAATTGTGGGATTCATGCAGAGGTATAATAATAATAATAATAATAATAATAATAATAATAATAATAATAATTTATTTATACCCCGCCCATCTGGCTGGGTTTCCCCAGCACTCTGGACGGCTTCCAACAGAATATTAAAATACAATAGTCTATCAAACGTTAAAAGAAACACAAGAGAATAAACAAATACGTTCAGAGTGGAAAACCATGAAGTGTAGTATTTTCAAAGGTTCATGTTGCTCCATATTATGATCATCACATGGTTAACCTAAATAACTAAAAAAATTTAAGTGCCTATGCTTACTTATGGTTCTAAGCCAGTATAAAAGGGGCTTGCAAAAGATAAGCATTGGGAATAACTTTAAATGCCCAAATCATAGTGACTGTGGCTCATTTTATACAGACCATAATCTGATGATCCTGGCTTGTACGGGTTTATGTGGTCCCCGGTCCGTCCCCCGTCCCCCACATGGTGGTGGTGATAATAAGCCCCTGCTTGTTTTTAAGCAATAAAATTTATTTCTGGCTAATAAATGGGAACAGCAAATCCTGTTGTATTCTTTTAAGAACTGTGTGCTACTAACCTTTCCTTCATTCTCCCAGGCTGATTTCCCCCTCTAATATGAAAGTAGAAATATAGGAGAGTCCCAGGAGATGGCAGTATACAATAGCACATTTAAAGTTGTGCAATGCTAGAAGAAAAAGGAGTGAGAGGAGCCTTGCTGTTCCTGTCAGAGCTGCACTTGTGCATATGCAAGAACATACATACTTTATTTCAGCCGAGCAATAATTGTAGATTTATTGGACCCTCAAATATTAGCTTCTTCAAAGTTTTATGATAGCTGAAGCATGTTGCTGTCAGATCTGCGGCTTATGGCCCCCTCTCAAGATTTTGCTGTGCCAGGAAATAAACTCCTCAAAAAGTAGTTCGAGCCAACTGCGGTGCCACTGCAGCATCATAAACCATGACATTATCTTGGCACAGTGACTGCTTTGCAGGTGCAGTGAACTAGCACGCTTGCAGGTATATTTGATTTAAAATACAGCTCCAGAGAAGCTTTCTGGTGTATGGGGGGGGGGAAGCACACATTTGTTCTTGTGATATTTTTGTGTCTGTGTATGATTCCCTATCTTATCTGCATCCATGCTGAGATTTTTTTATAGCATTTAATTGCAGTGTGGCTCTACTAGCAAAATGCCCACCATTGTGATAAGTAGGGTTCGCGGTGGGGAGAAGATTTGTGGCACCTTAACGATTCCACATATTTATCAAGGCTTAAACATTTGTGGACTACATCAAATGCACATTTTATATTGCAAGCATCTGTAGAGAGCGCTGCATTTCTGCATGCTCTGTACGTGGAGATGCAGTACACTTCTCTGCAGGATTTTTTCTTGGTAGGCTGGAACACACAGCTTTGACTCACTATAGCAATGGGTGCTTCCAGGTGGGGGCAAGATCTCACAAACGGGCCATTCACACGTGATTTTTCTCTGTGGGTGATGGGCACACGAGGTTCAAATGCTCACAGTTTAATGCTTTCCATAGCTATGCTTTTTATTTCCATAGCTATTCTTTTTATTTCACATCCATACCAGTGGGCGATCCTTGATGTAATATTTCTGTGCTGTGTGCTTTGGCCCCTCCGCTCAATAAGTGTCCCTTTGCTCTTGACTACCTTTTTCCATTTGGGGCATGCATGCAAGTATTTCCTGAAGGAGCGTCTCCACCCCCATCGTTCAGCCTGGAGACTGAGGTCCAGCTCCAAGGGTCTTCTGGCAGTTCCCTCACTGCGAGAAGTGAGGTTACAGGGAACCAGGCGGAGGGCCTTCTCGGTAGTGGCGCCCGCCCTGTGGAACACCCTCCCATCAGATGTCAAGGAAATAAACAACTAACTGACTTTTAGAGGACACCTGAAGGCAGCCTTGTTTAGGAAATTTTTAAATGTTTGACGTTTTATTGCATTTTTTAAAAAAATATTTTGTTTGAAGCCACCCAGAGTGGCTGGGAAAATCCAGCCAGATGGGCGGGGTATAAATAATAAATTATGATGATGATGATGTACCTATGATCTTGCACTTTTAAAATATATAATAAGTGCATAAGAGTTCAGAAGCAAAAATTACCAGTCCTTAGTGATCATGTTAAAACACGTATGTTCACATAGCTGTTCACACAGGGGTGAGCCAGCTGAGGTATTAACCTGATTTTTTATATTTGGCTTATTTTTGTTTATTCACTTTAAAATCATGATTGACACTGTCCACTGCCTTGATAGTTTTTTGGTTTGGCAGTACAGATATATTTGCAGATACATGAATAAATAAATGTTTCATAATGGGTTCTTTGAAAAAAAGAACAATGTGAGCTGTAGTTCTTTTAATCAATATAATTATTTTTTTTGCAAAAAAACCATACCAAACCCGTGGGTCTAGATGCAGTCCAGAGAAAGCAACCCACAGGTCTTTAGGTTTACTGTCAGACACTATAAAACCAGCTCAGATTTGCTCCCCCTATCGGCATTAGTTATTCCCATATACTCAGAATGCATTTTCTCCTGGGTATATTATTGAAAGGTGTGCAGTGATTGCCCACGACTCCTCTATGATTATCAAAAGTAAAGGCATTCAGAGGGCATGAAAGGCCAGAGAAACTCAGTAGGTAACTAAATTTGCTTCTATTTCTGTGCCTCTTGCATTACTCCAAAATTCAGGAACAGGGGTCAGAGAAGATGTGTACCTGATCTGGAAGGAGATGGAAGAAGCCAGGAATGCACTGATACAAGTTCAGAGAATTCTGATAGAGTTTGAGCAGTCTGAACTACCTTCAGGTATGTTATGAACACACACACACACACACACACATTTTTAAATATTCTGACTGCATTGCAGCATTGATGATTATGCCCCCGATTCCATTACGGACAATTGTAAGTCAGTGGCACTCAAAAGGATGAGGTTGCTCTTACAGATCTACACGTTGCAAGAAGTTTGCCTAATGGAGTGGCTGCAGTCTTTCTTGCAAGTGTGAATTGTGAGTGTGTCACACTAGCATGCTTGAAGCCATGGCTCATTGGTAGAATACATGTTATGCATGCAGACACTACCTGAAATCTTGGAAGGCTGCTGCCAGTCAGTTTATTTAATGCTGAGCTAGATGGACCCAATGGTCTATCTCGATATAAGGCCGATACCTATGTCTCTGGTGTCATGTGTGCTTTTGCCTCTAAATTGCTGTCTTCTAAACTGCAAACGGCAGAGCAGCACTGGGGAGGCAAGGAATGGCCAGGCCTACCAGCCCTCATGCCCTAAACTTCCCTTGCCTGTTGGTCTGTACTGTACATCATCCGCCCAATTTTTTAAAATACCATCCACTGCAGACTTCATCTTTCCTTGCTCAAGTGGTGTAGTTTACCCAGGAGATCTAGGTTCAAGTGCAAGCTCAGTCTGTGCCAGGAGTGATGGATTTAAAATGGATGCATTATCTCAAAATCCTTTCAGACTCGAAGGACCATATCTTATCAATTTACAGGTTATCTTAAAGCTATATCTCTCACAGTGCACATTAAGGCACTTTGTAGTCTTGCAGGGCAAAAAGCTGATCAAAATCTCGTTTTGATTTCACAGGGTAATCATTACTGTTCCAAATTCTGGATTTTCAAATCCTAATTTAGGCATTATGTTTTTAAAGCATTGTGCTTTGCTTTTTCATATGCAAAGTCTTCCTATCTTAGGTCGTTTTAACAAAGCAGTATTGCTCTCTAAAAGGAAGGAAAGCGTGTATTTTTAAAAATGAGAGTACTCCAGTTGATTATATTAGGTTCAGTCTAGTGTCAGCAAATGCACATTCCATTCATACCTTTTTACGCCATCAGCCCAAACTGACGGTATAGTAAATGATTCAAGAGCAGAGGATTATGTGAATTCCAAGGAGTGGCTTCAGAAGAATGGCTTGAAAGCGCAGAAGCTGACCATAACAAAAGCATTTGGCGATCTCAGTTTTCGTCATGCAAAGGGGATTGTCAACATAAGAACCAAGCCACAGGATGAATCGGTGCAAACTGATGCTGTAGGTAATCCACTAGTTTTGGTATATTTTCTTGACTGCAGTTTTGTCACATAGGTTTACAGCTGTGCTAGTTTATGACAGGGATGAATCCACAATGTCAGTATCTCTCCGGAGGGATTAAAGTGCATGCCAGAACTTTTGGGTTTGTGGTTCCAACAAAGGAAGATTGGCAACTGAAACTGATGGAACACGCAGAAATGGATGAATAAGAAATCAGGAAGAGAGACTTAAAAAAAATAGAATGGGGGAAATTTATTGACTATTTGAAGATACAAATCAAAACAAGACAAATCAAAACATTAGTGGGACTGGTATAAACACGTGCAGTAAGATATAATTAAGGGGAAGATAAGGGGAAATTAGTAAATATATTTGAATTGATATGCAGTAATAAAAAAGATATAAAATAAATAATCGCAGAAAGGGGAGGGAAGTTGAGGGGAAGGTAAATTAGACTGGTTTGGTCACGCTGACCACAGAGCTTCTGGCGTGCTGCGGCAGGCGCCACATCCTCCTCTTTCATCTAAGCAGAAGAGAATGTTAAAGATGTCTGCTGTCATGAGGGAGGCATGGAGGAAGAGGAAGTGAGTTCCAGTCAGCATCTTGTCAGGGTGGATCTACACTATACAGTTAAAGTACATTTAAAACACTTGACTTACCCCCCCCAAAGAATCCTGGGAACTGTAGTTTTCCACTCACAGAGCTACAGTTCCTTATCAAACTGCAGTTCCTAGAATTATTTGGGGGACTTAAATCTGCTTTCCCCAGTTGTTACCCCCTCTATCCTACCCAGCGGCGGAGCTTCATGCTCTGTTACCGGGGGGGGGGGGCACTGGGGAGTGGAGAGCAGGCGGGGGCGGGGCTGGTGTGCATCCTGGGGGTGGGAGGGGGCCGCCTGCGGGAGCGTGGTGCCCAGTGTGGGTGGTGGACAGCCGCAATGGGACCCTACCAGGATCGTGCTGTCCGGGGCGGTACGCTCCCTCCGCACTCCTCTTCCTCCGCCAGTGATCCTACCCCATGTTGCAATTAGGCTGCGGAAAAGTCTTCTATTAGCTACAATAGTTTCCCCTCACAAGCCCAAGCAGGGGAAGGGGGGACGCTGTTTTGGTTGGACAGGGAGGCCTAAGAGAGCTTGAGTGTGTGTGTGTGTGTTTGCCATGTCTTCATAAAAATGCAGCATTAAAATGATCCAACCGATGCTTTGTGTAGATCATGTCTCCACTTTCTCCCCTGAACGTCTTGCCCGTATAGGAGTCTAACAAGAAGTTAATTGATGCAAAATACTGCGACAAGTTTTTGCATACAGACTTGGAAGATGGGCCCACACTCCATATGCATTTGACTGGGGAAAGGTGCAAACAGTATGAAGATAAAATGAAGACTGTTCTCGATCAAATGGAACTAAGGTTCAATTGCTTTCTAATGTAATATTTTCAAAACCAGCGTCCCATAATGGGAAAGCTATCCAATGCGTAACTCGTGTCTGCTTTAAAAATGATTGTGCGATATTTGGGCACTGTTATAAACTTTTGTCAGGTCTTAAAACTTTCACCAGGCCTTAAAAAACAACAATGTTTGGATTAGCATATGAAAAAAAAGTCACACAAATATTAGTTGATAAAAGCATTTAGAGTGACCTTATTGAGAGATGTATTACAGAAGATGTTTGTATCACCAGTTCAATCTTCTGACATGATTTCTCAAGTTATGGTGCAATTCACCTGTGGGTCTGAGATCATACCTGAGCCTAAATACAACATTTTCATGCCTAACCTGTAACACTCTGTATTCTGCATGACAGGGATGTGGAACCTGTGATCCCCTTCTCAGAAGATGCACTATATTGTCTGTTAAGCAGGCCTCAGCATAGTTTGTGGGAAGGTTGAGGACAGTAGGAGAGGATATATTGATTAATATTATCCTTCCTCACTCACGCTAGTGAGCTTGTAGCAGAACATATTCCCATGTACAGTGGTACCTCGGGTTAAGTACTTAATTCGTTCCGGAGGTCCGTTCTTAACCTGAAACTGTTCTTAACCTGAAGCACCACTTTAGCTAATGGGGCCTCCTGCTGCCGCACAATTTCTGTTCTCATCCTGAAGCAAAGTTCTTAACCCGAGGTACTATTTCTGGGTTAGCGGAGTCTGTAACCTGAAGCGTATGTAACCCGAAGCGTATGTAACCTGAGGTACCACTGTACATAGCAGGAAGCTGGTTGATTGGATTTGTGAGAATCACTTGACTTAAGCAATCCAGTCTGCCTTGTCCAGATTGGCTTTGTTCCTGGTTAATCCCCTTTTGTTCCCTCTTAAAACAATAATGACACAGTGAAATCTTCTTTTAAAGTAGTGATAAGGTTTACTGACATTCAGTCCACAGTGTGATCCTGAAGGCAGGCTTTAGCTTGTAGTTACAGATACATAGAAAAGTGTGGGTTGAGCCTCTTGTGAGGAATGAGCCCATGTGCTGCTGGCTGAGAGCCAGCACACAGCAAAAGCATCAAGATAATACAAGAGGACGGGCATCAAGAGAAAAGAGGAAGATGGCTGCGTGACCACCTCTTTTATGGGGTCTCCCAGTGTCATGCCCATTTACTTGGTCACACATAGGGGGAGGATGCTCGAGACCAGGTGTGACAGGAAGTCCTCCTGGCTGGAGCAACATTCCCCTATGTGTCCCCTCTGGGCAAACAGGAAATGTTTTACAGTGGTACCTCGGGTTTAAGAACTTAATTCTTTCTGGAGGTCCATTCTTAACCTGAAACTGTTCTTAACCTGAAGCACCACTTTAGCTAATGGGGCCTCCCGTTGCTGCTGTGCTGCCGCTGCGCGATTTCTGTTCTCATCCTGAAGCAAAGTTTTTAACCTGAGGTACTATTTCTGGGTTACCGGAGTCTGTAACCTGAAGCGTCTGTAACCTGAAGCGTCTGTAACCCGAGGTACCACTGTATTTGACTGCTTTTGTGATGTTACATCCCACATAGTTCTCTGAATTATGGTCTCGATAGCCTTTCCTGCTTTGATGTCCTCTAGATCAGTGTTTCCCAACCTTTTTTGGGCAAAGGCACACTTGTTTCATGAAAAAAATCTCGAGGCACAGCACCATTAGAAAATGTTTAAAAAATTAACTCTGTGCCTATATTGACTATATATAAAGTAACTCTCTTTAATAGGAATCAAATAAACACAATGGAACGGAATCCATTTATTTTATCTGTACTTGTAAGCAGGTTTTCATTTCGGCCTTGCATTCGTGTGTTCAGTTCATTCAGATGATGAAATATATCTGCCAGGTATGCCAGCTTTGCACACCACTCATCACTTGCAAGCAGCTTTGCGTAATCTGACCTCTCATTTGTCAGAAACACTTTAAGTTCCTCCCGCAGCTCATACACACGAACCAAGACCTTGCCACGCGACAACCACCTGACCTCCGTATGAAACAGCAAGGTTTTATGCTTCGCTCCCATCTCCTCACACAAAGCTGCAAATATGCGACTTTTCACGGGTCGTGACTTTACAAAGTTTACCATGCGCCAGGGGCGCCGACTTATAAAAAATATTGGGGGGTCCATACCGACTTATAAAAAATATTGAGGGGGCCCAAGACCTCCAAACCGCTGCTGCTGGGGGAACGAAAGGGGCGAGCCCCGGGCTGTCCCGACCTTAAGTGAACCTGTGAGGGCCCGCCCTTTGCGGCAGCCGATTGGCTGCCGCCGTGGGCAGTGAATATTAATGATGTATCATTTTTGTGCTTCATGCTGTGGCCACAGACATGTGATCTGATGGTGAATTTGGGGTGACCCAATGCAAAGATCCTGAGGATCCCTGTGGATCCATGTTTTGTAACCACGTTTTTGCACCATTGCAGCCCCAGGCAACAGTGGGTGTGTGATTTTGGGGGGGGCAGGCTGTAGCCATGGACATGCTATGTGCTCTGATGGTGAATTTGGGGTGACCCAATGCAAAGATCCTGAGGATCCCTGTGGATCCATGTTTTGTAACCACGTTTTTGCACCATTGCAGCCCCAGGCAACAGTGGGTGTGTGATTTTGGGGGGGCAGGCTGTAGCCATGGACATGCTATGTGCTCTGATGGTGAATTTGGGGTGACCCAATGCAAAGATCCTGAGGATCCCTGTGGATCCATGTTTTGTAACCACGTTTTTGCACCATTGCAGCCCCAGGCAACAGTGGGTGTGTGATTTTGGGGGGGCAGGCTGTAGCCATGGACATGCTATGTGCTCTGATGGTGAATTTGGGGTGACCCAATGCAAAGATCCTGAGGATCCCTGTGGATCCATGTTTTGTAACCACGTTTTTGCACCATTGCAGCCCCAGGCAACAGTGGGTGTGTGATTTTGGGGGGGCAGGCTGTAGCCATGGACATGCTATGTGCTCTGATGGTGAATTTGGGGTGACCCAATGCAAAGATCCTGAGGATCCCTGTGGATCCATGTTTTGTAACCACGTTTTTGCACCATTGCAGCCCCAGGCAACAGTGGGTGCGTGATTTTGGGGGGGCAGGCTGTAGCCATGGACATGCTATGTGATCTGATGGTGAATTTGGGGTGACCCAATGCAAAGATCCTGAGGATCCATGTGGATCCATGTTTTGTAACCACATTTTTGCACCACTGCAGCCCCAGGCAACAGTGGGTGCGTGATTTTTGGAGGGCAGGCTGTAGCCATGGACATGCTATGTGATCTGTTGGTGAATTTGGGATGACCCAATGCAAAGATCCTGAGGATCCATGTGGATCCATGCTTTTAAACCACATTTTAAGTGGGGAGGGAAGGAAAAACACAGAACGGACAAGGAGCACGAGAGGGGTGTGCAGCTGGCTAAGAATGCAGGAGAGGGGTATAACTGGGAGGGAGGAAAGGAAGGCAAAAGTTTTCCCTCACCTACGCACCCAAGCCAGCCAGCTCGCACGCTCTCTCTCTCTCTCTCTCTCCCTCTGCTTGTCTGGAGGGGAGGGGCTTTCCCTGCTCTTTGTTCCGTTTGAGCAAACACAGCAAGGAAACAGAGGCGGGTGGGCAGTAAGACCCTGAGGCAAGTGCATCTTGTGCTTGCTCAGCAGCTTCTTCACGGTGCTCCGCGGAACGGTGTTCTTCATCCCGGCGGCGGCTCCCTCTCTTTCCTCTCAAGCAGAGCGGCCTTCCTGCTCCAGCCGCGCCTGCGCCTGAGGAGTTTCGAATCTGCCGCCGCGCGCAGGGTGACGTCACGGCCGCCGCCGGGCCAATCCGCCTGCTCGGCCCCGCCTCCCTTCTTCTCGCCTCCCTCACGAAAGGAAGCGCCTCCCTCGCGCACGGCGGATGCAGCCTGAGCAGAGTCCCCTCTCGCTTAGAGCAGTGTTTCCCAACCGGCACAGCAGGCAACGTCTTGCGGCACACTAGTGTGCCGCGGAACACCGGTTGGGAAACACTGCTCTAGATGTTTTGGTCTACAACTCCCATCTTCGCCGAGAATTGGCCATGCTGCATGGAGCAGATGGGAGTTGGGAGTCTTACAATATCTGGATGGTCCTCGGTTCCATACCCTTGCTCTATATTCTCCAGTAAAGTGGTTGGTTAAGTGTTGTTTTGAAACACACAGCCCACACATTGATGTAGGTGTATTAATGGAAGAGTTCAGTTTAAAAGGCCATGGGTGGGAAAAGGTTAAGCTAAGGAACAGTAGGTAATGAACCTAACATGGTAAACAGCCTTCTCTGACACTATAGCTTCTCCCGGTTGCCATGTCAACCATTCAGGTATTTATTTTTATGCATTACATTTTGAGATGAAGGGGAAATGGTAATGAGTACATTATCAGGAATTTGTGAAGCAACACGATAATTATATAGTAAACAATAATACATTTATACTGTAATTGAATAAAGATTTTTTTTAACCTTGATGTTGATGATGTTACCATTAATAATATACTTCAAGGGCCTCAAAGCAGAATACATAGTCCCCCAACCTCATTTTACCCTTGCAATTTGAGATAGGTCAAGAGGAGAGGTGGTCATTGGCCTAATGTCCTCTGGTGACCTTTGTGGCCTACAAAGACCTTGTCTTCTCAGTCCTAGTCCAACACTCAAACTACCACACCATTCTGATACCCCTGAAAATGTGGAGGCGTTCTATATCCCATTCTTGTATGGTTTTAAGCTTTAATAGGTTTTCACGTTTAAAGAGTATTGTATATATAATGACTTCAGGTTTTTTTTTAAAAAAAACATTTGACTGGGTTTTTCTATTTGATCTCTATTATAAGATAAGTTTTTACAAACATAGGATAATTAAGGAAAGACAATGGGAGCATTTTACACAGTTTAGTCTGTGCCTCTTATTTCACATTGAGTGTGTTTTCCTGTAGACTTCAGGAGCTGAAAAAAGGCAGCAGAGCACTCTTTGGAGACGTAACTGAAGATAACATCTATTTTCTCATTGATACATCCCACTCTATGAAAGACAAACTGCCCGTGGTGAAGCAGAAAATATTTCAGCTCATGCGGGTGAGTGACATCTATGTTCCCCAAGGCAAGGATTGTAAAACAAAATGCGTGCAAAGACATATTCTATATTTCTTCAGTCATGCAGAGGGCTATAGAAAGCTGTACCAAGTCAGATGATTGATTAGTCCACCTAACTGGTCTACTCCCAGTGCTTCAGACAGGATTCTTTCCAATCCTGCCTGGAGATGCAAGGACAAAACTTGAGACCTTATTGAGTGCAAACTATGTGCTCTGCCATTAGGAGAGTGGAAATGGGAGTGGAAATTGCTGATGTTTGTTTATACAGTGGTACCTTGGTTCTCAAACTTAATCTGATCCGGAAGTCCGTTCCAAAACCAAAGCGTTCCAAAACCGAAGCGTGCTTTCCCATAGAAAGTAATGCAAAATGGATTAATCTGTTCCAGACTTTTAAAAACAACCCCTACAACAGCAATTTAACATGAATTTTACTATCTAATGAGACCATTGATCCATAAAATGAAAGCAAATCAGTGTAAAGGTAAATGTAAAGGGACCCCTGACCATTAGGTCCAGTCGTGACCGACTCTGGGGTTGCGACGCTCATCTCGCTTTATTGGCCGAGGGAGCCAGCATACAGCTTCCAGGTCATGTGGCCAGCATGACTAAGCTGCTTCTGGCGAACCAGAGCATCACACGGAAACGGCGTTTACCTTCCTGCTGGAACCGTCCCTATTTATCTACTTGCACTTTGATGTGCTTTCGAACTGCTAGGTTGGCAGGAGAAGGGACCGAGCAATGGGAGCTCACCCCATTGCGGGGATTTGAACCGCCGACCTTCTGATCGGCAAGTCCTAGGCTCTGTGGTTTAACCCACAGTGCCAATCAGTGTACTGTACTATAAAATAAACAAGACAGTATTGTGGATGATAAAAATTGAAATTACTTTTTTTCCTTACCTGCACTGATGATAGTCATTGTTTGGATGGGGGTCTTTTATTCATTTCCACAGTCACACACACAATCAGTCAATCAATCAGTAGCTGAACTGGGTTCCACACAGTCACAAAAACAAATTAACCGAAAAAGCCTCAAAAACAAAAATGCAAAATAAATAGCAAAAATGAAAGCGCCAAATCCAGTGGTACCATGGTTCTCGAACTTAATCTGTTCTGGAAGTCTGTTTGACTTTCGAAATGTTCGAAAACCAAGCCGTGGCTTCTGATTGGTGCAGGCATCCTGGAAACAATAGCCGATAGTCACATCGGACGTTCGACTTCCGAAAAACATTCGAAAACCGGAACACTTACTTCCGGGTTTTTTGGCGTTTGAGAACCAAGGTACCACTGTACATCCTTGTGTCCAGAATGAAAATCAATTTGATCCACAATATGATCCACATTTGCTGCCATTGCTTTTTGTTCATGCTTTGTGTTTCCTTTGCATTGAAATGAATGGGGTTGGAATAACATAGTGACAATGGCATTTACATAATTCATGATGTAAGTTATGTAATTTCACCACATCAGATAGAATAATAAAGCTGTCTTTGGCAGAAGGCAAACAGCAGCAGAAGTGGAAACAGTGCTGCATGCGATGATTACAGAGTGGAATGGGAAACGATGCCTAACATCCCTAACTACCACTCAGTGACAATCTTTTCCCTTTGGTTTTGGTAGATTCAGTACGTCCAAAACGCTGTGAGGTAGAATTACAATCTCCAGAAATAAATAATTGTTATCACTTCTAGAAGAATGAAATGTACTCCTGTAGTCATTTGCTTTTCAAATACAGCAAGAAGTGTGACATTTCTATGAAGGAGAATTCAACGGAGCATTTCTTACAGGAACAACTGAGAGACAAAACCAAAGTTAACTTTGTTAAATTTGACACTGAGGCAGTGGCTTGGAAGGAGAAACTCGCTAGAGTTAATGAAGAAAGTTTGGGAGAAGCTCTACTATGGGTAAACGATCTGGAGGTAAATATAGGAACAAAAACCACTTTAAGAAAATGTGAGTAACCCAAGTTTTTGCTGTGCACCTCAATTAATTTTTGGTTACTGTAAAGCTGGCTTGAAAGGCACAATTTTATTTGCAAGAGTAACACCATCTCCCACTCCCCTTATGCTTTTAAGACATTCTTGGTTCAGCCAACACATTCCTGATCTAACAAGCTATGGGAATGTGCTGCATGTGCCTGTGCTCTTCTCTATGTTCCCTCGTGTGCACAGCTTAAATATAAGAGTTCCTGAATTGTTCTTAAGGACATTTTAAACCCAGAATTTCTCCAAAGAAGTCATGATTGTATACCTCTTCCATTGTATGCTCTTGGTAGCTAGGGCAACCTCCAGTATATTCACAGCAATACTGTAAAGTTGACTAGATTGAAATATAGTAATTGCACAAGGTCACCTTCAGAGCTGAATGAGCATTTGAATCTAAGGTCTAAGCACCATTATAATTCATATAGGTTGCCATATGATTCTATTTTGCTTTTAATCTAATTTAAGCTGTATTTTAATCAATTGTTTGACTTAATGTTTTAGTGTATTATATATTTTGATGTTAGCCGCCCGGAGCCCGGCCTCGCCGGAGAGGGTGGGATATAAATAAAATTATTATTATTATTATTATTATTATTATTATTATTATTATTATTATTATTATTATTATTGTAATTATTGCTCCCCTTTCCTCCTCATGCTCCTGACAATACAAGACTTCCTAGTTTGTCACACCACAGTCCACTGAACTTTGAGTGCTCCCTACAAACCAGAATTTGATTCTGGTTTGTAGGAGCACTCAACCCACAGTTTCTGGTTTGAACGGCACAGCAAACTGTAGTCTTGACAAACCAGGAAGTCTTGTATTAAGCCCAATCAGAAAATGGGAAGGGCAAGAAGAGAGCACATAGGTGTACGGCACATTCCTGATTGAACAAAACCATGATTTATTGGACCAGGGATGTGTTGTCTGAAGTGGGCTATTGGGTCTCGAAAGAGCATTTAGCATCAGGGTGAAAGCGCCTTTGGTTGTATCACTGTATTCGAAGCAGAGAAATCTGTCTTGGGAAGAGTTCCTGCAGAAAGATTTCATACTTTCATCATAAAAGTATGCTATTGGAAGGAATCTATTTTGACTGTTGCCCACCAGGGATTTAGTCTACTTCTGGGACTGAATTAAGTCTTTCCTTTGGACAAATTGTGAGGTTCCTCTCACTAGCACAGCTGACAAAGAGATGTGACAATCCATTTCACAAGTTTAGCACTGTTAATGTTTCCATTTCTTCCTGACGTTTTTCTCTCTCTGTTGACTGCTTAGATTGGAAGTTCTACAAATACCTTGCAAGCACTTCAGATTGCCTATTCTGATAGTGACACTCAAGCCATTTATCTTCTCACTGATGGGAGACCTGACCAGGTATCTATGGAAGAAGCAAGACATGTCAGGGCAGTATGATGATGTAACACTGGCTGCATGACAAAGCAGAGCATTGATGTAGAGCAGGGCTGGCCAAACTGAGACTAGTCTGAGTCAGTTCAAGGAAGATACATAGCTTTGTGTCCTCACCATCTTTTGTTCCAGACAGACATTGGGACCATGAGAGTCTGGGAAGAGGACATGGTGAAGAACGCATGATAACAGAGGAAACATGATCTTCCAGCGCCCAGAGTAGGAGGGTCCAAAAGCTCTTTGGGTAGATGAGAAAGGAGGTTCTTAAGAAAACGGGGGCAAGCAGCTCGGGGGGGGGCGTTGTAGGGAGAGAAAAACAGTTGTAGGTACTGGGTAGAGAAAGCAGCATTGATGAGGGTCTTGGAAGACAGTTGGAATGGGAGAAACAATGACATATATGAGTGGAGGGTTGATGTGGGAGAAATGGCTTGAGGAGCTTAGGGAGGACCAGCTGGGGAGAGTGGAGCCGCAGTTGTGGGGGAAGGTATTGGTTATGGGAAAGCGTAGCTTTATCAAGCACAGCAAACATTAAGGAGACAGTGTGGTGGCAGGAGCTGCAGTCTCAGGCTGGAACTAGATGTTGCATGTCCTGGAGATAGAGGGACACTTTTTTTACCTGGGAAGCTGTCATACCTGGTTTGGGAAACTAGCTTGGCATACTGCACAATCAATGCTGGTTCTGCCAGCCTTGTGGACCCCACAGGAGCAAGATCAACCTGAATATTCCTTCAGTGTTTGGATTGTTGGATGAAGGTGCTTAAATAGCAAATTAGAGCCTTCTGAATGAGAACTTTGATCCCCAGGATGCCACACTCACCCAGTGGGATTTAAGCTTCCTTTGGTTTTGATGATTGCCTGTAGTTCAAAGCACTGTCTGTTATGGTATAAATCACGGAAGGCTTTAATTATTTTTATAATGAAATGATTTTAGAATGTATTATTTTATTGTTGTTAGCCGCCCTGAGCCTGGCTTCGGCTGGGGAGGGCAGGATATAAATAAAATATTATTATTATTATTATTATTATTATTATTACTTCTATCACTTCCTCAATAAGATATAATCTGAAGCCAGTTGATTTGATTTGAAGCCAGTGCGTATTGGTTAATATATCTGTGTCAATACATTTAATTTCTCTCTCTTTTTTTAGCCCCCCGATAGAATTCTAGAACAGCTCCAGCTTCACCGGAACATTCCAATTCACACTATTTCCTTTAACTGTGATGATACCGGAGCGAATAAATTTTTAAATGAATTGGCCAGTGAGACAGGTGGACGGTTTCATTACTATCATATTATTTTGAGAGACCCTGATGCTCCAAAACCTTCTGAGGCAAGTCTTTAGTAAAAGTTAAGATGAAGACTTTAAGGTGTTTCTTTTTCATACCAAGGAGGCTGTATAATAACTTTTGATGGAATTGGTTAGTGCACAAAGTTCTTAATAGGGTCTGCATAAAACGGAAGGTTCAAAAGCATTTTTGAGAAGCAAAATGGATATACCAGAACTAAGGCCTCATCAGGAGGATCAGCTGACAGCTTATCTCTGCCAAATCTCAGCCTTTGTGGGAGAGTCCTCTGGGTCCTAATTTTCTAGGGCGCTTGTGAATACTGGTGTTTGGTGCCAGATGTTGAGGGACCCTAGAGTAAGATGTGGGAATGTCAGGGGGCTGTCAGGCGAGCCCAGGTCATCCCCGGGGCAGGAAAGAACTTGAGTCACGAAATGCAATTAGCTATTTTTCACATAAAGTAACAACACAGCAGAGTTCCTTTGGCTCCTCTCATTTAGCTGGAGATGTTGCTGAAACTGACCGCTGGCCCCGCCTTTCCCCTCTAGCCTCTCACTCTGGATTCCTCCCAAGCAGATGGAGACTGAGGCAATGGGGTGGGCTCCTTCTCTGAGCCTGTCTGGTCCATTGCTCAGTAACATGCAGGACTCTCCATGAGCGGGGTGCCGGGAGGGGGAGTCAGCAGGACTGGGACTGTGCTGTTGCTGGGTAGCGGGGGTAACCTCTGACTTTCCTCCATCTAAGTCTGTGCTCACACTGAGATCCTCAGCCTCCTGTCCTGGAAGGGCCTCTTTCTCCTGATCCCCCTTGATTGCTCATACCTCCTGCTTCTAGCACCTCCCAGCTCGTTCCTTCCTCAGTCTGCTCCCCAGTGTCCCACCACCGCCATCCTGGGTCTAAGCCTGTTTCTTCCATGTCCTCCCTGGAGGGTTCTTCGGTGGGCAGTGCCCACCACTCTTCCTCATCCAGCCAGTCCCCGTTGGTGAGCCGCTGTCACTCAGTGTGCCCATCTCTTTGCCATGATCACCACTAGCGATCTCCTTTTGGGCCCAGTCTGCACACCCCTTACCCAGGAGGACAGATCAAAGCAAGTGGAGGCCTCTGCTGCCTTTCTCATTGTTCTTGCCATTGCTTGAAGGAAGCAGATGAACAGGAAGCAACAGCAAGGAGGATGAGTGCCCAAGGGTTTTGGGGTTAAGACTTGGCAGATGTGTCTCTGTTGCTTACTGGGAGGTGGAGAGCTGAGGTGGTGGGAAGGTCAGTGCAGTGCAAATGCACTGGCAGAACCAATATGGTATCTTACCCCTCTCACTTCTGGTAAGCACTTGCTGGGTTTCCTACCTGATGAGCTGTTAGCAGTGATCTCTTTGCTGGAGTGTGGGCTTTGACAGGTGTCTGATGATGCTCATCCTTGCTGTTAACTCAGTGTAATATCCTGTGTACTGAATGAAAGGAGAAGTAGCCTTGTCACTGGAAGGATAAATAGCCTGGCTGAAGGGCGTGTGCATGTGTTGATTTTAATAAACTCCAGTACATCTACAAAGAACAAACTTGTATATATGCTAAAATTGGCTGCTGTCTAAGTTGGGCGTGTGTGTGTCTTGGCTTACATTCACTTTGGCAGTGAGCACAGCTTAAACTCTCAAGGCAAGTTTTTTTTTTTTTTTTTTGCTGTAGGGGCTGTGAAACAGGGATTTCCACCCTTTGTTTTACGGCTATTTCCATTTCATACCCCTCCACGCTGGTAAGAGGAGGAAGGTTGCTGGAATGGCAGGTTTATGCTTTTACTTCACCTTTGGGAAGTGCATTAGTCATGAAATGGGGAAAAAAATAAGAAATGGATGTGTTATCAGAGTGTGGGGGATTATATATCAGAAAGATGAATGACAAATAATTCAATAATAATTCTTAGGGTGCAGTAATGGGATTCTAGATTTGCAGCAGAATGTATCGCCATGATCATCCATCATAGTTACGTTATTACATCAGTAGCTATAGTAAAGGATGAAGCTGAATTAACTTTCAAGCATGAGGTTTTTTTCCTGCAGGATATATATTTTTATGTATAATCTTAACTGGATTAGAAAATTGGCTGGTTTTCTACCTCTACCCTTAACCAGAGGAAGTAGGTTTTCCCTTAGTGTCTCATTCTCTGGTTGTATCCTGGCTAGATTACTGTAATGCATTATGTGGGGGCTGCCTTTCAAAAATGGTTCAGAAACTCCAGTTAGTACAGAATGCAGAGGCAAGAATGGTTTGTAGGAGACCAACAATCGAAGCGTATTACACCTCTTCTGCACGGCTTACAGCGGCTGCCTATTTGTTTCTGGCGCAGTTTATAAATTGCTGACTTTGTCCTTTAACCCCTCAATGGTTTGGAACCATGTTACCTGAAGGACTACCTTATGAAGCTGTCTGAATTCTCTCTTACCTGCCATTAAGAGATACTAGGCCTAGTGATTCAGAGATGGGGCCTTTTCTGTACTGGCCCCGTATCAATTAAAGATTGCCCATGAAGTGCCTGTAACCCTCCTCCCCCATGACTGCTAAAAGGACCCTCAATATGTTTTTATTTTCATCTGTGTTTCATTATTCTTATCAATTAATGTGCCTTTCTGTGGTTTTAGTGTTAATTTTAAAGAGGTTTATTTGTAGGCTTAAATTGCTATTTTAAATTACTGTTTCATATGTTTTATCATTGGTTTTGCAAACCACCTTGTCCTGAAAGATGGGATATGGCTCTTTTAATAAATAAAACTCCCCCCCCCCTGGTATTATTGTGTAGGTTTGGTATCTGGTTTAGAACTGGTTCGTAATTAATTTCAGTCACCGTTTTCTCGTTTTGGCAGTGTGAGGATATATATCTACTAAAGAAAGAGATTGAAAGAGGAGAAAAAGAACTGAAGACAATACATACCTTTTACACTGACAACGTATTGATGGATTTGTTTAATGGAGCAAAAGACCGTCAGGATAAGTATGTCTATATCGGGAGGGAAATATGAACAGGAAAATAAAGTGCTCATCTTCACAACACTGAGGTGGGGATGGGGAACCTGTGACCCTCCAAATATTCTTGGACTCTAGCTCCCATCAACAGCAGCCTGCCTGGCCAACATTCAGGGACAATGGGAATTGTTGTCTAACAATATCTGGAGGGCTACCATTTCCTCATCGTTACATTAAGAAATCCATTTCAGTAGGTAATATAACGTGTTCCCCTTTATATGCTGGTAAATGTCACTCCTCTCATCGCAAGGATGATTCTCTGCCAAAGGATTATGCCAAAAGCTGCTCCTCCTTTTGTGTCTGTGAGCCACCACAGCTGTGCTAAATGTGGCTTCAGTGGTGGTAGGCAAATGCCTGATCTTGTTGAACCAATCAGAGAGGTCCATGTTGCCACAAGTGGAGAACCCAAGGCCAAAGAATAAAGGAGGCTTCTACAAATGTGATGATTCCCTGCATCATCCTTTACTTTGTTGTGGAGAAGTGTTTCATCCACATACATGGATGTTATTTTGAACACCAGTAAGGTTGCATGCGGATTGCTCCAAGACTGATTGCACACGGAGAAACAGATCTTGGAAAGAATGCTCTCAGGAGGTCATAGCAGAGTCAGATTCCTTGGATTCCAAATGGAAATATGTGTGGTTGCTGATCTTATGCTTTCTCTTAAGCTTTTCTTTAGGTGCTGCTTGGTTGTCCAAGACCTAGAATTCTATGCCAGTTTTTGAGCATCAAGTGCTGGTTCATTTGTGGCACACCAAGATGCAGAAACACGGTGTGGTATTCAGTGCTAGTCCTACTCAGAGTAAGCCTTTTGAAGTTAAGAGACACCACTAACAGATTCATTGTTTTCAACAGGTATACTCTGACTAGGACCTGGTTCAGAGTTCCCCAAAGATGGGTCTCCAGCTGTCTTTGGACTACAGTTCCCATCATCCCTGACCACTGGTCCTGCTAGCTAGGGATGATGGGAGTTGTAGTCCCAAAACAGCTGGAGACCCAAGTTTGGGGAAATCCCCAACCTAGCTGAATACAATATGTGTGTTTATTTCAGGCTTCTCACTTCTCAAAGTGGTTTCTCCCAAATATGTGGGTGTGTGTATGTGTGTGCTTGCTTCGGTGCAGGTAGTGACTTGCCTGTTTCTTAAACAGACATCGCAGGCAGCCTTTTGCTGCATCCGCAGCAACCACACACGGTGAGGGACTGAATCCCCCATCTCCAGATAGGCCATATTGGGCCTCTGAAGAGCCTGCAACGGCTTCGCCAGAACCTGGTACAGATGGACGTCAGGGTCGCTCTGAAAGTCCAACCAGAAGGAAGAAAGCCTTATACGCAGGTAAAACAGATTGTGGAGATTCCTCAGTGAAACATGTCCCGTCTCTGACAACTTGAATATGAAACCTCTTCTTCCACATGGTTTAACACCAGATGTGTACTAGGTGCAGTCCTCTCAAAACTACATTCGAAAGACGACTAGCATGGAGAAAGTTCCAACTGAAGTCTAAAATGGATCTGTGTGTGTGTGTGTGTGTGTGTGTGTGCGCGCGTGCGTGCGTGCGTAAGTTGGCGCACACCAGAACTCTCTCTTATTTATTTTCCAGTCTGCCTCATTACTGTGGTCCCTTCACCAAAAAGAAATACAATTGTGCTTCAAAAATGACACTAATATTTAAAATATTTAAAAATGACACTGTAATGATTCTAGGGGTTGCTTGTGCGTAAGTTGGCGCCACACCTGGCTGGGTTACCTGGGTGAACCCTTTCTGTCCGGACAGCCACCCATCCGTGGCTGTCTCAATCGCTGGCAGAATCCGCCAGTGGGCGTTTCTTGAACTTCTTCCAGCAAATAAGTTCTTTGACGCCCAGTCTCCTCCTACTCTCCCTGCGCGGAAGTCTTCTGCGCATGGAGGGTGTAGGCAGTGGAGGACCCGTGCTCTCCCCGCTGGTCTCCGGCGAGGAGTCATGGAGCCTTCTCTCCGATTCCCCCATTTGCCCCCCTCCTCCACTGGTGCTACGCTGATTTCCTTCCCCAGCGAATGGGCTGCCTCTCTCCCTACTGGGACCCTCTCCGGCATCCCTCTGGAGCCTTCCCTCCGCCTCTGGCTCCGATGGCAGTTCCCTGACAGACACTAATAATATTGAGGTGGTTCGCTGTTTTCTGTATCAGATTGCAGTGGGAAATCCTGCCGATTTGTGAGCAGCTATGAGGATACAGCGGTGCCAGTGCTATTTTTCTGGGAAAAGAGGTGCCAGATCTCACCATGAACACTGGCGCCTACCTGAGAGGTGCTGAAAATAGGTTCTGTTGAGTTTCGGCTGGAAAAAAATCAATCCTGAACGGTGGGATCTGTCCCCATTGATCCTTCCAATGGTTCTTTTGCCAACCCTCCCTTTATTAACCTGCTGTGGGGCAAAAAGAGAATCCTGCTTCTAGTTGCATGTACTGTGTGGCATGTCCTGTTGGTTTGAAGGGAAAAGAAATTCCCTTCGGCCCGCGAAGAACTGACCTCAGTTCTCCAGTGTAGAAAGAGGTTCTGTGGATGTCTATGGGATGAGAGTCTGGAAAGTTTCCTGTACGTAAGTTTATAGCATGGAGACATGAAAATCTGAAGGTACAATGCAATTTTATAATGCTCAACAGCATTCTGATTACTGATTATCTGAAACAGCTAAAACTGGACAAAATCAGGGTTTTGAATGAATTAGCAGTGTTATTCCTTCCGATTGGCAAGGAAACAGTGCCTTTTCCTAAGTGGGGAAGTCATGTAATTTTTTGGGATAGCACCATGAATGGAGTCTTCCTGAACAGCACAATCCTATTCATGTATACTGTACTCAGTAGTAAGTTTCCTTAAGTATTGTGGGACTTACTCTCAGGTAAGTTAACGTAGGATTGCACTCTATAGCTGAACCTTTCGCATTTTGAACACATCATTAAAAAATAGAAACTCTGGGAGAAAAATTCCTTTGACCTGTTATCTTTTTGAAAATGGCTGTATGGCCCTGTTCCCAAAAAGCTGGCTTTGCCCCCTTATCTTGGGCTGCAAAATCAAAATGTCAAAATTCCAGCATATATACTTTAAAGTGCATATTCAAAGCTTATGAGTGTGGTCCCAACTCTGCCCAGAAGCAGCTATATCTTCAACTGAGTCACATAGTGAATGGAAAAGTATAGAGAATTAATTATGGAGCCTGTGCATTTTGTCTGTGGGAATGTTTCCAGGGCAGTTCTTGCCTAAAGGGCTGGGGACACTAAAAAGTTCTTTTGCTTTTCAGAATCTAAGCAGACTTCTGGTTTGCTATTAAGTTGCTTGTGTGTGTTTGTGAACATCTTTCTGCAGAACAAACAAGGAGCAGCATGCTTAGGACGCAACGCTATGCAGGAAAGCCTTCTGAACAAAGTCCAAATGAAAGAGGATCTCCCGAAAGAAAAAGTAAGCTGTGGCCCTTTTTATTAATGCTTAGGCCACCGTTTGTTTCTGCACGCCTTAGCCCTGTCCGTGGAATATCCAGTTAACTGAATACTGAACTGCACTCTGTGCTCCTGAGAGAACGAAA
Source organism: Podarcis melisellensis (assembly GCF_964234715.1). NCBI lineage: Eukaryota > Metazoa > Chordata > Lepidosauria > Squamata > Lacertidae > Podarcis > Podarcis melisellensis. The sequence continues at coordinate 31,951,473 of NC_138531.1, forward strand.
CCCTCTTCTCCATCACCTAGTGGGTCCTGAGGCCACTGCAGTTATGCAGGGGGGAAGCTGTGCAGAAGCCATGTTTTATTCCTCGGAGCCAGCAGTGGGGAACGTTTATGGCCTGCTGGGCCAGATCTTTATCTCCACTCCTGCCCCCTGTAGACCAATTTGGACAGGTTGGTGGGATCGCCCCCTGTCAAATCATCCAATATCCCATGAAAACCACCCTTATGGGGGAAAGCTCCCTTTGGTGCCCATGGAAGCTTTCTAAGAGCAGGTGGGTAAGACGTCATTTTAATTGCCTCTGGGGGAGGGAAGGATTAAAGCTTAAATATTGAACCTTCTCTCTCCGTGTACAGTGGTTTTTGTTAAAACAGGGTCCTCCTGTGCTCAGTATTATTAACTTCTGTTTTCTTTTAAAGCTAGCAGTGCTGCTGCCTGCTGTGCATTTAATGTAACGTTAAATGCAGTGGCGGGCGTGCTTTCATGCTGTCAGGAAAAACAAGGACCAGAATGTGGTTGGGTGTTTCTTTGGTGTGTGCTCCTGATCTGCGTTTGGCTGCCCCTCCCTGGTGAGCCAGTCATGGCTGCAGAGAGAAGTCTGCAAGTGTCGTGCCACCCTCCCAAATTCCAAAATAGCCTAACCCATTCCATCAGCTCACTGGGCCCTGGGCCTGTCACCTGGGCAGAGCAGCCAGGTTTTGGCACTGTTGGAGTGGCTGTCTCAAGAGCCTTCCAACTGTCTGGCTTTCCCATCTATTCTTTGGTCTGCCTGTGCCTCACCCTTGCCCTTCTAACTTTGGTCTTGGTTCGTTTGGGGCTTAGGCCCCCTTTGCACTGTACATTTAAGGCGGCATCATGCCACTTTAAATTGTAGCTCCATGAGGGAAATAGGGGGTCTTCTAATGACTCTCAGCACCCTTGACCAACTACAGTTCCCAGGATCCTTTGGGGGAAGCCACGACTATTTGAAGTGGTATGATACTGCATTAAATGCATAGTGCAGACGGGACCTTACACTCTAGGCAACCCTGTGCTCCTGACTGTTCGTCCCCCAGTACTGGCACATGTGAAATGACAGAATAATCTTGTTTTTAAGTGCCTGCTGCAGAGAAGACGCAAGATAAAAAGATAGATAAAGAGTAAGTAGATTTGATGAACTTGTTTTTGGAGGGGGGGAGGGGTATTTTTGAATGGGTTTCAGTGTCTCATTTATTTTCTCCTTCTGTCTTTTAAAAAGCCCTTTAGATATCCCTTCCGCTAAGTGGCTGAAGACTCATGGTTTGGTTGCTAGGCGACTCACCATAATGGATGCTTTGGCCCCGACAGCTGTTCCTCGCACAACCAAATACATTCCGATTCTAGACAAACATGTTGTTTCAAGAGTATTTGATGATGTAAGTCTCTTTGTTGCTTGTGAGGAAACTCCACATCAACAGTGTGACTCTGAATCAAGCAAGGATTCAGGTTGTGTTGAGTATGTTCCCATTTTGATATCTAGGACTGTTGACAGGGATAAGAGAGCGTCCAGAAATATTTCACTGTAAACCCTTTAATTGCAAGGATAGTCTATTTTCCTTCGCAATCCTATATTTCTTGCCATCCTTACCTCTTTTGTGCTGTTCCTCCTTTCTGGATCAAGTCACATGTGTGATCCCAGCCAATTGAGGATCATCTAGTCAATTGCATGATGTCAAGATGCTATGCAGCCAATCAGATGTGACTGCCTGGGGGCATATGAAGTCAGTTAGGAGAGAAGACAAACTTTTTAAGGCATTGCTGATAGTCTTATTGGGTGCTTTGGCTGGGATTCCTACATTGCAGGGGGTTGAGCTAGATGACGCTTGGGTCCCTTCCAACTATGATTCTATGATTTGTCTAATCCTCTTTTAAAGCCATCCTGATAACGTGTGAGTTTTCAGTGTATGTACCTGAAATAAACAACAGTTTTAGGAAAGGGATTAGTCTCTGAGAAAAGTTAATTTCTGTTTTGGATTAATGCTGTTTCTGACGCAGTGCCAATCTCCCGCAGAGTTTCACGGCCCCATTTTGAGGGCAAGGGCATGGGAGTGAAATGAATCAATGCTTCAGCTCGCATGTCTGACATCTCTGTGCTGATGGCCATCATTTTCTCCCCCCCTCCCGAAATTTCAAGGGGCATAAGTACAGATGGTCATTTACCCTCTCTAGGTTCAACGTGCTACCATCTGCCTTATTGCAGGGCAGATTCGAGGGTAAACCATACGTGGAACGAGTCTGCCCCTGCGGCTTGATGGAGGTAGAAACTGTCTCTCCTGCCTTGTTACGCTGCTGTTTCTACAGGGATATGCGCTCGGTATTTATTACCCCTGCTATGCAAAAATCTCCAAATGAATCTGAACTTCAATGTCTAAAATCCCTGGTAGAAGACAAGGATCCTGAGATCACATTAAGGGTAGCCAAATTCTGTGTGTTTGCCATAAAACTTAGGGAACAAGCTGTGCTATCCTAATGATTAAGGCCTTAAATAATAATTTTAGGTTATATGTTAGTGACTAAGTTTTAATTTATATATATTTTTAACTGTTGCTATATCTGTAGTGTCCCTGTTATATCTAATTGCAAATTCAAATGAATCCCTATTGTGTTTTATGACTTCCTTGATATTGTATGTGGGCTGGAACTGGTCTGTGACCAAAATAATAAATTCAAGGGGCATTCTGTGGGGGGGATGGTTGCCCCCTGGCTACTAGAGATAAGCTGGGGGGAGCGCTAGTGAGTTGTGCATCTCCACCAGTGAAGTTCACCTCTGCCCTCACACCCTCACAATTCTACAGTTTCTCACAAACCTTTTTGTAGTCAACACCCCCCTCCCCTGTTGTTGTTGTTCCCTTTTCCCAGTCCAGGATTCCTTTAATTGCATTTCCTCCCTTTTTTACCAATAGGTGGCAGTGTACTAACACCTTGTTTTTCAAATACTGACTCTGGGTCACAGATCACTTAGGTTCCATGCGAAGCCACTGGCACGCCAACATTTTGCGCTCGGTGAGCCAGCCTGGAAAAGAGACTGAGCTCTGTGGGATCCCTGAATTCTTGAGGCTTCATTGTGGTTTCTAAAGTGCTTTAAAGAACAACCACCTTAGCAGCGCTTAGCTTATTTCTTTAGTTGCTATTTAGCTAAAGTTGTTAATGTTGTTTTATTGATTATAAACACCGTCTTGATTTTGCTGTAATTGTGATGTTCAGCTTATTTTTAAGTTCCTTTTTTGCTATTAGTGTTTTGTAGATTATAATAGTTTTTACTGATGATTGGTTAATTGATTTGTGCAATTTATGCTGAATTTGTGACGTTCTATTAGCTTTGTTGTTGTTGTTTAGTCGTTTAGTTGTGTCTGACTCTTCGTGACCCCATGGACCAGAGCACGCCAGGCACTCCTGGCTTCCACTGCCTCCCACAGTTTGGTCAAACTCATGCTGGTAGCTTCGAGAACACTGTCCAACCATCTTGTCCTCTGTCGTCCCCTTCTCCTTGTGCCCTCCATCTTTCCCAACATCAGGGTCTTTTCCAGGGAGTCTTCTCTCTGTGCAAATGGTTAAACGGCAGGGACTTAAGTGCCTTCCATTTGGTTAGCTTTATTCTTTATTTGGGCACCACATTCATCTAGTGGCGTTTTGCCACTTACAGAAATCTAGTAGATATGGCACAAAGGGAATGTGGAGGGAAGAGGAAAAATAAGCACACAGAGACACCGGTTGAGACATAATAGTTACAACGAGCTTGTAGAGTGAACTCCTGCTTTAATTTTGCTGTGGTATGTTAATGTGGGGTGGTAATAAACCCAGCAGTACACAGAAGTTAGCCCACTGTTGTTGTATGAATCACAGCGACACCTGGCAGCATTTTGGTAGTATTTTAGATTTCCCATGAGGTCTTCAGTAGATAAGGTCTTCCCATGAGGTCTTCTGTGTGCCCTCACCATCTGAATGTGAGGTGAGTCAAATGCTGTCCCCAGAGAGAATCATAGAGTTGTAGAGTTGGAAGGAATCCTGAGAATCACTTAGTCCAACCTTCTGCAGTGCAGGAATATGCAGCTGTCCTGTATGGGGATCGAACTTCCAGCCTTGGCGTTATCAGCACCACGCTCTAACCAGCTGAGCTATCCAGGCTGAGGTCTGCTTGGTGCCTACTTTGTTTTCATGTCAGCCCTTGCGAAAGGCTTCTTTACTGTTTAAAGCTGCTTGGATTTTACTGTTTTATTTCTTGTTGGCTTATAGTTATTTTTAGCTAAATTGTAATTTGTTAACTGCCTTTTTCTGTTGTAATCCCCCACCCTGCCCCCTGGAAGCGTACCTATAATTGCTAGGTAAACAATCACATGTGCTGGGGATTTGTGGGCAAGTAACATTCAAAGCTTTGTTTTTGTTCCCTACTTAGCCTAGTTAGACTCAGTACATTCTATGGCTGTGCATGCTTCAGAATTTGACAGTGACAAGTTTCAAAGGCCTGATCCTGTGTTTCTGCGGCAGGTTCTCCCCTTTGCCCATGTGAGCAACAATAAGAAATATGTCACGCTGATCAATCCTCAAGCAGTGGATCTTGATGCTTATAAGAAGAAGTTGCAAGAAGCAATCAAAGTGTATGAAAGGCAAGTCTACTCTTGTACACACAAAGCATTTTTATTAATTGACATTTTCAAGACTAGGACATAAATAAATGTAATATGCAAGATACATTTGGACATTAATATTTATTAATACTCCATTAGTTATTCATAGAGTTGATTTTAGGCATTTGGAAATAATGCATTTATCTTCCTCAAAGTTTTTAACTTGCTTTTCAAGACAGAAATGTGTTTTCTGCTCCTCTCTAAGATTGGTTGGCATTTTTGGGGAAGACAACTGTACGATTTGAATTCCTTCAGCTGTAAAATAGCATTATATATTTGAAACAGTTACTGTTTTCCCTATGGGACTTCTCCAAGCTGGAATATCAAGAGGACAAATTTCAATATGGAGCTGTTTGCAAATGACCAAGCAATAACTCTAAATGTCTCACACAGCAGCTGTTCAGGCTTGTCTATTACGCCACGAATGGTACATTATATTTCTGCAAATTGAATTTGCAGGGGTTGAAGCGCAAGTTTCTGAATCGCGATAGGTCGAACTTTTATTTGATGCCTGCCAAATTGTCCAATTTGTCTTTGCACGGAAAAGCTTTAATGAAGAAGGACGCATGACATTAACTCGTCCTCCTCGATAAATAACCCAAGCGCTATTAGCATGATATTTAGTTGAAGCAAAAAATGGCAGTAACAATAATGCCATACCTTCCAGAAAGAAGGAGAATATTTCCTGCTGGGCGGTGAATGACACCCCACCCCACCCCCGAAACAAAGAGATCTTAAAACTACAGTGAATTATTGTTTGGAATAATCACAGGCATAAGAAAAGGAGCAGGTGGCGAACAGAAAGCAACATGTGCCCTTCAGAAATAAATATCCCGACGCTGTCAGATTTTATGCCTGTGAATAAATTAGGGAATCTGAGTATGTGACACAAAAATTATCCTGGAATGCTTCATTATACCCTGGAATGCACAAATGCCCTTGGCATGCTGTCGTAGCTCTGGTCCCTGACTGCCAAAAGGATGCACCTGTGGTTCAGAGAGAGACAGGGTTAGTTCAGGACTGCTGCCAAATTCCTTCTGGGGAAGCTGTGCTGCACCTGAGGACTCTTCACCAGACCCGTTTCATGGGAACAGACCTCCCAGAAGCTGCCATTCTGCAGGTCCTCTTGGTATCCTTTTTTTTTTTTTACCACAGGGATGGAGAACATCTGCTGCCTCCCAGATGCTGTTGGACTCCACTCCCATCAGCCAACAGCCAGGAATTGTGGGAGTTGTAGTTCAACAGCATATGGAAGGGCCACAGGTTCCGCATCCCTGCTTTACCAAAACCGTTGAATGATTTGATTTGTTGGTTTACCTTCAAGGTGGCACTTACCGGTAATTGTTTCAGCAGGCCTTCAGTAGAAAACCACCACATATCCTGTTAGTGGAGTAGTAGCTTGCTACCAGACTGATAAAATCGAAAGGAAAAGCCATGGCTCAGTACTAGAGTATATGCATTGCAAGTTCAGTTCCTGGTATGTCCAGTTAAATGGCCAAGTAGGAGATGATGGGAAAGACCACTGTCTGAGACAATTGTCCCACTAGAACGATGTGCAATGCAGATTCCAGCCCCCTCCACCCCCATGCATGAGTAGAAGCACCTTCAGATTACATAGGGCATCTGTAGACCAAGCCATTGTGTGTTATATGTGAAGCCGGCATCATTCCTGACTGATTAATGTTTTATCAGCTGTGTGGCTTGTTTATATTACTCTGTGCTGGATGGAACTCCCAATGGAACAGCATTGTGCAGGCTACAATGGGAATTCACCTGCATTCTTCCACGTCCCTGGTTGTGTCACATTGTTACTGTGAAAAGCAATGTTTTCCTGATGCCTTTGTTTTCAGAGGATAATTTTGAATTTCATAGTTGGCCGATGAGGACAGCTTGACACTTTTTTTTTAAGGCCTCTCAGAGTACAAATTTGCCACAGGTCTCCCTCCCCTATTTTAAAAAGAATTGAGCGTTCCGTTTTATTTAATCTCGTTAAGTGCACTTACTGCGCTCTGAGAAACTGTTGTGTTTTCATTAACAGGCGACTTGATCAGCTTATTTGGAGAGCGTTACCCCAGGAGGAAAAAGACAAGTAAGATGCTGCCTTCTTGCTTTACGGCTCAAGAATTTTTTTTTTTTTAAAGTATAGATGGGAATGGGAGCCACTGTTTCATGTCTCCGTTGGAAGTGCACCTTGAGTTTTAGGCATTTTATTTCATGCTTTTTAAAATCATCTCTATAGTGCAGGAGGGAGGCTTTTCTGTTGAGGGCCACAGTCCCTTAGGGAAAGTCTGTCAGGGGCCATATGCCAGTGATGGGTGGGGCTGGAGTTAAAAGTGGGTGGGGCACCCTCTTTTCTTTCTGTTTGACACCTCTCTCTCTCTCTCTCTCTCTCTCTCTCTCTCTCTGTTTTCTGTCATCTCCTTTTGACTTATCTCCCCTCCTTGCTATCTTCATGAAACTTCACTGAGGGTCGCAGGTTGCCCTCCCCCACCCGGACTCTAGTGGTTCCAAGATTCATAAGGGGTTTCCAGACCCTCCAAATGCCCCTATTTTCAAGGGAATGTCCCAGATTTACAGAAGCCGTCCCACTTTCTGATTTGATCCTGGAAAGTCCTGCTTTTCCTTGGGACGTCCCTCTTTTCATCAGAGAAATGTTGGAGAAATGAAAGCAGCACTGTATAGGGAAGGGTTTTTTTTTTAAAAAAAAAATATTAATGTTTTGTTATGTTTTTATGTATGTTGGAAACCACCCAGAGTGTCTAGGGCTACCCAGTCAGATGGGTGGGGTGTTATTCTTATGGAATAGGATGTCCCTATTCTCACTGGAGAAATGTTGGAGGGTATTGGTTGTGGCTAATAGGAAATGATGTCATATTTTTCATGTATGCAAAGCATCACTTGATGTTGCATTTCCTAGTGGGTGAGGATTCCTCTCTCATGACTGGGCACATAAGAAGTGTATCCAGCCTGTACCCATAGCCTAATATGTTTAATTCTGCAAAGTTCTAGCCTAATTTGCATGAATTAATTAACACAGGGAAGCCCGGGAGCTGTTTAATCCGTGCTTACGTAATGAGTTCTGTCAGGAGCCCATTCATAGTTGATTTGTTGGTGCAAGTGGAACCCTATTGGGTCCTTCTGTCACCTGACCCTTGCTGAGTTGGTAGCTGTGGTACTTCTTTTTCTCACAGTTTTTTGAGAGCAGGTCTGCCACTCCTTCCTTCAGCGACTGCCATGGCAACGCTCTAGCTGCTATATGAGAACCCTGGAGCCATTACAGGCAGGCTGTTATACACTGGAGGTGTTTTGCTCCCCAGTGCAAGCTAGCTACAGCCCCTGCACCAAGCTCAAGGGTGCCCCACATAGACTGCATAACGGTAATCCAAAACTTGAGGATATCAATGCATGGACAACTGTGCTCACGCTATTCCGGTCCAGGAATGGCTGTAGCTGTCTTACCAGCCGAAGTTGGTAAAAGGAACTCCTAGCCACTGAGGACACCTTAGCCTCTGGTGACAGAGCTGAATCATGGAGCAGTCCCAGACTGCACTCCTGTTCCTTCAAGGAGAGTTCGACCCCATCCAGGGAAGCCAACTTACCTACTTCCCAGACCCGGGAAACACTCACCCACAGAGCCCTGTCTTGCCAGAAGTCAGTCTCGGTTTATTAGTCCTCATCCAACCCTATGAGAGCCAGTGTGGTGTAGTGGTTAAGAGTGATAGACTCGTAATCTGGTGAACCGGGTTCATGTCTCCGCTCCTCCACATGCAGATGCTGCGTGACCTTGGGCTAGTCACACTTCTCTGAAGTCTCTCAGCCTCACTCACCTCACAGAGTGTTTGTGGTGGGGGAGGAAGGGAAAGGAGAATGTTAGCCGCTTTGAGACTCCCTAGGGTAGTGATAAAGCGGGGTATCAAATCCAAACCACCTCCTCCTCCTCCTCCTCCTCCTCCTCCTCCTCCTCCTTCTTCTTCTTCTTCTATGTATGGTTTTCTCATAGTACCACAGTATGATCAAAATGAAAATAAGTCCCACCTTACTTGATGGGAAAAGAAGGTCTGCTTAGTCCAGCATTCTGCTTCATGAAGCAGTCACCCTTTTTATTCTGGCAGTTTGCAAACAGGACATGAAGGGAAGTGCCTTTCTTTGTCCCCAGCAGCTGGCATGCAAATGTATACTGTACTAATGTAGGTACTGTTATTTTTGCTTACATCATGGAACCCAGGGCAGTTCTCAAGCGACTTCCCATCCAAGCACTGACCAGGCCCAGACCTGTTTAGCTTTAGCAGGGTAGTAGTCTTAAGTGCCTTCAGATTGTACCCTGGGAGGTTCCATTTACCTGTCATAGCTAAGAGCCCCTGGTTGACCTCTATGAATTTGCCGTCATTTTTCGTCGTGGGGGCTCCATGCTTTTAACAACAGCATAAAACAGCCAAGTTCAATAGTTGCAACTTTCCCCGTCACCATACTTTCCAAGCCGAGAAGCCTCCAGAAGTCAAAGCGAAGTTGTCTAGAGGAGGCTGCTGCTTGTTCTTCCTTAGTGGCATAGGAGAGCCAGGGGAAAAAAATCACACCTGGCAACCAATATACTCCCTTGGTTTCAGATAGTACATGGGTAGACAAGTCTATAAACCCCAGGACGCAAATTTTCACACCCCTCTAGCGACTATGGTGGCTCATTGACCAGAAGTAATGTATTTTGCATTAACTCAGGAAGTGTATACTCGATTCTGACCAAACTTAATCCTCCTTATGTCTATTGTAAACTCTTCAACTGGTTGATCATGACACCCACAACATACCTAGATGTCAGGGATTGGACTGAAGAAGAATGGTGGGGACCACCCCCCAAACCTTCCCGAGAAGAGGAGGACAGTATAGATTTAAAACAGTGGTTTGCAGAAGGTCATAGCTGCAGAGGGGAGAAGCTGGGAAATATTGGGAGAGCAGTAGGAAGAAGAAGCACCAGGGGAGAGACAGATGACAGACTCATTGTCTTTAGAAAGCCTTCATGACCCCTCCTCTCCCAGGACTAGGTGTGCCTTGAGAGTAGTAGAACTGAAAGCTCAGAAGCAGAAAGCACTGGTCAGCTGGCACAGGGACTAAGGGGGTGGGACTTTACTTGGGGCAACACCATTAACTAAGAGAGGCCACATTCCTTCATCTCTCTCTGTGAATATTGAATAAAAGACTTGGTAAGAACGCTTCTTGTTTATCTGCTTCTTGGTTGACACAGTGGGAGGGATAGGATTCCCTAAAGCCTGACAGTATCTCTTGTAATGTAGCCTCAGAGTGCAAGTGCCGTTTTTGCTTTTAGGTTCGAACAGAACAAGCCGGTCTCGTATATAGAACGTAAGGAATCTTTGCTCCAGGCCTTAGAAAATGCGAGTTGGCCCATCTCCTACGAAGAGGTGATGTTGTTGGAAGATGAGATTCTGACAGGATTAACGTATGAACAGCAGGCCATTGAACTTAAAGAAGCTTCCAAAGAGGAACCCCAGAGAATCTGTCCCCTTCGGATTTGCCCTGCTAAACAGGTAGGTGGTATTTCATTGCTTATTTATTTATTTGAGGGGTGTGTGTTTTTTTACAAGAAATGCACAAGGCAGCTTGCAAAAAAAATAAATAAAAAATCAGTAAAATGCAAGAAAGAAATGCAATCTTAGGGATGAACTGAAAAGCCAAACTGAAGTGCATTTTAAAAGAGCAGTAGAGTACACATTCATTAGCAATGCCACCAGCATAGTTTTCAAGCATAACCAACATATTGAAAATACTCGGGTTTTTAAGGTTCGCGGTAGCTTTGTTTGGCATGTTTTGCCTATGTATGGAAATAAAAGATGGAAAGGAAATGATATAGCACAACTTTGTCATGAAGAAAAAAAAATAGATCTCTTTTCTTGAAAAGAAACCCTTAAAATTTAATCATGGTGACCTCCAAAGGTCACCAAATAAGCTTTGGGCTTCACTGGGTATTTGAACCCAGGTTTCCTCATGTGCAACATTACATCCAGCAGCAACAGTAGATGGGCACGGGGTTGCCACTTTGTGCCCTATCATAGAATCATAGAGTTGGAAGGGACCTTGAAGGTTATGTTGCTCAGTGCAGGATCTACAGTGCAGGACCACCCCTGACAGATGTCCACCCAGCCATTGTTTAAATACCTTCTGGGAAGGAAAGTCCACCACTTCCTTCTATTTTAATTCACTGGTTTAATAAGCCAGCTTCGTAAGCCATGGTTATGAAACTAACCATGGTTGGCTTCTTATGAAGATGACCGGAGCTTGTTTTCAACCAAGGGTTTCAGTAAACCTGAAGTAGGCAGAGGTTCTCCTCTCAGCCATGTGGGAGGAGGTGAGGAAATGCAAGCCCAACACTTTGTTTGGGCTTGTTGCAGCTCATCCCTTTAGCGCCAAACCATGGTTTACTCTTGTGAGTGAACGCAGCATCTGTACGTTACTGTGATACTCCCTCTGAGAAAGACCAGACAAGAAATGTGAACTGTGAAACTTCCCAATGTATGCCAGTCACGTGCAGCATTATTCCTTTTCTGCACTTAAAAAAATGTTATCTAATTGAAATGTTGAGGACTGCAACCTTAGTTGCAAAGGTGCTTGCTTGCTTCCCTTGGTGAGGGATTTTTAGAGCCAAACCTAGTGCTGTGTTCCATGTTGAGGAGTGAGATACTACTTTATAAAATATATAAATGGAAACATTTGTGCGTGATGGTTCGTCTCCTACAAGGGTACATTGTATTGGGCTTAGACAAATATGCATGACTGTAACTGACATATACTCGGAGTCCTGTAGTGATTTCATGCTCTTTATTGCAGCTTGTAAAACAGTGATTAAATTGCCCCCCAAACCTCAGGCTTTTATATACGTTATTTACACAATGAGTCCCGTCTGATTGGTTGATTCTGCTTCCCTCCTAGAGCCAATCAGTTGTTGCATTCTACGATCCTAGCAGCCTAATAGGCTGATTAACTTCCTCCTGGAGCCTGATTGGTCTTTTCCTGCAAGCCAATCAGTTGTTGCATTCTAGGATCCCACTTGCCTATTGTTCTAGGATCCAAGCTTAGTACATAACAGTAACCTTTTGATAAAATGAAAATGTTGTTTTTCTTTGTGCGCATAATGGGGACGGAGCAGCTTTCACTGGCACTTTCTAAACATACCAGGGATGTGAGTTTCCCTAAACCTCTTGTGCAAGGAAACGGCAGCACATTTAGCAGCCAGTTTGGCTTTAAATATCACTCATTTGTATGAAATAGGCACCTGCTACTTGGAGAGGAAATGATGCTCTACGCTTTGATTGACGGATGTAATCTGTAATTTGAAATGGACAGTTGATAAATGAAAACTTTTGCCCAGCAGGATTATGCTAAATCAACCATTCAGTCAGGGAAACAAAAAAATTATTGAGAAAAGTGTTATTAAAATGCTAATAAAGCTTCTTCCTTATTTCTTTTTAAAAGCTCTTTGGCAAGCATTACAGAGGGAGCTTATCTTTTGAGAAAAGGCCAGACCTCTGGCAGATTTCCAATTGTGTATTTCTTTCAATCTTAACAAAGTGAAAAGCTCTCATTTTGCTACCAGTTAAACAAGAGATGGCTTATGTTCAAATGAGGAGAGCTTTAGAAAAGTGCCCTTATCTTACCTACAAATGCCTACTCAGAAGACCTCTAGTTCAGTGGAATTTGTTCACAAGTAAGCATGCATAGGATTGCGGTTTTGATCACATAAACCAGAGCCTTCCAACTGTGTGTCGCGACACATTAGTGTGTCTGCTGCAGTGTGTAGCGCAAACGCTCCCCACACTCCTCCTGGGGCTGGAAAGGGGTTTGTTTAACCTCCAGTTTGCTGGCGAAATTGAATTACCGTGTCGCGAAATGATGCATGTCTAAAAAGTGTGTCACCAACATTTAAAGCTTGGAAAGCTGTGACCTAAACGATCAACGCTTCTACAGCATAGTGTGCCACATGAAGTAGAAATAAGATACAGTCGTACCTCAGATGTCGAATGGAATCTGTTCCGGAAGTCCGTTCGGAAGCTGCGGAACCTGCATTGGATGTTTGGGTTCCAAAAGAACGTTTGCAGACCGTAACACTCACTTCTGGGTTTGTGGTGTTTGGGAGCCAAAATGTTCAAATCGCAAGGCGTTCAACTTCCGAGGTATGACTGTACTGGCTCTTAAGAGCTGAGAGAGGGCATTTTGGGGCACAGCACTGTCCTTCAAGGAAAAATGGTATACAATGAATAAAGGAGAGGTGTCAGACTGAGGAAAGGACCTAGAGGGATACTAGGGACCATCACAAACATCAGACAAGCTGTAGAGACCACCCAGAGTCAGCTCTGTAGTCAGTCACTTCCCTGAGGCTTCCTTTTTGGGTTTCGGTCCCTCAACACAGCCCCCTGAATTTCACAAAGCATGACTGCAAGATGTCTCCTCCCTGTAAGGACACAGCTACACAGCAGCATCTTGGTCACCTCACAGCCCCTCTGTCCTTGATCCTCTCTGGCGTGCATCATGCCTTACCAGTCTTCTGACATGTGGGTCAGTTCCCCACAGGCACCCCCCTCCCTGTCAGCCTCTAGATAACAAATATCCACATGATGCCTTGCAATGACTGTGTGTGCCCTGCCCCACAGGCAGAGGAGATCCTTTCTAATTCTGCATCTCAACTCTGCCACTGAAAAGTTGTTTCATGCTAGTATGGCTCACCGTGAATGGTGCTTGTAAAAAGGGGCTGGGGGCGGGGGAGCTGGCTTAATAATAATGATTGAAGATAATATCCGGTGCCCTTGAATCTCTAAAATCTTTGCTATATCCTAATAAAAATAGGAAGCGTCCATTAAGTGAGTACAGTAGCTGTTGATAATCTTCCTCTAAGCCACCAGTTCATTCCTCCGCTCTGCAGGAGCAGAAACATTTCTGTACCTTACCAGTTCCTTCTGGTGTGTTTCCCTCTTGCTGTCCTGACATGCCAACATATGCTACTGACTGCGATGTGATTAACACCATGCAATCACTTATCCTGAGACAACCTGCATTAGCAGCCTAATCAGAGCCCCATCTTCAGTAATTGCTAATCTGCAGCTGCAAAGCTTGAGGACTGAGTGGTAGAAATGCAGGTGTCATTCAGAAACGGTGTTGAGTTCAGGATAGAAATGAAACGTTTCAAAAAATGGCTAGTCCCACCCCCCCCTTTTTTATTTATCTTGCCTAAATGTATACCTATCTTATTTTGCACACACACCCTAAACATGAGCTATACTCAACATGATGTTAGAAAAAGATGTTTGGCAAGGTATATTTCCCTTGTATATTAGTTAATTAGTGAATGCAATGCTGTTTTCTTGGAATTTAAATCTTTGGACAAATCTGATTTTTAAAAAAGCACTGGGGAGATGGCCTATTAATGCTGAAAGAGAAATAGTAACCTTTTATGGCTGACCTTAGCAGTTGACTATCTGTTCAGACCTACTGCTGAATTAATGTAAGCTATCAAAAAAAGCTGGAAAGTTGGTATTGTTCAGCTTGTAGATAGAGTTGCACCATTGCTGTTGTTTGTACAGATGGCTAAAAGATCTTTGTTGTTTAGTCATTTAGTCGTGTCCGACTCTTTGTGACCCCATGGACCAGAGCACACCAGGCACTCCTGTCTTCCACTGCCTCCCACAGTTTGGTCAAACTCACGTTGGTAGCTTCAAGAACACTGTCCAACCATCTCGTCCTCTGTCATCCCCTTCTCCGTGTGCCCTCAATCTTTCCCAACATCAGGGTTTTTCCAGGAATTCTTCTCTTCTCATGAGGTGGCCAAAGTATTGGAGCCTCAGCTTCACGATCTGTCCTTCCAGTGAGCACTCAGGGCTGATTTCCTTAAGAATGGATCTGTTTGATCTTCTTGCAGTCCATGGGACTCTCAAGAGTCTCCTCCAGCACCATAATTCAAAAGCATCAATTCTTCCGCGATTAGCCTTCTTTATGGTCCAGCTGTCACTTCCATAGCTTTAACTACGGTATATGGACCTTTGTTAACAAGGTGATGTCTCTGCTTTTTAAGATGCTGTCTAAAAGATCTACCGAGCCTCAAAACGGAGCTACGGAGGCACTGACGACTTCTTCTAGAAGGCAGAAATGTGCAGAGCAGATTTTTTTTGTCTGAAACAGATTCCATAAAAGTCAAAGCACATAAGTTTAGACTAGGTTGCCTTAGATCAGAAAATGAAGTGTTATTGTAATTGCAAAAGCATAAAGGAGGAAGAAGACTTAGCATTTAATAGAGCACCTTTCAAGTGTTAGCGCATTTCGCACATCCATGGCACTGATGAAGAGGCTTGTAGCCCTGTTACAGAAAATGAGTATTCAAAGCTAGTAGCTTTAAGAGGGATTGGGGACATTTTCTGCTTCCCTTGAAAGATTAGATCCTTTGAGCTAGATTCACTTGTTCCCTCAACATGGATCCCAATAATTTGGTTTGAGGGGATGCTCAGAGGTTGGGTGGGTTCTTCCACTAATAGAGGAATGGGGGCAGCTATTTCCCTGATCAACCCTCTTTCCCCTGCTGCTCCCAAAAACCACCTTTCAGAGGGTCCCTCAAACCTTTGGAACAAATTGGGTGTGGGTATTAGGGGCTGCAGTGGGAATGGTGAATGAAAATGCCCTTTCTGCCCCTCAGAAGCTTTCACTGGATCAAAAGCCAATATGTGGGTGGAACAGCAGCACTCCTCCTGAGATACCTGCTTTTCATGCTCCAAGGCAGCTGCAGCATTTATTATCTCTCCAATGTCACATAGCCTTTTCTTGTCTAGCGTAGATTATTCCCCCCCCCCATCTGCTGGTGATATATTTTATTCTCCATCCCATTTTCCCCCTGGAGCAGCTGTTTGTTTCCAAAGGCATGATTAGGGCAAAACGTTTTGCTGTTCATGAGGTTGATGGGGTCTTCACCAGAAGGAACCCCATTCTGGTTTTATTCTACAAAAGAAGATTTGAAACTGTAGGAACATAGAATCATAGAGCTGGAACTGACCACAAGGATCATCTGGTCCAACTCCCTGCAAGTGGAGGGATCTTTTGTGCAACCTGGGGCTCAAACCCACAACCTTGAGATTAAGAGTCTCATGTTCTGCTGACTGAGACATGAAGCTGCTTTTATTGTGAATCAGACCATTGGTTCCTTCAGTCATATTTCCCAGCTGGATTAGCAATGGCTGTAGAGAACTGCCCTGTCGATAACTTCCCTAGCCCTGTAATGATATATTTGCCACTGGAAGTCCTGGGGATTGAATCTGGTATCATCTATATGCAAAGCATCTGCCCTACCACTGATCTACAGCCCCTCATTTGACCAATAAATCATTCTGAACACTAGGTAAAGGTAAAGGGACCCCTGACCATTAGGTTCAGTTGTGGTCGACTCTGGGGTTGCGGAGCTCATCTCGCTTTATTGGCAGAGGGAGCTGGCGTACAGCTTCCGGGTCATGTGGTCAGCATGACTAAGCCGCTTCTGGCGAACCAGAGCAGCGCACGGAAACGCCATTTACCTTCCCACTGGAGCAGTACCTATTTATCTACTTGCACTTTGATGTGCTTTCAAACTGCTAGGTTGGCAGGAGCAGGGACCGAGCAACGGGAGCTCACCCCATCGTGGGGATTCGAACCGCCGACCTTATGATCGGCAAGCCCTAGGCTCTGTGGTTTAACCCACAGCGCCACCCGCTGTAGTTCTTTGTTAATTCTTGTGCTTTGGGGTGGTGGCGGGCTGCTAGCAGTCTACATGGAATCATAGAATGGTAGACCTGGAAGGGTCGAATCCCCTGCAATGCAGGAATCTTTTGCCCAACGCGAGGCTCAAACTCATGACCCTGAGATTAAGAGCCTCATGCTGTACCGACTGAGCCACGTGTATACACATATACGTTAGGTTATTATAGAATCAAAGCTTTAGAGCTTGATGCTTTTATTATGTTTTTAGATATGCTGTAAGCTGCCCAGAGTGGCTGCGCAAACCCAGCCAGATAGGCGGGGATTCGAACCTTCTGATCGGCAAGTCCTAGGTTCTGTGGTTTAACCCATAGCACATTGAAAAGTGCTAAGCGCTTACTACTAAAGTTGCAAAAGTTTTGTTTTATGCATATTGCCCCACTGTATGCCCTTTTTCTGTTGTTGTTGTTGTTGTCCAGTTATGATGTACATCTCAAGAACTGGGGGTGGGTAAATCTCTCTCTTTCTCATTTATATGCAACACAGAAATTTTCATCAAAGCTACAGGAAAAGAAGCTGCAGAAAGGGAAAAGGGTTGATGCTCTCAAGGGCCACAAGGTCATTGCAAGATCAGAAAGCACCGGATTTTACTACCCAGGTAATTGCATTGTAAATAGTAGTTTGATTGGCTTGGAATTCTACCCTAAAACCAGTGTCAAGACCTGGCATGTGGATGGGAGTCCTTTGGAGCAGGAGGTGATAACTAATCGGCCAAGACAGTTCCCAAATGCAAAACAGTGGTACCTTGGGTTACATACGCTTCAGGTTACATACGCTTCAGGTTGCATATGCTTCAGGTTACATACGCTTCAGGTTACAGACTCCGCTAACCCAGAAATAGTACCTCGGGTTAAGAACTTTGCTTCAGGATGAGAACAGAAATCGTGCTCCGGTGGCGCGGTGGCAGCAGGAGGCCCCATTAGCTAAAGTGGTGCTTCAGGTTAAGAACAGTTTCAGGTTAAGAACGGACCTCCGGAAAGAATTAAGTACGTAACCAGAGATACCACTGTATTTAGCTCGCAATGCAGAGATGTTACATAGTTGGCAATGCTGGTTCAAATGTTTAGGATCTGTACATATTTCGAGGACTGGGCATTAGTGCCTGTGGTGTGTGTGTGTGTGTGTATATGCTTACTTGTGTGTGTGCAGAATTTTAAAATCTTGGCAGCGTGCAGTGGAGAAGAAAGGAAGGACACACATGGGACTGTCAGGGGCACCTAGTACCATAGAACTGGAAGCAACCTCAAAAGTTACCTATAGTCCAACCCTTTCCCAATGCAGGCAATCTACTATTACAGACTTAACACAAATGCTTTATGTGCGACTTGGAAACTTATACCGAATGCTGAAGTTCTTCCCTCTTATGTATCCACTGTTGGCTGTGCATTCAGTGGGTTTGAGAATGTGTGCATAAGAGCCATTGCAAAGGAGGAAGTATCCTTGCTTCGAGCAGCTCTGTGCGCACACATTGGTACACGTTCACGTTCCCTTTCCGCACTTTCTAAACACACGACTGAGGGTGGATCTAAACACAGGGAAAAGAACACGCTATTAATAAGTCAGAAATTAGATCGTTTTAACCAGTGCTTTTTTCTGGGGGGGACGCAGGGGTGTGCATACCCCTAAACATTTTATGAATCTAAGTTTGGCCTAACTGAGGGGCAGTATTTCAATATGAGTAGGAAAATGAGAGTACCCCTAAACATTTTTTTAAAAGAAAAAAAGCACTGGTTTTAATAAAAGAAAAAAAAATCTCTATGGAAAACCGCATTTTAAAAAGTCCCTGCTCTCTGGCGCCATCTGGTGTCGCATGTTTATAGCGCATTCAAATCGCTGTTTCTTTACTAATGTAGCCTGAATGTAATGAGTCCTGAATGTAAGAACATTCTAATGGACCTGGATAATGTCCCATCTAGTCCAGCGTTCTGTTCTCACAGTGGCCAACCAGATGCCAATGGAGGGCCTGAACCCAATTGTGATTTTCGGCAATTGGCATTTAGTAGTATACTGCCTTGACAATGGAGGTAGAGCATAGCCATTGTGGCTGGTTGCTGTTGAGAGGGCGGTACAGCTGCCCTCTGTGCCCCCCCTCATGCTGCCTTTTAACATGTGAAAGCTGAACACCCCTCAGGTTGCGACCAGTGGTGGGGCTGGAATTAGGAACACATTAGATTTTGTTATCCATTGGTCCATGTCACCCAGGACTGTCTGCTTTGGCTAACGTCAGTTTTCTAGTAGTTTTCACAACCCCAAGGAAGGAATCTTTCCCAGTTCCATTAGTCGTGATCTGAAAATGGAGCTGCCAGCAGTTGAGCTGTCTCATCTGTAGTCAGTGCATATCTGCACTGAGCTTTGAAAACCAGTTTTTACAAAAAGCTGTTTCCATTTATTTCGCACGCTGCAAAGCACAGCATGTAATCTGATTCGTGGATTGCTTTCTCTCTCCTGGTCTTGTTTTAGGAACGGTAATACGAACCATCACTCCTTTTTACGCACTTGTTGATTTCAACTGTGGGCACACGGAGATCGTCCCCTTGAAGTTCATCATACCTGTGGGGGGTGCAATGCCTTGTCCATCCTTGCAGGTAGGCGATTTACCATTTCTGAAGTTCATGCATGTTCTCCTCTACATAGTGCTTTCTTAAAGGAATGCACCCCCTTCCTTTTAGCTCATCCAAGTTGCACGGTCTTTTTTACTGGGTGCAAATGGGACCAGAGCAGGCGAACTTACCTGTCTGAGGTTGATATTGGGCTTTCTTATTGAAATATACTCGGAGTCGAGTGTGGATTTCATGCTCTTTATTCAGCTCATAGTGGTGAGGAGGAATGGAAGTTCCCCCAGAATATCTGCTTTATATACATTATTTACACAATGGGCCCAACGTGATTGGCTAATTCCGGGATTCACCTGTAGGCCAATCAGGTTGCGGATTCACTTCCACCTGGAGATGGATTGGGTGGCTCCTGTGGACCAATCAGACTGCTGCATTCTGAATCCTATTGTTCTGGGACCAATCAGACAGCTCCCTTTTGGATCCTATTCAACTCAGTACATAACCCTTATCTAAGGATGCACGTGAATGGTGATGAACCCTTGTGGTGGCCAGCCATAAAGTGCAACTCTGGTGAATAAAATTTCTGAAACACTTACAGGAAAAAGTAAAAGAAAAAGAGGTATAGGTGTCTGGGCATATGCAGGAATCCTGCCATCTCCCCACCAAAAGGAAGCATTTTCCCTTGATTCTCTGTATATAAAAGCAGGGTGTAGTTACTCAGTGGAGTCAGAGTTACTTATTACTTATTCTATAATGCTCTTTTATAACTACAGTCATACCTTGGTTTTTGAACAGCTTAGTTCTGAACGTTTTTGCTCCCAAGCACCACAAACCCGGAAGTGACTGTTCCAGTTTGCAAACTATTTTTGGAAGCCGAACATCCGACGGGGCTTCCGCGGCTTCTGATTGGTTTCAGAAGCCGCACTTTGGTTTCCGAACTTTTTGGAAGTTGAACGGACTTCCAGAACGTATTCCGTTTGACTCCCAAGGTATGACTGTATTTCTATAAAGAAGGGACACAGTTATAGATGGAAGGACATGTTGCTAGGGCCGGCCCACCTGTTAGACATGGTGAGGGAGTCACCTCAGGTGGTAGGTAGACTGGGGACAGCTGCGAAGGGTGGCAGATCCAGGCCTCTGAACAGTTCGCGACCTCCTGTACTTGTCGCCTGCGGCCACTGTGTAAGAAGAGCAGAACGGCTGCTGCTGACAGCTGCTCCTCTCAGGCCTCTTTTTTTCTCCCCCGTTTGCCCTCAGTGTGCTGGTGCTTCCCTGGACTGCCTCCAGTTGCCTCAGACGGCAGCAGTGAATGAGGCAGTGGTGGTGAGAGGCAGCAGCGATGGAAGAGGTGGTGGCAGTGTGGGAGAGCGCCATTTTCTGTTTTGCCACTCAGGCAGCAAAAACGTCTTAGAGACCCAAAACAGTATGATACATGAGATTAATGAGAGTACATTTCATTCAGCTGTTTGTTTTTAAATGTAAATGCCAGTTATGTGGTGGTATCAGAACTTGTGGCACATGATGAATGCATGCTCACACATTTTTAAGGACATTTCTAAGTTGCCAACAATTCGTTCTGCCCTACTCCTTTCCTACACAAGGAATAGTACGGCCATAATATTTCACTTCCTGATTGGCAGGTGAGTAAAGTTTGGGTTTAAGCCAGTTGGGTGCTTTGGGGAGGAGAACTTTAGCTGCAGAAGAAAGGCATTTTGTTTTTTGTTTTTGTTTTTTTAGTGGAAACTGTAAGCTCACATGGCATACAGTTGTACCTTGGAAGTTGAACGGAATACGTTCAGGAAGTCTGTTTGACTTTGAAAACATTCAAAAACCAAATTGTGTCTTCTGATTGGCTGCAGAAAGCTCCTGTAGCCAATCAGAAGCCGCGGAAGCCCTGTCGGACGTCAGGGTTCCAAAAGAACGTTTGCAAACTGGAACAAACAAACGTCTGAGTTCCAGGGCGTTCGAGACACAAGGTATGACTGTACAGTTGTACCTTGGTTTTTGAATATCTCAGAAGTTGAACATTTCGGTTTTCAAACACTGAAAACCCGGAAGTAAATGCTTCCATTTTCGAATGCGCCTCGGAAGTCAAACGGCTTCCTCTGAGTGTTTCTCAATTTCCTCAATTAAATTCCTTTGTGCCTCGGTTTTCAAACGTTTCGGGAGTTGAATGGTCTTCTGGAATGGTCTTTCGAAAACCAAGGTACCACTGTAATTGCATTCTTGTCTCTGTTAATGGTTAAGAAGATAGGACCTTCGGATCATTAAAATTAAAAGCTGATGTACTCAACCTAACTCTTCTTCTGGTTCTACAGGTTGGAGACTATGTATTTGTAAGAGTTAGGAAACAATTGGGAGACGAGTATTACGTACCTGGTACTGTCATAGCAACCCCACTAAAATCTGATTTAGATGATAAAGTCTACACCATTTTGAAATACAACAACAAAAAGGTAAGACGGCAGGCGGGCAGACCTTGAAAACTGCAGTGCCTTTTATTCTTGACACTAATAGCGTCTTTTCCTTTGGTGGAACCATAGAGCTTGGCTTGCACGCTTTCTTCCTGTCGACTCTAGCTGACAGGAAAAATGAGCAATTAACATAAGAAACATATCTGATTAATAAGGACTCTCTTCATTTGGTTCCACTTTATTTTAATGTCGTTCTTACCGCTCGCTCTGAAACTTCATCCTTAAAACAACCTATTAATCAACTCTTCTCTTGGCACCAATAACTGTTTTTCCATATGTTCTGCTGTGTTTCAAATTATTCTAGTAAGTTATCCTTTTATCCATTGTGTCTAATTTATTTCCCCTTTTAAAAAAATAAATAAACCATTGCATTTTGGAAACTTGACTCTTTTTACTTCCACGTACAAGTTTCTTCATGTGAATGGTTGGTTTGACAAGATAAAAGCCACTGAGTTTAAAGATGTGGTGATTTTGTTGCTGCAGGCATTCTGTGTACGAAATGGGCTTATTAAAATCAGCCATAGAAGGTATTCCTGTTCCTGCTGCTACATAAATATGACCCGAATGATGGATTATCTTGTGTGAGTATACTTGAATCCCATTTTCCCCTCCATTTCATAAATATGTATAGATGTACACATGTGTGAGAGATGAGGTAAGTATCAAGCAATGCTACCAATACAAATCCTGGAACGGTGACAGTAATAATGTTGATTCTGCAAAGCAAGAACAGCAGTCCCAACCAAAATACCCCAGAGATATTAAATGACCTAGAGACAGACGGGCTGTGTGGTAGGAAGGGGTGCAGAAAGATAATAGGGCAACACCATTGTAACAAGAATTGGTGTATGTGTGTTGATGTGTGAATGGAGATGTAAAAAGTATAAGTGGTTTGGAATTATTTATTACATTTATATGCCTCTCTTTGTCCAAGGATCACAGGGCGGTTTACAGTATAAAACCACAAAAATACATACCATAATAACAAATACAGTGGTACGTTGGGTTACATACGCTTCAGGTTACATACGCTTCAGGTTACAGACTCCGCTAACCCAGAAATATTACCTCGGGTTAAGAACTTTGCTTCAGGATGAGAACAGAAGTCGTGCTCTGGCAGTGCGGCGACAGCGGGAGGCCCCATTAGCTAAAGTGGTGCTTCAGGTTAAGAACAGTTTCAGGTTAAGAACGGACCTCCGGAACGAATTAAGTACTTAACCCGAGGTACCACTTTACAGCTAAAAGGCCATAGATTGTGTAATTAGCCAAAGGCCTGGGTGAAGAGGCAAGTTTTTGCCTGCCGCCTAAAGATAAGTAATGAAGGGGCCAGGTGAGCCTCCCTGGGGAGAGCATTCCACAAACGGGGCCACTGCAGAAAAGGCCCGTTCTCGTGTTGCCGCCCTCTGGACTTCTTGTGGAGGGAGCACACAAAGAAGGGACTCAGATGATGATTGTGGGGTCCGGGTTGGTTCATATGCGAAGAGGTATTCTTCGAGCTGTTGTGGTCCTGTGCCATTTAAGGCTTCAAAGGTCAAAACCAGTGCTTTGAATTGGGCCTGGAAACTAACTGAAAGCCAGGGTAGTTGGGTCAGGGTTGGTGTTATATGCTCAAGCAGTCTTGCCCCAGTGAGCCACCTGGCCACTGAATTTGGCACCAGCTAAACTTTCTGAACCATCTTCAGACGCAGCTGCACATATAACACATTGCAGTAATCTAACCTAGAGGTTACCAGGTCATAGAGAGTCTGCACAAACCGAGTATGTGAAGAATGGGAAAGGGGTACAGGGGCGGAATTGCGATCAGATAACTCCTGGGAACTTTCACAAGTTTCTGCTTGTCCTGCCTGCCTGCATTTAGCTAATCTGCTGCTTTGAATTAATCTAGACCAAACATAAAAGTTGTGAAGCATTTCCATAGAGCGGCTGAAGAGGCAGAGACTAAATGCATCTCTGCTGGAGGTGAATGGAAGAAGAAGGACAACAGAAAAGGAAGAGCAAAGAGCAGGAAGGATCTCTGCAAAGCATGGCCCTCTGATGAGCAGCTGGCTGCACCCAGAAGGACAGCGAAAATAAGAGAAAGTAGTTTGTCGCCACCCTCTCATATCAAAGATGGATGTGCAGGTACAACAAGTAAACTAGAGCAGGAGTCCAGTGATGATGTAAAGTCAGATATATCCAAAATGGAAAACTTGCATTAGGTCTATTTACTCCATATTTACTATAACTTTGCCTAGTGATTAGGATTCTGTACTTTGGTTGTTTTTAATCCTTGCTTTCTGTATCACGGTTCCTAATCAAGATCTTCTCAGCCTAACAAGAGAAAATACAGACACTTGTCCCTGATCTTCCAGCATATTGTAGGAATGATACTTTCTCCAGGGATACAGTTCTTTGGAGTTTGGGTTTTTGCTTTTTTGCCATTCCTTGGCAAATACCCAAGTGACTACTACCTCCGTTGATATGCCATATTGGTCTCCAGGAAAACTGCCATCATTTTGTTCTGTTGAGCCACATTAAGAACTTCCTTGTTCTCTCTTTAAAAAACTAACCAAAAACATTTTTATTGAAGGTTTTCAACATATTGTGCACAAAAATCCCAACACATTTATAAAAAGCTAATAAAAAGCAACATATCTAGTAAATAATAATAATAATAATAATAATAATAATAATAATAATAATAATAATAATGGCGATGAAAAAGAAAATATAAAACTGAATACTCATTATCCTTAACAAACACAATTGTATAAAAAACAGAAAGAAGAAAAGAACGGAGAAGAAATAACTGAAAAAACCCATTATCACATTATAGATATAATATGTGAAAAAGGTTTCCCCCCAGTTATTTCTTCTCCATATGTGTGTGTGTGAGAGAGAGAGTGAGTGAGAGAGAAGAGAAGAGACTAAAAAGAGAAACTTCTGCCTCCCTGACAATTATGCACTCCAGAATTGCTTTCACCCCTCTGCAGGATCTAGCTTTACCCAGATTTCCCTCCCAAGCCTAACCTTTAACTTTTAGTCACCCAGACAGTGCAGTATGACCCTTCTTATGTCTTTCTAGTAATCCAAATTAATATTTCTCCAGTTTGTATGTAAAATTTCTTATAAAGTCCTTTTAACCTGTTCTAGTGATTTGTTGTTCTCAATGAATTGCCTTTCAAACTTTTTCTTTTTTTACTCAGTAAAAAGCAATAGTAATGTTGCACAACTCCCCTAGTTTGGGAAGGTTCCTGTCTCAGAACACAGGCATTTGTATCCCTCCTCCTTTGTGCTTTTATTATGTTGCTGTAATGTGGTGTTACTATAGACTTACCCCCCTATGTCTGATTCATACATGCACATTAACGGCACAGTGGGTTGAATCTAGTGCTACTGCTTCTCAGAGGAGACCCATTCACATTGATAGACACAACTAACTTAAGTCCACTAATTTCAGTGGGTCTACTCTTGAGTAGGATTTCATGGGATGCAACCCAGTGTCCCATTGTGCAGCTTGCAACTGAGCATGGGAAAAAGCCCAGTAAATTATCTGGTGTTTGAAAAGTCTGAAGCAATGATGCGATGAAGAATGAGAGTTTTGTCAGATGTTTGATCTTTGTCGGCTCTTTTACACATGCTAGTCATCAAGGGATGAACCTGGAATGTGTATTTCTGTCCCCTTTCTGAGAATGTGCTTCAGATATCAATGTGAATGTACTGACCCAATATGCAAATTCAGTATATATATTGTATGTTGAATATCTCTTGCAAGTCATGGTTTACGGACAATAAAGTACAATTTAGATATGAAGGCTCCAATCCCACACATGCTTACCTGGGAGTAAGTCATGTGAAACTAGTGGGGCTTACTTTTGAGTAGACCTCTGTAGGCTTGCAATGTAAATCCCTTATATGTTGTTTCCCAAACTTGTCTCCAGCTGTTTCTGGACTACAATTCCCATCATTCCTGATCCTGCTAGCTAGGGATGATGGGAGTTGTAGTGCAAAAAAACAGCTGGAGACCCAAGTTTGGGAAACATTACCTTATAATAGGTTCTCTGATAATGCGTCCTATGGTAGCAGACACTTTTCAACTCCCTCAATACTTTGGAAACGAAACAAGAAAAAGAAAGTTAATGCATGATGTCTTCTGGTTTTGTTTGATCAATGTGTTAAATAATCTGCATTGCTGGATGATAAAGCGACTATGCCTTCGTATTATCTGAGGCTGATCTCCCACATTCATGCAGTGGCTCGGGTTGCACATAATGCTAAGCGAAACTATGGCTTAGCACAAACATGCAGGATCCTGGAGAGGAGAGCGCGGCTGATTTCCTTCTGCTGTGAGCGAAGTTGTGGTAGCAAGTCGTCTGAATCCACAGGACAGCAACAGGACTGAATAAGAAGCAAAGTGGAGTGGCCTCAGCCTCCTCTCTCAGAACCCGCACGCTAAGCCATAATTTGGTTTAGCATTATGTATGATGATCAGCAAATAATTGACAGTGCCTGCACAGTCTTCATTTCTTTAGTAGCAAGCCAGAGTTTCCATACTGAATGGTGATGGCGCCTTTCTTAAAGATAAGCACTGACTGCTAGTTTTGAATTTTCTGTGAAAGTGTTGAATGAAATAGAATTTTAAATCCTAAGTCCGCAGACCAAATGGACTCTTATCTAAAGTAGACCTTGATTAAATGTGTGCAGCTTCCATTTATTTGAATAAGTACTCATCCCTTGTCTAGGAAATAATGTCTAGCACAGTTATTGTTAGAATTGTCTCCTTATATTGTATTGTCCACCTTGTTTCGGGATAGCTAGCCCTCTTCCATACTTAAATTTTTGTTAGCGTAAATCACTGTTACCTTCATTAGTGTATGGTGTATGTTGTAAATCTTAAAACGTGACTTTAATAAAACATGATTTCCTTGTGCATCCATTGGCATGGTTACTTTCTAACAGATTTTATGTGCAGCTGTTTTGATGGATTTCATTTTTTCCAGATTCCAGATACCCTTTGCTTCCCTTTCCTCCAGTTTTCCTTTAAAAAGCACACATAAGATCCGTTTTTCAAAGTCTGGTTTGCCAAACTCATGTTGCCCTCTGACCACAGGGGAAAGATCCTGCCTTCTGCAGAAACACCGTTATTTCCATAAAGGTTGTTGCAGAGGAAAATCTCTTGCGATGAAATGAAAATGGTTGAATTAAGGCAGCAAATGTCGTGATCTCCAAATGCTGATCCACTTCAATTTGGAGAAGCTGTACTTTTGGGGAAGCTGGCGGTTTTAAATGCCACTGACATTTTCTTCCCAAGCTTTTCCAACAGAAAAAATATATTTTGACTAAAATGCAACTTTCTGAACAGAGAGCCATTTTTATTTTATTAAAATAAACAAGCAAATACATTGGGGGGAAATACGAGAGCAACAGAACTCATCACCAGCAATAAAGCAAAACGTAAAAAGTAGCCCCTATTTAAACCAATGGTGTTTACGCGAGTCATTTTTAAAATTGCAACCATTCACATAACTACAAATGAGAATGAAGCTCCACACATGCACACCTTTGCTTGCATGACGAAGCTCCATACTCCATCAGTCTCTTACAGCGGGTCAGGCAGCATAGCACAGCCGTTAATGTTGTCTTCTTCCCTCATATCTATTCACTGCTGTACAGTCCAGGTGTCTTTTATGTTTTCCTGTGCAGCTTGAAATGAGTTCTGTTGCTCTTACATCTCCTCTAACAGGCCGTTGGGGGGGGGGGATTGTTTTGTTTAATCTCACCAATCTTCGCCTTTTCTTCTACCCCTTTTCCCCCCTGCCAGCACCTACTTATCGTGGCTTACCACGTCCTCATTCTTCACGAGGTAGAAAGCCATGGCTGCCTTCAAATGCTTCTGAGTTTAGGATAACTAAGGCCCTCCGGAGCTCTGGTTCTCCTTTGCGCCAGCAGAGCACCCCTCAACTTGTTAGGACGGCTGCCACCAGCAGCAGCAGCGAGACCAGCATTTCGAGCATCGAGAAGGTGGAAGAGCTGGCAAGACGGCTTCAGCAGTACCACATCACACAAAGGAAAAACAGCCTTGCCATTTAGTTGTAAATAAAGACTGCAAGTTGCGAACAGGGGAGCAGGGAGGGGAAGGGTCTAGTTGCCAGTTATGAAACCGTATTATATCAACCCCAAATAAACCATTTAATTTGATATTAAACTTTTTTAATATTAAAATTGTGCAGCATCACAAGATCTTTGTAAGGAGATCTTTGAAAATCTGGCTGTGCGGTTGAAAAACGACGAGGAGGCAGACGAAAGGAACCACGTTGGCACGTGCCTAAACTTGGTACGGAGAACAGATGCCCTGTTGTCTGCCTGGATAGTGCAGTTGGTTAGAGTGTGGTGCTGATCATCCCAAGGTTGCAGGTTTGATCCCTATTTGGGACAGCTGCATATTCCTGCATTGCAGGGGGTTGGACTAGATGATCCTCAGGGTCCCTTCCAACCCTATGATTCTATGAACATGATGTGCAGTTGTAGATAGGATGCACTTTATGGGTGATTCCAGGTGTATGTCAGTGTCATGTCAGAGCCTCCCTCCTCCCTGTCTGGCAGGAAGGGAGAGGAACTTTGAAACCCGGGAAATTTAAGGGATAGTGCAGTTGGTGCAGAGCCTGGATTCTGATGAACCATCAGCCTGGATTCTGATGCACCATCCCATGATGGTGTTTGTCTTGTGTATCCTCCTTCCCTGAAAGAATCTGAAGCCAGGGTGGTGGTGCAGAAAGAATGCATGAGCAAAGGAATAAGGAAGGATCAAAACCACTTTTGCAGTGCCCTATTTGTGCAGTTATGCGGATGACTTCTGCTTGAGGTGGCCTCTGCTAAAAGGGACTGTCATCGGGCTAGCACAGGTAGACATCCTTTAGGTTTCTAGATGTATGATGGAAGAGTTGTGGTTGTTGTAAAGGACAGGTTCTTAATCTTAGAATAATGGAGTATTAATATTTTCCCTCTTCAGAATTATGATTCTGCTAGTTGCCCCAGTCTTCTTAAAGGACTGGGAAGATATTGGAACATAGGTCATTACATCCTATAAGAATGTGACACTTCCTCTGTTGCTTAAGTTTGAAACACCTGTTTGTTTATACAGACATTTATATTCCCCTTTTCCTCCAAGGACCTTAAGGTGGTGTACACAGTTCTTCACCCCTCTCATTTTTATTTAACAACTCTGTGAGGAAGGTTAGGTTGAGAGACTGTGACTGACTCCAGGTCACCCAGTGAGATTTATGGCTGAGTGGGAATTTGATCCCTGGTCTCCCAGTTAACTCTTAACACTCTAGCCACCACACTGGTTCTGTTGCATATCTTCTCCATTCAGAATTGCATTCAGCAATTACTTTGAAGTGAGAATCTGCCCCATATGCCCCTTGTGGGTGATATTGATCTCCAGTCAGCACAACCTAACTACAGCTGGATCATGTGTATTTCCTAAAAAACCAACATGCCAGTTATATCAGGGCAGGATTGGGGAGAGTCCCAATGATATTTTCATAGATCATCTGGGGTAGGTAAAGGACCCCTGGAAGGTTAAGTCCAGCCAAAGGCAACTATGGATTTGGGCGATCATCTCGCTTTCAGGCTGAGGGAGCCAGTGCTTGTCCACAGACAGCTTTCCGGGTCATGTGGCCAGCATGCCTAAACCGCTTCTGGTGCAACGGGACACCATGATGGAAACCAGAGTGCACAGAAACTCTGTTTACCTTCCTGCTGCAGTGGTACCTATTTATCTACTTGCATTGGCATGCTTTTGGACTGCTAGGTTGGTAGGAGCAGGGACTGAGCAACGAGAGCTCACCCCGTCGTGGGGATTGAACCGCCAACCTTCCGATTGGCAAGCCCAAGAGGCTCAGTAGTTTAGACCACAGTGCCACCTGCGTCCCTGTTATCTGGGGTACCAGAATCTATTGATGAAATTAATAAATGGCAGCATTTAGATAATATTTGGGATATGATGGAAAAATACAAATTGCAGAACTGTGCCAGAGAAGAAATTCCTAGGTTAGCTTATGCAAACCAGCCTGAGTGCAGAGCTGTTGATAAACAATGGGGAACCATTGGCAATACAAAATGAAGGCCATTGGCAATACAAAAAAGCTATCCTTCCTCCCCGCCCCCTCAAAGGAGTGGACAAAGAAAAGAGATTTGGAAGGTTGCCAAGGTGATTGAGGGGGACGTGGTGTCACAGGAAAATGTGTCCCTTTTGAAAGCTTAAAAGTGTTCTGGGAACAAGAAGGAGGAAGTAGGCAGAGCCATCTTGGCTCTAACTGAAGGAGGCTGCAGTAAGAGAGTGAGAGCCATGATTGCGGCTTTGAACCTGCTAAAGCTCTGCCAGGGATGATGAGAGACACCGTTAGGGCATAATGTTCTGCACCGTCTCCCTTGAAGACTTCAGGTGTAAAGTAAAACCTATTTTTTGACAACACTAGCCTCGACTGTTCCTCAATTTTCCCAACAGAAACACAACCAATGGGTGAGTTACTGGAACCCCCAGGAATCTTGCTAGTGCTCAGCAGAGATTGGGGGTGGCACGCAACCTCCGAAAAAATATTATGCCCTTGACAAAAAGTTATGTATTGTCATATGTCAGGGGAAGAACACAGCACAGGGTTTTTGGTGACAGCCATTCCCTGAGTAACACTGTGCTCCACTCTGGGAAAACGGAACCAGATCCTGAGCAGCTTTGACCAGTTTGAAATGGAAAATTGTTAAGTACCTGAGACCTAACAAGCTTCATGTTTGTGTCCATCGTGAACTCAAGAGTGTTGTCCAAGCCAGGCATGGACAACTCAGTTTCATCATAATGTACAGGTATGTACTAACTTTATTCTCGAAATGTTTTAGTGATGCTGCTGGTCTCCTTTCTGTGTGCCGTGAAGAAATACAGTAGGGATTAACTGATCCCCCATGAGACAATCTGGGTTAAGTTTTGTGCTCTGATTTCCCTGTTCTCAATATCGCAGTTACTGCTTCCAAGCTTCGCCATGCAGGTTTCAGATTTTTTGACTGTCAAAAGGCCTGTTTCCCATAGATTCCCATAGATTGTCTGTGTAAAATACGGACAGCGCTAGAGACTGTGAAGTCTCTCTCTGTCTTTAGTGGAAGCTGCACTGCCACCCCTCATTTGACATTCCAAAAGGCATCAGACAGATTAGTGGCAATCTCATGGCAGGCTGCTAATCTTAAAATAGGAGAGGGAGGGAGGGAGAGGCTTAAGCAGGGCATGCACTGCCTGAATAAAAGTGAGGAAAACAGGGATAAAATTGATGCCCAAAGTTGAAAGAGTCAAAGGAAGTCTCCAAACTGCCACTGCATTGTCTAAAATGTGGCAGTGCTAAAGAGAAGCACTGGACTTTGAATCTGTGCAGGTTTGGCCCAGCTAATTGGGTTGGCCTATTGGCTTCAATGGGGCTCCTCAGCTGTATTGCTATGTAGCATACACACACACACACACACACACACACACACACACACACACACACACATATATAATGGGGTGGTCCTCTCTATATTTTTGGACTCCAACTCCCATCATCCCTGATCATTGACCATGCTGACTAGGGCTGATGGGAATTGTAGTCCAACAGCATCTGGAGGACCATAGATTCCCCACCTCTGACCTCAGTGGTGGTGCAACCCATCTTAAATGATTAGGACTGGGTTGTCACATCTGTTAGATATTCTATAATTTTAGTGTTGATTGGGTTGTCAAAATTGGTTAGAATTTTGGAGAGATTCAGTTTAAAATGAAGAAAAGTCCTCCTGTATTAGACAAATGGCCTGCCTGGTTAAATTTCACAGGATGGCTGTCCTTGCATTCATTTAGGGTTCCAAAATCAATGTGTGATTTTGGTAGGTTTGCCCTTAAATGCAAACTGAATTTAATCCCCCCCACTCTGCTCTACTCTGCCCTTAGTTTCTGGCCCCTTTGAGGTGGGGTCTACAACGCTCCTTATCAGAACTCTACAAATCTGCATGGTTTACCATTTTTATAATCTGAAAATAAGTTCTCTTGTTCATTCGCACACCTTGATTGAATAATGTCTGGTTACATTTTGCCTGGCACACTGCAGGCAAAAAAATAATAATTGGCTGAAATTTCAGCTGCTCTTCTGCATGAGAGGCATATTGACTCTCTTCACTGCATCCTTAGGTGAACCACTCAAAGACACAGGTGAGAGGCTAATCCACATGCCATCACTCTGAAGCAAGTCCCATGGAGTTCACAAGGAGGGAGGGATGAGCCATTGAGATATTTCTCTCATTTTTGAAATGAATGGGAGAGTTGTGTTATTGTGCAACAGCTGCTATTCATGTCAATGGGCTTAATTTCTGAGGACTGTGAATAGTTTTTTCTGTGTTATGGCATTTCCAAAGAAATGATTCATTTAATTAGGAGTCATTTCTCTTTCTGCCCACACAAACCATGTTTGCTATTACATTTTGTTTTAATCTTTTCACGATACTTTCTGTTTGTCCCAGCCGGTCTTATCTGGAAGCCACCTGATGCCTAATTCTATAGTCCTTCACAAAGGGCCCGAGGAGTTCAGCAATTATAGCTTTTCATTTCTTCCCAGAGCGAGAACTAAGTGCAAAGTGTGCCTCTCAATTAACTTTCCTTAATGTCACACAGAGCTCCTCATGGTGTGCTCCTTCCGTGGCAAATTGCAGTTCTTTGTCCTGCATGTTACTGCTGTGGCAAATGTCTTTGAGGAAGTAATTGCATGCACTTGGGCAAAGCAATCCTAAACACTGGCTATGCCAAAGGGAAGACAGTTTGCTGAGTTATAAGAATAAACGTCACTCACTTGGTCAAGGGGGGAGAGTAAAAGTTATGAACCCCCTCATGCCTCTGAGGCTCTCCTACTTTTCCCACTATATGTGCCTTTACCTTATTGTTGTTTAGTCTGGACAAATATGATTTTTTAAAAAAGCACTGAGATGGCCTATTAATGCTGAAAGAGAAATCGTAACCTTTTTTTGGCTGACCTTAGCGGTTGACTATCTGTTCAGACCTACTCCTAAATTAATGTAAGCTGTCAAAAAAAGCTGGAAAGTTGGTATTGTTCAGCTTGTGGATAGAGTTGCACCATTGCTGTTGCTTGTACAGATGGCTAAAAGATCTTTGTTGTTTAGTTGTTTAGTTGTGTCCGACTCTTCATGACCCCATGGAGCAAAGCACACCAGGCACTCCTGTCTTCCACTGCTTCCTGCAGTTTGGTCAAACTCATGCTGGTAGCTTCGAGAACATTGTCCAACCATCTCATCCTCTGTTGTCCCCTTCTCCTTGTGCCCTCCATCTTTCCCAACATCAGGGTCTCTTCCAGGGAGTCTTCTCTTCTCATGAGATGGCCAAAGTATTGGAGCCTCAGCTTCAGGATCTGTCCTTCCAGTGAGCACTCAGGGCTGATTTCCTTAAGAATGAATAGATTTGATCTTCTTGCAGTCCATGGGACTCTCAAGAGTCTCCTCCAACACCATAATTGAAAAGCATCAATTCTTCGGCGATCAGCCTTCTTTATGGTCCAACTCTCACTTCCATACATCACTACTGGGAAAACCAGTAGCCTTTACCTTATGATTATACATAAATGACTTCTGTATATCTACATAAGTATCCCTAATAAATATACGATCTACGCCTCCCATAAAATGTATGTAAAATGTATCTCTATGTCCTCAATATTTCCTTACGTCATGTACAGTATCTATGTGTTTGGCTATGTGTTGCAATGCTGGTTCCCTTCAAATATTTACATAAACTCATCTGTCTCAGACAAAAGGGTTTTATTAGGATAAATAAAGGCTCACGAGTCAAGTCACTGATATACATGCAAACGCAGCCCCCCCCCTAATCCTGTCAAATATATTCCTCGTGGAAATCCTGTCAGATGACCTCTTCACTTAGCCCACTCAGGGCAGTTCCGTGGTGCCTGTAGATAAAGGAAAAACACCGTCATTAGCGGAACAATCAAGAACAGGAACCAGCCCCAAACCCTTTATGTACACCTAAGCACAACAATGACATACGTTATCGCAACCTTCCCCCTCCCTTCGGATACCCTGCTTATCTGCTGTAATCCCCTCTCCGCAAACGTATGATAATGTCTGTTCTATTGTCCTGTATTATAACCGAAATGTATAAATGTCCAGAGATTATTTTGTTTGGGGTTCTCTCTCGGTTGCCTGTTACGCGAGTGGGAACCCTGTTGCCAACAGTCCTGTATTCAATAAAGATCAGGCTTATAGCCGCTTGGCTTTCGTACATCCTGGTCTGGTCTCTGTTTATTTCCTGACCTGTTTGAGCCTTTCCGAAGGTCCAGCCTTCCCTAAGAAGCTGAACCCCTTGAAGGGACCCCATTTTTATTCTTATTTCAGCTGCTATATCAGCAGAACAGCTGCTATATCCTATAGAACGATGCACAGCCTGGGAGGCAGTGTACGCTGGTCCATTAGAGAAAATGCCCAAGCAGCCTCATCTGCCTGCCATATTGCATACAAACGGCGAGGAGGTGGCTTTTCCTATCAATGGCTTTGGCTGCACCTGTTGCTAGTCTCCCTGCCTTCTCTCCTACAGTTCCCAATGGGCACCAGCCACTGCTGCTGGGAGAGGGCAAGGAACACTGAACCTCCAAAATACAGACCCAATGTAAAAATGGCAGCCACATCTTTGCTTCCTTGGAACTCTGCCCACCAACTGGGATGGATTTCTGCTTGTTGTAAACTGCTTCGAAGCCTATTTTGGCATTAATAATAATGCTGATAATTAATAATTAAAGTTGCGCATCATCAGAATGTAGAACCAAGATGCATCTGAAGTAGCCAGTAGCAGGCACTCTTCTCAGTGCAACATGTTCTAGTGTGGCATTAGCAGACATGGCTGTTGGGGCAGCAGCTGTCTGTTGGACGCGTAGGTAATGCCAACTTCTTGACAGCCCTGCAGTCATTAACGATCCCATGACACTCATGATGTGGTGGGATTAACCTCAGTGCCCTGGCTGAATGCCAGTTCAGGTATTAAGGTCCTGCTGTTTCAATTAGATCCACCGTTCTATCCAATTTTCTCTACCAAATTGTTACACCGTTGTGATTCTTTTCCGATGCTTAGTAGCTCCTTCAGTCTATAGGAGACCACCTTTTGTGGTTTTGGGAGATATTCCATCTCTCTTGCATCTTTTATAATTGCTCCAGTTGCAGAAGGCTTTTCTGCAGCATTGCTCTGCCAATGGTGTCTTATTTATGTTTGCTGAGCATGGTTACATCACTGGCAGAGCGATGCTGCAGAAGAGCCTTCTGCAACTGGAGCAATTATAAAAGATGCAATGGAGATAGAAGCCATTTATTGGGGTCTCCCGTTAAGAACTTTTCGGAGAGAGGACCTTTGGTCAGTGGCAGAGCATATGCCCAAGATCTTCAGGATCAGGAAGCAATTGATGTGAAAGTTCTCTGCCTGAGACCCTGGAGAGCCCAAAGTAGAGAATATTGGGCTAGAGAGACAAAATACTTAGACCAGGCATTTTCCTAGGATGCTGTGGGACCTTCCAGATAGTATCTTCCAAGTGGTCTAGTATTTATGGAATTTCTACCCCCTGCAAACTTGCCCCAGTCTTGCTCCACCCCCTTAATAAACAAGGCAGCCCTAAAGATCAACAAGGAAGCATTTGCTGGAATGTGAAAGCTAATCCAAGTGCAGGTGAGCAGCTTTTGTTTGTGAGAGACAGGTTTGAGCCTTGAGTCAAGAGACTTAAGTCTGCAGCCAAGGAGTCTGGTGAGGTGTGTACACGATGGCAAATGCTAAAATAAATGCAAAAAAATAGGGAGCATATAGAAACTCAGCACAGTGCAGTTGCAAAATGTATTTTTTTTTCATTTTGCCAAGCAGTTTCCAGTGACTGCTGTTGCTACAACTAAAATTTCAGAGAATAACATTTGAAATTAAAAGATAGGAGAGACACCTCATAACAGAGAATACCTCACCAAAATGAGGACGAACCATTCCATGCTCCCCAAGAAATTAGGATTGCAGCAGCAGCAGCAGCAGCAAAAAGATCCATCAAAAACTGACCAGTAGTGCTATACCGGGGAAGTAGCCAATGAAAAGTCACACTTCCTCATCCAGGGACTATTATGATGGGCTGATCCAGGGACTGCATACAATGTGCAGCTTTATTCCTTCCTGCTCATTCGAATACTGTGTGTGTGGAACACACACACACACACACACACACACACCACCTGCCAGGAGCATCGCTGCAGCTTACCTGGAAGGGCCTGAGAATTACATGGAATTCTGGGTTGCAAATAAAGGTTCTCAAACCAATATGTGAATACATTATTGAGTAAGAAATATAGGAAAGGAACCATGAATCACTAGAGAGTGCTTTTTTTGTTATTAATAACAAAGTCAAATGTTTCTCTGTCCACAGAGCATTTCTCCCAGAATTTCATGGGTGGCGTACTTCCCTTGAAAGGTAATTGATGCAACAGAATACCAGCATATTTATTCTGCGGCAAGGAGCACTTGTCATTATTCCTCCTGCCCCTACAAGTTATAACAATCTGTTTTATAATCCCTTGGGGCTGTGCTGTGTAATTATATGCTTAAACTGAATCCAACTACATCAGCTCAGATGTATTGGATCTGATGATCTATTCAAGTAATATATTTATGTTAATCTGCTTAGCTGCATTCATCAGCCTACAAGCTACTTTCTTTTTATCTTTAACTATGCACCCGTTTATCAAGTAGGTGCCCTGTCCTCCTACATTATGGAGGGAGGATTGTGCTAAGTTAGATAGTTAACTCAAGCCATTGCAATCAACGTATTTTTATGCCTATTTCCTCTGCTGCCGCCTTGCATTTATATCAATGGCCCACGCTTTATTATAAGCATGGTACAAAATTTACCTTTGGTGTAAGTCTATTCATTGAACATTAACAGCTTTGTAGAGCAACGGTGCATAGCCGCGTAGAGGTCCTTCCACAAACTGTATATGAAATAGTTTGCATTTTTTGCTGTTGCAGTTCATTCAGTAGACAGGAGCAGGAGTCAGGAGCAAGTTGGCAATAAATCACATGCAGTCAGTGAAGCTAATTCTTTATTCCAGGAAATGCAGCAAACTCTAGTCAGCACAGCAACATGTCCCGGTAGATCTTGCCGGCTGCAATTTGGTGCATGGTACACGGAGACATCCAATTGTGCAAGAAAAGAGCTGGTGTCATGGACTGTCTGGAAGCAGAGGAGTAGTGGGAGGTACCAGCTGGGAAGCCCCCAAGGGAAGAAGGCTCAGAGTTAGGGGGTTGGTGGTGGGACGGTGATGAGTGGTCAGAGGGAGAAGAGGGAGCAGACTGGGAGGAGGAGGTGTTGGAAGCTGAAGCGGTAACAGGGCTTAGTGAGCAGGAAGGAGCTGTGGTGGAGAGCAGTCCAGACTCAGAGGCAGAAGTGGAGGCTGGAGAGAAGGGGCACCAAGAGGTAAAGAGGTTGAAGAAGCCAGTGAGTCTTCCCCTCTTGGGGTGCCCAGTTCCACTCCCCTGTGGTCTCCCAGAAGACAAAGAGGTATAAAGAGGGAAGAGCAAAGACAGACCAGATTGCTTGGGAAGGACCTGGAGGAGGAGGAGGAGAAAAAGAGTTTGGATTTGATATCCCGCTTTATCACTACCCGAAGGAGTCTCAAAGCAGCTAATATTCTCCTTTCCCGTCCTCCCCCACAACAAACACTCTGTGAGGTGAGTGGGGCTGAGAGACTTCAAAGAAGTGTAACTAGCCTAAGGTCATCCAGCAGCTGCATGTGGAGGAGTGGGGACACGAACCCAGTTCACCAGATTACGAGTCTACCGCTCTTAACCACTACACCACACTGGCTCTCTAAGGGGGTGGCTTAGGAAACTGTGGAGAGGTGGGGACCTTCAGTCTTCACAACTGCCTCGTTGGAGCAAGATCTACTGGGAGGAGCTGCTGGGCTCACTAGGTCTCCTAAGCTGTTTGTTTCTTTGAATAAGGAGTTGACTTTGCTGAGGCCATGTGAGTTATTACTGACCTGCCCCTGATACCTTCCTCTAGCATAGGTTCGCCTTTAAAATTGAACTGAATTTAATTTATCCACCATCCCTAGGTGGACAAGGATTAACCAAGACTGTGGGGGTTGTGGGTTGTGTTTATGTGTGTCATCAAGAAGCACCCTTACTTTGGATGCTCATGGTATCCAGGGCATTCTTACTGTAATAGCAGCTTGATACAAAAGCTATTCCAAAAAATCCAGGGACAGAAGAAATCATTTATTCAGCTTGTGATCATTTGCCCTTTTCTCATCTCTAGCTATGACCAACCTCCTTGATCTATGCAGTCAAGAAAGTGCCTTATAGCTCCTTCTAATGGTAAATTGAATTTCTCACTTAATACAGTTAAAACTGTCATGGTCTATTTTGACTCGGACAGGGATGCCCTTCACGGCTTCAGAAGAAATCGAATCATTGAGTTTTATTGATTGTTACATGGATATTATCTTTCAAGGTTCTAGTAGTATTGACAAACAGAGGGCAGATTTACGTAGTCCCAAGTGTAACTTGGTAAATCCAATCAAATTTAATTTAGATGGTCCAAGTACACAGTTTGCTCTGCAATCCAATATATGTTTACTGAAAATCAGGTCCCATTCTGTTCTGTGGGGCTTACTCCCTAGTAAATTACATTCAGGATTGAAGGCTATGTGTTAAAAATTCCAGTCAGCCAACCAGACAATAAGAAAATCTTCCCAAGCCATGTTGAGAAGTTTTGTTTTGTTTCGTCTTTCTACAACCCAGAGGTATATACATTTTATGTACCGGTAATTAAAAAGCAAAACAATCAATTTAGGGGATAAGGAATTATCACCAATTATGGCTTTGATTTACCTAAGAAAACAGATACAAGATCATTTCTGTATCATTAGTCTAATGGACTGGGCTGGGGAAAGGATTGGAAGAGGCATTTTCTAAAACTAACGGACTTAGAGAAACTGAGTTTTGGAGCTCTTGAGTTCAGAACCAGGAGTGCAATAAAGAAATGATAGCTAATTTTAAAACATTTCAAATATTCTCTGCATTAATGGAGAAGATAGTGTTGCAATCAGGAGAGTCCTTTTTTCTAGACCCTTCAGTAGGAAAAGTGGCCTGCTTTTGTATTTTTTTAATAAAAGAAATAGTGTTTAATTCAATTTTTCAGAAATTGTTTTAAAAACCTGGTAGTGGTGGTTTGTCAGATGCCAGAATGCCGCATCAATTTATAATATGGAGCAAATGTTAAAATGGCTACCAAACTATATAATATCATTTTTCAGACACTCATATGCTATGGTAATTTTATTCAGTCTTGAGCATTAATTAGAATGAGTTTGAATATAAAGGCATGAATCATCTATTGGAAACAGAAATAGCACTTCCAGATTTGATTTTCAAGTGGTGACCATCACAGATTGGAGCGGGGTCAACGAATCAGGCACAGAGTGTCTGGCTAAGGTCTAGTTAAACATCGCTGAGCCTTAAGGCTACTTTCCCCTTGGTTTCTACTTCCTCAGTAACACGGCAATTTCTTCATAATATAATGTCCAAAGTACTGTTGGATCTCATGCATATTTTCATCTGCAACCTATACTACCTAACTGTTGTTAGCCGCTCTGAGCCCGGCTTCGGCTGGGGAGGGCGGGATATAAATAAATTATTATTATTATTATTATTATTATTATTATTATTATTATTATTATTTACTGAAAGTACGGAGCAGGCAACTCTGAGGAATGCTTTGTACCTGGCAGTAGAAGGGAAAGATCTGACGTATTTATTTATTTATACATACATACATACATACATACATGGGCACAATTCTACTCTATGATATGTGAGGTGGTTGTATATGGTGTCTGGAAACCAAGCCTTATGAGGAGCGGCTGAAGGAGCTGGGTATGTTCAGCTTGGAAAAGAGAAGACTGAGAGGAGATATGATAGCCATCTTCAAATATCTCAAGGGCTGTCAGGTGGAAGAGAGGGACAAGCTTGTTTTCTCCTGTTCTGGAGGGTAGGACAAGAACCAATGGCTTCAAGTTACAAGAAAGGAGATTCCGACTAAAGATCAAGAAGAACTTTCTGGCAGTAAGAGCTGTTTGACAGTGGAATGGACTCCTTCGGAAGGTTGTGGACTCTCCTTCCTTGGAGGTTTTTAAGCAGAGGTTGGGTGGCCACCTGTCATGGATGCTTTAGCTGAGATTCCTCCATTGCAGTGGGTTGGACTAGATTACACTCAGAGTCCCTTCCAATTCTACAATTCTACAATTTTACATGGGAGGTATTTTTGCACAAAGTACACAGCAGAAACACACTGCAGGAAGCCACAACCATACATGATCCCCCAATGTGCATTTCCTAAGTATGTGATTGATTGCAGGCTAAGAAACATCTACGGGCTAAATACTGAACTGTATACATGTTGAATTGAAGCAACTCTAACTGAAGGTGAGGGCAATGATAGAATCAGTCTTTCTGTTATGCTGTTGAGGGTTCACATCTTAGATACATCTAAGACAGGGATGGAGTATCTCTGATCAGCAGATTTTGGAGGACTACAACTCCCATATTCACTGCCCATTGGCCATGCTGGCCGGGACTGATGGGACTAGGAACCCACCAACATCTAAGCAGGTGAGTGTTACCATAAATGTTAATGTTTGTCCAATGCGTCAACAGTGAAGCCAGAAGAATCTGTACTTGGATCCTCCAGAACATGTGAGAGGGATAGCTCAATTGGGAGAGCGTGAGACTTTTAATATGAGGGTCAGGGGTTGAAGCCTCACATTGGACAAAAGATTCCTGTATTGCTGGGGTTGGACTAGATGACCCTAGTGGTCCCTTCCAGTTCTACAGTTCTATGATTCAAACCCATCACTTTAGCTGCTAGATTGTGATGACTCTGCCAGCCAATTTGAATTGCAGGACTGGCTTTCTAGCGGTCCTGGGAACTATAATGCAGAACCTAAATATCCTTGGATCTTCGCACTTGTTTTTATTGGTCAGGAAAGGAAGTTAAGATGGCTGGATCTCATGGTATTTTCTTGGTTTTGTGTTGGAAGCTGACTCGAGGCTAAAGTGCTAAGTTGGGATATGGGTAGCTATTTAGAAAAGCAAACTGAAAGCCGCACAAAACCGCGATGGATATGGCTTAATTCACAGAAAGACAAACACTTCTTGATGGCTTAAGCATGGAGAACAGGAAAGATCTGGAAATACTTGTATTCCATTGTGCCTTTAAAAACAATGGTGTAAGAGGAAGAGATGGCTGGTAAATTCTGCATCCGATTGCTGAACTCCAGGAACATCCCTGGTTTGTCACGCACATTGCTACTGCAGATTGCATCCTCAATGGCAGCACAATATTATACCCTTTTAAAAGGTAAAGGGACCCCTGACCATTAGGTCCAGCTGCGGACGACTCTGGGGTTGTGGCGCTCATCTCGCTTTATTGGCCGAGGGAACCGGCGTACAGCTTCCAGGTCATGTGGCCAGTATGACTAAGCCGCTTCCGGTGAACCAGAGCAGTGCACGGAAACACTGTTTACCTTCCCGCTGGAGCGGTACCTATTTATCTACTTGCACTTTGATGTGCTTTTGAACTGCTAGGTTGGCAGGAGCAGGGACCGGAGTTCAACCTGTTGCGGGGATTCGAACTGCCGACCTTCTGATCAGCAAGCCCTAGGATCTGTGGTTTAACCCACAGCGCCACCCACACCCCATATTATGCCCTTTGCAGGTATATCTTTAAAGGTTTTAAATACCTGTAAATATCCAGCAGCAGTTCTGTGCCCCAGCTGCAGGAGAATGAACACTAAAGGCATGACACAGATCATGCTGGGATTTAGAACAACAACTGCTGTCCTCCTGGCCAGAAATATCTTACCAGTACGGTGTCTTTACCTCTAATGCCTTTCTAGCTCCCCCTCCTTTTTAATTTGAAGAGGGAGGAACTGATGTCAGTAATGGGTTATTGCCTAGCCTGCAATCACTAGAGTTTGTGTACCTGTGGAGAGAAGTAAAGGTACCCTCAAATAGTAAGTAAACCCCCTTAAAGGTGAAGCTGCAATTCCAGCGTACAAAGAGGTTAAGGAGTTTGGGCTTATTATATGTTCTGGCAGCAAGCAATACGTTGTGTGTGTGTGTGTGTGTTTTTTTGAATTGTGACTCACTCTCCACAGAGCAACAGCTGAGCCGGATCCAATGAAGCTGAATGTTGGAAGATTCAGACCAGGAAAAAAAAAGTACTTATTCACACAGCACAAAGAAAACCAAGGAATTTGCTCGCACAAGATATAGTTACAGCCGCCAACTTGGATGGTTTTAAAAGAGGATTAGACAAATTTGTGGAGGATAAGGCTACCATCTCTGATGGCTATATTTTATCTCCACTGTCAGAGGCAGTGAGGTTTAAAGACTGTCTCAAGGCAATTTTTTAAAAAATGTAGTATAAATGCCAACAATTGGGAAACACTTGCTTGCGAGCACCCCAATTGGAGAACAGCCTTTACCAAAGGTGTCATGGGCTTTGAAGACACTTGCACTCATGACGAAAGGGAGAAACGTGCTAAGAGGAAGGCACGCTTGGCAAATCCACACAGTGATCACCTCCCACCCAGAAACCAATGTCCCCACTGTGGAAGGACGTGTGGATCCAGAATTGGCCTCCACAGTCACTTACGGACTCATTGTTAAAACCGTGTTTATGGAAGACAATCTTGCTTGGCTACGAGTGATAGCCAAAGAAGTATCTGAATGCCTGTTGCTGGGAAGTATAAGTGCTCTTGTGCTCAGGTTTTGCTGCTGGGCTTCCAGTAGGCATCTGGTTGAAATACTGTGAGAACAGGATGCTAAACTAGATGGACCTTTGCCTGCCCATAAATATAACAATGTTAGTGGCAATATTAAAACCGTATCTGATAGAGAATTTTCCTTCTTCTCTTCTTTCACTCTGAAAAAGAAGTCGCCTACTTCAGTTGCCACATGGTAGTTACTGTTAGGATATTTCCGTTCCACCTTAAAAGGGAGCAGGCTTGTGAGTCACAGAGTCTGCGTATTTCCTGTTCACAGGATGTTTATGTTTGCTATTGCTTTCGTTCTCTCTCTCTGTGCCTGAACACACTAGCAGGCGGTCATGTTTTTCTTTGTTCTGACCAACGCTGAATAAACTTGTAAATATGCTCTCCTGCTGTGTAACTTTCGCTGTGTGAATTCTGCTGATAGAGTGTGCACCAGCCTAAGAATGTGGCAATCTATTTCTGAGGCTTCGTGTCACTAATTGCTGATACTGCACGTCTATGGGGGATCGATGGACGTCCGGAGTCCGGAGTCGGCGTGGAGGCAGTGATGGCCTTTGTCTCCCTGGCAGTATCCCAACAGTTACAGGGTGATGCATGGGCCAGAGGAAAGTTCTTAAGTACCCCCACCATGATAATCCTTCCCCAATGAAAGACCAGCACGAGTATACTAGAATCATAGAATCGTAGAATTGGAAGGGACCCCAAAGGTCATCTATTCCAACCCCTGCAATGCAGGAATCTCAGCTAAAGCATCCATGACAGAGAATCTTTAGAGGCCTAGTAGGAGTCTTTATAGGCCTGACTT
This sequence comes from Podarcis melisellensis, assembly GCF_964234715.1. Classification (NCBI taxonomy): domain Eukaryota; kingdom Metazoa; phylum Chordata; class Lepidosauria; order Squamata; family Lacertidae; genus Podarcis; species Podarcis melisellensis. The sequence goes on from NC_138531.1 coordinate 31,994,581, forward strand.
GGTACAAGAAGTAAAACAATCATTCCTGGGAGCATTGAAAAGAATGGCATAAATACAAAAATCTTAAACACATGTCCCTCCCTTTTTGAAACTGGCCTTTTTAAAATTGTGCTTCAAGAAATGGTGGACTCAATGTCTCTCACTCCTAGAACCCCTTCAGATAAGCTGAAACCATACAGGCACCAGAATAAGGTCATTTCACACATCACTTTCCTCAGGTGCACACTAAAGGTAAAGGTAAAGGGACCCCTGACCATTAGGTCCAGTCGTGGATGACTCTGGGGTTGCGGCGCACATCTTGCTTTATCGGCCGAGGGAACCGGCATACAGCTTCCAGGTCATGTGGCCAGCATGACTAAGCCGCTTCTGGCGAACCAGAGCAGTGCATGGAAACACCGTTTACCTTCCCGCTCTATCTCGCTCTATCGGCCAAGGGAGCTGGCGTTTGTCCGCAGACAGCTTCCAGGTCATGTGGCCAGCATGACTTAGCCGCTTCTGGTGAACCAGAGCAGTGCACAGAAACGCCGTTTACCTTCCTGCCAGAGTGGTACCTATTTATCTACTTGCACTTTGACGTGCTTTCGAACTGCTAGGTTGGCAGGAGCTGGGCCAAGCAACGGGAGCTCACCCCATCGTGGGGATTCGAACCGCCAGCCTTCTGACTGGCAGAGTGTTTGTTGTGGGGGAGGAAGGGAAAGGAGAATGTTAGCCGCTTTGAGACTCCTTCGGGTAGTGATAAAGCGGGATATCAAATCCAAAACTCCTCCTCCTCCACCCAGGTCCCTCAGGTGCGCACTAAGATGTTCTAAAGATCCCTTTCCTAACCCTCTGGATATTTTGGAACACAACTCCCATCATTTTGGGCATTGGCCTTGCTGGCTGGGCTGCGTCTGCTGGGAATTGGATGTGAAACAGCTGGAGGTCACCAGGTCGGGAGCAGCAGTTTTAAAGTGTACCCCTAAAAATGCATGAACACTGTGCAAGCAAAAAGCCCCAAACAAAACAAGTTTGCAAAGCTAGCATCATGATAGGGAACCAGGAGTCCTTGCAACTCCCTGTTGAGAGTATTTTCAGTGGCAAAAGAAAGTTTTGCTTCTCCATATTCTTCAGAGCGGCCAGCAGTAAACTGGTGGTGGGAACAGACTAGGTAGATTTTTTTTTGCAGGGGCAAAAATTCAGAAGCTGGTTTAACGAAGCCATTGGTTGAAAACAGACGCTGCGAATTCCCCCCTTACCCAAATATCACCGAAAGCTTCATCTCCGCCCTCCAAAAGCTTGGGGAGAGATGGAGTTTTGCTGTCTGAAGGAGGAAGGCGTCCTCGGACTCAATGAGCGCAGAAGGTCTGGGCGGGCTCGTTGGCCGGCGTGCTGCCCTGCCGGGGCAGATTAAGGCGCAAAGGGAGAGAGGGAGGAAGGCGCGCTTGGTGGCAGGAAGGAGAGCGCAGACTGAAGAGGCTGTTGCGCCCGCCGCCGCCGCCACAATAAAGCAAAACGCACGCGCAACGCGTCGGTTCCCTGCCTCCCGCTTGGAGCTGTCCAACGCTGCTGGTGCTGAAACAGCGCGCGGACCCAACCCCCGTGCGCCCAGTGACCAGAGCTAAAGAGGGAAGCCGGTCAGAATCGCCACTGTTCCGGGAAACGGGCGCCAGCAAGGCTGTGAGTTTCCAGAGAAGCGAAGTGAAGCGGTCCTGTTTAAAAAAGACTCAGGTCGCAGAAAAGGACTCGGAGCTGCCTTCATAGGACCAGCGTGGGAAAGCGCCCCTCGGGATGGATCTGACCGGACGCGCTCCCTTAGGGAGAGCTTGAAGGCTGCCCTTGGATATTTTTAATATTAGTATTATTAATCTCGCGCTTTCCCCACTTTGGTTTTGTTTCTCCTCTTCCTTCCTCGTTTCGAAGTGGCCATGTCCCCGCAGTCTGCGCACACCAAGAAAGAGCAGGTAGGAAACTTGGTAACTTTTCTGCAAAGTAGCCGCGACGGTGCATGAGCGCAAGGGAAACGGGACTTCCCTGCTTGCTGGTGGAAGGCGTTAAATTGAGGGGCTCGGCTGTATTGCAAAAAGCGGTGTGTGTGTGTCGGAAATCCCAAAAGCTACAGGGTAATAGACTGGGGGCATCAAAGACCCGCCTGTGCTTTTTGATTTCAAAGAGAGGAACCCCTTGTAGTTCGCAGCATAACTATTATTATACGAACCGAGTAGGATACAGAACACCCCTGAATCCTTCTTTATTTTCAGTGCTAGAGCTCAGATTTGAGACATCTGGAAGAAAACGGTGCCGTTGAACACGTGCAAAGGGCTGGCATAGCGTAGAAGGGCTTCTGTGATTCCGTGGTGCTTTTAAAAATTTTTAGAAAGTAAACATTTGGGGCAAGTCTCTCCAACTATACCGAGTCCTCCTCCAGGCAAGGAGAGCATCTAAGCCCATCCCTTGAAGGTGGCCAGAAATGTGCGCGGAACAAGCCAATTGCCTGACATTTTGATCCCTGTAAAGACCTTAACAGGATAGCAAAAGCCTAGAGCTGCTTTTCCTTTTAGCCGGTCTTACTCTTAGTCTCTCTCTGTAATCTTAATGCGCCAGGCACTGGGCTTGTCATGCAGAGCCCCGCTCTTCCTCGGCCTCCTATGTTGCACCGGGAAGCGGGTCGCTCCATCGCCACCCCTCCCTTCTCTCAGAGCTTAGCCTGGAATGGGGCTTGCTTCTAGCCTCCCATTTGCTTTGGAGAACATTCCAGGCTAAACTGATTCTCTTGCTAATTGTGCATGAGCCGCTGAAACGGACTCTTTCCTAAGGATGCCTCTCTCGTGTTACTTTTTGGTTGACACTGGTTCCCTTTTGCATAAAGATTCACTGTAAAGTTTTGCTGAGAACAGAATTCAGGCAGAGGCAGTTCTGATGGGAAGGTGGGAAGGTTGCAGTGGATGGAGTTGGAAGGGTTAACCCTTCCTTCTTTAGCTGGGACCCCACTCCGCAACCAAAATCCTCCTAATGCAAGACAATTAGGCTTTTAAAATGCCCGATTGACTCTAAATTGAAACTTAACCAAGAAAAAAACCTCCAAAAAACAAACCAAATTATTTCCTGGGAAGGGGAAGACAAGATGAGAAGACTATCTGGGTCAAATGGGGAACTATTGAGGACTGCTGGTCAGATTGCCCTACCTGCATTAAGGCAGGTAAAATGAATGGCAAGATGGCAGGAGAATTTAGTCTTTTTAAGAAACATGTGTGGCACAAAGAACATTGTGGAGTTTGCAAAACTGCTTGGAGTATGTGTGTGTTTTCTTCTGTAGGTGTCCATGTTGACTTCTCCCAAAATGCATGTCTTCCTGCAACGTTTTCACCCACTGCCCTTCTACCTTACAGATAGCTATTTTAGAAGTGCATGGGAAAAGTAAAATGATGGTTTTTCAGGAATGGGGATTTCATTTCCCCCCTGGATGCAGAATGTAATGCAGAGGTGGGGAACTTGGGTCTTCCAGATGTTGCTGGACTTATGTCAGTCCCAGCCAGCATAGCCAATGTCCATGTCTGCAAGTTCTGTTTTGTTACATTCTGTCATTGTACAGTGGTACCTCGGGTTACATACGCTTCAGGTTACTTATGCTTCAGGTTACAGACTCCGCTAACCCAGAAATAGTACCTCTGTTCAGGATGAGAACAAAAATTGTGCTCCGGTGGCGCCGCGGCAGAGGGAGGCCCCATTAGCTAAAGTGGTGCTTCAGGTTAAGAACAGTTTCAGGTTAAGAACGGACCTCTGAAATGAATTAAGTACTTAACCCGAGGTACCACTGTATAAGAAATTAAAGCCAAGGCAGTGCTATTCCAATGAAAGAGCAGCACATAAGCAAAATAAGGGCTAATCCCATTCACCATGGTTTCCATTGAGTTCTGTGGAACAAAAAAGCAGCAGGGACATAATGAAAGAGAAGCTAAGCATCGTCCCAGGCAGTCTTGCCAGCAATATACTGGCCCTTTCTACAGTTGCCCCACCTGTCGAAAGGCCAAACCTTTCAATATGTATATATCTAAAGGTCCATTGTTTTTGAAGTAGGAGTGAGGCTGTGGAAAATGTCTGTGGCAGCCTTGAGATGGCATTACCCACACCCTTCTTTGCTGCCCACATCTTAGGAAGATGGCGGTGGCTTGGGTGAGGGTTGTGAGAGGAGGAGACAGAGAAATGGCTCTGGACTCCACCCTAGGTATCGCAATTGTCATATTGACCATGTTTGGTTGAGGAAAGACTCTTTTCACCTGTCTTTCTGACATGGATCGCGGCAATAGCAGTTGCACCAATTCACTTCGTTGCCGTTCACTGAAGATTCTGCCCACATCAGCAGTTGTGGTACCCATCCTGTTTTTGGGGGAACAGAATTGGTTGCTGCCAGCGGAGCTCTGAGGTGGGAGCTTTGAACTGCTTTGAACTGAGTAGGAGGTGGGCAGATTTTCCTTCTTGCTTCCTCCCTCTCCCCATCCCCTTGGGCGTGACCTGGAGTGAAGGTGGGTTGAAGGTGGGTTGTCATGTCCAGCCTGACTCCACAGTAAACAGAATGCCAGAGAAGACTGAGAATGATTGTCTCTGGTTGATGTGTCTTTGTCACCCTTTGGGAATTCTCACATTACACACTTAAGGTTTAGGAAATACAACTAAAGATTTAGGGGGAGGGCATGCCTTTATTCCAAAAGCAGATGACGTGACTATAAATAGCCTTCCCTCTTCCTGACTAGACAGTGGGAGGCAACAAAAATGCACAAATGTGCTTAGAACAGGCTTCCAAAAGTGCCCAATAATAGTTTTTGTACGTGTAATGAAAAAAGTTACTATTTTGCAATGCTCTCTCTTTGACTAGAGAGAGGATAGCAGCATAAAAGAAATGAGAAGGCACAGCAGAGTTGGGGAACTTGTGGTCTTCCAGATACTTTTAGACCCTCAGCTCCCATCAGCATAGCCTGTGGTCAGGAATGATGGGAGTTGTAGTCAAGCGACACCTGGGGGACCAAAGCAGGGGCAGACTTTGGCCTCTCAAATTCCAGCAGTGCCCTGTGTGAGGCCAAAATTGGGCACCTCCACCTCTCACCTTCCATTCTGCTCAATTCACTATGTCATGGTTCCGATGCCCTGCAGTGCCCCTAGGCTCAGCGCCCAGTGTGGCAGAACCAGTCGTGCTGCCCTAAATCCTCTTCTGACCAAAGCTTCCCCACTCTGCTTCCCCACACAATGGCCAACCATAGTTCCAGGTAATCTTCACTTCTTTCATATACTATGATCTATCTCCAGCCGAAGTTGCTAATTTGAGCCACTTTGTTAATATGGGAAAAAAGACAACCCTCTTCATTTTTGTCTTACGTTGAGATGCTTTATGGTCTCGTTTCCTTAGTGTTACTGATGCTTGGAGATTCAGGGACAGTTCTCATGCTCTTTGTGCACATTCTTTTTCAGCATAGGCTCTCAGCCACAGTTTGGGAGTAGTTGACAACAATTACAGGCTTGGGTTCGAGTTTGCCATCACGTTGCTGATGGGAAATAGTGGTCTCTCCTGATGGAAAATGAGTCACAACACTGGTTCACATTCCACGCTTTGCATCCAGGCAGAAAAAAATGGTTCTTCCATGCATGCGTGAAGCGTATGAACTTAGAAAGCTCACAGATCTACCCCAGCCTTTCCAACATCTAATTTCTGTAATGAGAGCTTCCCAGACTCATAACACTAGCCTAAAAGTCATAGGATTGTAACTGACTAAATCTTCTCAGAGCAGAAATGTTGAAACCAGTGGACTTGAATTTGTTGTGATGAACATTAAGTCCATTGATTTTGGTGGATACCTGAGTATACGGTAATTTAGTGGACATAACCCATGCCATCTGAATTCAATGCCCTTATTTCAGATTCTGATGGCTAGTTGTGGATATTCAGTGTGAAGAAAAGACAGCCCATGCATGCTTGAAATCACTCTTGTCTTTATTATTGCTCCATAGGAATTAGCATGCACCCTGGAATTAAAGCTAGGTTAAATCAAAGTCACATACATATTGTATCATTCTCAACCGTGTGGTAACTGTGGAACTGAATTTGTACTAGAGCCAGTGAGAAATGAATGCCACTTAGGCCCTTGTGGTCTGCAATTTAAAGCAAAATATGTTCCCATGATAGACAAAACTCCCAATGGAGTTTTCACATTTAAGGCTGCAATCCTGTATCTACTCTTCAGGGAGTAAACACCACTGAACTCCATGGAACTTACTTCTGAGTAGAAATGTATAGGAGTGTCCTCGCATCAGTATGGCAGTATTCTACTGCTCCATAACACCTTGTCAATTGTGTGCCGGATAATATTCCACACTTGTGCAAATGGCACACTCCTCTTTCTGTAGTGTGGAAGAGGCCACACTCTTAAGGCAAAAGAACCATACATTTTGCTTCTCTATAGTAAAACTAAAAGATGATCAGCAGGCTATCTTTAAGCTTTTGATAAGATTCCAAGGAACCCTAAGTTTCTCTGGGAAATGGCTGGTGCAGAAGGTTAGCACAAACCCATGCTAACTTGCTGACTTTTAAGTTCTGCTGCACAGAAAAAGCTCCTCATGATTTCCCTATTCCTCTTCACAAGCCAGTGGGAAAAATGCTTTTTTCTCTGTGTGATCCTTGGATTCTTGGTGTGATCCATGAGACATGGGAACTATGACAACCGTGTAGTAAACAGACTGCAAAAAGGGAGCTCATTATTTCTAGAAATTGCTCGCGGCCAGACACATCTGCTGTGACTGAAAACCCACAATCTATCTTTTCTTATTGGTAGAAGTGTTTGCCCTGTCCCATCCTGTCCTAGTTTTTCCAGAGAGATTGTGAGTCCAATCCACCTGAGGAAGATCATCCTTTCCTATATATGAGGATCGCAACATTTAGACTGCAGCCCCATATCACCTTATTGACAGCAAGTCCCTTTGAAAACAGTGGGGCTTATTTTTGAGCAGGTACAATTGGTTTGCACTTTTCCAGTGGTTTATTTAAAATAAAAATAAAAAAACCTTTTCAATTAAATAAAAGGGTGCTTCCAATTAATTGGATAGCACTACACACACACTTAGTTTTTCCTCATTTGCTCATCTCTCTCTCTTTTCCTGTTGTTTCCCATGTGCTAAAGTTTAGTTTGCATGCTCTGGAGGGCAGGGACCCAGTTTCCTGCACTCTGTAAAGTGCTGTGCACACTGATGGTGCAATAGCAAAACCAGTGAGTTACAAGGACCACCTTGAAAAGTGGCATTTTTACTTCTTTTTCTCACACACAGGAGAAATGCCTCTTCTAAGGTGCTGCCTGCTATGATGTGTTTGCACCATCCAAAACTAAAGAAAGTATTGCTTCAGAAATTTTGGTTTCCCTGATATGCAAATATAATTTATAGGTGATTCAACTAGATGTCATGTGATGAATTGATTGGTCGTTCTTTAATCAGATTGCATTAAGGTCTGTGTGCCAAGGCTTGTTCCATATTCCCTCTTTTTCTATTGCCGTTTTAGCCATGCCCTGATACAATAGCACTTCCTTGGTCTTGGATCTTGAATTTATGAATTTACACCCCTGCCCTCCTTTGTCTTCGTTTTGTCATTGGCTGAGGACATTTTTGTTCTACGTGACATTGTCTGGCTATTTGTTCCTTTACTGTTGTTCACTTCCATACCATACATTGAAAGCACTCTTATTCCACTTTAACAGGCATGGCTTCCCCCCCCCAAAGAATCCTGGGAATTACACACAGCTAAAGTTCCCTGCAGGTGGCGCTGTGGTCTAAACCACAGAGCCTAGGACTTGCCGATCAGAAGGTCGGCAGTTCGAATCCCTGAGACGGGGTGAGCTCCCGTTGTTCGGTCCCTGCTCCTGCCAACCTTGCAGTTCGAAAGCATGTCAAAGTGCAAGTAGATAAATAGGTACCACTCTGGCGGGAAGGTAAACGGCGTTTCCGTGCACTGCTCTGGTTCACCAGAAGTGGCTAAGTCATGCTGGCCACATGACCTGGAAGCTGTCTGCAGACAAATGCCAGCTCCCTCGGCCGATAGAGCGAGATAAGCACCGCAACCCCAGAGTCGTCAGTGACTGGCCCTAATATGGTCAGGAGTAATTTTACCTTTTTACCTAAAGTTCCCTGCACTCTTAACAAACTAAGATTCCCAGGATTCTCTGGGGGAAGCATTGTCTGTTAAGTGGTATAGAAGTGCTTTCGGTTTGTGGTGTGACCATTCCATGCATCGTTTCCTCAGGCTACTGCTTTTTGTTGTTGTTTCATTGCTTTTAGCCAGCTTGCCTCTTCACCCCAAATTTGTAGCTTTCCCCTCTTGCTCTCTCCATGCAGCACGCAATACCTCCTGACTCCATTTCCCGCCCATTTCCTCATGCTTCATATTCACCTACCCTTCTTGAAGGTTCATCTTCCTCAGTACACTGTTCTGCACTCTTCCTTCATTCTTCTTCCCCCTGGGCTCTTTATTCCTCAGCTTCCCAACCTCCTAGTATTTCTTTCCATTTCCACAGCCTGTGTGAGATATTGGTTCCAGTCAAGCTGACATTTTTTCCTCCCCTCACAGAATTTGGACTGCAAACGGTTTTGCTTTCCAGTGTAACTGAATGTTCCATGCCAGTCAGTGTCAGAGGCTTCTCTGACACAAGCACTACACAACGTAGATATATATATATTACATTTTGTGCTCCTCTCTATTTCCCCCCAGTCTCTTTGAATAGAAAACACAATACACAAAACTGCAACCACATAATGTGAGGGAGGGAGGGAGAGAGAGACTACCTATCTCATATGAAAATGTGTATCTTGACCTCTGAAGCTGATAAGACACAATAATATTGGAAGAGAAAGTTCTTCTGAAATGAAAGGGATTGAGATTTTAGTTGAATAGGCATGGGCTGGAGAAGGATATTGACATAATGGGGTCAAGGCACCCCACATGGGCCCTCTGCAGTAGCATGTATGGATGAGATGTTCTTCCTCTGGTTCTCAAACCTTTCCATTTTATCCTGTCAAGTGGAATTTCAATGGAATTGTGACACTTGCCTTTTTCTGGCTTGTGCGCAATAATCGTTCTATTGAAGCAGGTTTTGCGTGCATTCAGAACATGCTGGCATCAACACCTGGCATCTGTGGACAGCTGTTGGAGCTGCATCACTCTGACAGGGTTCACTACGAACCCCTGCTCTACCTCCTGCCTTTATTCATTTTTTGGTCCAGTGCTCTAAGACAGGGGCAAGGAACCTGTAGCCCTTCGGATGCTGTTAAGACTCCAGCTCCCATCAGCCCGAACCAGCCTTGCTAATGGTCAGAGAAGATGGGTGTTGCAGTCCAACAGTGTCTAGAGGAAGGCCACAAGTTCTGCACTTCTGCTCTAAGGCATCATGAGAGATTAAAGGGGTGACCCTCAGGCACATGCCATAGCTGCAGTGTAAGCCTGTGAAGGCTCACCATCATAGCTGGGGGAAGGTCCACCAGAATACGCTTTGGCCAGAGCCTCTTCAACCAGGAGCTGTCCTTGGGATATATGCAGTAGATCAAGGATGGGGTGGATAAAGGAGGCACATTTTAGCCCAGATGTGTTCCCAGCTTAACTCATCTAGCTGGACCTCAGTGTCTCCCTCCCTCCTTCAAGCCTTCAGCATCACATATAACTTAACCAGTTAACAGTTTGTACCTATTGGAGTTCACTTCGTTTAGTGGTCTGTCTGCAAATACACTAGCTTGAGAAATATGAACCGATTGTGCTAAAGATCCCTGTGTTGGCCACAAAGGGAAAACTTCATAATGGGGGGAAGGGAGGCATCTCTAAATACAGTAAGTTCCTTTATCCTAAAAAGTCGTTTATCTGCCATATTCATGAAGGATAAAATTATCAATGCTTCCTAGCTATGATAGCTTTGTTCTGCTTCCATGGTAGAGGCAGTAATGCTTCTGAACAGCAGCCGTTGGAAACCACAGGAGGGGCAGAGGGGCAGAAGGAGGGTGCTCTAGTGCTCATTTATCTCAGTGAAGACCTTACTTGGAAAATAAATGCAACTCAGGTGGTTAAGAAAGCCCAACAGAGACTCCATCTCCTCAGAGTATTGCGGAAGAACGATGTCAATCAACATTTGGTGATCTCCTACCGGTCAACAATAGAAAGTGTCCTTTCATATTGCATCATGGTGTGGTACGCTGGTTTGACATGATTAGTCGCACCAACAGGGTAAAGAACAGCTTCTATCTGTGGGCTGTTAGGCTGCTGAATGAAAAGATAACAACAGGGCAACTGACTTTCGGGTTTGGTGGGTGTGCGTCAGTAAACGAGGGGAATTAAGACTAAGAGAGCTGAGTGGGGGGTGCTCGTGTAATCTTACTGTATACAAGTTGCACAAGTGACAATAAAGTATTTCAATTCAATTTCATTTTAAACAGTTGTGATGAGACACAGCCAATTTAAATGCAAACAGGCCAAAGTTACATCGTCCTTCATGATGATCACTCCCAGGAACTGACCCCCCCCACCTGTGGCAGGACAAGAATTCAGTGTTAGAAAGCAACCAGTTCTGCTCTGCAGCAGGGAGATTCAGTGTGGCACGAAAACTAATGTCGAGAAGTTTGCTTCGAACACTGTCATAATGTGGAACTGCTTCAGAGGAGCTATGGCCTCCCTTAGTTCACTCAGCTTCAGCAGATGTCAAGTCTGATGGTTTAATATCTTTGCTTTGGAACCTAAAGGATTCTTGGCAACTTAGAGGTACTGAAAATTGGGGAGGGGTTGGATTTGCCAGGTGAAAACCTTGAGAGATTTCTAAAAATGCTCTTGAGGAGGAACAGAAGGGTGACAACCAGTGCCACACACTGGACTGGTTGTAAGTAAGAAAGGGGGCAGCTGGGGGCTGACTGAGAGCAGAATGAGATTTGCCCCAATGGACCAACCTTTGCTGTCTCGGGGTAATTCATACTGAACACCAAATGACTTATTTCTCAGCAGAAATGTATAGGATTTGACTGTGTGAATGAAGATATGAAATAGAAGTTACAGTGGCTCTTCTAAATCATTAATTATGGTTACCAGTTTTTTTTCCAATGAATCCGGGGACACTTTCCGGGGACACTTTTTTTTTTTTGAAGCTGAGGAGCAACAGGGAGTCAGTAGTGGGGATGGTGAGGCAAAAGACCCTGGGCCCAAGCACACATGCATATTGTATAAAGGTGCAAAGCCCTTCTTTCGCACCCTGTGAAACATAAATGCGCAGAGTTTTTTAAAAACGGCAATGGCGCACTTGTTTTGACTGATCAGGGGAGGCTTGGGAGTTGTGGCCGGCCGGCCGTTGCCCAGTTTTTTAAAAACTCTGAGCATTTATGTTTCACAGGGTATGAAAGAAGGGTTTTGCAGCTTGCCTGGCAGAGAATCTGCACGCCTTGCACCCCTTCTGGGCAACGGCCACCCACTCGCGACTCCCGAGCCTCCCCTGATCTGTCAAAACAAAGGGGGCAGGAGATCTGTACAGCCAAACGTCCCTGGTTCCCCTTCGGCAGTGGTGATGGCAGCAAGCAGCGAGCAGCTCCTGAAGCCAGCCAGAGCCAACTGCGCTACCAGACTGGCTCCGGGCTGCTGAGACTGCTGCTACCATGTTTCCCGGGAACAGATTTGCAAATCCGGGGACTGTCCCCGGGAACTGGGGACTTCTGGTAACCCTAAATTAAAGCTGCAATCTTTATCCAAAGTGTGGTCCCTTTGATTTAAAATTTGGCGCCCCCATGTCTCATCTTCTGCTGAATTCATTACGTCATAGTTACAATGTCCCGTGGCGCCTCCTAGGGTCAGCACCCAGTGGGGCAGAACCAGTCTTGCTGCCTAAAACCCACCTCTGCTTTGGGTCCCTTCCCTTCTCCATTAGCTATTCTGTTTTTATCCACTATGGTTTTATTCCATGAGCTGTAACCTGTAAGATCAAAAAGGGCATGGAAGACGAAAGAGGAGTGTAGTGGAGCACTCTGTTAATTTTCTTCATTTGAGGCCATATGCTCTTATACTCCCTCCATGATATATATATAAATAAATTAAAAGAGGATCAGAGATCAGAAAGCACGTTTGATTTGAACATCTTTGTTTATGCCACAATACAAATAAGGAGAAGAATTCACATGGAAGCATCACTTCCATATAGCAATGCACATTAGATCATCAGAAGACAATAGTATTAAAAAAAGGTAGATTAAATTACTATCTACTTTTTTAAAAAAGAGCTTTTCTGGCCCTTTTTTAAATGAAAATTTTCAAATCACAGCATGAAAATTAATTGTTCTGGCAACGTTTGATTCAATGTTTAGCCTTGCCAAATCCACAAGACATTCCTGTGGCATTGTAGAGCTTAAATAATTCTTAATTAGCTAAAGTTTGCTAAATGACCTCTCTCCAGAAGCCACTGTTGCTGACATGGTTAATAGCATTCTTAAGCGAAACACAAACATTTTGGAAACAGGCCACCAAGTTTGTACTCTGCTAATAAGTTCAACAGATTTAATGGCCTTAACTGTGAATTTTCAAGAGTTGCTTTATGTATTGAGGATAAATGTCGCATTTCTTTTCCAAAATCATCACCATTAAGGTCAGCAGGATATTGCTCTAATAAAGCAGAAGCTTTTCTCTCCACATCCCTTTCGGACGTGGTGATATATTTCCACAAGAAATCAACTTTTTTTCTGCTAACTGCTTAACAGCAAATGTAATGAAATACATTTTCTGAAGTAGACTCCTTCTGGAGTACCGCCTGTATCATTTCATTTCTTCCAATCAGGTGTTGTCATCCTGCAGCCTTGCCTTCTTGCACCAAACTCCATCACATTTACAGGAGAGTTTTATTAATAATAATAATAATAATAATAAATTTTATTTATATCCCGCCCTCCCCAGCCGAGGCCGGGCTCAGGGCGGCTAACAACACCAAAATAGTGCGACATTATAAAAGCATTATAAAAATTAATTAAAATCAAGATTGATGGCAGCCATAAAGTTTTGTAAAGGTTGCCAGAGGAGGGAGTCAGGCTGCGCCCTAACCAAAGGCCTGGCGGAACAGCTCTGTCTTGCAGGCCCTACGGAAAGATGTCAAGTCCTGCAGGGCCCTTGTCTCTTGTGACAGAGCATTCCACCAGGTTGGAGCCGCAGCCGAAAAGGCCTTGGCTCTAGTTGAGGCCAGCCTAACCTCTCTGTGGCCTGGGACCTTCAAGGTGTTTTTGTTTGAAGACCGTAGGTTCCTCTGTGGGGCATACCAGGAGAGGCGGTCCCGTAGGTACGAGGGTCCTAGGCCGTATAGGGCTTTGAAGGTTAAAACCAGCACCTTAAACCTGATCCTGTACTCCACCGGGAGCCAGTGCAGCTGGTATAGCACCGGATGAATGTGATCTCGCAGCGAAGACCCCGTAAGGAGTCTCGCTGCGGCATTCTGCACCCGCTGGAGTTTTTGGGTCAGTCTCAAGGGCAGCCCCACGTAGAGCGAGTTACAATAATCCAGTCTGGAGGTGACCGTCGCGTGGATCACAGTAGCTAGGTCAGGGCGAGAGAGGTAAGGAGCCAACTGCTTAGCTTGGCGGAGATGAAAAAATGCCGCCTTTGTAATAGCTGCAATCTGCGCCTCCATGGAGAGGGAGGTATCAAAGATTACACCCAAACTCTTAACGGACGGTGCTGGCACTAATTGCACCCCCGCAAGAGATGGGAGCTGCCCCCTCAGTCCCATATCATCCCGTCCCAGCCAGAGGACCTCTGTCTTCGAAGGATTTAACTTCAACTGGCTCCCACGCAACCATCCAGCCACAGCTTCCAAGCATCTGATCAGTGTGTCTGGGGCCGAGTCAGGATGGCCATCCATCAACAGATAGAGTTGGGTGTCATCAGCATACTGATGGCAGCCCAGCCCAAAACTCCTGACAAGCTGGGCGAGGGGGCGCATAAAGATGTTAAAAAGCATCGGGGAGAGAATCGCACCCTGAGGCACTCCACACACCAAGGAGTGGCGCGATGACAATTCCCCCCCAAGCGCCACCCTCTGTCCCCGACCAGAGAGAAACGAGCGCAGCCATTGAAGGACTGTGCCCTGGATCCCCACGTCGGCAAGGCGGTGGTCCAGAAGTTCGTGATCGACCATGTCAAAAGCTGCTGACAAATCTAGAAGAATCAGCAGCCCCGACCCGCCTCGATCCAGCTGTCTACGAAGATCATCTGTTAGGGCAACCAGAGCCGTCTCGGTCCCATGACCAGCGCGGAAGCCGGACTGGAATGGATCCAGAGCCAATGTTTCATCCAGAAACCCACCAAGCTGTTCAGCAACCGCTCTCTCAATCACCTTACCCAGGAACGGAAGATTCGAAACCGGGCGGTAATTGGATAGATCTAAAGGATCTAATGATGTTTTCTTTAAGAGCGGGCGCACCACTGCCTCCTTCAGTTCCCCTGGGAATGTCCCCATTACTATATTTAGGTTGTTTGGTGCCACCAATTTGGCTTCATTCCACACGTGTTTCCTGTTGTTTTGAAGTTTCGTCAGCTCTGTGAGGAGAGCTTCTACAGTGGCTACTTCAACATCCAGTGTTGCCCTTCTAGCCTGGATGGCCTTGTTGCAAATATCTATGCCAGCTAATATTTTGTACTACACAGATGACATTAACACACTGGCAAAAGATGTCACGCATAATGAAACTCTGTGGACTTCGTTTCTTGTTTTGGCCGTCAAATTTAACTCTAGGAGATTTTCCAGTACTAATACAATGCCAGGCAAGTGAGCTGCAAAAAGACTTGCACGTTCATTTAGTAGTAGAAGAAGTGGTAAAGACTAGTAGTAATATTTCTGTACTTTAGTAATTAAAAGTGTACCAAGTGTGGTACTTTAGTACCAAATGTGGCAACTCTGTGTTAGATTCTATCATACACAATAGTGCAGAAGTGGTTGCCATGGTGACATAGAAAATTCGACCAGTGGTGGGGTAAATATGACCCCACTTATCCATTTAAAGGTTATGATGCAGTGATGCTATGATGAAAGAAAATAATACTATTCATTATACCTCCGCATTTCCCAATACTACACAATATTATGGATTACAATACATAAAACCATGTAGGCTCACACAAAATGAGCATGCTAGTATTTAAGACCTGCAATCAAAATCAACACCTTTTGACAGAAAAAGTCCAAATTAAAATAAATGGAGCTTGTCCAGTCTTCAAGGTATTAATAAAGCAGAGCACTATTAAATATGGTAGGTAGTGGTGGTGAGTTGGTTGAGTGGGTTATTTTGCTTTTGCTTCTATTACACCTTTGGAAATACAGTTTGAACTGATGCAAATATTAACCACCTCCTGATTCTTAGGAGGGTTGTTTGGAAAAGGTAATTTTACCAGGTGTAGACAGTTCTTCATCCATTCATCATGACAATGGTGGCAATGAGCTACTTCGCCTGGCACTGTTAGTGCCAACACTCACTGCCCTTTCCTGGCAGATGACAGTTTCCTCGGTAGGCAGATTGTGACGCCTGCACGAGAGGCAAGGCAAGTCCACCTTCTCAAGCTGTCTTTTGCCAGGACTTCAGCACCACCTCTCTGGATTGCCCAGCCCTAGGGGAAGTAGGCTGGGGCATGTCAGCAGAAGAGAAAGTGAGCAGGGAAAGAAATCTCATAGCATTTTATGTAAGGTAAAGGGTAAAGGGACCCCTGACCATTAGGTCCAGTCGTGACCAACTCTGGGGCTGCGGCGCTCATCTCGCTTTATTGGCCAAGGGAGCCGGCATACAGCTTCCAGGTCATGTGGCCAGCATGACTAAGTGAACCAGAGCACCGCACGGAAATGCTGTTTACCTTCCCGCTGGAGCGGTACCTATTTATCTACTTGCACTTTGATGTGCTTTCGAACTGCTAGGTTGGCAGGAGCTGGGACCGAGCAACGGGAGCTCACCCCATCATGGGGATTCAAACCACCGACCTTCTGATCGGCAAGTACTAGGCTCTGTGGTTTAACCCACAGGGCCACTTGTGTCCCAGCATTTTATGTAGGCTCGCACATGAATTAATAAGTGCTTCACAGAGTAGAAACAACAAACCCTCCATGTGTCCCTATTTTCCAGGGACAGTCCCGGATTTACAGAAGCCATCCCAGTTTTTGATTTGATCTCGGAATGTCCCGCTTTTCCTTAGGTTGTCACTATTTTCATTGGAGAAATGTTGGAGGGTATGGTAGGACCAGGGCTTTTTTCAGCTGGAACCTGCCGGAACTCAGTTCCAGCACCTCTCAGGTGGGCGCCATTGCCATTATAAGAGAACAAGGCAGGCATTCATGGTGATTTCTGGCACCTCTTTCTAGAAAAACAGCACTGGGTAGGACATCCCTATTTTCATCGGAAAAATGTTTGAGGGTAAAGATAAAAGTTAATGACTGTAAAGCACTTTGTTGACTAAAAACTACTGTGGCAAGAGTGGGGAACCTCAGGTCTTGGACGCAGGTGCAACCTCTATACCTGCCCTTTGGGGCTCTCCTCCGCCACACCCCCTTTCCTGATGCCACACCCCTTATCAGCCCTATTTCATACCCTCCTTGAGTATGTCCTGTCCCTACAACCCTGGAGAGCTGCTGTCAATAGTTAGCCAGATGTAAAAAGCATCCCACATTCCTAAGTGATTAGCATGCAAATCAGGATCTCAGCTGCAAGGGGCATCTGTTTATTTATTCTGTGGTGAAATAAATGACTGCGACCTCAGGTGCCAAAAAAAGCACTCTACACCTTTCAGTAAGTACCGGTATCTTCCCTAGGGCTGCGGATAAACAAGGCCAGGATAAATGGGTGAGAGGCTTGTGAGCTGTAAGACAGCTTCGTCTGACTTACACAGGACTCTCAGTTGAATGCAAAGCTAGGAAGCATTCAACTCAGCTTCCTCACTCAAGAAACAATATCAATGCTCAGCAGTGAAAGGCATGGGTTGCCTCAGGCCAATGGCCAATGTGTGGCTGTTAACCTGCAGGACAGGTTATGTTTTGGCTTGGGGGTGGAAGTGAAGAGAAAGCTTCAATGAGACATACAGTGGTACCTCGAGTTAAGAACGTAATTCGTTCTGGAGGTCGGTTCTTAACCTGAAACTGTTCTTAACCTGAAGCACCACTTTAGCTAATAGGGCCTCCTGCTGCTGCCGTGCCGCCAGAGCACGATTTCTGTTCTCATCCTGAAGCAAAGTTCTTAACCCGAGGTACTATTTCTGGGTTAACGGAGTCTGTAACCTGAAGCGTATGTAACCTGAAGTACCACTGTACTCCTGTGTGATGGAGTATGTCCTACCCTCCAACATTTCTCCGATGAAAATAGGAAAGTCCTAAATAATAATAATAATAATAATAATAATAATAATAATAATAATAATGTACCCCACCCATCTGACTGGGTTTCCCCAGCCATTCTGGGTGGTTTCCAACATATATAATGACACAATAAAACATTAAACATTTGGAAACGTCCTTATACAAGGCTGCCTTCAGATGCCTTCTAAAGGTTGTATAGTTACTTATCTCCTTGGGTTGCGGGGTCACATAACTCCATACCTTCCAACATTTCTCTGATGAAAATGGGGACATCCTAAGGAAAAGTGGGGCATTATGGGATCAAATCAGAAACCTGGGTGGCTTCTGTAAATCCGGGACTGTCTCTGGAAAACAGGGACAGTTGAATGCTCTGTTTCTCAGGTATGTGGTCTGAGCTGCAGTCCAAGGTATCATTGGTTGAAAAGCTGGGAAACCTTTCACTGCCTCTTGAAGCCGTTCTTATGTTGACATTCTATAAATTACATGGGATCTGTATTATGAGACACGGCACATTATTTTCTGAAAGGTGAGCAGCAGGTTTTACAAAGCAAGTCTTTCATTTTCAGCAAGGCCAATGATGCTGCCTAATTTCCTTATAGGTACTTGGGCTTGTGCCTACCCTGTCTCCAAATTCAATGGATGTTACAAAAAATAGAAGTGCTTTATGCAGTTGATCTGCAGAGATTAGGGGGGTGATGTGCTGATTTGCCTTGATATGCTGAGTCACTGTCCGTTGATGCCATCATGGAGTCTTTGAATAGTTTCCTTTTTCTTTAGCCTACATGACTAACTGCAGTTAAAGATGGGAGAGGATTTCATTCGATTGGCATTTTTAAACACGCTGATTTAATTCACACCTCTTGGTCTAAGACACAGATTGGAAAGTACCATATTTTTTACTCTATAAGACTCACTTTTTCCCTCCTAAAAAGTAAGGGGGAATGTGTGTGCGTCTTATGGAGCGAATGCAGGCTGCGCAGCTATCCCAGAAGCCAGAACAGCAAGAGGGATTGCTGCTTTCACTGCGCAGTGATCCCTCTTGCTGTTCTGGCTTCTGAGATTCAGAATATTTTTTTTCTTGTTTTCCTCCTCCAAAAACTAGGTGCGTCTTGTGGTCTGGTGCATCTTATAGAGCGAAAAACACGGTAATTATCCTTCAGAGTACACACGTCTGCAGAACTTTACAGTACAGTTCTCTGCTCAGGAAGAGAATGTGTAATTTTATTTTATTCATTGCATATTTTAGGATAAAATACATTTAGAAAGGCATACGCTGAGATAAAATATGCATTGAAATAGTATTTTGAAATAAAGCATTTAAATTTCCATAGGGATTTTAAAATTATTATTATCGCAGTTAAATGTGGAGACACCGGATGGGATTGATTTATGATTGAATATGTGAGAAACAGATCCAGACTGGAAACTGATCGATCCATCTGTATTTAGAGGCAATCCTAAATGCGTGTCTTTATAATAATGGCATACCTTCCATTGTAAACTGTGCACAGTACTTCAATGGAGCAAAATTTAGTGATCCACCTTATTCAAGCTGAATAATTTAAGGCAATGGAAGACTAATGCAGATGCTGTACTTCTTGAACGGAAAGTTTGCACAAGAATTGATATTTGTGCTGGCCGCTTTAAATGTAAACATTGCATCCTAGTCAGGAGGCCCTAAGCCAGGCTTCCTCAACCTCGGCCCTCCAGATGTTTTGAGACTACAATTCCCATCATCCCTGACCACTTGTTCTGCTAGCTAGGGATCATGGGAGTTGTTGGCCAAAAACATCTGGAGGGCCAAGGTTGAGGAAGCCTGCCCTAAGCTACTGAAGGTAATGGGGTGCTTTATATGTCCAGCTGTCCTTTGTCAACAACAAATTGTCGCTGTTTTTTGTGTTGAGTATATGCTATATGGTAATTTCTGGACCTAATAGGTATCTAAAGCCATTTGCACCTAACAAAATATGTATTAATTACAATCATCATAGGAGCCTACACAACACAAAACACTGTTGCTGTATGTAGTTTTTATTTTATTTTATTTTATCTTATATTTTGGAAATGTACACCCAGTTTTTTCCCCTGTAAATTTTTTGGGGGGTCCCAAGAGAGTGGGGCCCTAAGCTATCACTTGTTTAGCTTATACGTAAATCCAGCACTGTTCCTGGTCAGCTGGTCATGTGGAGGCAATACCATGCATTGGCTTCGGCTTCAGCGTGTCATAAAAAGCTCAGTTGTTTATGTTATGCAGCAGGAGAAGCTATGACCCTCCATCAGCCCCAGCCAGCGCTGTAAATACAAGGGATGATGGGAGTTGTAGTTCAATAACATATGGAGGGTCATGGGTTTCCCGCCCTTGTTCTATAGACCATGGGATTGCTGGTTCAGCACTGGATTCCATGATGATGATAAAATAATTTTATTAAATATTTTATTGGTTTATGAAAGTATGTGCATGGTCTCTTTTTCAGGTTGCAAAGTCTTTTCTACAGATCTGTTACATTTGATAGGAGACATTAATGTTGTACCCCTTTTTATAGAAAACACGCAGATATGAAAACAGAGACAACAAACGAAGCTTAGCTAGAGGCAGCAATGCGTCTGAATATCAGTTGCTGGAAGCAGCCAGAGAGGGGAGAACATTTTTTTTGTGTGCTTGGGTCCCGCTTGCAGATTTCCCACTGAGGCATCTGGTTGGCCAGCGTGAGAATGGGATGCTGGATTCGATGAGCTCCTCTTATTTTCTTATGTCTGGCTTTATATGGCGGCCTTATTTGAAGGGTATCAGTGCAGCAAAGATACATATCACAAAATCACAAAATAAGTCAAGTTTGGAGCTGGGTGTTTGGAAGGTAGTACATCGTCAACCTGTTTTGTTCCAGCAATGATGACTTTAAATATGCTTCTGGCTGCAAACTGGAGTACAAATCTGGATCCAGCTAGATGGGACCCTCAAGTCCCCCAGACCACTTTGACAGGTAGCTAGGACCTCTCAAACTGCCAACCACCCACCAACACCATGACATCTGATTATATAATGTCAAGGGAAGGAATTAGCAGCTTGCTCTAAATGTGCTCCCAATTCTTTATAAGCATGGCCTTTTTCTGTTGCTCTGCATTGCCTAATTATGAAAAATGTTGGCCTTTGGCTGCAAAGGAAATACCAGGGTATGCTCCTGGTTTTTCTTGCTTTTGGTGGTGGACCAATATGCAAGGTCCAGTGGGACCAGTTAGGCCCAAAGGCTGGAGGTTCCCCAGCACTGGTCTAAGTCAGGGTATTTTTAAAAATGCTTTGAAGCCACGCATGGCTTGGGACCTTCATACCTTCCTGACTGCCTCTCCACTTCTGGATCACTGTTGCCATCTTTGTGATGTGTTTGGATAGCGTTGGCCATAAAACAAAGGTTTTCTCGATATTGACCCAGGTTTGTGGAATTTTCTTTCTGCAGAGGTGTGAGAAGATACTCTTTTGATGGTTTCTGGGAGGAGCATAAGCCTCTTCCAACAGGGTTTTGGTTGACAAAATTGCTCTTTCCTTCATTTCTTGTGGCTGTTTCTCTGTTGTTACTGAGTAACGTTGCTGGTTTAGAATTGTATTTTGTGTTCTTCTAAGCCATTATTTATTTTCTTCAGAGATGTGGAACATAACATGTTAAATAAATAAAACACATTAATTTGTGCAGGTCGAGGGTTCTTGCTTTGGTCCCGTAGAAATAAATGGGACAAATTCTTCATGTGACACAAGTCTCATTGGTTCGAATTGGACTAAAGAGTGATGGACTTTTAGGGTAACATCTGCACCGTACATTTGAGACATTTGCTCCTGGTTCTCTGCCTTCTGCCTGTTTTCTTAATCTCAGTCTTCTTGTTTGGGAGCCAGGTGCAAAAGTGGCCAGGACTCTTGCATCTTTAACAATGGATGAAATTCCCTCTTCTATACAACTATTGAAAGTCTAGGAGCCCTACCTTTTTTTGCACCTGGCCACCCAAATTTTTGTTGTTGCTACTATTAAATGGTTGGAAGTAATAAGCCTTGTGAATCACTCAGAGACCTACCTTCTGTCCTCCTTGATGCCACCTTTATTCACTTGTGTTGAACATTCTAGGGGTAGCCAGTGTGTTGACCCCCAGATGTGGATTACAGATGTGGATTATAGCTCCCATCATCCCTGATTGTTGGCTGGGGCCGTGGTCCAGCAACACCAGAAGATGCAGTCCAACAACATCTGGAGGACCCCAGGTCGTTTGCCTGTTTTCTGTGCGATAGGTCTATTGAAGAGCCGATAACTAGGTGAATGATAAAAAGAAACATGCATGGATATGTAATGGTATGATTAATGTCACTTCTAGTTTGCTGAGACGGCTGTCTTAAATGTTAGGGAGCAAAGTCCCTTTGAACTTTGGGAATGACTTCTGAGCAAAACAATGCCACAATTTCTCTGCATAAGTTCCCCATCTCCTTTTGGTCTTTTTATTCTGTTGATTTTTTTCAAAAAAAAGAACTTTAAAGTCTCTTCTCTGTAATGCAGGATTCACAATGCATTCTTTGTGTATTTCAGGTACGGTTTGGAGGCTGATATGTAAAGCAAAATGGCTAAAGTTGATACGTATCACTCCTGTCCTGCGATCCATAGGCTGTCTCTGAAGACTATCAACGATGACCCTGATGATAAGCTTGAAAATGGATTTACCAGGTAAACTCGGTTCTGTAATTCAACATAGCCTGACTCCCAAATAAAGCACAACCTGAAACCCAAACATTATGGGAATATAGTTCACAAGGGTTTCCAACATGGTGCCTATGGGGACCATAATGCCCTTGAAGCCATTGCCTGCTGCTCAGAAAAACTCTGAGTCCCCTCCCCCACTCACTGCCCACTTGGTCATGAGAAGACCAAGTATTCATTTGCTCTCTGCACAGCCCACCACAACCTCTCTGTGCCTGGGCCCAGAAATGGCTACGTCAGATCATAAATACTATTGCCAGCCCACTAATTTACCTTGTCATGCACTCCTGTGCAGGTCTACCCAGAAATAAGCCCCATTTAAATCTATAGGATGCCTTCTACCCCATCTAAGTAAATGTCGAACTGTAGCCTTAACAGTGCAATCCTAACCATGGCTGATCAGAAGTATTGGATTCAATGGGACTGACTCCCAGATAAGTGGGTTCAGGTTTGTATTCTGAGCCATATAATGGATTTCCTCCTCTACCCTCATCTCAGAATGGATTTTAGTATCTGTTGATTTTTTTTAGCATGTGGGCTTTGATTCTGACTGGATTTCTACAATCCCCACCCCCACCCCCCGGCTCACCTATTGTTTTCTGCCTTGACCATCTAGGATGGGTCTGGCAGAAAATCTAATCGATGCGAAGACAATGCATCTGTCAGTAAGTTCCGTCTGGCAAAATTCTTGTGGACATCAAGCGATGCGGAACTGAGGCGGAAGATTATTAATGTGCTGCGTTTTTCATAACGTCACCCGTGACAGTAATAGCACTTGTGACTTCGGAAGGAATGCATGTTCCTCCACGGTTGTTGCCTAATTGGGAGAGCTGGAGGAATAGCAAGTGCACGTCAAATGGGGGCTAAACAGTGTTGTTCTTTCGGGTTTTACTCTTTGATTCTCAAGGACCCGCTCGCTGTGTGAGGAGGACACGTCTCCCGAATTGCACAGAGTCATTTCCATGGAGACGGGCGGCCTGCCTGAATCTCGAAGAAGCTCGTTCTCAGGCAGCGGAGCGATGGCTAGGTAAGCTACGTTTGGGAGATGGCATGGCAGTGACCTTGCAAGAGGTTAATGGGATCTTGCACTGGAAGCAAAGGGGCGGGGTGGGGCTGGCCAGCGAAAATGCCTAAGAAACAAATTTTTCGTTCATATCAAACTATTATAGAAGAAATGGACGATAAATTGATCACCATCTCAAATATTAGGATCATAGGAGCCAACTCCTAGGGACCAATGGGTCGTTGCCCCCCCTAAAATATTTGAGTGGGCCAGGCCACCCCAAAGTTGAGGGGCATTGCCATTCAAATGGTGTGTGTGCACTGCGTCATATGATTGACTGTGCTTAGTTTGTCCTCCCAATATTTTATTCAAGTTGGCACCCCTGATTAGTATTGGGGGCATGCTGCATTGGGCGATTAAGGTGGTATTCAAAGCATGTTCTTTTTAGTTCCTTGAGAGAATGAGAGTGAAATCTTGGTGAAACCTTTTTCAGTTTTCTATCAGAAGTCACATTTTGTATTTGGCATAACTCCCACTTCAACAGTTTTCATGGGAGGTGGTGGGGAACCACAATCTTCTGAAAGGTCTCAAAGCCACCATGGGGCTTGTCTCAGCACCAGGTAAATTGAGGCTGTGTGGAGCAGCACTAAGTCCTTGCAAAATTGGTATCTGAAGAAGTGTGCATGCACACGAAAGCTCATACCAAGAACTAACTTAGTTGGTCTTTAAGGTGCTACTGGAAGGAATTTTTTTTTGTTTTGTCCTTGCAAAATGTTACCTTCTCTTCAATGTTTTGTTGATTGTGCGTCTGATGTGTGGGAAAGCATCCAGCTTTGCAAATATTAACACAAAAATGCTGGGTTGGTTCCCTTTTATCATCACATGTGTGTGTGTGTGTGTGTTCTTTTTCCAGAATATAATTTGGACGAAAACAAAATGTTCACCGTGCAACTTTGACAAAGAATTGTTACTTATCATGTAAGCGGTTTTAGGTTATGTGAAGCAGAGTGTTTTGTTATTGTTGTTGGAGAAACCCATGTTAGCAAAAATAGCTTTGTCTCTGCATTAGTAGTGGGGAGAACACAGAGCGTGGAAGCTTTTCGTTGGCTTCCTTTGGGCTTAATCCGTCCTATGAATACTTCAATAGCGCAAGGTTCAGCTATACGTTTACATAATGGGACCAGCCCTACTTTTAGCCAAAGTGGGGAGGCCACCTTGGGCAGATGTTTTGGGGTGTCATGAAATGGTAGCAAATGCTATTTATTATCTTTGTTGCCTAGGAAAAGGAGAAGTCATGTAGGATTTTCTGGCTGCAGTGCCATAATAACTTGAATAGCCCTGGTTAGATGTGACAAATTATACATATATCCCCCTGTGCACATATGTGTAATATTTACTTCAGATGTTGAAATGTAAAGACGTTTTATATTGAAGTGTAGACATCCACCTCATCAAATGGAAATACATCAAAATGGAAGGAGTGAGGTGTTGGTGCTGACTTTTGAAGCCCTAAACAGCCTCGGCCCAGTATACCTGAAAGAGCACCTCCATCCCCATCTTTCAGCCCAGACACTGAGGTCCTCCTCTGAGGGTCTTCTGCTGGTTCCCTTACTGCAAGAAGAGAACTTACGGGGAATCAGGCAGAGGGCCTTCCCTGTTTTGGGAAGTTTTTAATGTTTGATGTTTTACTATGTTTTAATATACGCTGCAAGGTTCCCAGAGTGGCTGGGGAAACCCAATCAGATGGGAGAAGTTAATAATAATAATAATAATAATAATAATAATAATAATAATAATAATAATAGGGTTTTGCACGCACCATGTGTTTAGTTTGTGAAAGTTTCAAACAGACCTTTGATGACACAATTACAAGGGAATGCTAACCTTAGGAAACCTTCTGAAGTACGTGTACAGTTGTTCACTTTCCCCAGGTCAGTTCGTACTGCCTAGCTGTTCCCTCCATCCTTTCAGGTTATCATGGTTCATCTTATCACTGCGATCCTGGGCCAGGAGGAACTTACATCATGAAGACCAAAGGCCAGATTCCTTTCTTGAGCGAATCCGAGGGCCAGAGCTCAAAGACATTCCCAGTAGAGACAGCAACACCCAGCTGAACTACGATGAGGCAGATGGATTGAAAAAGTAAGAGGATACAGCTTCTGTGGGATGATATTTGCTTGGAACGTTGTCTTTACAGAGGAAGAATGATGCTGCCTGTGGCAGAGGGATACTTAGTGCAAGTGCTTTTCTCCTAGGAAAAAAGGTGTCAGTACTCACCATGCAAGGGAGGATTCTCGGACTCTACCAGAGCATTGTGCCTCCTTTCCTAAGCTGGGAAGAAGCTTCCTGGACTTTGGGAAGGAGCTACCAGGCTCTGATTTCGGAAGAAAAAGCATTGCTTAGTGCAGAACTGATAGGTACTGAATACTGTATGGGGAAACTTTGGTCCTCCAAATGTTTTTAGGTTCCAACTCCCATCATTCCTGACCACTGGCCGTGCTGGCTGGGGCTGATGGGAGTTGGAGTCCAGCATCCTCTGGAGGATCAGAGCTTCCTTGGCCCTGCTGCAGACAATCCTAAAAATTAATTGGAAGTCTCACCATTAGCTTTCATGAGATGTGACTTGCACCTGTCACGTATAAGGGCTACAAGTCTATATCAATAGTTTTCGGTGAATGTACCCATTCAGTCATAGTCCTGATCATGTAGATTTATGGCTGGATCCTTTCTATGACTTCCGCCCCAGGCTTCCAGACTGAACTTGGCTGCCCATTGTGAAATATGGATGGCCTGCAATGCATGGCAAATAGAGCTGTTTACTCAATCCTCCATATTTTACACCAGGGCTGAGGAACCTGTGACAGTGCAGGTGCTGCTGGCTGCAACTCCCATAACCCCTGCCCTTTGACCCTGCTGGATATAACTGATTGGACTTTCAGTTCACCAATATCTGGAGGACCACAGGTTCCTCGGTCCTGTTTGATGCCAAATGAAACCAAACTTCTGCAGTGAGAATAACAATGTAGATGAAATGAATTTGCAGAGATAAATCAATTTTGCCTCTTCGGCAAAAATGACCATACGCCCAAGATTCATTTCTCCCCCGACCCCCCAAAAAGCTCACACTGTTGGGCAGGAAACAATACGTGGAAAGTGAGAAAGGAAGGGCATAGAGGCTGGGATCTGACCATTGGTAGAATTGAGGGAGGAGAGAATGGAAGCTGGTGGGGAGAAAATGAGGACAGGACACAGCACAGGAAGCTGCATTGTCCCAAGTCAGACCATTGATTCATCTTGTTGGTATTGTCTGCATTGACTGACAGCAGCTGTTCAGAGCTTCCCAACCCTACCAGGAGATGACAGCAAGTGAACCTGAGACTTTCTGGGTGCATATAATGTGCACTACCAACCCATGCAACCATCCTTCTCCAGAAGCCTTGTCCATTGTCCTTTCCCGGGGCTCTGTGGTGTCTCAGCTTTCCCCAAATATTGCTTATTTAGGTTTTCAGCTTTTTCTCGCCCCTTGGACTACCCAATCAGAAGCGAGTCCTTAGAATGCTGGATTGTTTGGCACAGGGACGCAGAGTCTGTGACCCTCCCCATGCTATTGGCTTCCATCTCCCATCAGCCCCAGCTAGTATGGTCCGTTGTGAGGAATGATGGGAGTTGTAGTCCAACAGCGTCTGGAAGGTCACATTCCTGGTGCAGTAGATACCACAGAATGTGCTTGGGGCTGGCTGTTTGTCAGGTTCCTGAGCTTGTAGATTGTCTACACCTTATTCAGTAAAGGAGATATTTCTAAAGGTTTGCTCTGTGTGTTGACGATATTTAACCATTTTAAGTAGTAGCCCCTGGATGATTAAAAGAGGGCATAGAATCTTAGAACTGTAGAGTTTGAAGGGACCACGAGGGCCGTCCAGTCAAGCCCCCTGCAATGCAGGAATCTTTTGCCCAGCGTGGGGCTCAAACTCACAAAGCTGAGATTAAGAGTCTCATGCTCTACCAACCAAGGTGTGATACCCCAGTAATCTGTGTTCTTTATATCTAGCATTATCTGCTGTTGATTACAAGGTTTCAGGTGCTCCTTAACTTCAGGCTTCGTAAGTTCACTTCAGTTTAGAATTGTGAGTCTCCACCTATTACAGACAGGGAATCAAAAGCGTGCATCACTGATGCTACCGCGACGTCCCTCCCTCCCACAAATGATAAGCGTTGAACCTGGGCTCTCCAATAGATAGCATTCCCCTTCCTTCGAAGTTCCAGATTTGCAGCGTTCCAGCCATGTCTCTGCTCTGTCGTGGTGTTTGCAGCAGCAGTAAATATGCCTGTTTTCTGCCAAGCCAGTCTTGGCACTGCTGCTGCGAGGATGACTGGAACGGCTTGAGGAACACTTAAGAGTCGCAGCCAAACGGGTGCTATAAATAGCCGGATCCTCCACTATTGAGCATTAGGACGCCTGAGACCAGGCTAAAGTGCTTCAGGCACCAGGCATGGCCACAAACGTGTGTGAGCTGCACGTGAACATGGGTGCCCGGTGCCCTGGATAGTTACGCAAAGGAGCTTAGTGCTGCGGTCAAAGTTGACCTCCTTAATCTTGTCAGAATCTGGGAAGGCCTAACAGTGCAATGAATAATGGAGGTAAGGATAGTTGCACACAGTGACCAATGTATTAAATGCTTTCTGCGTTGCTCTTTTATTCACCCATGCATTTACTTGTTAATTTTAACTCACTGTAGTCAATGGGCTCTGGCCAGATTTAACATCAACTATTCCAACAACACCAATGAAGAGTAAGTACGTAGATGATCTGTGGCCTGCCTAGTCCCTCCCCACTGCTGCAAAACATGCTCCTCACAACTGTAGATCAATTGTCCTCCCCCCCCTTTTTAAACCCTATTTCAGCTGCCATGCTTTTGTGGAAAATCTCTTCCTTGTAGATGATAATCTATCCCTTTCCTTCTGGTTAGTGATGCTGCTAGTTGGGAATTTACACACCGTAGTATTTAGTGGGGGGGGACGGGACCCCATGCCCTTGTATTTATAGCCTTACTTTGAATTGTAGCCACCTGGCTGATTTTGTGGAGCTTTTCCCATATAAATTTAGAGATAAAATCTGTCCATTCTTTTAAGTGGGCTGTGTTTTGACATAACACTGGACTCACGCGACATTTAAGCAAACTGGCTGACGTGTGAGCTGTGATTTGGTGTCACACTCCTCATTTCACTCATTTCTTAGTTATGTGGGAAAACAAGCCACTTGGCTTGGTATTATGTCCAAACCTGGGCTCATAATTTGTTTCTCTCCAAACAAACCCATGATCTGGAGCCAAGGTTTCACCCTTGGCTTCCCGATCATGGATTGTTTGGGAGAAGCAAACCATCAGTACTGGTTTGGATGTAATGGATGCCAAGTCAGCTGCTCTGTAGTTTGTTTCACCAGACAACTTAGAGGAGGAACAAAGTGGGAGTGCACGAGCTGTGTGTATCAGTGTGCAACTCAGGCTCAGGCTAACTTGCTTAACTACAGTTCAATCAGGAATGTGGCTCCTCTCTGCTGTGTGGGTCTCTGAGCAGCTTCCCCCCCCCTTACATAGCACCTGCATTGGTCAAACAAACCATAGTGCTGTTTGTCATGTCATCTGAACCCAGACCACAGTTTGTTTCAAACAAAAGCGCAAGAGACAAGCCAGAAAAAACATCAAGGACAAACCATAGTTTATTTATGGCTTACCGCTCAAGCATTGTTTGAAACCAACAATAGCCTTGGCTTGGTCAACATGACAAGCAATCCTGTGTCTTGGTTGAGCTGCATGGGGCAGACAATGAACCCACCTGGCAGTGGGAAGGTATTTCCATGGGTAAGCCTGTTTTAAAACAAACTGCGGCTTATTGTGATGTTTGTGCCAGGCCTAAGTCTCTCTTTCACCATCTCTCTCATGTTTAATATCGTGTCTTTTAGTTTGAGTAATCCAGGATGCTTTAAGGCAGACTGGATTTTCCTGGTATTTCTCCTCAATCAGATACAAAATAGTCTTGTAAAAGGTAAAAGTAACATTTTACTCGCTCAGAATACATGTTGCAGAATAACAGATGGTATATCTGTTACGAAGTCTAGCTTAAAAGGGAATCTGATCATGGAGCTCGGATTTAGCAGATGTCACCGAAGAGAGGAAGAGAATGTTCCCAGGCAGGGAGGAGAATATATCAGTACACCTTCCCTAGCAAACTTACAGGAAGATTCTGTGAGCTTCAGCTCCTATCATGTGCCTATCTAGCGAAAGATGAAATGTTGGTTTGACTGCATGTTAAATACCCCACCTATGGCTTCATAATTGTCAGAGAAGTAGATTGGGCAGGGAACAATCTTCAGGCACTATTCATTTCAGCTGGGCAGGCATTCTTGGTTTAATGATAGGAGTCTTACAGCCGCTCTCAAGAAATAAACAGCACCACGTACTATCTAGGTAATGGTGCAGAGGGACAACTTGACACAAACTCTCTATAGACATTTCTTATACTTCATCAGACTTTATTTCCCCACCCCACCCCACCCCAAAGAAAGGTGTCAGAATGATTCCTTAGCACACCAGGCCAAATAGATAAATTCTGGGCTGTTGTGTGAAAGATTTATTGCTGGCAAATGTGTACTAAGCTCTTTCAAAATCAGCCACATTTTGTGTGTGTGTGTGTGGTGTTGCGTTCCTGATATTCACCAACTATTGTGATGTGCACAATGTTTTGTATTAAACCATGCAAGTAGCCATTTGGGTAAACGTTAGGCTGGCCTCCTCTAGTCTTCCTGAACCTGCTCCCTGCTTGCTAGCTCTCCAGCTGCTGATGAGCCAACCATGTTTTGCTAAGTCCGTTGCACACTGTGTTATGCAGAAAGAAGGAAGAAAAGAAAGATGTTAAGGAGGAGAAAAAGGAGGAAAAGAAAGAGGAGAAAAAGGAGGAAAAGAAAGAGGAGAAAAAGGATGACAAAAAAGATGATAAAAAGGATGATAAAAAGAAGGAAGAAGAGTAAGTATAAATTAAGAGGACTGCATCTTTACAACACACTTCCTGCTCTGTACAGAATTGAATGGTATAATCAACTAACTGCTCCTGAGTCGTTTAGCCCTTGAGTGATTGTCGTGTTGAAACCTACAATCGGCTTTGGCTCTGGAATATTCAAACGGCGCATTCTAGAATGCTGCAGCCACTCAGGGACCTTCCACAACTTATGGAGAATTAGGGCCACCTCTCCCAGAATGTTGCGCAAACATGGGATAACTCTGGCACCTACGCAGAAACATTGCAGCCATCATTTGGTTCTGAGAGCTCCTTTTACAGGTGACAGCAGCATGATGTGAGCTGGTCCCCTGTGCATTTTCCGCACCATGTTGCCTTCCTGTATAAAGGCTTGCAGCTCTGAGTGTTAGTGCAAAACTCCTGTGACTGACCCCGTCCACATGGCCACACACCTTTTTAAACAGAAAGTAACAGCACTGCTGTAAGATGAATTCACAAAAATATGTAAACATATAAAGGATATGCAAGTCAGGCTTGGCAAAGCCTGTGTTTTCTGGTTGTCCCCTTAGAGCAGTTTAAGAAAGTGTTGACCCCACTTTCCCTCCTCTCCCCACTTGCTGGTTCCTTGGCACATTGGCCAGTTAGGGCAGCAAAACAAGCTGTGTGGGTGAGAGAGGAATGTATTGCAGCAGTCTTTGGTAGACTGCTGCACTCCAAATGAATTGGACTACAACTCCCATCCTCCCCTGCCAGGAGGGTACCAAGTTGGCAAAGGTTGTACTACAGGAAGGAAGCTCCTGCTAACCTCGCCCTTTGAATTTCTTGCACACGACTGGCCGCAGTGGCCGGAGGATTTGGCACATTCAGGTTTGATAGCTGAAGCTTCCAATACTAAGGTCATGTGTACTGCTAGCGTGAACAGATGGGGCGCCATCGATATAGCCGCTAAACCTATTTGCACTTCTATGAAGCGTAAGGCTATGCATGCATTCTTGGAGATAAATGGATCCCACTGACTTCAACAAGACTGCCTTGGAAGGAAGGGTGCATAGCATGGCAGCCTTGCAGTTCAATCCTACACAGGTTTACTCAGACATGGCCATGGGATTTGCGCTTTGGGTCACTACTTAAGCTTGTGCCCACCGATGAGGATCAACTTCCTTGCAACACCATGTCGAGGAAGGTTGGAAAGAAATAGAACGCTCAAAAGGCAAAGTAGATAATTGATTCCAAGAAGTGTGTTGCAAAGATTGCATCTCAACTACGCTACTGATGTGAGAAAACGAAGCAACAATAGTGGTAGTTGTGTACTTTGCGTGCTGTAGACTTGTAGTAATAGTATCTGCTGCTGTACTGTGATAGTAGTGATTGTGCAGATAGTGAAAGCTGGTTAAAAACAAGATGTCTAGCTTCGGCCCTGTTCTGCATTTACTGTACTGGCAAGGTTGTAAATGTAATGCTGATAGTTTGGTGGGCAAAGTCTTTCACATCTGTATGGGCCATCTGTTCGATACCCTGTTCAGTTCAAGCCTTAAGATGCTGTGAATGAAGCATCCTCAATTTAACCACAGGATGAGACCACTTTAGCTGACATGTCCTCTTTTGGGGGTCCTACATGACCACCCAGGGAGAAATTTTGCATTTTAAAGCAAATGTCCTGGATTTGGGGTTAAAATAAAAATAATAATAACTTGTGCATGGGATGGCCCGGGATCTGGCATGGGCGACTCAGGCTCAGCAGCGGAGCTATCAGGCGATTACCCTGAAAAAAACTCAACAACTTTTTGTGTTCGGATTTTGTACCTCTTGAAATATGGCGATTCCAAACTCGCTGATTCCAATTTATGAATGCCATGTTGGGCCATACCAGATGGACCAATGCTAGCTATAATGTATTTCTTTACGAAATTGCAGCCTTCAGTGTACTGGAAGTGGGATCTCTCTGGGACACGAGATGTGTCTGTGATCAATGGAATTTCATGTGCTCACATCTGCATATTCTTATTGCTATTATTTTATTTATTAGATTATATACCACCCCCTCATCGCAAGATCTCAGGGCGATTCACAGATAAAATACAAGTTAGAACAACAAGTAAAGCATTAAAACAAAAACAACGAAACAATAACCCCCCGCTTTCCCCTTCTTTTCAGGAAGAAGAAAGAGGTCTTTGTGATGGACCCTTCAAGCGATCTGTACTATAGGTGGCTGACCATCATTGCAACACCTGTATTCTATAACTGGTGTTTGATAGTGTGTAGGTGAGGATTATTCGTTGGTGGGTACTTCTATTGTCATTGCCTGTTTTGTCCTTTGTCTTTACTCCTGCGCACGTTAGATCTTCTTAAAAAACACAGCAAATATTTGTATCTGAATGCAACGTTGGTTGATTTTCCTTTTCCTACTCTTGTCCTGGTGTTTGGGTTTTTTCCCCCCATTATCATTTTTATAGTGCTTATTTATTTATTTATTTATTGGCGTTCTTTCTTCTGAGACAGTTGTGCAGATCGAGATAGTAGCAGTTTTCAAATCTGCTGACTATATTTGAAATCATATGCCTACCGTATCTAGCTTGCTTTGAATGTCACTGTAGTTCATTTCCTCTTCTTTCCCTCTCAAAATTCTACAACCTTGTTTTGCTTAATATAACCTTTCAGGCTAATTTTAAATATATTCATGTTTTATTAATATTTTCCCTCTTTTTTTGCGTGTCATTCACTTTCAGCTCGCTCTGAAATCTGGAATGCCGGCCTAGTTATCTCTTACTCATTAGATCCAGCTGTCTGTCTGTCTATCTATCTATCTGTTCAAGTGGTTTATATTAGCCCTACAATTCTATACTTTCATCTATACGCAGCTCTTTCTGAGGCAGGAACTGCCGCCCTCCCCTCCCCACCCCACCCTATCCTCATCTCATTTGCAGCAATCTCTTGCCACTTGTAACAACCTGTCACCGCCATCTGGTGGGCTGAGTAGACCTGCAGTTCACAGATCATGAATTATATTTTGGATAGGCTGCGCCCTTGCGCAGCTTTTCTTGGATAATTTGCTCAGTGCAGTTCCACTAAATTGATTTCTGCTCTCCACTTTCCTTACCAGTATCAGGAAGATAAGCACAGGGAGAATTACAACCTCAGAGGTTATATAGGAGATGAAAGCAGGCGGTGTTTTAACGTAAAGTTGAATGTGTGGTTTGCTCTCCCCCAGTGCAACCTGCCTTGAACCGGTTGTTAGCTCTAAGCAAATCTTCCATTCCTTTCTGTTTGTTTAGAGCCTGTTTTGATGAGCTTCAACTGGAACACATTACACTTTGGCTGATCTTGGACTATTCCTCTGATGTCATCTATGTCCTGGACACATTTGTCAGGTACAGAACAGGTGAGTTGTTTGAGCTGTTTCCAACCACGGAATCACACCATGAATGGCAGCAAACTCTGTCTGTCTGCATGAATCTGGACTCAGTTAAATTAGGGGGGTGGGATTCATGCTGGCTTTGGCTCAGTTATGTTCCCAGATCTACTTCTTGTTTATTTTTGTCATCTTGGGCCAATCAAGAACCCTTGCTTTGCTTTTACTGCTCAAATGAAGCTTAGGTGTGAGCAGAAAGGACTTGAGCATCCTGCTGCAGCAGCCCCCCATGCACTCTCAAAACCTGCTCTGTACAGCTGAGGGACCCTTCAGATTTTGGGGGTGCAAAGGAAGGCGAGAGAAGGAGAGAAAGGTGAAGTTCTGTTGGGTGAGCAGAAATCTGCTCATGCAATGTTGGATTCTGCCCACTGATGTTAAGATGAGCACTATATAAGACGAGTAATGTCATGTCTGGGATGCAGGTGGCGCTGTGGGTTAAACCACAGAGCCTAGGGCTTGCTGATCAGAAGGTCGGTGGTTCGAATCTCCGCGACGGGGTGAGGTCCCATTGCTCGGTCCCTGCTCCTGCCAACCTAGCAGTTCGAAAGCACGTCAAAGTGCAAGTAGATAAATAGGTACCGCTCCGGCGGGAAGGTAAATGGTGTTTCCATGCGCTGCTCTGGTTCGCCAGAAGCGGCTTAGTCATGCTGGCCACATGACCCAGAAGCTGTACGCCGGCTCCCTTGGCCAATAAAGGGAGATGAGCGCCGCAACCCCAGAGTCGGCCATGATTGGACCTAATGGTCAGGGGTCCCTTTACCTTACCTATATATGATGAGTAATGCCATGTCTTACCATTTTTGTGTTTACCACCCTGGGCTCTTTGGAGAAGGAGAGCAGGATAGAAATTTAATAAATGAAATGAGTGTGGCAATGCCTGGTCGTACCTCAGAATGCCTGGTCATACCTCAGAAGCTCCTGCAGCCAAACGGACGCCACGGAAGCCCTGTCGGACGTTCTGCTTCCAAAAGAACATTCAAAAACCGGAACATTCACTTCCAGTTTTTGATTGTTCGGGAGCTGGAATGTTCGACTCCCAAGGCATTCAGGAGCCGAGGTACAACTGTATTTTATTTATTTCAATAAATATTGATGGCAAAACAATATTTTGCTATAGATGGTCACAAAACAGTTAAAATATTGAAAATAAATATATTTGAAAACCCATGAGCAGCTTTCTGGGGTAGACAGTTCTGCTTAAGCAATCTCTTGCCTTCTCTGTCCTTTTGCTTTTTCAGGTTTCCTGGAACAAGGACTACTAGTTCGTGATGAAAAAAAGTTAAGACTGAATTATCAATCTACTACGCAGTTCAAGCTGGACTTGCTCTCTCTTGTCCCAACAGACCTGGGCTATTTTAAATTTGGGGTTAACTATCCTGAGCTGCGCTTTAATCGGCTGCTGAGAATTGCTAGGCTATTTGAGTTTTTTGACCGTACAGAAACGAGAACAAACTACCCAAACATGTTTCGAATTGGGAACCTTGTCTTGTACATTCTTATCATTATCCACTGGAATGCATGCATATTTTTTGCTATTTCCAAGCAGATTGGATTTGGAACAGACACCTGGGTCTATCCCAATATATCCCATCCAGAACATGGACGTCTGTCCAGGAAATACATTTACAGTTTATATTGGTCAACATTGACATTGACAACCATTGGCGAGACTCCACCTCCTGTGAAAGATGTAGAGTATCTGTTTGTGGTCATGGACTTCCTGGTTGGTGTGCTCATCTTTGCTACCATTGTCGGTAACGTAGGCTCAATGATCTCTAACATGAATGCCTCTAGGGCAGAGTTCCAGGCGAAGGTTGATTCTATCAAACAGTACTTGCAGTTCCGAAAAGTCACCAAAGACTTGGAAAACAGGGTTATTAAATGGTTTGATTACCTGTGGACCAACAAGAAAACGGTGGAAGAGAAAGAAGTTCTGAAGTACCTCCCTGATAAACTGAAGGCTGAAATTGCCATCAACGTCCACTTAGACACACTAAGGAAGGTACGCATCTTCCAAGACTGTGAAGCTGGACTCCTTATTGAGCTGGTGTTGAAGCTAAGACCCACGGTCTTCAGTCCTGGAGATTATATCTGCAAGAAAGGGGATATCGGAAGGGACATGTATATTATTAAAGAAGGGAAGCTGGCTGTCGTGGCTGATGATGGTGTGACCCAGTTTGTGGTCCTAAGTGATGGCAGCTACTTTGGAGAAATCAGCATCTTAAATATCAAAGGCAGCAAATCTGGCAACAGGAGGACAGCCAACATCAGAAGTATAGGCTATTCTGACCTGTTCTGCTTATCAAAAGATGACCTGATGGAAGCTCTCACTGAGTACCCTGATGCCAAAAAGGCACTAGAAGAAAAAGGACGGCAGATTTTGATGAAAGACAATTTGATTGATGAGGAAGCAGCTAAAGCAGGAGCGGATCCCAAAGACCTGGAGGAGAAAATAGAAAAGCTGGAAGCTGCCCTAGACATTCTCCAGACCAGGTTTGCTAGACTCCACGGAGAGTACACTGCGTCTCAAGCCAAAGTCAAGCAGAGACTTGTAAAAGTGGAGACAAAAGTGAAGAAGTTTGGAAGTGGTACGCTGTCAGGTGACGAGGGTGAAAAACCACAGGAAGAGAAAAAGAATTAAGTGGGCACTTTGAGCATCTTCATTCAGCTCAGAATATTGCATCAGAGAAGAGAGATGCACATGAAAATATGTAAACAAGGCTATTTTTATATGGACCCAAATTAATGGCATTTGTAGCATTTTTAACTGAAGCAATTGTCATGTAAATAGGAAATTCTTATGTTTTATGATATTTTTAGAAACAGTTCTTCACTTCCTTTTTGTTGTTGTTCATTTTGTATTGGTTACGGGTTTCTTATGAGTCATGAACAGACCTCCTTGAAGGCAGAGTGTGTGCATGTCTGACTGCATTTGTGATTGATACCTTTCACTATGTATTTGGCATCAAGGAGGTCTTCTATAAACTAATAACTTAGTGGACTGTACAAACAGATGCATTCATATAAATAAGATCACTACTTGCACCATTTCTGCTTTGAAATCATAGCAGCCTCCCAGTGAATATAATTTATCCACTTTCACATAAATTTATTCTACTCATTTTGAAGACACTAAACACTATATAGAACCATCTATATAGTACTTGCTGAATGTGTGAATGAGCTACTTGTATACTTATTTGTCACAAATCTCCATATAGTTCTACTTATGATATTATTTGGTTGTTGGAAGGGCCTGACGGAGTTCTAATTTCTCTACCTCAGAGAATTACAGATAGGCAAAATTGGAGCAGTAAGTAGGGCTGCTGTGGAAATGACCTCTGGACTTTTGTTCAGATGTATAACATTCATTCCAGAACTGAGCTGAAAAGAAACCAGTTTCTCAGTTTTGCAGCAGAAACTGGTTGTGCACAGTGCTGATTGGATGGTGCCTGTAACATCATGAATCCATAATCCCCCCTCCCCCTGTGGTTGTTTTTTGTTTGGTTTAAAAAGGCAGTGAATGAAATTTTAACTGCACAAAGTGACCCTTTGAATAATAAGGCAGATAGATAGTATTGAAGCATGGGGAAAGGGGACAAGACTGCACCACCAATGACCGCCACTTTCTGAGAATTTACAGAAATGAGAAAAACCATGCTGCGTTATTCTGATGCTTATCCCATATTCCTAGTACTCTTTCTCTGTTCATTGCCCCTAAATTTACTATTCACTTTGGTTTTTAACAAAATGCAGGGTTGTTTTTTTTAGCTTTTCTGCGCTGCTGACAGTCCTCTGTAGTTTCCTTGTCGTTTTTCTACTGTGCAGCAGAAGTCAGCATGTCATACAATATTTGCAAGCCTTTACTGACAGACAGCACTATAAGACAACTCAGCCATGTGAAATAAGTTCCCCCACATTCTTCTTTCTCTCTCTCTCTCCTCCATATTGCTGCCATTCCTTACACCCCTTTCTATGCTAATACATAACAATGAAGCTGTTAAGCAGAGGAATGGTGATTTCCTCTCGTCTTGCCCTATTGCCTGTCAATTTCACAGCCATTGCATAATAGTGTGTTCATTTTCTTCAGGCATGTCCTTTTACTGCTTCTAGGGGAAAGTTTTGTTTCCAGTAACCTGTAACAGGCTGTGAACTGTAAAAAAGAAAAGAAAGAAAGTTAGAATGTGATGTACCTAATTTATAAATTCATTTCTCATAATTAAAAGTGCAGCATGCATATTTAGTCAGAAGTATGTTCCAGTGGGTGGTATTCAACTAAGTTTTCCTCAGAGTAGACCTGCTGGAATTAATGCAGCAAAAAAATTATTCAGAGTAGAGCCATTGAAATTAATGGCTGAATCTACTCTGAATAAATTTTTTGCTTGATACTGCCCCCCCCCACCTGTGAGTTGGATCCAGTCTAAGTTAGTCACACACAGTGCTATTTTTCTATAAAAATTGCTGCCGGAACTCACCGTGAATACTGCCCTTGTTCTCTTATAATGGCAATGGCACCCACCTGAGAAGGGCTGGAACTGAGTTCCAGTGAGTGCTGGCTGGGGAAAAAAGCCCTGGTTGCACATAGGTCCCATTGAACTCAATGTGAAAACTTAAACATGACTAATTTAATTGCCATTGATTCAGTGCGACCCAACTGCAGTGAATCCAGGACTAGAACCCAACTCTCAGTGTCTAACATGATGCCCTCCTTAATACAATCGTACCTTGGGTTACATACGCTTCAGGTTACATACGCTTCAGGTTACAGACTCCGCTAACCCAGAAATAGTGCTTCAGGTTAAGAACTTTGCTTCAAGATGAGAACAGAAATCGTGCTCCGGCGGCGCGGTGGCAGCAGGAGGCCCCATTAGCTAAAGTGGTGCTTCAGGTTAAGAACAGTTTCAGGTTAAGAATGGACCTCCGGAACGAATTAAGTACTTAACCCGAGGTGCCACTGTACAGTGGTTTAGAACTGCAGCCTAAGTTTGTTTGATGGTCTGAGACACAGCAAATGTAACTGCTCGAATTGTACCTCAAAGTTATGCATGGTACTGCCTCATGATGTGGAAAACATCAGAAGGAATGCTGAGTTGCTTTGATGATGCTCCCTTGGCAGCCCCAAAGCGCTACTGAGGTGAAACAGAACGCAATCACGAGGAGCTGAGGTGAGTTAAGGCAAAGGAATCACTCGCTTTAGTTGCCCACCTATGACAGAGGCTAGGAATCTGTGTCCTGTCAGGTGTTGTGGGACATCGGCCCCAGCCAGAATATGTAAGCAATAATACAAAATATGAAGTTATTAAAATGCATAAAATGTACAACTCATCCAAGTAGCCAACAATTAAATTCAAACCATGATTCTTAAGATGCTATCCGACTAAGGCATACTCAGAAAGGATCTGCTGATTTCAGCTGGTCTACTCCGAGTAGGACTTAATGCTGGCTGTCACCCTTGTCATTTAGTGTATGTATGCTTGCATTTGCTGACAGAGCTGCATAGATATTGTAGAAATTTTGAATTCAAACATGTCTATGATCCATAGCCAATACAGGGCAACCACCACATGGAGGGGGCTTGAAATAACACCTGTGTGATGACACACACACACCCACACCCGGTCCTGATTTTGCAGTTGTGTAAAATCGTATAACCACCTTTTTTATTTGCAATGCCTACTCTGGCAGATTCCCCACAGTGAAATTGAGACATGCAGTACAATCCTATATATGTGTCCCCTGAATTCTGTGGGATTTACTCCCAGGTGAGTGACAGTAGTATTGCAGTCGCAGTATGTGATGATTTAAGTGTGAAACCTCTCCATATGTTACAGCCACTGTGTGGAACACTTACTCATATATGGGCAAAGTCATTGGTAACATATATGGCTGGTCCAAAGAGGTCATCAGTGAAGAATGTTGTGGAAGGCCTATGTCCCCTCATTGTATTACCAACCGTCCATCTTTAATCCTTACTTTTCATGATCCAAGCTCTTTAAACCATCTGCAGTTTGAAGAAAATTGGACATTCCCACCACCTCCCGGTTTTGGTGCATCGGATTGGCTTTTCTTCCAAAATCCCTTGACAGTTTTTTCTTAAATGTATGGCATTGACAAATAAACCATCAGTTCAGAACCCAGCAGCTCTGGTTCCCTTATTTGGCTCTTTAGAACAGTGTTTTTCAACCTTTTTTGGGCAAAGGCACACTTGTTTCATGAAAAAAATCACGAGGCACACCACCATTAGAAAATGTTAAAAAAATTAACTCTGTGCCTATATTGACTATATATAAAGTAATTCTCTTGAATAGGAATCAAATAAACACAAAGAAAGTATTTTATAATTACTTTATTATGAAATATTAAGTAAACAGAAATATGAAAAATTATAAAATACTTTATTTTAAAATCTTTCGAATTTTCCAATTTTTCCCACGGCACACCAGGCAACATCTCGTGGCACACTAGTGTGCCACGGAACAGTGGTTGAAAAACACTGCTTTAGAACCAACATATAACGAGCAGAAAAATCTGATTTTTAAAGCTTCCGAGAAAGAGAGCTAAGGCATAATCCGGAGAATATTCACTGTTGATCCTCATGAATCCCAACGGGACTCTCAATAATCCAGGACAACTCAGAATCCTGCGTCCATTTATGAACTCAGAAAGAATGGCTCAGGAACATGCAGGCTAAGAAGTCTTTTGGATTTTACACTGAACCCTGAAGCTAAGTGGCAACTCAAGAAAAAATGCTACATAGGGGAGAAAATGAGGGGGCAGGATACGGCGGCAGCTCTCAAATCATTCACATTTTCCCTTGCAAAACCAAGACTGAATCTGCCAGCTATGCTCGATTAGTTTGCCTTGCCTCTTGGCAATTCTCTTTGTGGTCCATTAGGCTGGAATATAGGATTCTACTTAGCAGGCTTTCAGCTACTGAGACCACATCAGCCAGCTTTTCCGACCTTGTTAGGAATCCAAATAGACACAGTGCACCGCTGTGAACAGCCTCTCCTACTTGTACTAGCAAGTCTACATTGGCATATTCCAAAGCAGTGCAGCAATTTGCTTTTTCTTCATAGCCTATCAGATTTTTTGACACTGACAATGAGAGGCAGATGGCAAGGCTTCTGAATTAAAACTCGCCCCCTTTAATATCCCTGTGCTGCTGAAACACTGGATGCATTATGGCAGAGTTCCCCAAACTTGGGTCTTCAGCTGTTTTTGGACTACAACTCCCATCATCCTTAGCTAGCAGGACCAGTGGTCAGGGATGACGGGAATTGTGGTCCAAAAACACGAAAAGTTTGGGAAACACTGGTGCAGATGGAATGAAGTGCATATGTGTCATTTGTCATGCACAAGGGTCATTGCTTAGTTTTCATCATCGGCACAGGGGCTATGCTGCAGGAGTTATAGTATATATACCGTATTTTTTGCACCATAACGCTCACTTTTTTCCTCCTAGAAAGTAAGGGGAAATGTCTGTGCGTGTTATGGAGCGAATGCCTGCAGGTGGCGGGGGGCGGGGATCTGCTGCAGTCGTGAGCAGAGGATCCATGGTTCCCCTTCCTTCCCTCCTCCGTGGTTACAAAACATGGATCCACATGGATCCTCAGGATTTTTGCATTGGGCTACTCCAAACTCACTGTCAGGTCACATGTCTGTGGCCACAGCATGAACCACAAAAATCATATATCCACTATTTCGTTTAGAATATTTTTTTCTTGTTTTCCTCCTCTAAAAACTACAGGCGTGTTATGGTCTGGTGCGTGTTATGGAGCGAAAAATATGGTAAGCAGGTGACTCAGCACTCATGTGGGGGTTACCTTCTCGGCCCCCGCACGCATAAGCGAAAAGTGCATAACTGGGGAGCACCCTCTAAAAAGCCTCTAAACCCCTCTCTGCTCTCTCACCAATCCAGTTCAGAAATACTATAAAAAACCCACAACTAAAATGGAAGCTCTGGAGCTGGTGGGAGAGTGGAGGGTGTGCAGGGAAGCAGCTGCTGTGCTGCCCTGTGGCTGAGCAGGCTCAAGAAACCCTGCTGCACCTCCCGTCTCTTTCGACATCCTCTTTGCACTCCGGGGAGGGTCTCCTCCATGAGCCACAAGGACTCTGCAGCTGTCTCCTGTGATTTCCAGCTTGGAAAGATTTATATCATATATGTAGTCACGCATAAGTGGGGGATGGATGCATACACACACACACACACACACACACACAATCAAATTGCAGCATTAAATTAAATTTTGGACATGTTCAATACTGAGTAACAAAAACTGTGTGGGTTGTACCATGTCATGTAAAACTACCTCTCTCTCTCTCTTCCCCTTGCAACTGCCCCAGACTGACTCCCAAGCACCCTGTTGGATGCAAACCAACATCTTTGCATTGTGGTTCCTTATTATTGCCTAATTCTCTTATCATACATAACTTCTTATCTGCCCTGAGCAAGTGCAATAGAAACAACTACATGTCGCTTACCTGTTTCCTCCGACACTCCTTCCTCCATGGTGAATATTAGACTGGAAGCTACTCAGGAAAAGGGACCCCTCTGGAAAATGCTTTGCATGTTGATGGTGCCGTGTGCAATTAATAAACTAACAGCATAATGCAATAATAGCAACAATAATGTGGACGCCATTCTACAGTTGTTTAAATGATGCGTAATGACTCTTTGTATTTTAAAACTCATTTTATTATTCTGCCTTTAGCATTCTGCTGTTCTTTGATTTTGTTTTCATGCAGCACTAGCTGCCTTGAGCTCAGTTGCGCTTGCAGAAGGATCACATGACTCGGACCATTTACACAACTGCCCCCGAGTGCCCTCTCCCATTTTGTAGAGTCTGCTTGGCTCCCTGGTGTACCCTGGACCTCAACGTGCTTGAATGCAAGTGGAGAAAAACTTCAGAGGAAGTTGGTGCATGCTCATAATCGAGGCTACTCAGTAGCAGCGAAGGTGGAAAAGGAGGTATCTGCTGCCGTCATTGCATTCTCATTGGTATCTAAAGCACCACCATATGCAGTGTGGTGACAGTGGAAAAATTTAGGGGAAATACTGTAGGTGCTTCAGATTTATATCCATTGTTTGACTTCACGGGTCGCCAGTGTGGTGCCATTGGGCCAGCAAAGGTCTTCACTGCCATCTACAGGGTCTTCTCCCTCTACTGAAAGAAGTGATCTGTGATAGCCAATAGCAGGTATGGGGAACCTTTTCCACCTGAGGGAGGCATTTCCTTCTAGGCTATCTTCCAAGGGCCACACGCCAGTGGTCGGTGTGAGTGGAGGCAACAGTGGGCGGAGCAATGCATGCAAATGTTACATTTGTCCAGTAGGCTAGTTTCTACACATATGAACACGTCCATGTCTAGCCTCCACCTGGATCAATAAGAGGCATAATCAGAGTTCAAGGACACATCCCACAAGGGTGCAAATGAGAGTTGTGGTGCGGGGAGATAAAGTTAAAGAGGTCTTTAGGTCTGATGTTCCCAGCCTCTGGCCAACATATAGGTTTGCCATATTTCAAGCAGCGAAAATCTGGACACAAATTGTTGACCTTTTTTCTTTTTGAAATATGTTTTTCTGTTTAATCATATCATCAGTGCATACTGTGTTACAGTCAAACACGAGATAATAAGAAAAAACAACTTAAATATAACACATAGGTATAAGAGTAATAATTGTAATATAACTTATTCCTCCACTCTTATATACCTTGACTTTAACTCCCCTTCCAGTCTTTCCCTGGTTTCCTATCTGATATCTTTTCAAACTGTGTCCAGTCTTCTTTTAGTTTCTTATCATCTTTATTTCTTAATCTGTTTGTCATGCTGGCGAGTTCTATATAATCTAATATTTTAAGGTGCCATTCTTCTTGTGATGGTATTGCATCTGTTCTCTACTTTTGTGTTACCAGAGTTTGGGCCGCTGTAGTCACATACATCCATAATGTAGAGTGATTTTTTGAGATTTCTGCTGTTATTATTCCCAGAAGGAAAAGCTTCTGGGTTTTTAGGAAATGTTCTTTTAAACATTTTCTTAAGTTCATTATAAACCATCTCCCAGAATTCTTTTATTATTCTGCAAGACCACCATGAATGATAAAATAAACATTTTGGAGTCAATGTTATTGTTGACCTTTTAAAAGATAATTCCCAAGTTGCAGAGCTTTATTATTATTATTATTATTATTATTATTATTATTATTATTATTATTATTATTATTGAAAAATGCCAAAGTTGTTGAGGAAACGTGAGTTTTCCAAACGTGTTTTTTGGTTATGTTGACAAAAATCCAGGACGAACTGTCGCTTTTCAGAAATTCTTCCCCAGACATCACTTCCACCATTGAAATCCAGGTAATGTCTGGGAAAATCATGATTTATGGCAGCCCTACCATAGAGCAGCTTGTGTGTGATGCCCAGTTTCTCTGGTTTGCAAATGTGCCCATAGGTCTAAGAAGGTTGGCACTCTGCTTGACATGGTCTGACTGTTCTAACGTCAACAAAATGGTTTC
Source organism: Podarcis melisellensis (assembly GCF_964234715.1). Taxonomy (NCBI): domain Eukaryota; kingdom Metazoa; phylum Chordata; class Lepidosauria; order Squamata; family Lacertidae; genus Podarcis; species Podarcis melisellensis. The sequence goes on from NC_138531.1 coordinate 32,038,589, forward strand.
TGTTCACAAGGCATTTGACTTCACTCCTCGGAGTGAAAAGACTCTAGTGTTTATAGAAACTGTAGCATTGTCCTGCAATAAATATTTACTCAGCTTAAGGTGTCCATTCGTGGGAAAAACCAAACTAATAAAGCTACCATCCACGGTGATTCCCATCTTTGAAAAGAAGGCTTTCGTTTTTTGCTTCCTTAACAACGCAGAATAGGAACTCGATCTCATCAACAAACCCTTGATTGTTGGCGTCGCACTTCGATACGACTTGAGATTTAAGAACACCCTTGGGGTAAATTCAAAGGCTTCTTCCACACTCCCAGCAACAGAAAACCGCAAAAGGCTAAATATGATCCGCTGTGGAAAGGAGAAAAAGCAGCCAGAAAAGAATTAAATCCAAGCACTTGTCTGGTTTCATATATAAAATTTCAACCTTCTCTTCCACAATGGTTGAAAGGCATGAGTTCAAAGATGGAGAGAAATTGCAGCTGGCTTTGTTTTGCAATGCCAAGGAGGAGATCCTGTTAAACAGGAAGCTTAGGATCTTGGAGTCCATGAAGAAGCAGGCAGAAACCTCCTTCACTCTTGATCAAAGAATCTTGTACAACAGATTCAGCCTCAAGCTCAGGAGGTCAGAAGCGGCTCATGCCAAGCTGCACGGCAACAGAGACCTTGCCAAACAGCTTTCCCAGAGCCTCTTTCCAAATCTGCATACGGTTGTGACGGATGGTAGCAAAAAGGCGGTGAGAGTTATATTGCAGAATGAGGAAGCCTCCCGGACTGTTTCAGCTCCGTGCAGAATCCAGACTCATCTGGCTGCGGTCTCAGTTGCCAAGAATCAGAGCTGCCAAGACTTGCAAGGTAAGGAAGCAGAGATTAAGGATCCACAGAGCTACCTTGGAGCTATTAAGGAAATTGATGCACAAAGAGGATATCGCAGGAAGGATGTATCAGCTGCTAAAAAGGTTTCCATTTGCAAAAGGCAAACTGACTTAAGTGAGCCTATCGGCATTCTTGGATACAAAAGGCCCTTCACTGGCTATCATCAGAAACACGACAGGCTGTCCGATGTGAATTACAGATATCAAGGGATTTCGGAGAGAACTTATTCACAGCTACAGCATCCACAAACTGAGGCTACAGATCCTAACATGTCTTTGTGCCCTGAAGGACTTGTAAATAAAGGACTGAAGGAAGGCTTTCTGGAGCAAAAAAAAAGTAGCAAGGAGGAAAGAAATAAAAAATGGAGACCTAATTCTAGGAATCTTTTCTTAGGGTTGGACAACACACCACAGGGAAGATACTCCAGGACGGGAAATCACGTGATGGTAGACAATCATGGCAGTTTTAAAAACAAAGTCAAGCTTTTTGTCCAGAAGATTGCAGCTTTAAAAAAGGAAGCAGACTCTACTTTACAAGATTATTATTCTGAGCGACTGGTAGAAAATTTAGGGAGTCAGGTAAAACAGGATTTTCTATGGGATACTCAACAGGAGCAGGCAAAATGGAATCCAGTAGGTCCGGAAAGCAATCACCGAAGCATTACAATAAAGAATTTGGACAGGGATTTTATGAGAAAGGAAAGTCCTTTAGAAATCCTGATATGGGAATATTATAATGAGATTATTACTAAAGAGAACTTCATTGAAAGAAAGTGGTTGAACAATAATCCTTATCAACTGATCGTAAACTAAGGTTTGGAGTTTCCAATAATCTTTCACACACACCCTACAGTATTTAGCCCATATGATTTCAAGAGAAAATATGCGCTGGTAACTGTTGCTTAAAACCAGAAAGAGCCTTACCTGAAGGGATAGGATTTACTTAATATTTCTAATTACATGCACTCCCAAAACTTGCATTAAGTGCTCAGTGATCTACAGTTACTCTGTTAGGCCCAACATATCTTTTGACAGTTTGTCAAGGAGAAATAAATTTCAATCCCAGTGTAGATTGAAAAAAACGAGCAAACATATGCATATGAAGATCTGCTTAAGTAGGGTAATTTAATTGAAGAAAATACTTCAGTTGGGACTGGAGACCTACAAGCAACTTACAAATGGACAAAAATGTCAAGTCCTGATAATAAAATTCTTCCTAATAATTATCAACATGTTTACCGTCTGAGTAATTTATTAAATGTATTAGGGTAAAGGCGATAGGTGGCATCAGATTTGTTTGTGCATCAGGATTTCCTTTCACTCCTCCCCTTGGTAAGACCCCCAAGCCCCACTCAAGAGTTAGCGGACCATATAGAACAGGTATCTGCAAGGGACAGAGGGAGGGGAAGTCCTGTTGTACAAGCAGAACTCCACTCATCCAATATAGTGATACCTCAGGTTACAGACGCTTCAGGTTACAGATTTGGGTGGGGGGAAGGTAGCAGTTGAAAATACTCAGATAAACTATAAGCATATCTGGATTTATTTATATAGAATATTTTAATTCCTTCCTTTTTACAGTGGTACCTCAGGTTACATACGCTTCAGGTTACATATGCTTCAGGTTACATATGCTTCAGGTTACAGACTCCGCTAACCCAGAAATAGTGCTTCAGGTTAAGACTTCAGGATGAGAACAGAAATTGGGCTCTGGCGGCGCAGCAGCAGCAGGAGGCCCCATTAGCTAAAGTGGTGCTTCAGGTTAAGAACAGTTTCAGGTTAAGAACGGACCTCCGGAACGGATTAAGTACTTAACCCGAGGTACCACTGTACTGGATACGACCCAGTTCTTCCACCAAAAGAGAGGAACTTTGGCACATAGGCCAGAATCTCTCTTCCAATGTGCCACTTTACTAACCTTATACCGCCATGAAACTGTGCCTTCTTCCAGATTCCCTTCTGCCTCTTTTCCATAAAACCGAACTCAGTGTCTGTTGTTTTCTTTCCAAACTCAGCTAGATTATATTGTGGAGGGATGACGTGGCTCAACTCGTCACCTTTCAGAATCCACCTGGCAGAATCCAGGGCTCTTTTCCTGCTGCCACTGAGGTTGTTGCTATTTGTTGTATTAACGGTTGTGTCAGCTGCCATTAATGTAGTAGTATCAGGGAGGATGATAAGTCTTCCTTCTGGTCTTTACTTACACAATCAAGGACTCCAATCCCAATTAATCCTTGTATTGGTTGTCTTCACCCCAGTTTATGCTAGAGCAACATGCTCAAATGTGTAACAGTCCTCTCCTGAGCCACCTGACTGGAAATTGCCCCCTCTTAAAAGGACAGGTTCTTGGGTATGGGAGTTAAACAGACCAAAATCCTTGATATGTGTAGGTACTTATTCTAAGAAAGAAAATCTAATAGAATTGGCTGCCCTAGATCCATGCTTTTATCAAGGCACGTTGTCTAGAGAAATTTGCAACCTGGAATTCTACACAGAAAGCTCCCCACAGAAGGGAATCTCTCTGCCCCACTGTAAGTGTTCATGTGAAGTTGCCTTACAACCAGGCATGGATAACCTGCACCCCATCAGCCAAATGTGGCCTGCCAGGCCGTTTTGTGACATGCCATGGACTTCATTTGTGAACTCAAGCGAATGACAGGTGGGAAGCCTTGCCTAACTTGTCAAATCTAACCCTCGGAGCCAAAAAGGTTCTGCACCCCTGCCTTACATCAGATCAGGATACAGTACAAGACACGGCACGAGTCATAGAATTGTAGAGTTGGGACACCAAGAGTCATCTAGTCTAACCCTTCCCCCCCAGTTTTAACTATCTTATAACTGGCACAGTTAGCAAGGCCACTGCTGGGTAATATCTGGCTGGTGCTGATTTGGAACAGAGTCTCCTCAGTAGCAGCTCCCTTCTTACGGAATGCTCTCCCTGATGAGCTACTTTTACCTCCCTCATTAGTTACACCTGGACAGAACTTTACAAAATCCTTGTCTTCCCAGGTGTTTGATGGCTAAAATATATTGTTCAAGATTGCCAGGGACTTGTTTAGCTGTGAGAATACAGGATTGTTTTAAAATTGTTTTTAAAAGTTCATTTCTCTTTGCTACCTTGGACTCCTTTGGTGAAAGGCCAGGACAGAAATTTAACGAATAGAAAGTAATGTTTACATATAGTATTACAAATGACCATTTACTGTACACAGTCCTAGAAAAAGCACAGTCTGTTATCTCTCCTCAATGTGCTACTAATACACAGTATTGTATTATTTAAAAAGGAGACACAGAAGTACAGTGGTACCTTGGTAGTTGAACGGCTTGGCTCCCGAAAAAAATCGGCTTCCGAACGCCGCAAAACCAGAAGTGAGTGTTCCGGTTTGCGAACGTTTTTCGGAAGCTGAACGTCCGATGTGGCTTCCAATTGTGTTCAGGAAGCTTCTGCAGCCAACTGGAAGCTGCGCCTTGGTTTTCGAACGATTTTGAGAGTCGAACAGACTCCTGGAACGGATTAAGTCTGAGAACCAAGGTACCACTGTACAGGTAAACAGGCTAGGTGCTCATGTTACAGAAACTATTACTATACAAAAGAGACCCACAACAAAATGTTGCAGTGTATCCTCCCTCCTAACAGGAGTGCTGCTCTCCAGAGCTTTCTGGTATTGGAAGGCGGCCTAGTGTAAGAACTTAAAAACCAATTAAATGTAGGAGGTGACTTCAGCTACAACCCTCAACACGCATAATTACAACAAAGCGTTAGTCATGCTGAACAAATGGGACGCGCTTCTGAGTTGGCCTGCATAACAGCACTGTTAAGAGGAAATAGATCAATACAACATCTAGTGCCTTCTTAGGAGCCCCCGGAAAAGTTCATCATTTATCTATTAACATAGGAAATTGTTTCAGCCATCAGAATTTCATCCCTTCAGGTGCCTATTTTAAAACTGCCCGTTAATTGAGGCATATACAAATAACCACAGAAATTACGGTATATGTTTAGCTCCTCCCACCCCCTGCTCTCACCTATAAGATGAGTAAAAAGCCCCACTAATGTCAAGACACATTTGAGAGTGGTAAAGGCCGTCAGGACAGCTTTATACCAAAGGGAGTCAATAAACATGGCATTTTAAATCAAAGTCACTCCAACGATACCAGGGTTAACTTACGAAACTAAGAAAATCACTTTTCTTCTTTGTCACTGGACCATGGTGGAAAACATCACGGTTTTATTTAGCATTATTGGTACATAACAGTTGCCTGTATCTATTACTAAAAAAAATTAATAAAATAATCCTGAAAGACACATTTCTCTCTCTCCCTCAAATGAAATAATACCAATTCTGCACAAATCAAGCTGATTTGTTGTGTGTAGTAGTCAGGCATAGCAATCACCAAGGCACAAGCTCAGATCTGCACATCAGTTGTCACTTGCAGTTAAGACGAGGTATGCCAATTACATTGTCTTGGTTAAAAATGTACAGTCCCTTTATTTTATATTGGTACAGCGGCGACCACCAGCGTGCAGGGACAATCTGTAGAAAGGTAAGGGCTCCGTCCCTCTGATGTAGGATGCAGACTTAAAACACTCCAAACCTATGGCATGTTATGTAAGAGATGGAAGTGAGCTTAGGGTTTATTTCTGAGACATACAATGAATAATTGGGAGTATTACAATGGAAACTTGCCCTTAAAGATGTTTAATTATTCCCCCACCATTGCTAAACTGGGGTGGGGGTGGGGAGGTGAAGAATCCCTTGGCTGCACCACTGATCATATGACTTGAAAAAGGAACAACAATTCATTAAAATAACTTGCAGGGAAGACTGGATTGTCTATTTAAAATGTCAACATAATAGGCAATTAAAATTTTGTTTTAAGTGCACTTCACATGCTTTTGATTATAGACCCAACGTTCCGATTTCTCCAACAACACATTTCATCCTACTCTAATGCTGTTTGGCTGAAAATGCACTTTTCCCAGTAAACAACTTTTTTTTTCTTTTAAAAAAAGAAAAGACAAAACCCAACCTAACTATGTTTACGCTTTCATACAGCTAGAAACCTTGCTAATTAAAAACACTGTATGCTACTAGACAAGACATGTGAAAGACAACATATATATTGAAATGAGATTATTATTTTTTTAATCGTTGTGCTGTGACTAAAGTAAAAGTTCTCAAAGGCTGCAGTTAAACATTCCAAAGTTCTCCCTTCCATTTTTATTGAGTCTAAAGATTTTTCCACACATTTCTTTGGGGGCTAGAACAGCAGTCATTGCATCACACCATTTCGCTTTCCAAGACTTCAAGTTTCAAAAGCAAAACTGTCCAAAAAAGTACAGTTCTTGATTTTTGATTTGATTAAACTGGGACGAAAAATGTAGCACATACTTAAAAAGGTTACACAATCTACAAATGATGGCAATATTTTTCCTCGGGAGAGTACAGTTTCGTTTTCTTGTAAATACTCAAAAAAGAAAAAAAAAGAAAGAAAAAGGCTCAACTTCAAGCAGTAATAAACACAAGCAAAAGTGATTTAACCCTTTAAAATAAATATTCAGGAAAACCTCTCTGTACATACAAGTGAAAGAATATGTAACACTTTCACGCTAAAAGAAAAATAATTTGTTCAAAGAAGCAGCTGAAATCTGCTGTTCCAGCCCAATGTCCCCAAGTGAAGAAGGGGGCACAGACACGAGTGACTACTGTAGCTCTCTATATCTTATGGCCTTTTTGTGGGTGTGGGGTGGGGTGGGGGTTATTTTATTTATTTATTTTGGACAGGGACACCATCACCACCAAATCTTTTTAATCCCTTTTGTTATTTTATTTATTTTCGTTACAGCATGCCAAATCCTTTGGCATATGTGATGGCCTTCAACAATCTCTCTTTAAGTTTTTCTTTGCTGGAGTACTCTGGAAGCAGAAGGACATTAAAGCATGTGTGAGACGTCGGTAACCTACGGAGAAAGGGAAGAGGAGAAAACGATCAGGTCACGGGAGAGCGGAACACAAAACGCACAAGCTATTACTGTCGCTTTTCTCAAATCAACAACTAGTACAGTCGTACCTCGGAAGTCAAACGGAATCCGTGACGGAAGTCCGTTCGACTTCCAAAACATTCGGAAACCAAGGCGCGGATTCCGATTGGCTGCAGGAAGCTCCTGCAACCAATCGGAAGCTGCATTGGACATTTGGGTTCCAAAGAACCTTCGCAAATCAGAACACTCACTTCCGGTTTGCAGCATTTGGGAGCCAAAACATTTGACTCCAAGGCATTTGACTTCCAAGGTATAACTATAGTGGGGACTGAGGGGGAACTCAACTCAGAAAGAGGCTTAAAACGTATTTTTTTTACACTTGCTGCATGATACACTTAAATTTCTGAATTTTAAAGTAAGATTTACGTCAAACGAGTTTACCTTTCTGTGTCGGGGCCATTTTTGGCTATAATCATCTTTAGTTTTCCGAGTCCTCCTACTGGGGCTCTGTCTGTGCCTGTTGTAAACTGGAGGAATAGTCTTTTTTGCTCGTCTGTAAATGAATGGACTATTTCCCAAAATTCTCTGTTGAAGCAAAAATGAAAATAAATAAATATTCTGGGCACAGCAAAACGTCTTGTGCTGCTTATATCTTGCCCTTAACCTTAGAAGTAGCAAATGCAAGCGTACTCTATCAATATACAGTGGTACCTCTGGTTACGTACTTAATTCGTTCCGGAGGTCCGTACTTAACCTGAAACCGTTCTTAACCTGCAGCACCACTTTAGCTAATGGGCCCTCCCACTACTGCTGCACCGCCGCCACACGATTTCTGTTCTCATCCTAAAGCAAAGTTCTTAACCCAAGGTACTATTTCTGGATTAGCGGAGTCTGTAACCTGAAGTGTATGTAACCTGATGCGTACGTAACCCAAGGTACCACTGTATTGGTTAAGGGTGTTTTCAAATGCAAAAATACTATATAAAGAGGCACACATATATCTCAATCCAGGTAGGGGAATATGGTGCTTCTGAATGTATATTCCTACCTGACTGAAGAACTGCATTCACATTTACTCAAACACCTACAGACTTCTACTCAGCTGCAGTGGTCTGTTTTAGGGCTTTGGATGGGGACGAGGACAGTGGATGGCAGTCTACCTTCTCATTTCCCACACTGCCTAAGTTACCCAACGCTCCCCCTTTCTCATTACTATCCTTAGCTGTGGAGAGCGCTAGCATGAACATACTGGCACGTGACGCAAAATTTGAGAATGGGAAAACTGGTGGGTCCTCCACTCTTTTTGGCAAGTACAAAACTTTTCCAAATAGCCACGTTGCTTACAAAACAGAAGTTGCTACTATATGACCAGGCGAGGCTCTAGGAAAAGCTATTTGGGGGAGCCCATAAAGTTCAAAGATCATTATTAGGCGAACAAGGATCTAATCCATGCAACATAGGGCCTGAAAGCTGGGAAAGGACAATAAATATTTGGGGCAGGGAGCATCCCCTCCTCTTTGCTACTCTTGAAGTCATCCTTCTACGTGCAATTTTTTGACCTATGTCGAAGACATGAGATCTTCTGGTTTAACCACAGAATGGACAAGAAAAAAAAGATCTAGCATATTTTAAAACTGGAAGCCTTAAACACACCTCTTTTTTGTTTTTTAAACTGTGCATTATCTGGTACATTTGTGTCGTAATTTAGCTATTCACACCACTTGCTAACAGGCAGTCTTCTCCATTCACCCACAGAAAAACTTAAACCTCCTACCTAATAATTAGAGAGTCTCTGGTATAGCCGCCATCATACTCCGTAGTTTCTTCTAGAGCTTGAAAGTCTAGATTCTATAAATACAAGACATCGTATCACCACCTCAAACTTTAGATATTCAGCAGAGAGCAAGTTATTGTCTTTTGCACGTTTCAAGTGCCTTACCCTACTTCCGCAAATGAGCAATTCAATCTCTTCGGGTCTAAATAAATATTTTAGGGGAGATTCGTTGGTTACCATGTGGAATCCTCTTCGAAAGGCCTTAAACTGCTTCTCTACTGATTTGTTGAGAATGTAGTCAGAATACAGATTCACAAATTCCTGTTTAATAAAAAGACAAATAATGCAAGGTTTCCTCAGTGGTCAAGTGCAAATCTTTGTTTCAACTAACAAGTAGCTACAGGTGAGAAATAGGAAGAACTGCTGCCGAAAATCAGAACAGACTTCCCCCTATTTAATAACTTATATTTAAATCATTTGGGCTGCTAATAATTTTGAGCTTTCCCCAAATAAGTCCTATTTCTTTTCACTCCATCCACGAAATCAAGTGGTTTACAAAACAAGCCACAGAGAATGTTTCACATTATCACCTACTTTTAATAAAGGTATTTAAAAATCTAATAAATAACAACAACAACAATTTATATCCCGTCTATCTTGCTGCATTTTCCCAGCCACTCTGGGCGGCTTCGAGCAGAATATAAAAACATAATAAAACATCAAATGTTAAAAACTTCTCAATACAGGGCTGCCTTCAGATGTCTTCTAAAAACTGCGTAGTTCTTTATCTCCTTGAGATCTGATGGTAGGGTATTCCACAGGGAGGGCAGTACCGTAAGAATTTCCCCCCAAAGCACTTCTCAGAATCACATTTTATCAGAATCCCCTTCTCTGTGGTTCATCCTATACTCCCTCTCTCATTATCTTTTACTAGCAGGCAGAGATGCTTTCATTCATATGGCCTTTTGGCCTTACAAGTTGACTTGTTATAGCAATTGTAAGTCTGCTGAAATTAGTTGAACTGGTGGCATTTCTTTCAGTTTTGTTGATATGTTTCACTCAATTTATTTTCACGCTTTTGATTTATTTTGCTTTGTATTTTATTGCTGTTAGTCACCTTGAGCACTATTTGTTGTCATACAAATTTAGCAAATGAGAAAATACAACTTTCTGACAGCCTCAGCAGAGATCATGCAAATGAGCTTAATTTTTATAAACACACACAAGGTGTGTCTCTATCTGTTCTCCTGGAATATTGATCAAGTAATCACTCAGCAACTGGTGGCACTGCCCATTCAAATTACCTTTCTGTTTTCATTTGTAATAGGGATTTTATCTCCATTTTCCTTTAAATCGTGCATCATCGGATTACCAAAGAGATCCGTATGAGATATCTGGAAGGTTATCATCATATCATCTTCCACGCTTCCCTCATACTGCAACAAGTCTCTTAAGCTTTGATAGAGAACCTAAAATGAAATAAGACATATTTCATAAGGCTTTAAAGCCCCAGCAACAGACCTGGTAATTATGCAATGTGCATGAACGTTATGGGTCAAACTGTATGTTTTTACTTACACCCATCCCATGTCAGTTTCCAGATTTAAATGAAAAGCAGCTATAGGATACTGTGAATCAGATCACAGCAACTGTTGAGAGGAGAGAGCCCTTTAATCCTTTATTCAAAGGCTGTTTTTCCTATCCAAATCACCTTCATGTGCTGCTTTTCCGTAGGCAAGGAAAAGATCCCCACATCCCGGTAGGTGGAAAAGCAGCAAGGGGAGGACAATTTTGAATGGAAAAAGATCTTTACAACCCCTTGCCTACTGTTCTGATCAAGGTTGTGGCCTCCCAGAGCTGCCTTTCATTTGAAAAAAAAATGCACACAATAAGATACTGTTTCAGGCAAGTGTGTGTCATTTTTTTTTTTTGTGGTAACCAAAGCGTAACAATGGCTATAAGTGGAGTCTGATAAAGAGCAGGGATGGAAGGACGGACACACGTCCTTTTGCATTTGGAGAAGAAGTTGTCCTATTTTTACTATCCATAATTTCCAATAGATTTTCAACTAAAGGAAACTTTGGAACAGATGCAAGTTTCTGTTTTGGAATGAAAGAACACTGAGAACATCACCTGGCACCGTTTGCTTTCACAACTACATTGTGAAGTTTCAGAAAGCTAGTTTTGAAACTGTTGTGATCGTCCTTATAACTCAGCTGCCAATATGGCTTGCCGCCACCCTATACATTTAAGATCTCAGCTGCTTAGGTAAGACAAACAGGTTAAGTGACCCAGTCACCCTCCCTTCCACACAAACGCTCCCCTCTTCTCCAGTACTGGCAAAGCACATTTGTGTTGACAGTACAGGTCTCTTGACACTGCACATTATGCAGCCTTTTCCTTGCGCACCTGACATCATGTACTGTAATAACAGGTGACTAGAAGTGTTGCTAAATGCTGACTTTTCTAAAATGCCCATTAAGCAAACTGTCGCAGGACTAAGAGCTGGTGTGGATATGTGTAGTGAAGCAGCAAACAGTGGGAGCTGTGAAGTCACCAGTTTAAACACTGTCTCTGTCATGAACTACTAAGCAAGCAACACTCTCAACTTTGGCCTCTATTATGCAATTTTGAGACAATGGTCACTGATGTTTCATGCAAGAGAACACTCAAGAGTGTGTCACACTGCCAACAACAACAACAACAACTCAGAAAGTAAGTACAGATTTCCAAACGTAATTATCCACTTACAGGGTGAGAGTCTGCCAGGTCACGGAAAGTTCCTTTTTTGCCCATTAGTTTCCTGTAGACAACCATTGGGAAATGGACGTCCAGAATGCAGTTATTGTAAATGGCCAGACCCAGCACGATTCCAATCAGTGTAAACTGTCCCTCAGTTTCAAAAGACGATGGGTTAAACCAAAACAATTTTGTAGACTCATCGTAAGTGAACATTCCTATAAAAAAGCATGTCAAAATTAATACTGATGAAATAGCAAGACTTTTTTTAAAAAGAAAAAAACATGAAAGCTTAATTTTTATTATTATTGTTACTTAATAAATTTGTATCTGAAGATTGCAGGGTGGTTCACAACATAACAATATAAAAAACACAAAAAATGCATAATAAAAATAAGAGCACACCAGTCAATAATTTCCCCTTATAGAGCAAAAAATATGGTACATCTTTAGGCGCCAGGTGAAAATCTTCTTCTTCCACCAGGCCTTCCACTTCCCCTAAAAAGTAAGGGGAAATGTGTGTGCATCTTATGGAGCGAATACAGGCTGCACAGCTATCCCAGAAGCCAGAACAACAAGAGGGATCCCTGCTTTCGCTGCGCAACGATCCCTCTTGCTGTTCTGGCTTCTGGGATTCAGAATATTTTTTTTGTTTTCCTCCTCCAAAAACTAGGTGTGTCTTATGGTCTGGTGCGTCTTATAGAAAAAAATATATGGTATAAACCCGGAGGGAGAGCATTCCACAAATGGGGAGCCATTGTAGAAAAGGCCTGTATAAATGTTGTCACCTTCTGGGCCTCTTGTGGAGGAGACACATGAAGAAATCCACCTGTTATTTAGTCACAGCGTAGTTCACAGCATCATCCGGACTTCATTCAAAAGTTCCCATGTATAATAAAGCTACCATAATATTCCAAAATCCACTGAAACTGTGTGCGTGTGTGTGTTTGTGTGCGCGTGTGTGCGTGTGTGTGTTGTAAATGGATGCTTGAACATTCCATGACATACACACTATCTGCACAAGAAGAGCTAACATTTTAGGGAGAAGGCAGCTAGCTACAGCAGGCTTCCGGTGGGCAGGTGAGCACTCAAAACCAAGGCACACTTGCATGTGAAAATGGTGTACCATCCCCTAGAAGGGCTGTCATGTGATTTTGCTGACTTGTCACAAGATGGTGTCTAAGGAAGGGTACACAAGCTACAAGTAAAAACAAAAAAACCTAGAAAGACGGGTTTTCATATGGCTCAGGAAAGAGTAGATAACTGTTAAGAAGACGAGACACAAGCCATCTTGCATATTAAATAAATACGAAGTTAATTACGTACCAATATCTGGGTTGAAGATTTCCTCTACAACTAGCTGGAAAAACTCTTTGGAAACTCCTCCTTCATCAACTCCTTGTTCTCCTTCAAATTCCACATACAATTGCTTTTTCAAATCTGCTGGATTTTCCATGGCAATCATTTCTAACTATTGAATAAGAAACAAAACGTTCCTTTAGTACATCCTATTTTATAGGTCACCATGCTGTGGATATACTAAACAGCCCCACCTCCCTCTACTACAACATGCACAAACAAAAATGAAAGCTGTTGTTTTATCTTAGAAATATATTTTAACGGACGTAAGGAATAGCGAGACTCAGAAAACGAAGCAGTTTGTTGCAAGTGATCCAGGGTAACGGTCACAATAAATACTTGCCATAGAAAATATTTATAGTCTGTTATACAGAACAGCAGGGGACATAATGAGGTTCACAGTGAGGGAGGTGGACAATGTGACCCACTTTGGGCTCATCCCATTGTGGTGTCTAAGAAAAAAAAAGGAGGGGATGAAGTTAACTGGGAAGGCCTGCAAGCACTATGCACATGCCTGGAGAATGTTTTGGATGGATCTGCTAGACCGGGATGGAGGAATATAACACCACCACCACCACCACTCTGGGTGACTTACAACAAAAGATTAAAAATACATTTAAACATCAGTCATTAAATACTTCCCTAAACAGGGAAAGGTAAGAAAAAGAGGAAACAGGGTTCCCAAAGTGCTCTTGGAACTATCCCCAAGGGTAGGAACCATACCGTTCTCCCTCTAGTTGCTGCCTCTGAATTAGACCTTTAGGCTCAGAGTTTGAGGGGATTACTGTCATCTCCAGCGACTAGTACCATTCCCGTAGCAATAGCTGAGGATGACTCCTATTGTCTCAAAGCCTTGCACAAATCCTACAGATATCTCTCCTTTAGGACACACAACAGTTTTAACTTTTAGATTCAAATTTAAAAATAGCCCACAGGATCTTAGAGTACAAGTTCATATTCTGCATAAGCCTTAAAAGGAGCCTTGAAGATAGATATGAGAGTATCCGCGAAGAATCAGAAGCCACGATCTACACAGTGGCTTGAATCCTTAGACAAAGAACTTCACAGAATAGATACTTCTCCTTCCCTCCACCCCAGCTGCTTATCGCAAAATCTTCTGGAGCCTTCCCATCCTTTTAGGTTGCATAAGTGTCCATAGGGGAAGAAAAATGTTTCTTCTGCAAGATTCCTTAAGATTCCTTGATTTCTATCCTAGAATTGTAGAGTTGGAAGGGACCATGAGGGTCATCTTGTCCAACCCCCTGCAATGCAGGAATCTTTTGGCAATGTGGGACTCAAACCCACAACCTGGAGATTAATAGTTTCGTGCGCTACCAATGGTAAGTTAACCAGTACCATATTTTTCCGTGTATAAGACTAGGTCCCCCCCCCCTTAAAATGTCAAATATTGGGAGGTGTCTTAATACTCTGGGCCATCTTCCCCCATTTTCTTAAATCTGAGACTTATACATGGGGGCCTCTTACAGACGGAAAAATATGGTAAATATTTAAAATCCAATCCAGCTGTAAAAGGGAGGAGTAGACCAGGGAGTTTGCTGGTTTGTTAGACAGCTGGTGCTCCATGTGTTATTTATTTAGCTGAGCCTTGTGTGCAGGTGAGAGTGAACAAACACTAACTGCTTCGGGTCTGAATTGGCATCTCTCTGTTGAGCACAGGAAGGCAACACAGAAGGCTCAAGGTGGCTTCTTCATGTGGCACTAAACTATGGTTTAGCATGTGTGAGCAAAATTCTGTAGAGTTGGGGCACATTTAATACAACTCATGCCCATATTTTTGCATTTATCCCAGTTTCTTGAAATTTTTCTTCTGCACCACTAGATTGGATATCTATATGTAGCCTTCAAAGTAGAAGGCTTAAAATATCTATTTATACAATAGATACTGAATCCAAACTGACACCGTTAACACTCAATATTATTAAGAAAACTGACAACTGGTTCAAACCCAAGTGAACCATGCTGCTCCTTGCTACAGATGATGGGAAAAAGTCACCAGCTAATCTAGCCAGGAGCAAGTTTGATTCCAAAACTTTCCATCAAGGGAAAGTTCTCTCTGTATTGCACAACACTTTGTACTGCCCAGTTTCTCACTGCTAAGTTTTCTGAAGCCTCACAGGGGAAAGAACTGTAGAGAACGATCTTCTGACCCTCACGGGGCGCAATTAATGCTATTTACTGGGTTAACACAAACTTTCTTGATTCCTCTAAGAAGGAAATGTAACACATAAAATGTGTACCATCATTGAAATTGGGGCAATGTTTTACTTTTGTACTACGGAAAGGTATCTCATTTAATCCTGCCACTTGGAACAAGGTCATTAGAATATGATTGGAGCAATTAAATATAAAAAGGCGATAAAGAACTTTGCTTTACGAGTAGACATTTTTACTGACACGAGATATGCAAGAAGAGTTTTATGAAGTGAAGCTGTATGCAAATCAATCAGTTAGGCAAAATGTTTCAACCGACAATGGCCTTGTTCTCACATCCCAGCAAACCATAGTTAATGGTTTATGGTAGCGGTTTTCAACTGTCTTCGGCTCCCTTGACCAACCACTTTTTTTTTGCAGCACCCCTGCGGGGCTCAGGAGCCCAGTTATTGTCTGCAGAGCTGGCAGCCTCTCACCATTTTTCGAACACCCTCCCATGTGGAGTGTTCCTTCAGCCTCCTCTTCTCTCCTCTGGAGTCCTCCGGGCAGTTGCTGCAGCCGTCCCTGGTCTCTGAGCTGCCCCCTCCCCGCCCCAAAGAGAGGTGCCTCCCAGAGACACCATTCGCCTGAGGAGCTGCAACAAACAGCTGTGCACGTCTTTGGGAGGCAGGGACTTGAGAAGGCATCAGAGGGAGGGAGGGAGGGAGGGAGGGAGGGAAGGAAAGAGGAACAGAGGCCAGTGTTGCCCGTGGCACCCCTGACCATCATTTAAGGCACCCCAGGGTGCCACTGCACAGTGGTAGAAAAACACTGGTTTATTGTGACCACACTGATCTTGCTTCTCTGCAGCTTATGCTGGGAGGAAACAAAACCGAACTACCTTAGTGTTACATTTAAAGCAGGGATTGTAGTTTGTTTCACTCCCTAACCAGGATGCGTAGCCAAGGTTTGTTTTTGTTTGCTTGTTGGGAGCAAAACAGTCCGTGTCTCCTGGTTTTGACATAATGCGAAGTCACGAATCCTGGTTTATATCCCCTGTGCGCCAGCAGGTGAGAGTCATATTGTCCAGATAGGCACATTCATACCAAACTATTACCTACAGTTTCCAAAGACATGTGAATCGGGCTAATATATTCTATGTCATGGAGGAGGAACCTTCAGATCATGGGCAAAACAAGGCCCACAGGGCAATTTCCCCACCTTACATCATATGACATCAGGTGAAGTGCAGGTAAAGTCACAGCTACACAAAAGCAACCGGGAATCTTAGGATGCACCCCCAATTCTCCTTCTGCAAATGGGGCTTGCATCCAGAGGCTTTTAAATTTGGTACCAAATGCAAGCACTTGCAAGCTCCCGATCAGAGCTCCTGAATGGAGCCAATCCCTGTTGAATGCAAGCCACACTTCCAGCAGGAGTCGTTGCAGCCTTGGCTTGAATTTAAGCCACAACTGCAAAGAAACAACTGGGCGAGCACTTAGAAGTGTCAAATTACTTGATATCAGGTGTTTAGTGGAGAACCTGGCAGTTCCCACTCCGTTGAGCTACAAGTTTTAAGTCAATCTTCACTAACCTGGTGCCATCCACATGAAAGGCACCAGGTTGCCAAAGGCTGCTTTAATTGAACATCTGTTTTGAATCTATAGTTTAGAGAAAGGTTACTCTGTGATGGTTACAAGGCCTTGCAGAACAGAAGCAAATCAGTTATTTCTTAAATATATGTGAAACCAAATTTTCAAATAGATATTAGACCAAGTCTGACCATGAATGCACAAGAATTAAAAGTTTATAAGGGCACTTTGTCAGCGTTCAGAGTAGGAAGGTAGTTGCCCGGTAATTAGGAAAGTTTACTGTTTCAGGATGCATCTTGGGTGTAGTAAGGTACACGATACATACTTGACAATTTAACAGTGGTACTCAAGTCACAATGTAAATGTGTTGTACATAAAATGGAAAGGCTAACAAAAGGCAGCCAATATCCAAGGCCGAGGAAAAATTTACTTGCAGAACAGAAATAGGATTTCTGATACTATAAATCCAACTGCACTGCTGAGCAAATGAAAAACAGAAAGACATCCAGCTTAGAATAGAGCTGAGTCAAACTAGATAAACACACACATTAAATACTGCAGCCTTAAACTAGGTTTTATAGAACACAATGTTCCATTTTATTTGCAGGATCAATGTAAACAGGTTCTGGCGAGAATTCTGTCCTAAGAGTTTGGATGCTTACTAAGTGAATTATAGATTTGCAAGAACTGAATGTGAGCTGTAATGCAGCTTTCTCCTGCAGCTACACTGGATCAGTGCACCCCCACCATTGTGGAACAGAATGCCAGAATCAAAACAAGTTGTGACCAAGGTTATCCCTTCTGCTACTTGCAATCATTTAGATACTCAAAGCGCAATTGCAGGATTGTTGCCATGGCAAATACAAGTTTTACTGCAATTCCAAATTCTGTGACTGCCAGTAAAGAAACTTAGTTCTGGGATGTGTGTACAGATACAGTGTGCATGTGTCTGGAGTGGCCACAACAATGGAAGGCATGGAGGATTGGCCAAGGATCAACACATCCCTTGGACAGAAAAAGGCTTGCCATTCCTGATGCAGCACTTCCTACCAATACTTCTGGAATTCAACCACCAAAGAGGGATCAAATTATCCCACTCACAGGGGCATATGAAGGCGCCTTTTCACTCTTAATGAAATAGCACATGCAACAAATTTAAAATCTCAAACTTTCAGACTAGTGCAAAGCTGCAGATTCATGTTTTCCCCTCCCATGCATGAAAAATTATCTGAGGTAAACAGCAGCTGGCTTTCTCAGCTTCACTCAGGATTCTCCTGACAAC
The DNA here is from genome assembly GCF_964234715.1 of Podarcis melisellensis. NCBI lineage: Eukaryota > Metazoa > Chordata > Lepidosauria > Squamata > Lacertidae > Podarcis > Podarcis melisellensis. The sequence continues at coordinate 32,056,341 of NC_138531.1, forward strand.
ACCAAAGTCTTCAGACCAACCCAGAGCTTTGCACTATTTATGACTTGATCAAGTTAGCAGGTCTAAATAAGGAGACTCTTATCACCGCTGCATAAAATGTTGACTTTTTGATGTTGGCTGAAAATGTTTTCTCCCAAGCCTTTTCAAATTAGTCTATTTCTGCAGTTTTGATTTGTGATGCTTTTATGATTTAATACTGTTTTATTATCTGTATTATGTTTTATATTCTATTTCTATGCAGCAAAATAAATATAACCTAGTTTAAATAAAGTCAAGTCAAATGAATGTACAGTAATTAGAAGGCAGTGGGTGGCATCTCCCCTGTATACCCTTCAAAATCTTCCCTATAGGGTCTACCAATGGGGGGCTGCAGGAGAGAAGAGAGAAGGGGAAAGCTCTGTTTCACCAGTGGAACAGGACTTGATACCACTAAATGTTAATGCAACTGCACATTATTCTTACACGCTAGATGCTAGCACCAGCACCAGCATTGCAGTTAAACTCTTTAACCTAAGTGACACAGGTCTCGGGAGACTTGATTCACGGCTCCTTCCCCTATCAGGGACTGCTCATCTTTCCTATCACAAACTGAAGAACCTGCATTCTAGAAAAAAAGCACGAACCATATTTTCTATTCCTCTAACCAAACTCAAGAGGTCACTGCTGGAAAGCTACTGTGAAACTTTAGTAACCTACACAACAGAGATGCAAAGTTCAGTACAGTACTCCATGAAGCTTTTGTTCCCCAGATGTCAGGCTGTTAACCCAAGACATGTGTTCAGACAATGACAAATTTGCTTACTAACACTTCTTGGTGCTATGTAGACCACTGGTTTGAAGACTAGCTTTATTAAGACTGAATGGGAGATTTTTTAATGGTTCCAGCTACGGCTTTGTGAGGGGCAGGTTGAGCTTCAAACAGTTAAGATGAACCACAGAAAAGCTTGCGATGAAGGGGCTAGGGGTTTGTTCCGTGGGGCAAATTACCACCAGTTCCGTGGGGCAAATTGTCTCTTCTCTACAAGAAAGGGAATTCTGACTGAACACCAGGAAGAACTTTCTGACAGTTAAGAGCTCTTCGACAGTGGAACCGTCTCCCTCGGTTGTGGACTCTTCTTCACTGGTGGTTTTTAAGCAGAGATTGGATGCCCATCTATCATGGATGCTTTAGCTGAGATTCCTGCATTACAGGGGGTTGGATTGGATAACCACTGGGGGGCCTTTCAACTCTACAATTCTATGATTCTACATGTGTATGCATGTCGTGGAGGCGGGAGATGTCATTGGGAAGGAACAACAACAATCAGTTCACACACAGGGAGGGAAAGGCTTTAATCAGTTTTACAGAAGGTGGTGTTTTCATTTTTATCTTCTTTCTTTTTAAATTGTGGGGGACAAGGACGGGGGACAGTTTCCAGCTGGCAGGCTGGATGCCTAGGTCCCCATAGATCTGTGTGCCATTCTGAAAGGCAGGATGGGTGCAGCGCTTTATTTTGCTTGTGTTGTTTGAAATCAAACTGCACAGGTCAAGGCACAGTGCTTTGTAGGTGTGGATGCCTCCACTGATTGCCAGTGCTTGTGAAGCCCTGTGCCTTTACAGGGGCAAATGTGATTATCATCGGTGCTTGTATGGGAACATAGTTTTGCAAGCAGCACCAGGTAGCTGAATTGATTCCACTTTTGGCAGGGAGCTGAATCTTTTTACCTGCAACAGGGGTGTAGAAGGTAGGTGTGGCTTGGTCAAAATGGCTTCACAGGACAAAGAGGGAGGCCTACAGGGCTTATTAGGCTCACACGCTGGAGTACCTGACCGCTGCTTTATACCACAAACTGTTTCATGTGACGATTGCCCAGGAATGTGGCCAGATTATGGGGACACTCTGAGATGGATAGTTAAACGGGTATTGCCAACCGATACACCCCATCAAATGCACACCTGAAATAAAGCAGTGTAATTTCCCCCCACCACTGTCACAACATGGAATGTACCATTATCCATCAATGAACTTCCAAGAACCTCAAGCCTCTTTCTGAATGGTCATCTGTGGATAAAAGCCATAGTGTGCCAAATCAAAATATTCCAGGAACATTTGTGCAGAGATTAAAATTCTAACGTGATGGCTTTTCGGTTTTAGCAAAAGAAAAGCCATACACGTTTTACATAGGTTCAAATGTTTTTCCAGGAGTAATTCTGGGAACGATAAGAAACAAACCTGTGTACATGGCAGGCCGCTCCTACACACATCAGTCCCCCAAAGCAGCAGTAACCTCAACTAGTGCTTATAATACTTCAGACACCAGGAAACCTGAGTCGATAGCGTAGTAACAATCTGGCTTCTAGCTATTTTATTTTCCAACATAGACAGTCAAACACCTTCTTACACCAATACGCCACTTACCCGGACAAGAGCATCATCTATGATGTGATCCCGTCTCACTTTGAGTCGCAAATACGGATTTAACTGCTGTCCTTGAACTAAACTGTAGAGTACGGTGATGCGCCGTTCACTGTACATACGGATTCTGTTGTCATAATACAATCCCAGGTTTTTCGTAACAGCATTCAATATAAAGGGGCACGTCATAAAGGAGAATTTGTTTTCCGTTTCTACCTTGAAGAAGGTGTAATCTTTGTCCATTTCTAGAACGTCATTCAGTGGCTCATTGATAAACTCTTCAAAGGGGATAAGTGGTTTTCGGCAATCTATAGTTTTTACACCAAGTTCTGTTTCCAGTGGGTCTACTCGGGGTCCTTTTTTATTTCTTCTCTCCTCGCCCAGCAGTTCCTGAAGCGTTAGCTCGCTGGATTCTGGGATTGGCTCTTCGTCTTCCTCCTCGTTGTGATCCGTGTCCACATCTCCTCCCACTACATTTGCATAGTAAACCATTTTTAAGCACTTTGAAGCAGCGACAATGGCATCGTCGTCATTCACTAAGTTGCGGCTGTTGAACTCGTTGCTTATGACCTTGTAGGTTATAAGTTGTTGAAACGTTTCCATCATCCGTCGGATCTGGTCTGCGCTATACTTTGACCACAATCTGACCAGCTTCGCTTGAGCTGCCAGGGGTAGCTTGCTCATTGCTTTGCAAAACAATGGCAGTGCCATTTCCAGGTACTCAGGACTGTGTAGATTACCATTTTCCATAACGATAATAAACAAGTTGAGATAGTTAGGATCTCGAGAGTACACATTATGGTAAGTCAAGTCACATTCCACATTGGGCGACAAGTACACAAGTGCATTTAAAAAGGCAGATTCTATTTTTTCGTTAGAAAGCAATCTATTGTAGACCCGTCTGACTGCATCAATGTCTACAGACACTTCTTCTGGGCCTAATTTTTGTAGGTTGTTATCCCCCTGCGCGGCATCGCCTGTTCTGGATGATGATGATGATGGTGCAACCGAATCTTCTTCCATGGCAGAAGAACAGGCAGCTTTTTCCTTTTCATCTTCATCCTTATCTTCATCCTTTCCTTGAAGAGATTTCAGTTCTTCCTTAGTATGCTGCTTGGCTTTTCGAAAGCTCTGTACCAAAGCTTCAGCGCTAGAAAATACTCTCCCGATGACACGGATTAAAGGTGAATAGTCCTCTTTTTCTCTACATAGCTCAAGGATTTCATAGACTTTGTCTTCTGTTAAGAATGTCACATCTGCAATGTTAAACACAAAGCAGAAAACCTCTGTTGAACTTAGGTTAAACTTAGGTTAAACTGTTGAGCTTATGTTAAAATCTATGTATTAAGCAGAGACCCACTATTTACCAACTTCAGCAGGCATACAACAACTTTGGCACTTTATTATGACAAAAGATTGAATTAGAAACTAGGGCTGTGTCACGATAAACCATCCCCCTGGTCTCACAGCTCCCCACTCTGCTCTGGTACAGCTGTAAAGGGGGTGCTGCAAAGTTTTCACTTTTGATTTCAATTAACCAGGTTAACACCATGTCAGAATTCAAAATGGTGGTTAATCTGAACCATGGTTTGTTGAAACAAGCCACCTTATTGTATTTTATTTATTCAAATATTTATAGCCTGCCCTATACTGCTTGATCTCAAGGCGGTGTAAGTAATTAATTTAAAACAAGGATTCATCAAATAAAAATAAGGTACATAAAATAAACCAACAGCACTAATCTTAAAACACAAAATGGAACACAGTATAAAGCAACAGACATGCCCGACTGAATAATCAGTTCTTTATCAGACAATAAAGCAAGGTGCCTGTTTCTGAAGGGAGAGTTTTCCATCACTGGGCACCAGCAAAGAAATGACCCTTTCCCCCATCTCCACATAATGTACAGCCTCTAAAACTGGGAGGCAAAGGAAAGCCTCACTGGCTACTCTTAATGCACGGACAGGTTAGTATAGAGAGATGCTCCTTCAAGTGCCTAGGTCTCCACTTGTTTAAGACTTACCGCTAACACCTTGAAACTGGACCTGAAGCATACTGGCAGCCAGTGTTAAAGGTAATGCCTTACCTTTAAAGTCATCTCTTGGGCCTTGCATTTCCTTTTTGTTCATTTTTCTGTCAGTGCAGGAGTTGTTGTGGGCACCTTTGGAATTGTTTTCTAGGTAAGCTGAGCTTGTTCCTTTCTTGGAGGGATGAGGATCACAGAGTTTTGCATTAATCTTATAAAGCTCGAGGGCTTTAATGGCTGCTGCATTGTTATCCATACGGAGGAAAGTTGGACAGGAAGCACAAAATTCATTCGTGCAGGCTTCATTTCCACAGCCCTCAGTTAACTGATGGTAGTAGCGTTCTATTAGATGCTTTGCAGCTGCTCGCTTCCTGTACCAAACATCCAAACAGTAAGCACAAGGATTAGTATGGCTTTCATATACAAGCTCATTCAAATGGTCGGCAAAGCACAGATTAGTGAGGCTCTGAAGTAATCTCTCTCAATTTAAGAGATATTGCACATCAAGAGATCCTGAAAGGCAAGATGCACCTGCTAAATAATAATAATAATAATAATAATAATAATAATAATAATAATAGGTCTGATGCACAGTATAGTTTGTGAATGTGTAAACTAGTCTGCTGTTTCTTTTAAAAATGTAGATTATGGAAGTCTGGGGCAAAGACCCTCCCCAAGCTCAGCATTTCAATGTGTTTACTTTCAACTGGAAAGATTTAAGTAACAGAACTTTCAAAAGTACTTAATTAGGACAGGGCTATGGTCAATACTGGTCATAGTTTGGTTCCAACAAATCACTCAGTTACAAGAATTACTAAGCTCCTCGTATATATATGCACTCCTTCTCATTACAGTGGACGCTTGGGTTGTGAATGTGATTCGTGTGGGAAGCTCGCCTGCAACCCGCAGCGTCCGCAACCTGCAGCGCTGTGTCTGTGCGGGTTGCGATTCGGCACTTCTGTGCATGTGCCGAAACCTGGAAGTAACCAGTTCTAGTACTTCTGGGTTCGGCACGGTGTGCAACCCGAAATCATGCAACCCAAAGCGTCTGTAACCCGAGGTATGACTGTATATTGAATTCCACAATAATGTAGAAATTTAGTACAGTAAGTGTATGACTAGAACCTGGCTTCTCCAAATGATATGGACTATGAGTCTCATCATCTCTCATTATTGGCGATGCTGCTGGGGCTTCCATGCCTCATCTGTCTGCATTGTAATTCCATGCTGCCATACTATACTAAAACATCCCCCCCCCCCCCGTTGTCAGTTTTTAACAGGGATATTTAATTGTCAAGCCAAGTTCAAATCAAGGTTTAAGATCCTGCCTTGCTTGTAAGCTGGTGACCATAGTTTCCTGCTTTGGATGAAACAGGGAACAATGGTTAATTAGAGACTCAATGATGAGAACTGATGATTAAAGAACTCAATGATGAGTTTCCTATAGCTGATCTCTTAATGCTTCAGTTTTGCTGGGTAGTACACGGCGCAGACCACGTGACCCGGAAGTGTCTCCGGACAGCACTGGCTCCCGGCCTCTTGAGCGAGATGAGCGTGCAACCCTAGAGTCGGACACGACTGGCCCATACTGGCAGGGGTACCTTTACCTTTACACAGTGCAGAAATGCTCGATATTTCTGCTAGTCTGAGCAAAATCTTGAAGTTATGTCTCAAATAAAATTGTTAAAATATTATTGGGATCATTCCAATTCACCATCAGTCAAGACTACAGGAGTTGTAAATCTCTTACATAGAACACATCTGGATAAATTATTTAATGAAAACTAATGTCTCAAAATATAGTGCTCACTAGGCTGAGAATATATAAGTGACCTCCAAAACACAAACTCTCCATTTTATTTAGAATTATTTTAATTCCAAATAAAACCTTCCAAAACTACTCCATGCAGATCTTTATGATATGGACCTAATAACAAGACTTTGCATGCAAAGGACATTCCAAGGAGAGAATATTATTCGATATTAGCCATGCTGTAAGTATTTGCAGTTTAAAACAAATAAAAAACAACCTTTAAGTGTATGAATCCTCACAAAATTCATGAAGTAATTTTTTTCTAGAGGAATTGGGGGTTTGTGTTCTAAGAAATACTAGCCTAAGCCCTCTGTTTCAAATGATGGCTGCTATACAGATTTATTTTAACAATTTCATACAAACAAGGAAATAAACTAAGTGAAATAGAATGTGTAATTACGTATAGATATTATTGAGATGATTTATATCCCACACATCTACTGCAACTGGAATACTCAGCACAGCTATCATTACTGCACAATTACATTATGGCTGTTTGCTTCTGAGTAGTTTTCACTGGGACAGTTATGATCTTGAAAACCCTCAAGGGCCTGGGACTAATTATCTGAAAGACTGCCCAGCCTTGTTTGAATTTACCTATATATCGAGCTATTCTACTGAGTGTTCCCATCATGAGAACAGGGCCCACAACTTTTGGAATATCACTCCATGGTATACCAATGAGGTGCTGAGTTGTAACTTTTTAGGTGCCAAGCAAAACAATAATTTTGTCTCCAGCTTTTGGTGGCACATGACGGAAACTTATTTTGTGGTTTTGTTTGTGGTTGCTGGATCTGCTTCTTGGTTTTTAAAAAAATATCTTGTTTTAATGTAAAAGGAACGGACACTACTCTATATACTGGAAGAACCGTTTTCGGAAGACAGCAAAAGAAACAAATACGTTGTCAAATTTTATGGGAATGCATGCACTGGCAATTAAATACAATATACTACGGGCCTGACAATTCTTTTACTAGCATCAGTATTCTTAGGTTTGGCAAGTATTTTATTATCATTCTTCAAATGCATCAATTGGGAATTACTGAAATCTAACTAATCAACCAGTGTTAGACAGAGTTAAGTGTCACAATCATCATGGGTTTACTTACATATTAATACTAAACCATGGTTTAGTGTTGTGTCAACGAGCCCAAAGCAAAGCCTTGGACTCATACACATCTCATGAAGTCAGGAGAAGGACTTTGCCAGCACTTTTTTTCACTTTCCCCAATACTACCATGTTGTTATGTGAGAATCAGAGATTGTGGTTTAAACGAACTTTGGTCAGTTATAGAGCAAGCCAGCTTCAAATCATGGATTATGAAACTGGCTTGTATAACTGATTAGTTATAATCCTGGATCTCTGGTTCATACACAAGCCGGAATTCGAAGTAACAAGGTAAACATTAGTGAAGTCCTTCTAGCTGTGAGGGAGGAGAGAGTAGGCAAACTTGTAGCCTCACTAGGGATCTTTCCTGCTTCTGTACATACATAACCATGGTTTAGTGTTACATGCAAACCAGCTTTGGTACTCCCTTTAGCTCTGAACATCACAGTTAACAGAAAAGCAAAGTAAGGTTCTCAGAGGAAGCTGGTTAAAAATGCCTGATATTTTGACTCATTTCCCCCTCGGTCCTCTTTCTAACTAAGTTACACATCAACAATATTTGTCATCAGTTGTTTCCACCCTATCAAATCTGTTAGAGCAGGAACAGCGTTAATTGCTTTCTTCTTTTAAGTGTTATCTAGACTAATGAATGGATTTTGCCCACTTACAAACAGTTTAACTCCATATTAGCAGTTAGTTGAGCCATTGGCAAATAAAAGAATCTGAGTTAAATTATTTTGATCTAATTAATAAGATGGAATTAAATTGCAGCTGTAGCTTCAAAATTTAGATTATTTCAAGTTACAAAAATATGAAAAACACAAGTATAATGAAGCAAATTATTTACAGTTATTAATAGTAGTATGACAAGGTATAGCCTGCCTTTCAACCCAAAGATTTCCAATGTGGTCCATTACAAAACATAAAATATATAAATCACCACAAAAAACCACACAGAATATAAACCAGGTATCATAAACCAGAAACACTGAAATAACAAGCAGAAATTACAAAATCTGGTAGTTAGACCAGTACCTTTTCTACTCATGAGCCTGACCTAGTATTTTCTGTATCACTAAACAATTGGACACTGCTTAATTTTAGTTGTAGATAATAAAAGTTGAAGAAGCCTCTGGTTGTGATCCAGAGCAGTCATTTATATTCCCATACAGAATGAGCACATGGTGGGTGATGTGACATTTTTCACTAGCACAGTTTACCTGCCAAGGCAGCGAGCTGTAATTCACCTTTAGGAGCAGCTTGCGTTATTGGCTCTAGGAACTGTCGTAGCAAAAACATCAAAGAGATCTATGGATTGGATCCTTGCCAAGTTAGCTGCACTTAGATTCCACTGAAATCAGTGGCAAGAGTCAAGTCATGACTAATGTGATTTCCCATTGATTTCAACATACCTAATCAAGGCAAATGATCGTGTTCTCAATGTACCTGATCTGGGCAAACCATCATGTTGAAGAAGTGAACAATGAATAATTTTTCTCAAGTACAACTTAAAGGTAGCTGTTGAAGAATGGAGGTAATGCAACTCTGATATTGCATCTGGGTTTCACACAAAAGACAGTGGTACCTCGGGTTACATACGCTTCAGGTTACATACGCTTCAGGTTATAGACTCCGCTAACCCAGAAATAGTGCTTCAGGTTAAGAACTTTGCTTCAGGATGAGAACAGAAATCATGCTCCAGCGGCGCAGCAGCAGGAGGCCCCATTAGCTAAAGTGGTGCTTCAGGTTAAGAACAGTTTCAGGTTAAGTATGGACCTCCGGAACGAATTAAGTACTTAACCCGAGGTACCACTGTATACCAAACTGTATACCAAATGCACTCTTTTGATATGCTAGTTATACTTACATTCGGCTAGCTTCAATATTTTCAGAGTGAGGTTCTCCTGGTGATCTGTAAAAGTTTAAATAAAAACGTGAGCATTTTGTATGCAGCTAAGAGGAAAAGAGATACAACTAGCATATTACGTGATTCAGTAATACCAATAACATATTCTCTTGGAAGTCAGTCCTAGTGATTTCAAATCAAAGTTACCTATAGGTTAAGGCTGCTTACAACAAAATAAACACAAATATAAGCTGCTCATCATACACTCACAGTTGTCTACTTTTGCAATTATCAACTTTTACATACTGTACACCGCTTTTACATAGTACTTTCTATTCTCACATCAAATGCTTCATAAAAACCATTGTTTACAATACTTCCACATTTTTAGCTGTCCCAATAATTTGCCACTTTCTTATTATCATTATTTTGCCAGTACCAGCTCAGCTGAGCTATATTAATCCTTGTGCTATATTAAAAAGTGGCCTTGGTATGTTTCGAAATTCCAACAAGCCTATGTTTCTAAGCTTTCCAGAAGCTCAGCTGACAGTGTTTTATTATTAGTAAGTATAAAGAAATGTTCAGATATCCAAAGTTCTGTGCTACTTAAAACTTTATTCTACAACGGTGCTGGTTTTCTACAAGGACACAGCCCTTTCTGTGATGATTCTGCATTTGTAGAATACCCTCCCCAGGAAAATATTCTTACCTCTTCTTTATTCTAGCCAGCATTTGATAAAAATTATGGCACTGTTTTTTAAGAATTGTTTTATCTGCTATCTTTTAAATGTTATTTTATTTGTTTGCTTTTCAAAAAAATAAATATTATGGAATTTCAGTCTATCAGTGTTGTTACATGATGCTGAAAACTGCCTTGTGGAGGACAGATTCTCTGAAAGGTAGGTTAACAGCCATTAAAGTAATACAGTGTAGAATGTATTTGTTTGTTTGAACAAAAGCATTTTAAAATTAAACATAACGTGCTTAAGAAGTTTAGAAAACATCAAAGTTATCATTATTTAGCTCACCCCAGCCAAAACCAAAAGGTTTGCTTTTGTTTAATAAATTTTGTTACAAGTGCTTAAGTTTTCAGCCCCGAATAGCACTGCAGAAAGCATGATCGCAACACACCCAGCCACTAATCTGAACACTGCAGCATGAGCTAGCAATTTTATATGGTGGCTCAATTCCAATGCCACTCAAAGGAACTTCTCCATTCTGCAAGAAGTTGCCTCCACTGTAACTCCTAGGATTGAAAAAGCAAAGGCATGCAAGTCTGCTGCACTTGCCAATTTCACCAAGTCTCTGGAACAAAATCATTATCATTGTTTTAGCCAAATTGAGCACCCATTGTCAGCAAGATACCATGAAGATCTCTCCCCAAATCTGTGCATTCTTTCATTTTCTTCCAAGGTCAGACAGTGGTGGACTGCTTCTGGCAATTACTGAACCAGAGACAGTCTCCCCTATATAACAACTCAGGGGCGGGACGACAACATTTTATAGAATATTAACACTGATATTCAGAGCAATATAAAGAAGGGATATACACTTCAAAAGTATTTGGCTCTATGGTGCCCTCCTAAAGACTACTTGCTAATTAAGCTGTTATGGAAGCATAAAAAGCATTATTTGCATTTGAAACACCATTTTAAAAAAAGTTCATGACATTTACCTTTTACAAGCTGTGGCCATTCGGTGACATTGGGGTGATCACAATTTTGTGTTGTTGATTAAAAACAGGTTGTCGCTGGTCCTCTTGTGCTGGGCCAAGCATAGGCTTAATAGTGCTAAATGAATAAAATTATGTTTAGTTAAACATCCTCAAGTTCATGTTTCAAACTAGGCAATTAAACGAACAATTGTGATCATTAGCCAACACACACTCTGTGTTGCAAGAAATCTTAACACAAATATATATAATAATTCTGCTGCCAAAACTAAGTTCCAGCCTTTACAAATCAACATTTAAATTTGTCTAGATTCAATGCAAGACATTCCCCAGAGTCCAGTTGTAGTTGGGCAGTTCATTAAAGTCAGGCTATTGAAACGAAATCCATGAAAGACAGAAATTATGATGGCCAGAAAACCTTGTGGAATGGAGAAGATATTTTTACTTCCACTACTGGTTGTGTTTAGCCATGCACTTTCACTCAGGCTTGTAGTCTTGCCTGGAGCAATGCACTGCAACTGTGGCTAGAAGAGCTTTCTACCAATTCCACTACCCTGCATTACTTTAGAAAGAACCATCCTTAATGATGGCTCAAAATATTAAGCTGGTTTAAGGTTAATTCTGCTTTCTGATGTAGGTCATAAGAAAACACGTTATAAAGATCTAGAGATAAAGATCTAGAGATTGCATTTGTTCCCTGTTGACCTCCAGGATCAATTCAAGGTGTGGTTCATGATAAAAAAGATCTATAATAGGATATGCCCCAATATACCCCGAGGCCATCTCCAGCCTTGTGCATTACTATGAAATTTTAAGAGTGTCCTCTTTCATTATTCATGTGTCAACTTAGGAATGTAAGGAAGTGTACAGAGGTGGCTAACCTGTAATTACAGGTTACAGGTTTGCCCTTGAGACTCACTAAGACAAATCCATACATTTCTTAGAAGTGCATATTATCTTTTATATAGGTTGGCCTTTGATGGCCCAGGATAGAATGGCCGGAAGGTCTATTTCAATATTGGTAAAGGCTGTATTTCTGGCATCACCCACTTCAGCCTAAGAGATGAGGCCACTATACAACACATTTCTTTGTAAAACTTAATATGGACACCAGTCACAATTTTATTACAATTAATTAGTAATTCCACCACAAGGTACTTCACCACTAGATTCAGCTTTAGTGGCCACCAAAACTTGAAAGAAAAAAATACAGCCTATTACATCCATGGCTCTTTATATACAAGAACCTCTCACCCCTTCTCAGACCTGTTTTTGCAGACATCACGAGGCAGCTAGGGGTAGAATGCTGACCCACTCCTTTCTAATTACAGCAAGAACAGCTGTATGGACCCTGTCCCCCCATGACATGGGGTGATTAATGAGTAACTGCCTATTTTTTAGAATGTACTTTTGAATCCCAGTAGTCCTCTCACAGGAAACACCTATCACACCAATGTCCTAGTCTTCCAGGACCACTTCAGACATCACATTTTTAAGTGTATACATCAAGCATCTTAGATATATGCCTTAAAAAATGTGAATTATGAGTGCAACAAACACGTGCTTGCAAATGTATGTATCAAGAGACCTGAGACTGGCTGAACTGACTGCTGAGTGTTTACTTGGTGGAAACGTGGGGTTTAATTCCATGAGATTTGCAGTGGCCTTCGGACGGCTTCTGTTGACCTTGACAAGGTTTAACAGCCACTGTTCTAAAAATTTCCCACAGTGCAAATTAATGAAAAACACAGGATGAAAATAATGCAGTTTACAATGGTTGGACTCTTCTTTTCAGCAGTGGATATTTCTATTTCAAAATTTTACCTGTCAACTGTCTCCTGTGATCTGGCTTCTCTGGTATAAGATGTAAGGCTGATCTTCTACTCTGTCATGTCGCTGTCAGCCAGTGATTATTCAGCAACACTCGTACCCACAGCACCCCGAGGCCACCCACTGGCTTTTTGCTCTCCAGCTGAAGACTTCCATTGCTGAAACGGAACCAATTAATGTCTTACCTAATTCTATAATCTGATCTTATCTGTTCTTACGTACAAAATTTTAAACCCTTAACCTGAAAAAAAAATCACTAAATTTTCTGAACTCACTCTTTCCAAATTTGACTATAAAGCATTTGGCAAATAAGAATATTCTGAAGTATGAGTGATATCCAAATGTGGTGTCCTGCTAGCACAACAGACATCTTCTTGTGTAAACTGGACTTAAGACTCTCTTTCTTTTCCCCAGCAGTCCCCCATTTGCTTTATAGGGATGGGGGGGGGGCAGGAATGGGGAGGAGAGGACTAGGAAATTCTGTTGCATCTACTGGTGCAGCACTGGATCTCTCCCTATAAACATTTTTTTGCAGAAATCTGAAGCACTGTCTGCACCCAGGTTTAGGATAGCCATGCACATCAGAACTCCGTTTACAGAGAGGAGCAGATGGATAGAGAGCAGTGTTTCCCTAGGGAGCAAGACCAGTGGTCAAGGATGATGGGAACTGTAGTCCGAAAACAGCTGAAGACCCAAGTTTGGGAGACACTGTCTTAGAAGTAGTGTAAAATGGAGGATAGACAAAACACTTAAAATTGCCATCCAATTCCCAGCTCGGGAGAAGCTGGCAATGTCCCGTGGCTGAAACCCTAGAAAGCTGCTGCCAGTCAGTGAAGACAGTACTAAGCGAGATGGGCTAAGGGTGTGACTCAGTATAAGGCAGCTTCCTATGCTCCTAATTGATAAAGCAATACTGTCCCTGTTATGGAGGACATTTTGCCATAGTGCAGGTGGCACTGTGGGTTAAACCACAGAGCCTAGGACTTGCTGATCAGAAGGTCGGTGGTTTGAATCCCCGTGACGGGGTGAGCTCCCATTGCTCCCTGCTCCTGCCAACCTAGCAGTTCGAAAGCACATCAAAGTGCAAGTAGATAAATAGGTACCGCTCCGGCGGGAAGGTAAACGGTGTTTCCGTGCGCTGCTCTGGTTCGCCAGAAGCAGCTTAGTAATGCTGGCCACATGACCCAGAAGCTGTACGCCGGCCCCCTCGGCCAATAAAGTGAGATGAGCACTGCAACCCCAGAGTCGGCCATGACTGGACCTAATGCTCAGGGGTCCCTTTACCTTTACTTTACTTTTGGTTGTAGTCTAAAAACAGCTGGAGACCCAAGTTTGGGAAACCCTGTACTAGTGTTGAGTGGCTGAGCTCACCTAGTCCCAGAACATATTTATTCTTTGCCTATAGTATCCTAGAATAGAAACACTTCTGTTTATTTCTTCATAGCTATTACCAATTTGCAATCCCTGTTAAGTGACTGCTCTCTATGTATAAAATGTGATGCCTTTGGGGCCTAATGAAATATACTAATGAAACTTAAAACTGCCAGAATCCCTTGGCCAAAGGCCAAATTTCATCATCTCTTATTTTATTCTACAGAAGAACACATTTTCCAAGAGGTGAATTTATGCTTGAGAACATGGTGCTCACATGAGCCTTGTGCCCTATATTCTATCATCTGGATACAGCTGGCCCTATTGTTATACGAGTTTCAGCTCTCCAATTACATAATACAAAAAGTCAACTAGGGACCTAAAATAAGAGGCATGCAACACACACCTCCAAATCTCAAGCTGAGTGTTCAGAATGAAATTGTGCAAGGAATGAATGCATGGTCAATAGTGATCAACCCTGCCCATCTTATTAAAGTTGGAATCAACTTTCTGGACAGCAAAGCAGGTGGGCTGACCCAGAGATGCTGTGAGTGCAAGTGCAGCTGAGCAGTCACTGGCTGCCACCCGAGGTTCCAATCTCAGAAATCACCCAAGAACTGACAGATTATGCATGTGAAAGCAGCATAACAGACAAAGAACAGTTTAAAAGTAAATTCAGCTAGAAGTCAGCTTTCATAATCAGCGTCATTCCAACGTAATTTTCCTTTCACATAATAGCTGATATTGGGCACAAAGTACAATTTTCACAGTTAAGACCACCAGTAATTTACTGTCTGCAAACAGCATTCGCTTGCAAAGGCTGCCTATTCATTTCGGTTGGGAGTGGACTGGAAGGGGCACCTACAAACAGGCTTTCAATATGGAGAATGCAACCCTGTAAAGGAGATATATAACAAACTAGTTCACAAACTAGTGCACAAAGAAAATAATTTGGTAAGACTTCACGATTCCTACTATACCAAATTAAAAGCTGCTGTTGTACTGGATATTTTAAAACCCCACCAACAGCAAGCAGCATGTCTGAATTTCAGCATGTATTTCATCATGCAACAATAAAATCAGAGTGCAGTTAAAACTAGCTTGCTTTGTGGTAACCAGACTAAAACTGGTTACTTAATATAAGATGTTAAAATAAAGTGAATTAGGACTGTTTCCAGGAACGTGGTAGCAACATGAGATTTTTGACATTGAGCCAATTGACAAAAAGGTGATACTGGAACAGAATAATACCAGATGAGCCGTCAAAAGTGTTCACACTTACAAAAGGTATGCCATTCATTATGCATACTAAAAGTTCATTCAGCAGTTAAGGTAAGACAAAAGCTGATCCAATTTATATTCTGTCCACAAGCAACTAGCATACAGTAGACAAGTTATTCTTGCAGGCTACATCATTCATATGGTTAGTCTGCTAATTAATGGAAACTGCAAATTTTCAAAAGACCATAGCACGTGATATGGCAATCAAGTACTCAAATATTCAGCGCTTTATAATACCTTCATAAATATTGTTTTCTTTCATAAATTTGTTCTCTGTAAGGCAGTTTTATTAAGAGAAATTATTTCTGCTGATAAAAACACAACATCTAAGATACAACTATTCTACATACCATGTTCTTCCAGTACTTCAGCAGGTTGTTCTTGCACGTTGCCAAACGGCCTTCAATTGGCTGCGGACCTAGAATACAATATCTTACTTCAGTTTTTTTAATCAGTTATATAAAGATTAAGGTCGTCTAATGCATAAAATCTACATGATGCTCTTTTAGAGGTTCATTTGTGCTGTACTATTTACTGCACTCAGGATGAATAAAATGATTGTAAAAAAACCCACACATCTAAAAAAAAATGAATTGGATTTTTACTCTTGTAAATGGTTTTTAAGTACTGAAAGTTTCTTATTTTCTAAAAACAGCCCGCTTAAAATCAAATGTAGATCCAAGAATGTTACGCTGGTGTTTATAATTTCTTAAAACAAGAAAAATGGTCACGTCATGAACACTGGCCTGGTTCACATGTCACATTAAAACATAGACAAAATGACCTGGTATCCTGTGAAGAACCGGCATGCTTCTGTTCATGGTTTGTTTGAACAAACCATGAGCTCAGATTCGGATGATACAACAAGTCAGACCATGCTTTGTTTCCTGACAGTAGCAGGAGTGGGAGAGAAGGAAACTGCCTGCAATTTTAGCAGCTTGTACCAGCATGCTGCTTGTTCACATTAAACCATAGCTTAAAGTAACTATAACAAAGGGTTATAGCTCAGTGGTTGCAGAGCACATGCTTTGCATTCAAAAGATTCCAGGTTCAATCCCCAGTATCTCTGGGTATGGCTGTGAGAGATCCCTCTCTGAAACATTGCAGAGCCAGGAGACTATACTGAGTCAGATGGACCAATGATCTGACTCTAATTCATAGCCAAGTTCTTTTGTATGAAGTAAAGGTGAACAATGTTTTATAAAACTTGTCTGATTTTGGGGTTGAGTTTTCTTTTTGATTATGTTTGTTATGCAAATGACAAATGAGACCTTGTTAAAAGAGAAAATACTATCTTCTTCCTCACTAGATCATAATCAAGTACAGTGGTACCTCAGGTTACTTACGCTTCAGGTTACAGGCGCTTCAGGTTACAGACTCCGCTAACCCAGAAATATTACCTCGGGTTAAGTACTTTGCTTCAGGATGAGCACAGAAATCGTGCTCCGGCGGCGCAGCAGTAGCAGGAGGCCCCATTAGCTAAAGTAGTGCTTCTGGTTAAGAACAGTTTCAGGTTAAGTATGGACCTCCGGAACAAATTAAGTACTTAACCTGAGGTACCACTGTATACCTAACTGAGTGAACTTGCATTTTCCTATTTTTAAAGCTCTGTATCTGAGCACTGCGATTTTGCTCAGATCTCATTATGAACATTTATAAACATGTACACAATACCGGCTGGGGCATCTCTGTGGCTTATCTGGAGGGGGGTGGGCAGGGAGGTTGGAGCTGTACAGATGCATGAGCAGGAACGCTGGATTGGCTCTGCTGGTGTATCTGTGCAGCCCCAGGCTCACCAATGCCTTGCTCAGTCCAGCCTAGATGTTGGAAGAGGGGCTCTGCCACACCACACCGGTCACTGCTAGAAGTACATTTCCTTTTAGAAAAATAAATTGCTCTGCCCTAACCAACACTAGCTTCTGGGAAGTTTGGAGGGCTTAGCTTTTTAAACAAAGGCCACATTCTCATGTCACACTAAACTAAGGCTTGCCACAATATGCATGAATCGGAATAACCCTGTGCATGTTTCAAATCATGTGGTTCTCCCACGCTCCTCTGTGTAACCAGAACAACAACTTCAGAGGCATTTACTTTCAGTTTCCGTTAAACTCAACTTGTCATTCTGGTTGAACCCAGGATTGTGGTTTAACACCAACTATGGTCAGTTTCAAAGTAAGCCAATTTCAAACCATCAGTTATTAAGTCAGCTTATATAGAAAATGACCACAGTTAGTGATAAAATATGGTCCCAGGTTCAGACAAAATGACAAGCACAGCTTAAGGGGAAATGAAAGTAAAAGCTTCTCCTTCCAGATGCATGAGAGGACAGGACACAAGCATCTAAGGATTGGTTGGGCTTGCTTTAGTTTTTGCATTTCGTGGTTTAGCCTGATGTGCAAATGTGGCCAAAGACATATGGGCCAAAATGTCCATATTTATTTAGAAAATGTATATCACAGGCTTCATCACAAGACCCCAGGGAAAATTACAATTCTAAAAAGAGTGAGCAGAAGTTTGGGGTTGTTCGCTGCTTTATGTTTCTTGGGTTCACAAGGCAATAGAGTTAGGCAATATAGTGAAGGAGTGGAAGTAAAACAGAAAGAAGCAACCTGGATACAAAGTCTAACCTTCCATATAGTGCTCTATTCATTTACAGCAAATATGACTAAGCAACTACATTAGCCAATTAATATACAGCACAGTTTAGAAAAATATTGTCAATGAGGGATTAGATTTAACTCTTCAATTATCCCACTGCAACCATGAAGTATTATATCTGAAAGCTACCTGGAAGAATAAGTTGCGGTTTTACAAACTAGAAATAAAGCGTAAGAGTAATGAAATTCACACAGGAGGAAACCCAGCAAGTTGATCACTCAGGAACAAAAAACCCTAAAATGCCTGGGCAAATAGGCATGTTTTGACTTGTTATTGGCACCAGTCACATGTCTAAGGGAAGGACATCCCACAAACAGGGTACTACCATGTCACCACCTAGGAGATTTCTCCTGGTGGTAAGCAGAAGAGAAGGGAGAGTAATAGGTGAATTGTTCAGTTTAAATTGATTATAGACATCTGAGGACAGGCCAGAGAGATTTTGGATCTTGTCCGTTTTCACACACTAACAAAACATCCTTGTAGAATTCTATCCATGACATTTTATCTGCACAATTAGAATGAATTTCAGGAACCAAAAAGTCGTATTGAAAAATACAACTTCTGTGTTGGCTGTCCCCCAAAATGGCAACTATACATACCGTTTTGGCAAGTATAACCCTGATTTAAGGAGCCATTTGGCTTATACAATCATACCTCGGGTTACAGATGCTTCAGGTTGCACGTTTTCGAGTTACAGACGCACCGAAACCCAGAAGTACTGGAACGGGTTACTTCTGGGTTTTGGCGCTAGCGCATGCGCAAAAACACTAAATCATGCTTTGCGCAGAAGCGCCGAATCGCAACCCGCATGTGTGCAGACACGGCGCTGCGGGTTGCGAACGTGCCTCCGCATGGATTATGTTCGCATGGATTATGTTCCTATAAGCAGAACATTCATTCTAGTGGGTAACTGCCTAATGGAGTTTCTCTAGAACACTCAAACATCAGCAAATGAAGCAGACAGCACATTCGTGGGCAAAACTGCACGTAGAGACACAAAACACCAGGAGGAGACTGAAGAACTTAATTTACAACAGAAATATTATTTGCATATTTTCTCTAAATTGCTTTGCGTCTAAGATAAAACCAGATAAACTTTTCTAAATAAAAATGGCATACTGGATACCTTACCCCTGAAAATAAAGTTAAAATCCAACTATTTTTTTGTAAAAAAAAAAACAAGCAGAGAAAACAATTAAACCCTATGCCACACAAACTTATTAAGGAAACACAGGAGTTCAGAAATTGTCTAACATTTTGTACCAATCTCAATTTTTCTATACATAAAACAAAACCAAGCCTTTATGTTTCTGCAGCTTCCAGTAACAGCCTAGTTTGCACATAATGCTACACCATTGTTTGTTTACTCTAACTGTGGTTTTAATATGTGAAACCAGCCCAGCAAACTATGGCTTGTTTCGACTATGGTTTGTCATCCTCTCAAAGCTCAACAGAGTTGCTTAACCATGATTTGTTTGGCTGTCGTAACTAGCTGCTTTCCAAGCTACAAAGGCACGAGGCAAAAGCAGCTGGAAAACAAACCAAGTTATGGAGAAAGAAGCCATGGCTTGTTCGCTCATCTGCTAGAAAATTTGTGGCTTGTTTTAGTGTTATGTGCGATCACAGCCACAGTCAGGAAAGTTTAACAGAATTTGACTGTGATAAGCCCTTTTCAGGTGTTTTGATTGCCTAATATGTAAATAACACACACAAGAAGGGGTTGTGTATATCGTTTGTAAACAGTTTGGGACCCTACATGTGTGAGAGCATGATGATCTAAAGCAGCAGGCATCCTCTATTCACAGAGGCTCCCCACTTCAAATCACTGATCATCTCATGCTCATGTATGGCTCTATCTTGTATATCAAGAGTCGGGAACATTTAGCTCTCAGGTTGTTGCTTAATTTAAGCTCCCATCAGCTCCAGCAAGCCAGGGATGATGAGCCAACAATAAAAAGGAGGGGAGAGATATGATGGGAATGGAGAAAAGCCTTACAACAAAGGCATTTAGACATTTAGGGCTCTTTCACAGAAAAAGAACTAGTTGCACTAGATTTTTTTTCCTAACATGTGGATATCGGACTATAGAACCATTTCCTTTATAGTTGCTGTGCTTAGAATAACGCCCACAAATATAATATATATTGCCTTAAGTATTTTGAATTGTGAAAATAATATTATATCCCCAATCCAGCTCTAGTTGCTTGTGTCGCATGTAGTAGCGACCCCTGAATCAGAATACATATCCCATGCATTTTATACTTTCAACAAGTACTTGCATCCACTTATGCACACATATCTCCTTTGCTGGAGAAAACTGCTCTCACTTTAGCAAGTGTTCTCTACTTTAAGGTCCTACTTGGGCATTACTATTTTGAAGTCTGCCAGAATCAGGGCAATACATACAAGATGAAAACTGGTCACCAAATGGACTAAGGACCAGGCTTATTTTTAACTCCCTCCTGATCATACAGTTAATCCTTTTTGCTACAATGGAGGGGTCATCCATGCTAAATTACAACATCCAATAATGGTAGTGGAGATTCTATCCTTAGTGGATACAGTGGACGCTCAGGCTGCAAACGTGATCCGTGCGGGATGCACGTTCGCAACCCGCAGCAGTGCGTCTGCGCATGCGTGGGTTGCGATTTGGTGCTTCTGTGTATGCGCAAAGCACGATTTAGCGCTTCTGCGCATGCACAAACACCAAAACCCAGAAGTAACCTGTTCTGGTACTTCCGGGTTTCGGTGGGTCCGTAACCCCCCAAAAAAGCAACCTGAGGCGTCTGTAACCTGAGGTATGACTGTACTAGGGACGGATGCAAGCCACACGTTCCCTCCCAGAGCTATTCAACAAAGAGTGCACATTCGTCACCCTCAACCTCCCAAGAATATCTCAATAGTTGAGATTGGCGTGCCTACACCGAAACAGCTGAAGGAAAAGAAGTGGCATAGATCTGGCTGTAAGAATTTCCAACCCTTAATCAAAAACCATGGACTATGTCTAGGGGTTGCAGTCATCAGATTCAGCAAACACTGCCACTAAAATCCACACCTGTGACACATTCATGGTATAAAAACTGTGAGCAGAAAATTTCTTTAGCTTTAAGTTAACTACAATATCTTACATACATCGTTAGCACCAGCTTGGTGTACTTTTTCTACTCCCTTCAGTCAAATAAATATCTAGTATGGGTTTATTTCCCTGTCAGACTTGTTCCTCAACCTAACTTGTAGAGTTTTACTAAGTGCATTTGGACTTTAAAAAACTGGCACAGGGGCATGCAACTGGATCAGACAGCTGGATGTATACATATCCAGCCCTTCATGAACCACTTTGACAAGTGGGCGGGACTGCCCACCTGTCAGTCAGCTGTCATATGGTGTCAGGTGATTGTACCTTCAATCCACAGCAGCAAAGGACAAAATGGTGCACACTCTTGTGCTCCCAATTCTTCCTGCATCAGACTGAATTCAAGCTGCAGCTGCAAAGGAAGAAGTAGCTGTGGCAAGAACTGCAAAGAAAGAATCTATAAGTCAGACATGGGAAATGTGGATGTGGCTCAACAAAAATAGCCTGGTGGGCCAGCATTATAAGGCTCAGTGGGCCTAACGGATCCATGGACTGGAGGTTCCCAGCCACTCATCTAGCACACAGCAGCAAAGTGGCGCTGGAGTTAACCTGAGGTAGATTTTGTGATGCTTGAACATGCTCTAAAATTGTGTTCACATTTTCCACATGTTTAGAAGAGATGTATTTTAAAAGTCAGTCATCCTCTTACTTCTGATCACCATTTTTACAGAACACGGAAAATAAGTCCCTTTACTGACCATATATACTGCCTTGCATAGAGGTTACCTGAGCTAAGGTCCTGCTTTCTAGCTGGGAAATTTTCAGAAGTAACAGAACTGCCACTGCAGAAGCCCAAATCTGCATCCAATGCAACTTTAAATGTAAACATTTATTATGGAGTATTTGTTTACATAAGGAACAGTTACAATTTCAGTTTAGGCACCTGCATCAAGCCTAGGATAGTAAGTAGTGACAAAGAGGCGAAACAGACAGCAACAATTATCTGATTATACTAAGGGACGGAAATGTGGCTTCTAGTCACCCAATTTAAAAAATGAACCAAACCTTGTGGGGAAAGTGTGCAAATTTCTGATTTCTAATTCTACTCAGAAACCGTCAAGCTACACAACAGCCGCCACATAATTCAGTTCGATGGCAACTACACACAACCAGAAGAGCCAACAGACATGCTACCCACGTGGACCGGGAGTCCCGCTCCTAACTCTTAGGGACAAATGTTGCATGCAAACGTTTGACGGAAGCCTGCTCGCAGGAGGATGAACAAAGGAAAAAGCAGGTTAGATCAGGCCAGCAGCAGCAACGGAATAACACACATCCCACCTACATAATATCATATATTAATTTATGTATATCATATAAAATAATAGCAGAGTCCACTGCTGGGGAAACAAGACTGCGGACTTATCAGACCTTTGGCCCCACTCGAGGAGGCAACTTTCCCGTCTTAAGGCCTTGATAAGCGTGTTTTGTCTGGGGCGGGCGAGCGGCGGCGGCGGCAGCACTTACGATGCGCAGCCAGGCCCGGCTCCCGATACGCGCGCCCGGGGGCTGCTGCAGACACGGAGCACCCGGTACTTTAGCGCTCCCCCCCCCAAAAAAACCCCCGCTGCCTCCCCTCACACTATTGCAGAAAAAACACACCTGGGCAAAAAATAAAAACAGAGAGAACCAGCCCTTGGAGAAGCTGTAAACGGCGCTTCCCCGCCCGCCTCTCCTCCCTCGCTTCCCCGCACAAGGGCGAAAAGTGCGGCCGGGGAAGGGAAGGGGCGGCCTTCTCAATCCCACGACGCCCCCACCCGGGGGGCTGCGAAGGGGAACCAAGTGCCCAGGGCGGGGAGAGGCCGCCCTTCCTCCCCCCTGATACTCACCTGGCGCTGCCGCTTCCCGCCTTGGGCCCAGCAGGCGCCGCTTGCAAGCAGGCCGGGCTGCCCCCTGACAGCGAGACGCCGCCCCTCCTCTTCCGCGTCGCCTTCTGGCCTAGGCCGCTGTGCCGGAGCGCGCAGGGTGGTGGTGGTAGCAGCCGCCGCCGCCGCTGAGGGCTGTGAAGGAAGGGGAAGGCGCTAGGCCCGGCCCGGCCCGGCTAGGCCTGCCTGAGAGCTGAGTGGGAAAAGGGGAAGGCCGCCTAGGCGCTCTAGGCGTACGCGCGGCTGTCGAGATGGTCGGCGATGGCTGAGCAGGGGCCTCCGCGCTGCGCCTCCGCCCTCTCCCCCCGCTCGGGGTCACCCGGAGCCCAGCACCACCATGTTGGGAGGGAGGGAATTACGAGAGAGAGAGAGAGAAAGAGCGGCCGGGCGGGGGCAGGGAGGAGGAGTGGGGAAAGAAGAAGGGGGGGAAAGAAAAGACCAGAGGCACGGGTGTCAAGCGCGGCGCAGCTTCGGAGGACTGGCGGGGAGGGAGGGGTGGCCCAGCATGCACCGCGCGCGGGGCAGCGCTGCTAGGCGCTCTGTCTCTCTGTCGTGCTCGGCCGCTCTGCAAGGACCCCGGATCATAGAAAGAGGGAGGCAGGGGAGGGGAGGGGCCTTCCCCGCCAGCAGCCATGACACGAGAGGCATCGGCTTCGCCACCGCGTGGCCTTGTCCTTGCCATGCTCAGGTCTCTCGTCTGCTTTTGAGCGGCAGGGCAGCTCCGTGCCGCGGGGCGGAGGCAGGCGAGGTTGGGTGAGGGGTCTGGCGGTGGGGAGCCAGCGAGGGGAAGAAATGGAATTCCCCGGATCAATGAAATCACCCCGGCCGTTCAGAAATGTTGACATTCATACAAGAGTGTGACCACCGTTATTTGTACTCCCTCTCCTCATGGTGCAGCCATGCTCAAAGCGGCTCAAAACAACATGCAGAATGCAATAAGATAATCTCCAAGAAGTGTGCATATATTAATCTATCACTCTCCTTCCCAAGTTTTAGACGTGCAGGTCAGCAAATGCTGACATTTATGTTCAAGGTCCTTGTGTCCCAGTGGTGCCTGGTGCTCTTGGGGGCTGGTCAATTCCAAGGCAGGGAGACCCAACGCTGTCAACGAAAGGCTGAGCTAGGGCAAGGCTAAGGCTGATGGCATAGTGCCCCATTTGCCCTAAGGGTCAGCCTCCACCAGCTTTCAAAATTTGCCAGGCACCAGGCACATTTTGCACCTGGCTTGTGACGAAGTGAAGATGCACGGGCACTAAGATGGCGCCTGACGTCTCCACCATCTAGAGGTGCATGCCTAGGGATCCTTGGATCTTGACTGTTTTCACGCACTAGCAATACAACCTGTAGAACTCTATCCGTTATATTTTTTTCTGCACAATCGGAACGAATTTCAGGAACTGAAAAGTCGTATTGAAAAATACAACTTTTGAGCCATGTGGTCCCCAAATGGCAACTAGGCATTCAATTTTTGCCACAGTAATCCTGGTTAAAGGAGCCATTTGGTGTCTAGCATATATCTGAGTTTCTAGCTGTGTCAACACTGCTCAGGGCAGCTTTACCTATTGGCCATTCACAACATTTACCTCAGACAACTAATTTGTCACATGAATGTGGACTTTCATTCAACACGTTTTGGGTTCTGACCAACACTTAATATAGCGATGTCTCTTACCCATTTATTCCTGGAAGAAATTAAGTGGCTCATGCTGTTTCAAGCTTTGGTGGAGCACTGCATCATAGTTTGAAATTGGCATCATATAGATTATTGTGGCAGAGGAGGACAGCACACCTGGAAGTTACAGGGCTTTTGCAGAAAGAAGGAAATACAGTATTTCTAAGGAAGACATTATATAGGCTCTTCATATGGTGTCACCCTGAGATGCATGCAGAGGGGAGCTTAGCAAGGGGCTTTCTGGAAACCTTAGCTTATATATAAAACTTATCACAGAACGTGGGCAGGTTCCTGACACACAGTAGATGGTGGCTAAAGGTAAAGGTAAAGGGACCCCTGACCATTAGGTCCAGTCGTGGCCGACTCTCGGGTTGTGGCGCTCATCTCGCTTTATTGGCCGAGGGAGCCAGCGTACAGCTTCCGGGTCTTGTGACCAGCATGACTAAGCCGCTTCTGGCGAACCAGAGCAGCGCACGGAAACACTGTTTACCTTCCCGTCAGAGTGGTACCTATTTATCTACTTGCACTTATCTGACCCCCCAGCTGTCGGAAGGCAATCCTTGCACTTTGACATGCTTTCGAACTGCTAGGTGGGCAGGAGCAGGGACCGAGCAATGGGAGCTCACCCCGTTGCGGGGACTCGAACTGCTGATCATCTGATCCGCAAGCCCTAGGCTCTGTGGTTTAACCCACAGCACCACCTGCTGTGTCGCTGCTACTGCTTCTTGCCTGCTACCAGCATTAAATAATTGAAAATGCTACCTCTGAGTGACCTTTTCTCTTCTTTTTTAAATAACTAATTGACATGGGTAGACCCCTCTTCCTAAGGCACATGTAAATGTCTATACATCAAGGATAGCGAATGTAGTGCCCTCCACTTGTTGATGGACTCCACAGGATAACTCCCATGGCTGCTTTCTGGAAATGGCCCTGGAGGTAGGAGAGGAATCATTGAAGCACAGTTCTTCCGACCCCTATCTCCTTGAGATGCTCCTGAAGGATACCATGGTCAACAATATCAAAAGCCACTGAGAGATCAAGGAGAAGAAGCGGTGTCACACTTCCCCTAGTGTCTCTTCCAGTGAATGTCATCAATGGGGGTGACCAAGGCAGTTTCCATGAAGCCAGAATCCTGAAGCCAGACTGATATGGATTCAAGTAATGTTGGACTGCAGCACTGATATAGGTAAAACTATCGAATTATCAACATGGGGAAAATTGTGGAAAGAGAGTGGGAAATTTACGGCTTGTGAAGCGATAAGGGAAAATTTAATAAAGATGTTTTACAGATGGTATTTAACACCACAGCGCCACCCGCATCCTGGATGGTGGCTAGGAGAATCTTATTATTATGGTTTGAATGCTAATAATAATATTATGCATGTTAAAAGTATAAATGGAGAAAGATAGACCGATGTTGATATTTAAGCAATCATTTTTATCCCCCAAGTTTATTTACTACTGAGCTTGTAGTTTATCTCTTGCTAACAGTTCTGTCCTAACTATGGTTACTTAGAAGCATATCCCATGGAGCTCCACAGGTCTTCCTCCCAAGTAGATGTGGGTAGAATTGCAGCCGTGGGTTAGTTGGCAATCATCATCTTGTCACATTCTGTCAGGTTAAATATGGGTTTTAGTGCCAGCAAGATGTATAGTGAAAGGAATGGCCTGTGTAAGGTCACCTTTGAAAACAAGCCAGAGGAAAATCCATAGGCTTGTGTCCTCATATGACCTGGTGGATGACTTGCAGTACCTAAACTTTACAAGGCATTCAGAGAGCTGTTATTTATTGAAGCAGTTAAATGGAGAAAGGGAACTCCAGGATGGCATTTGTATTAGCTGGTTGTGAGTTGTTCCTGCTGTATTTAACAGGAATAGTCATTTAAAAGTTATCTAAGTTAAAAAAAGGTAAAGGACCCCTGGACGGTTAAGTCCAGTCAAAGGCGACTATGGGGTTGTGGCCCTCATCTCGCTTTCAGGCCAAGGGAGCTGGTGTTTGTCCACAGACAGATTTATGGATCGTGTGACCAGCATGACTTAACTACTTCTGGCACAACAGGACACCATGATGGAAGCCAGAGCGCATGGAAAAGCCATTTACCTTCCTGCCGTAGTGGTACCTATTTATTTACAAGCACTGGCATGCTTTCAAACTGCTAGGTTGGCAGGAGCTGGGACAGAGCAATGGGAGCTCACCACCATCAAGTGGTTTTGAACTGCTGACCTTCCGATTGGCAAGCCCAAGAGGCTCAGTGGTTTACGCCACAGCCCCACTGATGTCCCTAACATTACCTGTAGCGCTGGTGACAATATTGCCCCAAATGTAAGCTGAAGGGATTCTAAAGCAATAGGTGTTCTTTTGTGACTGGGGACAGCAATTATGGCTTGGGAGCTATGCAACCCTTTCAGTTGCAGAGGGCCCACCCCCTTAGAGTCAGGGCTGGATTTAGATGAAGACAGGCCCTAGGCTACTCCACTTGTGAGACCCCTCCCCACCCCCACCCTCACAACTAGAAGAAAATGGAAGAGTGTTATAAACAAAATGGAGTGGAACCAAGGATGATGATGGGTATTTGAAATTCTGAAATTCACAGTTTTTCCTCTAAAAGACATATTATTGTTAAATACTTTGGTGATTTTAAAAAAATGCATAAAATTAACAGTGATTTTTTTTTGGCAATAACTTTGAACTTTGTAAACCTGGACAGGCTGGGTCTTCTGCTGGGATTGACAAGGCATCTGACCCTCACCTGAATCTCATAGCTCTCCTGACGAATGCTTACTCTGCAGCCACAGTGTGGAAATAAAGGATGAGGTTGCCCACCAGATACCAGGCACTCTACCATTCAAATTAGGCCCCAGTGTTTTTTGTTACAATCCGCTTCTCAATTAAGTAATCAATTTTAATCTAGAATTTAAATTCTCAAAACTTTCTTATTTATTAATTTGAGCAAGTAAACTACTGCTCTCACTTCATTACAAACAGTATTTCTACCTGCAACACACTTGCTATTAACTAACTAGAACAGTGTTTCCCAACCTTGGGCTTTCAGCTGTTTTCGGAATACAATTCCCATCATCACTGACCACTGGTCTTGCTAGCTAAGGATGATGGGAGTTGTAGTCCAAAAACAGCTGGAGGCCCAAGGTTGGGAAACGCTGAACTAGAAGGATTACCGTTAATAGCACCAGTTTTCCTATAACTTGATATTGCTGGATAGTTTTGATGATCTGCAAAAGCATTTTTAGTTTGCTTTCTGTTACCAACCTGGAACTTTTCTTTATTAGTGCCACTTTGTTTTGTACAATTCCTTGCAAATGAAGGAAAACAACTTTTCTGCTTGTATATATTGATAATATAATTTTGGTTACTGAGGACAAACAAGATTGCACAAAAACAAGACTGGATACAGGCCTGGCCAGGACTGTGACAAAGGTGACCTGTGTGCTTGCTTGCTTGATTAACAGCTGTTGGAAACGTCAGTGTCCCCGCTCTCCCTTCTTATGGTCTTTGTACTGGATCTGGAGACTCCAATAGAGAGCATTCCAGGTCAAGAAGGAGGGCAAGTGGGACCCTATCTAATGACAGGGCAGGAGCTACATGGAGCAGGGCCTTTTCACTGGTGGTGCCCATTGTATGCATCGCTCTTCCCAGACCTGCTCTCTTTTGGCCTGTATTTTGGAGCTTTATAATTTAGGAAGACTTTGGAAGAACTGGTTGACAAGTCTTATCAGTCGCTGACATATGAGCGGATTTTATTTGCTGCTATTCTGGGCTTCTGGTGCACCAGGGTTTACACTAGTGTAATAGAGTTGGCCAGGATGCCAGAAGGGATACAATTTACGAGCTTTCTCCATTATCTGCACAGCAGGGGGTGTTCAGTCAACAGTGCAAAGGCTGAGCTGAAGCATTCCATGCTGGTTACTTGCTTTCAGCAGTAGTGGTTGCTGTTTGGTAGTACCCAGTTGGTTAGCTGTCAGATTCTGGAGCTCCCTATTGGTAGCTCTTAGGTAATTCACAAAATACAGAGTACATTCATAAAACACATTGTTCATTCATAAAGCAGTAACATAAATATCCTTTGCTACATATTGGGTGTATATTTCAGTGGTTGAATGTACAGGCCATGCTGTAGTGTAGTGCTTATGTGACTGTGAATAAAAGGTGGCTGGGCTCATTTTCTCAAGGTTTGAGGGGGGGGGGAGAGGTGACAAAATTGATCGAGTCTCATAGTTGCTGGGCCTGAGTTGCCCTGCCTTGCATGAAGTCTTGGGTTTACAATTTTGGGAGAGGGGAGACTGCGGCACTGGGGTGTCTTGGGTTTGCAATTTTGGGAGAGGGGAGACTGCCTGCTGGGGAGCGGGCAGGCTGGCGAGGGCCCCTAGATTTAGAGGCCCTAGGCTTCGGCCTATTTAGCCTATACATAAATCCGGCACTGCTTCGAGTAGAGGTAGACAATGTGCTACATGGGGACCTCATTTAAGGTTGGTCCTAGTGTCTTCTGAAGTTGCCCCATTCTTTCATCTCATCTCATGTAGAACATTTCCGTCTCTGGCTCTGCCCCATCATCGACTCTGTTCCCATGCACCACTGGCATGCAGCCCTTCACAAATTAATCCTGAGAAATGCAGCCTTCAGCAGAAACCTCTGCCTTTGTACCACCACACAATCGAATCCTATGCAGAAAGTTGAAAATGAAACTTCAGGGGTTCCTTTCCCAACATTTCCCTTCCTTAGATTCTCACACAGGTGGAGAACATTCCTTTGTTATGCCAACTCAGTTAGAATAACTTTCCAGGATTCCTTCCTCTGTTGGTGGGTGGTCCGTTCCTCAAAATCATCTTTAACTGTGCAACCTGAATTTGCCAACATGTGTCTGAATCCCACCCCAAAATAGAAACAGCCTGGAAATGCCCTTATAGATTAAACAAGCATTTCCAGAGGAAAACTTAACAGTTATCTGGGTGATTCTTTGCCAGCCAGTGCTGTTTCCTGGATACAACCACTTTTTCTGTTGGTTAGCGCCTTGGTAACCACTCACTCAGAAAGCTCCCACTATTATAATTATATCTTTAGAAACAAACCGGCTATTAGACCAATCTTCTTGAACTGGAAGTAATTTTCTCCTCCAGTAATTCTTTGTAATGCACTGTCCCCAGCTCTTCATCACCATCTGTCAAGCAGGAGCTAAATTTCAGCTGGGTTGCAACCCTGCTCCAAGCAGACAACTCTCACCCAAGGCTTTCCAGGCTGTGCCTAGGAATGCTGCACAAAAGGATGAGAACAATATCAGGGTGCTTCTATGCTCTCAATACTGTTGGCAACTGCAAAGGTTTTGGGGCAGACACACTGCTGCATTTCCAATCACTGCATTCCGCATAACTCCTGTTGAAATCCTTCTTGTACCATAAACATTTCAGTTTACTTTTTCCCAGTTTTTCATTGCACTGTAGTATAAGATTGTCCCTCCAGATGCATATTAATAACTCAATAATACTGGGGAAGCATCGCAGAACAGCAAATAAAGCAGAATGCTGTGTGCAATATGTAAAGGTAAAGGGACCCCCTGACCATTAGGTCCAGTCGTGGCTGACTCTGGGGTTGCAGCACTCATCTTGCTTAATTGGCTGAGGGAGCCGGCGTACAGCTTCCGGGTCATGTGGCCAGCATGAATAATCCGCTTCTGGCAACCCAGAACAGTGCACGGAAACGCC
Organism: Podarcis melisellensis; assembly: GCF_964234715.1. Taxonomy (NCBI): domain Eukaryota; kingdom Metazoa; phylum Chordata; class Lepidosauria; order Squamata; family Lacertidae; genus Podarcis; species Podarcis melisellensis. The sequence goes on from NC_138531.1 coordinate 32,086,727, forward strand.
GTTTACCTTCCCGCCGGAGCGGTACCTATTTATCTACTTGCACTTTGACGTGCTTTCGAACTGCTAGGTTGGCAGGAGCAGGGACCAAGCAACGGGAGCTCACCCTGTCGCGGGGATTCAAACTGCCGACCTTCTGATCAGCAAGTCCTAGGCTCTGTGGTTTAACCCACAGCGCCACCCGCGTCCCTTTTGTGTGCAATATGAATTCACCACTAATACACTATTATTGCATCAGTGGCATGCTGCAGAATAGCCGTGCAGAAAAACAACAATAACCCATGAGTCTGGAGGGGCCCACAGAGTGGGAGAAGCATTATAAATACCTCTTCCCCACCTACCACTCCTCTACATATCACACCATCTTTCTGTTGCTTTTCAGATGTTTGGGAATCAGGAGAGACTGGAGTCTTCCGCCAAACGTAGTTTGTCAACAAGATTCCAGCTGGTGCCAAATGCAGGTGAAAATTCCGTCTCACTGCTGTGCATCTGCTGCCTTTATAATAGTGGCCGCAGGCTGGCCTTGAATGATACAGCTGACCACATGAAAGCCGTTTTGGATGTGGTTAAGAGAATAAACATGGCAACGATGCAAATTGTGGCCCCAGGTCAGTTTTTTTTGCTCAGTGAACAGTTGCACAGTTGCCTGAGAGCCTTGCAATTATAGACAGAATCGCTGAGCTTGCAATAATAGGAGTCAGGGTAAAAGTGAAGCTGTGCCACTGGGATTATATTATACCGTAACTCAGAAAGGTTGCGCTGACATTGTTTCTGCAAAGGGAGTCAGCAAGGGTTTAGCAAATGATTCTGATCTTAAAGCTTCCTTTCTTTTTAGCAAAAGGACAAGGTGCCTTTTTATGTACAAATCCGTATAAGTTACAGCTTGTTACAGAGGGATCGCTGCGCAGTGAAAACAGCAATCCCTCTTGCTGTTCTCGCTTCTGGGGTAGCTGCGCAGCCTGCATTCGCTCCATAAGACGCACACACATTCCCCCTTACTTTTTAGGAGGGAAAAAGTGAGTCTTATTGAGCAAAAAATACGGTACTTCTTAAGGTAACATTTTTTAAAAAAGTATTTGTTAATGATATACTTTTTCTGAATTGTAAAAATTGGATGTCAGCAAAGAAACGTTCAGGAAATAACCTCATTGTATACAAAAGATTCTGCAATTGTATTTAAGAGAGGAGGTAGTGCAGTGATTGAGCTTCTTGCTGAGGATAAGGAGGACATAAATTTTAAAAATCAATCCATTCACAATATTTCTCAAAAGGATGGCTGTCAAAGGTTGTGTTATCTCTGTGTGTTCCATCCTCTACTGTACTACTGTACTACCCAGGACAGGATGGCGTTGTGCAGAGTTGTTAAGGCAGCAGAGAGCATTGTTGGCTGCCCACTCTCCACCTTAGAGCAGATCTATGCCACAAGGTGCCATAGGAAGGCACTGGACATAGTAAAAGATCCATCGCATCCTGGTCACTGTCTCTTTGAGCTCCTGCCGTCGGGACGGAGATACAGGACGATGATGACAAGAACGAGCCGTCTCAAGAACAGCTTCTTCTCCAGAGCGATCTCAGCCCTGAATGGGAAACCTGGACTTTGAAAGTCATCTAATCTTCCTTGCTGTATTATATTATATTGTTTTAATTAGTGTTTTTATAGTTGTTCTGATTTTGAGTGGAGTGCCCTATCTGGGTGGATGGAGCAGCCAAGTAATTTCGTTGTCCCTGAGAGGGGGCAATGACAATAAATATTATTATTATTATTATATTATTATTATTATTATTATTTCTGTTGCCTCTTGAATCAGCTTTAGAGAAACGGCTTAGAGGAAAACAGTCATTTATGGGCTGCCCCATTGGCATTGATCTGTGACAGCGCCTTTTCAGTGGTGGTTCCCTGGTTGTGGAAGGTCCTCCCTAGTGAGGTACACCCCTGTCTCTGCCATTATTCACTTTCAGAGGGAATTTGAAAACCTTATTTATCCGGGCATTTGGTGGCTGAATAACACTGTTCCCGCCAGTTGCAAGATCACTGGATGGAAGAATGTTTTTAAAACTATAACTCAGGCATCCCCAACCTGCGGCCCTCCAGATGTCTTCGCCTACAACTCCCATGATCCCTAGCTAACAGGACCAGTGGTCAGGGATGATGGGAATTGTAGTCCAAAACATCTGGCGGGCCGAAAGTTGGGGATGCCTGCTATAACTACTTTTAGATATTTTAAACTGTAATTGCTCTTGGAATGTTTTAACTGTTTTAGATATTTCTGTTTTGCTTTTAAATTGTGGATCAGTTCGCTCCCCCGGGCTTCCTTGAAAAGGTGGGGTATTCAACAAATAAACAATAAACAACAGTAAAAAAAATAAATAGCATTTAATAGTATCAATAAGTTGCAATTTTGCATTCATTAAAAAATGTATCAAAATGCAAAAATATGGTGCTGTCCAGTGGTTCACACAAACCATTGACTGGGATTGCTGGGTGTGCTTTGAGAGGACAGTTTCCCCTGCCTAGTAACTTTTGTGCAACAGATGGCATCCAATTGGTGTCACTTTGCTGATGGAAAGTGATCATCTTTGGCAGCTCATCACTCGTCCTGCAGCTCACACTCTGCTCCAGAGGGTTGCCCAAACCTTCAGGCACCAACTCGAATGCCAGTCTTTGAATGGGTACCAGTTGATCGGTACATTTTCCCGCTGGGGTTTGTGGCATCTGTAAAGCGGGTGTTGGGTGAATGGAGCTGATGAATGCTAGCGAGAGTCACAGGAGATGATGCAGACATTTACTGATGCAACATCTGTACAACACTTTGAAATACCATTTGAACAGAATGTAACTCAGAATGGCTTTGGGTGGCCATCTCTTGTACTTTCCTACGGACTCTGCGCCATAAAGCATTGCCACGGGCAACAAGAACTCCTTTTTCTGCCCCTCCTTTTTGGGTTTGCACTGACACCAAGAACCCACCTCCCCAAGACAGAGAGTAAGGAAGGAAAAGTATAACTCATCCCCACCTCCACCCCTTTCCCCTCCCCCAAATACTGAAGCATCTTTACACTTAGCTCACTCCACCACCCTAGTCTGATACCCTCCCAGCCCTAGATCTATGCTCCCCAATGTGAGCAGCACCCTCAGACATCACCTGTGCACCAGCCTTGACTCCCTGCCTCTACCATTTTAAAATTATTATTTTTAAAGTGAGGACTTTTTGCGGGGAGGGTTGTTTGGTTGGTGGGGTTGGCTGCTTTTTTCGTCTGTGTTTTATTTGTTCTGCAATGCATGTAAAAGTTTTGCATGGGCTTTTTTTTTTTAAAGAAGGAGGAGCTCTGAGCACCACCAGTTTTTCATCTGTGAAATGGGCACCCATCATTCTGGTGACTTATTTGGACGGTGGCTATGGCAATAGGATAAAGAGATGCACATGAAAAGCGCCCTCAGCAGTAGCCATTAACAATAATTTCACTAACATAACTCGTGCGTGTTCCTTTCCCGTAATCATACATGTCGGTGTGTTGTTATTAGACACAAGGCAAAAGGCCAGTTGCTTTTGGGTAGGTTAGTGGGCTCTGTGGAACAAGCCCAGCCATGTCCTTGTCGGAGCGATACAGCAATCAAAACAGAATGTTTAAAAGGCATAAGATCTCCAAGGGAGTCATTTATAGGAGCAGATGAAACCAAGAGGTTCCTACTTTTGGTGTCATGCTTTATATTTGTTATGGAACATAACTGAGAGGGCAAAGCGAGGTCTTTGGTTTAACCTGACAGTTTTGAAACTCTCTGTTGGCACTCTCTATGCATGTTTGCAGCATTTGCAGAGCTCTCCGGGGCGCAAGCCTGGGCAGAGTGTATGGAGGTCCTGGGCTGCCCAGCTTACAGGACCCCCATCTTGGCCTTTCTGATGTGGTCCAAAGGAATACATTTGGCACCAGCTTGGCTGCAGGAGTTGCTGGAAGGGGGCATACAAGATACCATCCAACCACCTTAGGGACTCCACTCGGGATTTGTGTAGGGTTTCAGGTTTGAGTCCACTTCAGCTCTTGTACCTGTTTTCCAGGCAGCTAGGAATGACTGAAGCTCATTGGAATGCAATAGCTGCCTTGAGCCTTAAAAATCTCCAAGGGAAATTGGTTTGTAAAGTTTGTGAACTCCAGCTTGAACTCCCCAGCTGTTTTCAATCTGGCTCTTTGTTGTGAAGCGGGGCCTCTCAAACATTGCACTTTATTAGTTTAACAGGGGAACATAATTCCATACTAAAAGCAATTCCAGCCTATAAACCTGGCCATGCTGATCTGCCCTTGCACAGCCCAGCGAGAGGCATCGTACATAAGGAAAGAAAACAAACTCTTGGCGGGAGACAAATGCAGAGCCTTCCATGGTAGAGGACACACATTTGTTCAGGCAAATTCTCACTTAGAGCTGAGCACCTGATTTGGGTAAGGGCTGGTCTCCGAGACCTCGGTTTCGCACTGTAAGCTGCTAGGTCGAGTTAATTCATTGCTCTCAGCGCTCGCAAAGTGCTTCCTAGACGGATGGCTGAAGCTTCATAGCACGTACCGTACGTGGCTTGCACAGGTCAACTGGGTCAACTGGGATTTCTGGGTGTTGGGGCGGGTGTAGTGCAGGTATGGAAGAGTGCCAAGTACATTGGCAGGCGGGAATGTCAATTCCAATGCCTTGTAAACAAGTTGTCTGCAGTTCAACCGTGAACAATGCAATTATGCTGATTATGTGCATGTTCCTCCCAGTGAGCACAAGTGGCAGGTCAGGTCACTCAGAAACTACTGCGCTGCGAAGTACAGAGTATTCAGCCGATTAGGCTAGGCTTGGACTTGGCTTAGATCAGGATCTGGCTCCAGCCAATGACATGCCCGCCAACATTTCTCCGATGAAAATAGGGATATCCCATTCCATAATGATAATTTTACTATTTATACCCCACACACCTTACGGGGCTGCCCCAGTCACTCTCGGCAGCTTCCAAACATATAGAAAAACATAATAAAACATTAAACATTTTTTTAAAAAAATTCTCATACAGGATTGCCTTCCGACAGCTTGGGGGTCAGATAAGTGCAAGTAGATAAATAGGTACCACTCTGGCGGGAAGGTAAACAGTGTTTCCATGCGCTGCTCTGGTTCGCCAGAAGCGGCTTAGTCATGCTGGCCACATGACCCGGAAGCTGTACGCCAGCTCCCTTGGCCAATAAAGCGAGATGAGTGCCGCAACCCCAGAGTTGGTCACGACTGGACCTAATGGTCAGGGGTCCCTTTACTTTTACCTTCAAGGAAAATTGGGACATTCCAGGATCAGATCAGAAACTGGAATGGCTTCTCTAAATTAGGGACGTCCCTGGAAAAGAGGGACATTTGGAGGGTCTCCAGTGAGGTGCCTTAAATATAAGCCTTTTCAGTTCTATTCTTCATGCCAGTGTTGACTCACAAGGCATACAGGGAGAACGCTTTCTTCTCCACAGGTTAGTTTCACAGAGCCCTTTTATTCTTCAGTAGGCCACTCACACATTTAGTTCCCCACCTTCACGCTGAGGAGATCCTTCAGTACAGTGGTACCTCGGGTTAAGAACTTAATTCGTTCTGGAGGTCCGTTCTTAACCTAAAACTGTTCTTAACCTGAGGTACCACTTTAGCTAATGGGGCCTCCCAATGCAACCACGCTGCCGCCACACGATTTCTGTTCTCATCCTGAAGCAAAGTTCTTAACCTGAGGTACTACATCCAGGTTAGCAGAGTCTGTAACCTGAAGCGTCTGTAACCTGAAGTGTCTGTAACCCGATGTAGAAGAAGAAGAAGAAGAGTTTGGATTTGATATCCCGCCTTTCACTCCCTTTAAGGAGTCTCAAAGCAGCTAACATTCTCCTTTCCCTTCCTCCCCCACAACAAACACTCTGTGAGGTGAGTGGGGCTGAGAGACTTCAAAGAAGTGTGACTGGCCCAAGGTCACCCAGCAGCTGCATGTGGAGGAGCGGAGATGCGAACCCGGTTCCCCAGATTACGAGACTACCGCTCTTAACCATTACACCACACTGGCTCTCACCACTGTAACAGATACCTCAATGTGCTGATCACGTATTCCCAAAAGAGGGGCATTTCCACACGTTGCTCAAAGCAGCTCTTGCACAAATCACTTGGAGATACACAGATATAAAGCGCACATCACCTGCATTGCAAGTTCACCTCCTTTGTGTTGACCTTGGGTTTAGATGTTCGCAATAAGCAGAGCAAAAGAAACACAAGGGCAGATTTAAGCCTCATTTGTTGGCATGGTTTCAGGCAGCAAGCCTATGTGCAGTTACCTGGGAGTAGGCCTCATTGAAATGAGTTAGGCTGACTACTAAGTAGACGTGCATAGACTGAAAGCAGGGCCTTGATAACGCCATCTGCCAAGCTGTTTATTCGGAGCTCATTCCCTTTTCTGCCCCACCTCCACAGTCCTTCCTTACTCATATGATGTTGGCAAACATAGCGTGCAGAGAGCCTTGCTTGTCATTCGCTGAACCAAAGCGAAGCAGGACCAATTCATATTTTTTTCTCCCACACTCCAGCCGTTCTCTTGGAAGAGAGGTTTTAGTTTGTCAACAGCACTGGCAAGGGGAACAGAGGTTTGGTTTTCACCACAAGGGCACGAGGCACCACTGAGCTCAAAAGACGAGCAAACTGCTCGCATTCAACAGACCACTAATGCTGTGAGCTAAATATATCGGACTTGGCTTGTTTCACGCGAGTGTTGCCTCTGAACCACTCCCTCCTAGATTTGAAGGGGGAACACGACTCAGGTAGGCTCAGGGCAGAGGAAACTTGGATCCTTTCCAGGCATGTTTATACCACAGCATGACTGAACCCAGCACCTGGAATATGATATCTTAGCCCCAGGGTTAAGGATGAGGAGAGCAGGAGGTGAAGGAAAATCATGCTGTAGGCAACTTATAGATCTGTGCCTGCAGAGACACCATACATTTAAAGCACACCCAGACTAGAATTCTGGGAAATGCAGTTTACGCTTCACAGAGATACAATTCCTAGCACCCTTGACAAGTTACAGTTCCCAGGATTGTTTGGGGAGAAAATGCGCTTTAAATGTGTGGTGTGCACATAGCTATCAGTCAGGTGCCAACTGGGTCAAACTGGGAGCTACGTGGATGTGGTGCTAGCTTCTTATGCCACCAGGGCTACTGGGAGTCAGAGAAGGCAAAACTACAGGTAGTTTTAAGCATACCCTCCAACCATAGCTGACAACTTTGCCCTTTTTTAAAGGGAAATTCCCTTATTCTGGATAGGATTTCTTGCAAGAAAAGGGAAAAGTTCACAACTATGCCTCCAACATTTCTCCAATGAAAATAGGGATGTCCTAAATAATAATAAAAATAATAATAATAATAATAATAATAATAATAATAATAATAATAATACCCTGTCCATCTGACTAGGTTGCCCCAGCCACTCTGTGCAACTTCCAACATATATAAAACCATAATCAAACATTAAACCTTTTAAAACTTCCCTGTACAGGGCTGCCTTCAGATGCCTTCTAAAAGCTGTATAGTTACTTATCTCCTCGGGTCGGGGGTTGCATAACTCCACACCATCCTACATTTCTCTGATAAAAACAGGGACGTCCTAAGGAAAAGCTGGACATTCTGGGATCAAATCAGAAACCAGGACAGCTTCTATTAATTAAGGACTGTCCCTGCAAAAAAGGAACACTTGAAGGGTCTGCAGATTGCACCCATGGATCTGAACTGCTCATGTGGAGGCATTTGTTGAATGGCTGCTGTACGGATGTTGCAACTTTCCTTACAATTGGGCAAGAGTAGATAGTCGATGACAGGTGCGTCCTCTGAGCCCAGCGCCCCCAAACCCAGTATGTCTGGCAGTTGCTTGGGTCGCCTGCCCCTAAACCCAGCCTTGGGTAGTTTCAGATGAGATGATGAGCAAAAATACTCCTGCTTCCTCTTACTACACCTCTGAGTCTTGTCCAAATACACACATCTCTGAGCTGCAGATGGGAATTTGGGAGCATGAGTCATTCATGCTTTCCCTCCCCAGCCAAAACCACCCACTGTAATCCATTTACAGTAAATACTCTAAGATTGAGCCTGTGTGGTGATAACTGTACAAGCAATTGTAATCATTTCACAGGGTCTTAAGGCTATACCTCCTCAGACAAATGTAACACAATAGTCAAGTTAATCCAATTACTGCTACGTGGCGCTTCTTACTGTGCAACTACACTTTCTCACTACAGATCACATAGTGTCAAGTTTAATATAGCATGACTTTTCGTGAGCCAAAAAGTTAATGAAAAACGCGAGGAAAGAACTTGGCTCCATGCCCCAATTACGCTTTTCACGTTCAAAGCCATTTAAAAATATATATTAAAAAATCTGAAAGGCGTAAGAGGCAGCAGACCTGTGACACCAAAAGCATTTGCACTTCATTTCTGATTTACAGCACAGTGCAAATTTGCAAAGCAGCTGGTTGTTCAATCATCCCTAGCAATCTCTGGATGCTCAGGAAGCAACATGCCAACTGTAAATTGTTTTTCACTCTTATTGTTTCCAGTTGGGAATATGCCCTGTGCTTAACAAAAGGGGGTTACATAATTTACACCCTTGGCCACATTAGGCTTTGATGAAGGAGAGCAGGCAATGATCTTTCCTACAGATCAGGATCTCTAGTTGCACTTTGGCTGTGAAACGGGGGGATATCACCATAGCCATGGTTTATGGATGAGAGGTCCCAAGCAACACAGGAATAAAGGGATCCTGTAGTCTACATGTTGCCTAGCTTATGGTTCTGGCTTAAGTGCTTTCACAGAGCCAGGCATCATACAGCTTTGTAACACATGCAGTCTCCAGGAAAGGGTGAGAGGAGATTGGCACAGTGCAAACACACCAACAGGATTGGCTCTGCCCATGTGTTTGCACCATCCAGACCTCCCACCATCTCACCCCTCTTGCTTCCTGTAAGTGACAATCTAGCTGCTGGGAAACTGGCAGAGTAGTTCCGCCCTACTCTGTGAGACACTTCAGGTCCCACATGAGGGAAGTATAAAACACAGCATCTTGGGAAATAAAACATGGCACTGATCAGATATAGTACAAGGCCAAGGCTAACACCTTCGCCACCAGCAATCCCAAAGGGGTGACAGGAGTGGCCCAGGCAAACATCAAACCCAATGGGCCCTGAGTGTCTATACCAGTTTCTGACCCCACACCTGCTTGTGTGCCTGCCCCAGCTGAATTCCAGGTCCTCTAAGTGTCCCTGTTTTACTGGATTTACAGAAGCTGTCTTGGTTTCTGATTTGATCCCGGAATGTCCCACTTTTCCTTAGGACGCCCCTATTTTCATCAGAGAAATTTTGGAGGGTATTGAATTATGCGATCCCCTGAGCCAAGGAGATAAATAACCATATGACCTTTAGAAGACATCTGAAGGCAGCCCTGTATAGGGAAGGTTTTTTTATGTTTAATGTTTTATTATGTTTATATATGTTAGAAGCTGCACAGAGTGGCTGGGGCAACCTAGTCAGATGGGCAAGGAAATAATAGTAGCAGTAGTAGTAATAATAATAATAATAATAATAATAATAATAATAATAATAATATAATAATAATAATAATAATAATAATAATAATAATAATAATAATGATGTCCCTATTTTCATTGGAGAAATGCTGGAGGGTATGCACACACACGGAGAGCAGGCGTGAGAGCGAGAGAGAAAGACAGGATCAGCAGCCTCTGTAATCTGCTGGCTGAACTTTTGGCTCTGACAGGTGAACAATGCTGAAGCCTGGCCTGTACATGTTTGGGCTGGGCATCCTTGGCAGGCCCATAGCCTGCCCACACCCCAGAATGAAGCAAGGTTTTTTTTTAGCCTGGATAGGAATGAGATAAGGAAAAAGGAATGTGACCTTGCAGCTTCCACCCTGTCCTCGTGAAGTACCTAAGCACTGGCTAACCTTGGCATAAAAAATAATCTGTTGCCATATCTACTGCATACCCACCTACGCACGTGTTTCAAATTAATCCTTTACCTGGCAGCAGAGCTTCAGTCAGAGGCAGGAAAGCCAGCCCCAACTTCCCTGTTGAAGGACTTGGCCCTGGAAGGAGAAGGGTGGGGGGAATGCAACTGAGCCGGCATCTGAGCATGTGCAGAGTTTCTTCTTTGTATCAAATAAGTGGAGCCAGCTCTCCGGAATTAGGGGCAGAATTGGTAAATCCTGAAAACAAGCCTTATTTATCCTCTGCTTTGAGTAAGGGGCATGCACCAGCTATAAGATTCAACTTGTATCTGTGCTCTGATGTTGCTGGGCTGCAGCCAATGGTCACGGATGATGAGAGATGTAGTCCTACAACATCTGGAGGGCCACAGGTTCCCCATCCCTGATCTAATTCAAGACTGCAGTGTAGGTACGACTAATGCGCACCAGGCATAGGACAGGTACTCTCCCTACCGAAAAGACGACGCCATGTTACTTTGGGAATGACGGAGCTCCACTTTCTAGCTTTGTGAAAATTTGGTGTCAGCTGAGCCCTAATGCAATTAATAAGAGCTTCCTTCCTTCTCAAGAGCCAACCTCCTGAGTGCTCATTAGCCGCACCGCAACTTTGAAACCACAACTTAAAAGGCACTGTTATGATCACAGCAGATACATTTTCATTAACAGTGCTCTCAGCAGCCAAGCGGGCAAAAAGAAGAATAGAAAGTAGAAGGCTGATGGAAAAACAGGAAAGAAAGCAAAATAAGAAACATACTTATCATTGAATTCTACCAATAATTTGTCTCTGTGTGTGTGTGCTGGTCCCATGGGTTAACCCTGAGGCAAGGTCTGAGTCCAGTCCGAGTTCGGGGGTGCAGTATGGAGGCTGTCCATCAAAGCTGAAGCTGGGTCCAAGGCAGGGAGTCGGGTGAGGTCAGGAGCTCCGGCAGGACAGGGTGCAGGCAGGAACTGGCTACCAACAATGTTGCTCCTGCAACTTGGGACTGGGGCTGGCTGGCTTTTATCTGCCCCGAGGCATAGGGCAGCCCCGGTCCACAGGTGACTTGCCTCTCCTGGCCTGGAGGCGAGCACTCCTCCTGCGGGAACTTAGTTCCCTCCGCCTCTCTGCCCCTGAACCTCTGCAGCTCAGGAGAGGCTGGAGGGTTACCGGACCCAGAGGCAACCTCACCTTCCCCTGACAGGGCTGAGAGTGGAGCACCTGCAGGCAATGGGTCCTCCATCACCTCAGGAGCCAGAGCAGACTCATCTGGTGCCTGCACCTGAGGATCCAGCACAGGTGAGGACCCTTCAGGCTCAGGCCCCAGCCCCGGCTCAGCTGGTTCTGGAGGCGGGGAATCCTGTGCAGGCTGGGATCCCTCAGGTTCAGCATCCGAGTCCGAATCCCAGGCCATCACAGTGCGTATCTTTCCTGATAAACGCATAGCAGTAAGTGGGAACATTCGTTCTAAGCTCAGAGTCAAGTTGTGATGGAGAGAAGAGACTCATTTGATCTTTCTATATGTCAGGTGGGGGCCTGGTTTATGGTAGGACATTCTGATGGTTGAACAAGTGGAAGCTTCAGGAGGAGAGCAGAGTGGCCTCTTCTCTATGACCTTCAGATCTCCTTTTCACCTTCTCCTTGGATGCACCATGCTCCCTTTCCCTTCTTCAAGACTGCTGGATCAATCAGATTATATATGACACCCCCACTCCCACCCATCTTCTCCATGTTTTCCCAAAGCTTCTCATCTGGACAGGCATCTCAACTCATGGACCTTCAAGGAGCAGGGACCTTGCTATTCCCAACACCAGTGGTCCGGACATCATTGCACCCCAACAACCCAGTTATCATGATGGAGCCCCTATCATATGGATAACGCACAAAGCGGGACATGCTACGGATAATTTCCTCATTTCTCTTGATTTATTGCCAGAGAAATAACTTCAGCTGCGCATTCCAATTTCTTTAAAAATGCCTCTCCCTCTCTGGCTGAAGAGAGAAACAAGTTAATTACTTGATCATCATTATGGCGGCTGATTATTAAGGACTCCACTTCTCTGTGGATGATGCAGTAATTGCTCTCTCGGGCATGAAAGGAACTTTTCATTTCATCCGAAGAAACAGGCGCTTCTAAAATGTGTAGCCTTTGATTTGGATCACTAACTACACCGTAAGGATTAAAATATTGATATACATTGATACACCAAAAAAATGAAGGGAATTTGCCTTCATTACACCCATGCTGGCATCTTGTACTTCATTATCCTATGTGTACTGATTAAATAAGAATAAGGGAGGAAGCTAAGCTGTGGTGGAATAGGATTCAGGGGTGAAAAAAACAGCAAAATTGTTGGTGTGGAGATTTCATGAGTTGTGGACAGAAGTCATATGGGTTTGAGCTAAACCCGGAACCACTTTTCCTAGTGATTACAAACTAGGTCAGCTTTGGTTTCAGTCAAAGACCCCTCCAGACTGGTGTTTTACTGTGGGTGTATTCTGTAACATGTTCCTTACGAAGTAATTGTATCTCAGTGGCGGATTTAGTCTGCTTCAGTTTGTTCTGCAGTGCTTCCCCGCTACTACCACATTGCTAACACATTTTTGCTGTTCTAGGGCGCTATAGAGCATCTAACAAAAAACAATATATATATATATATATATATATATATATGCTTTCGTAGATTTTCACGGGTACAGGAATGCAGGTTTTGGTGTCCTCGGGTGTCTTCCCGTGTAAAAGTTGGGGTGTCTAGGCGACGTTTCGACGAGGTCTCACTCGTCATCTTCAGGCTGGTGCTTTCGGCTTCTTGTTACTGGAACAGAGCAGGATCTCAGTGTTTGAGTTCCTATAAATACTGTTGAGGGGGTGTGGTGTATAGCCTCCAATGTTCTGGGCAGAGAGGAAGTTCCCAGGCTAGTGTGCCTTTTCTTCTTTTGTTCCTTAATTACTTGAGGGATATCTTGAGTGATTTCTTGAGTGATATCCTGAGTACCACTTAGGTGGGTCATTAGGTGTGGATTAGTTGCTCGCCCCTATACACGAAGCCAAGCCAGAGCACAACTAAGTGCAGTACAGCCATCTTCTCAGAAAAACTCTTCACAAAGTTCAAGAGGTCAAGACACAAAGACTTTAGCAACTAATCCACACCTAATGACCCACCTAAGTGGTACTCAGGATATCACTCAAGAAATCCCTCAAGATATCCCCCAAGTAATTAAGGAACAAAAGAAGAAAAGGCACACTAGCCTGGGAACTTCCTCTCTGCCCAGAACATTGGAGGCTATACACCACACCCCCTCAACAGTATTTATAGGAACTCAAACACTGAGATCCTGCTCTGTTCCAGTAACAAGAAGCCGAAAGCACCAGCCTGAAGATGACGAGTGAGACCTCGTCGAAACGTCGCCTAGACACCCCAACTTTTACACGGGAAGACACCCGAGGACACCAAAACCTGCATATATATATATATATATATAACCTTATAATAATGTTATAGTAATGTTTTCCTCTTATAATAAACTAACAATCTCACACACGTTTCAGATGTCAATTACATTTTTTCTCTTGTAGAGTCGTACCTTGGAAATCAAACAGCTTAGTTCCCAAATGTTTTGGCTCCCGAACGTCGCAAAGTGACTGTTCCTGTTTGCAAACTATTTTTGGAAGCCAAATGTCCAACAGGGCTTCCTGCAGCCAATCAGAAGCCGTGCTTAGGTTTTCGAATATACTGGAAGTCAAATGGACTTCTGGAATGGATTCCGTTCGATTTCCAAGGTACGACTGTATTTTCCACTCGCTGCTGCATTCTCTTGAACTAAATAACACAAAGTAGTCCACTGCAACACCTGCAGTATCCACTTCTCTTTTTACACAAGCGGTAAATTCATAGAATCCTAGAATCCTAGAGTTGAAAGAGACCCCAAGGGTCATCAAGTCCAACCCCCTGCTTTTCAGGAATCTCAGCTAAAGCACCCCTGACATATGGCCATCCAACCTCTGCTTTCAAACACCCAAGGAAGGAGACTCCACAACCTCCCGAACAGCTCTTTTGGCCAGAACGTTCTTCCTGATGTTTAGAACGTTCTTCCTGATGTTTAGGTGCAGGGGAGATGGAGGGACTGGGATAGTTACTGATTCCACTGGAAACTCTGCTGGTTCAGACAGAGACAGGCAAGTGGACAAGGAGGCAGCACGATTAGAAGCACAGGGTAACAAGATGGTGGTGGTTATTTGTGAGACAAGCCTCTGTTCTCCCTTCCCCCTCCAGTTTAAATAGCACAAAATAGCAAAATCTACCCAGGGGCTTCCCCCCCCAACAGCATTTTCTCCAAGGCTTTTTCACTGTCAGTTCTATACTGCTTAAGAATATACCGTATTTTTTGCACCATAACACTCACTTTTTTCCTCCTAAAAAGTAAGGGAAAATGTCTGTGCGTGTTATGGAGGGAATGCCTACGGGTGGCACGCCTACGGATTTTCCTCCTCTAAAAACTACATGCGTGTTATGGTCGGGTGCGTGTTTTGGAGCGAAAAATACGGTAGTTTGTGTAGCCAAGCCTAATCTTTTTTTTTTTTAAAAAAAAACCATTGTGCCACTTCTAGATATCTTACAAACACCCCCTACCCAACACTCTTCGGGTGGCAGTGATGTTTGCCATGGTTCCCATGGGGTGTGTGTGAAAAGTAAGTTAATTATTCAATGGAATCTCACAGTGCTGGCAAAACAAAAGCAATTTTCTTTTATGGGTGGAAAATGAAGTATTACTGAGTCATTTCTAAACTTTTACCAGCAGATGTCACTGTCTGCATAATAAATAAAAACCTGACATCGGTTTCCAAGGAAATTAGATCCACTTGAATTTATTCTTCCCAACCATATGCTCTGAATTCTATGAGAGCTTTTGTTGCCAGTGATGGGCATCTGTCTCAATTATGTTGAAGTATATATAAAGTGAAGTGGACGTGGAAGATTGCTAAATGCATGGACTTTCCTTCTAAACCTTTATAGTTGGACCTGCCCTATACAGATCAGAACCCTGGTTTACGGTCAGGCTGACCTCATGCAACAAGTTAGCAGGAGGGAAAAGGCAAGCTGCAGGCAGCACAATGGGTGAGTCACCAGAAAGTTGGTGACTTGAGTCGACCCAGAGCAGGAATCCTGCATTGCTGGGGGCTGGACTGGGTGGCCTTCGGGGTACCTTCCAACTCTACAATTCTATGATTCTACTCTGTAAGGATGGTCCTCTCAATGAACAGGAGATGCTCAGGAAGGGAGAAGTCAAAGCTAGATCTGAATCAGAGGTCGGGACATGGGCTGCAGTACCAAGGACAGCTCCCAGGTAGCAGACTATTGGCACCAACAAGTATGACTGAGTCCTTGTATGTCCATGAGTGGGAATCTTGAAGAGGTAGAGGGCAAGCCTAACCGAAGTCTGCACTTGATTGTGATTTAGTAGTTTCCTGATACATCTTTGGCAAAATAGGGTGGAATATCAAGAAGATTATGTACAGTGGTACCTCAGGTTACATACGCTTCAGGTTACATACACTTCAGGTTACAGACTCCGCTAACCCAGAAATAGTACCTCAGGTTAAGAACTTTGCTTCAGGATGAGAACAGAAATCGTGCTCCGGCGGTGCGGCAGAATCAGGAGGCCCCATTAGCTAAAGTGGTGCTTCAGGTTAAGAACAGTTTCAGGTTAAGAACAGACCTCCGGAACAAATTAAGTACTTAACCTGAGGTACCACTGTATTTGGAGTGGCAGTTACTCAGGGAGTGGTGGTTCAGTACTGGATCCCCCCCTCCTATCCCTATAGCAGTGGGATGTTCCAAAGATAGTTTGCTGCTATTAGATTCAAACAAGAAGCATTTTTAATCCTTGATCACTACTGTGCTTCCATGCCTTTGTGGCTTGGAACCAACAGGCTTGCATGGGCTATCGGGTCTTGCAACAACTGATAGCCCTTTAAAGGGAAACTTAGGTAAATATTGCCCAAATGTGCTAGGGATGAAAGCTGTCGCAGGAACTGCTATAACAATATGCAGTTGGGGTTTAAGACGACTTTTGGTAATCGCTGCAAGCGCCTTATTAAAACATGTTCATGTGGATGCCCCTGGAAGTGTTTGTCAATGGAAGTCAACAGATATGAGAAAAGCTGGTCTGGCTATCAGGTAATCTGGCAATGTGAATCTAAGTACTATTCATCACTTTATCTAAGGCCTGCTTAGCATGTCCATGTATATAACTCGATACCTTTAACTTGATGATTGTACATTTAGTGGGCTGAATCCAGACTAATTTAGCTGAACTGAAGTTCCTTTGAAATCAATGAGTTCCCATTGGTCAGTGGGCCTTAAGAACAACAAACACAGTTTGCTCCAATTCAATGGCTGGCAGCTGAATTTGTGAATGAACACCATGGGGGGGGGGGAAACCATGGTGTTTGGGGAGATAAGAGCATTCTCTGTCTTGTATGTGTGGTGGCCCATTCAGATATGAGAGTCATTAGTCAATGACCTATATGTGTGTCTGATCTGATCCTTAAGATATAGCATGGATACATCTCTAGATGGAAGATTCTTGTGGGGTATGGTGGCTGGCCTTGCCAATCTTCTAATTTCACACTGCAGTAATGTAATTATCACAGTGCTGTGTTAAATTCGTTTAGATAAGGAATGGGGAATCTGTGGCCTCTAGATCAGTGTTTCCCAACCTTGTGCCTCCAGCTGTTTTTGAACTACAATTCCCATCATCCCTGACTAGCAAGACCAGTGGCAAGGGATGATGGGAATTGTAGTCCAAAAACAGCTGGAGGCACAAGGTTGGGAAACACTGCTCTAGATGTTGTTGGACTTCATCTCCCATCACCCCTGATCACTGGTTGTATCAGCTGCAGCTGATGGAATCTGGAGTCCAATAACACCTGGAGAGTCATAGAGTCCCTACCCCTGATTTCGATCCCACTGAAAATGTGATCATTATAATTAACAAAGGAGATCAGGAGCAGTTCTCTTAATCCTGCATGTGTGGTGTGATGTTTTCTGGATGAGCTTTTGATCCACAGCGAAGGTTTTATGTACACTGCACCGGGCATTCTCAAAGCCGGCTGGCTTTGTGATGAGCTGGGTGTTTTCACTTTGGGGGATACAGGGTTGTTTCCACACACACACACACATCATATGCACTGTAATGCATTTTCTTTCTGAATTAACACAGTTTTGTGTTTGATATTAACAAGTTAATATACATCTAATGCATCACACCATTTCCATTGCTTCAAAGATTCTCTCACAAAATAATGAATGTGGCTTTCGTGTCCCTTGAGGAAGGCTCCCTACTTGATATATGTTCACCACTCTCAGCTTCTCTGAAGGTCATTAGAAAGTGCCTTCCACTCTTTGCAAAATGCATGTCTGATGCACTCAAAGGCACATTTCTGCTCTAAGGATTGAACTGTAATTAGAATATACCACAGTGAATAAATTAAACTCAAGGGAGACTGTAGCGTGAGATATGAATTTGTCTGTGTTTAGGAGGGTAAATTAGGCCAGATTCAGACCTGGAAATATTACATCTAATCTGTTTAGGCTGCAATCCCATGCATACTTACTGAAAAGAAATTCTGATTGACTGAAGACAGTGGGAATTACTATGGAGTGAACAAGCAAGATATGAGACAGTGTGGATGAATGAAAATAACAAATACTTAGTCGGGGCAAAACTAGATTGATATTAAATTCACCTTTGCATTTATCACAACATTCTGATCACTACAGGTAGCTTGATTCCTCAATAATTTAGGAATTTTTCATGTCACCTAAAGAGATTTGTCTCCTGGCCATTAACTTCCATACCAGCCAATGCAGCATTTTAAAAAAGTATTCTCTTACAATTGATTAGCATATCCAAACGCCCATTGACTCTCTCTTTTTCTTTGGGGAGTGGTGTCAACAGAACTGTTAAGTCCTCCAGCTTCCCATTTTCCACACCACATTGCAAAAAACCAACCAACTAAACGAACAAAAGGTAAAGCAAAAGGACTGCTGACCATTAGGTCCAGTCGTGGCCGACTCTGGGGTTGCGACACTCATCTGGCTTTATTGGCCGAGGGAGCCAACGTACAGCTTCCGGGTCATGTGGCCAGCATGACTAAGCCGCTTCTGGCGAACCAGAGCAGCGCATGGAAACGCCGTTTACCTTCCCTCTAGAGCGGTACCTATTTAACTACTTGCACTTTGATGTGCTTTCGAACTGCTAGGTTGGCAGGAGCAGGGACCGAGCAACGGGAGCTCACCCCATCGCGGGGATTCGAACCGTTGACCTTCTGATCAGCAAGTCCTAGGCTCAGTGGTTTAACCCACAGCGCCACCTGCGTCCCCTAACTAACAAAAACCCGATACTAATAATGTTGTCGGGCCCAATAAATATGGAGCTGAAGCAATAATGTATCTTTATCAGATAAAATGATGTTCCAGATCAGCTAGGACCAGGGCCAAATCTGACATTAGATTTTCAAGGAGTGTGTATGTGTGTGTGTAGTCCAGTCAGAAGTCCTGTTTTCAATGCATAGGAGTGCCCTAGACACCGAAACGAAGCTGAGAAGGTCCATATTCCACCTGCCTCAATACACAGATAGCTCAGATGCACCATTTACAGGGGCTTCCATACAGCCTTTTCTCCTCCTTACTTGGATGAAATCATTTACCGCCAGCCCAGTTTATAGAAACGAATGCAAAGTATGAAGAGGTAGGGATGGAAAGGCTAATGCAGCCCACTACATCAAGAGGGGCACAGGTGTTTATAAGTAGGTAGATACAATAGATCAATGTACAGAGCAGAAATCTTTTTAAAAAGAGGATCCAGTGATTTGGTTTTGAGAGTTGGGTTGTGATTTCGCACCCAGTCAGTAGGGCTACAGTTGATTGGCCTTAGCAGAACTAAGCATGTCGGCACAAGATTAAATCCCGAGTTCCTAAATTACTAATGTTAGCATCACCATTTTATTTTATTTTGAAAAACCCGTTGGTGTGAAAGCGTTATCCAGGATTTTGCACCTGCAGCTAGAAGCAGCTGCTTCCCAGCAGCAGAATGGTAATTATGTAAACAAAATTCTAATGGAGCAGATGTATTTAAAACTCTCATCCACCCCCAGATTGAGTTTTGGAAGGAAAAACGTACTTGTATTTATTTGAAAATTAGCAAACATTGGCACCATCTTTCAAGTGGGAACTGTTTCAGGTATGGCTCCATTGCCACTTTTGAACAATGGCCATCACTCATGGCAAAAACAAAACCTTACTCAACAACTCAGGAAAACATAGAATAGATAGGAAAACATATAGAATAGATATACAATATAGAAGTCAACCAAACTACTCTTGAATGATTAAGCAAGTCTAGCCACTGACCAAATTAATAGTGTAATCCTACCTTCAATTTACATTGGCTGGGTGAGCACAGGATACCAGCTAAGGCTGGAATCCTAACTTCACATACCTGGGAGTAAGTCCCATTGAATTCAGTGGAATCAACTTCTGAGTAGGCATAGTTAGGATTGCAGCTAAAGTCCCCTTGTACCGGCAGAACCTGAGGTTGCACCACCGTGGGATCTGCACAAGTAACATGGAGAATCTTAGTGACATTATTCAAAATCTGCCACAGATGTTTAATCTGCCCAAAGCGTTTTTGGATCACTTTGATAAAGAAGAACTAAGGGACAGGATACATGAAAAGCAAGCTGGAAGACAAAGGTTGCCACAAGAATCTAAATCTTCCCATTGACATCTTCTCTCTCAAAAGGACCATCAAAGATCTAGATATTTAGAAGAACTGACTACTATCCTCCCACATAGGGCTTTTTAAGAATTATGCCTACATTTTCCCATGTAGATATGGATTCTTGTCTCCCAAGAGATTTGCACCTGTAATTAGAAATAGGTGGAGAATGTAATCTATTATACAGTGGTACCTCAGGTTAAGAATTTTATTCGTTCTGGGGGTCCGTTCTTAACCTGAAACTGTTCTTAACCTGAAGCACCACTTTAGCTAATGTGGCCTCCCGCTGTTGTTGCGCCACCGCCACGCAATTTCTGTTCTCATCCTGAAGCAAAGTTCTTAACCTGAGGTACTATTTCTGGGTTAGCGGAGTCTGTAACCTGAAGTGTCTGTAACCTGAAGCATCTGTAACCTGAGGTACCACTGTATATTGAAACTTCTTTTATATGATGTTCCAAGGGAAACATTCTTCAGAATTGTTTTTACCTAGTTTAACAACTTGCTCTGATCAAGAAATGTTCTCTTGCAAGACATTTATCCATTTGTGATGTATAGAATAGCATTATATGCTATACAGTAGTTGCACAGTTATTATAGGAGACACTTGAGGGTTTTAGTTCAAACTATCCCCCCCCCCACTGGGTAAAAGGTTTTAGTATAATTATACCCTATATTAGCATTACTTTAATTCTTATTTTATCTATTGGAAACCATAAATTGGAGCCTTTATTTAGAAAAATATTTATAGGCTGTCCCCTCATATAAAATGTCAAGGCAGCATACAAGGAAACATCCATTTCAAGAAAACATAAAATGCCATGAAAACAAAATACAACAACAGCAAAAAGAGTTGTCAAGGTCAATGGCTAGCAAATACATGTGATCATACCACTTTAAACAGTTTCTACAAAGAATTCTGGAAACTGAAGATTGCTAAGAGTGCTGAGAATTGTTAGGAGACGCCTATTCCCTTCACAGGATTACAATTTTCAGAGTTTCCAGGGAAGAGGGGACCACTCTTGGAACTGGAGGTCTTTTATAATCATCTTCTAGATGAACCACAAGGCACAGTGTTTTGGGTGACAGGACGGTTCCATCTGTCCTGGTTGCTCTGCGGTGTGTGTAACCACTTGGTGCAGCAGTCATGAAGTGGCTGAATATTGCAAGTGTGAACATGCGAGGAGTGTCTTAACAGGAGGAAGGTTTTCAGCAGCCATTGCTCAGCAGCGCAAGATATGAGCGGCCACGCACTCCATTCGCCTCAGCCTTCAGCTCCCCACTTAATCCACCCGGCACCCAAACATAATTTTGCCACATCTTCCATTGTAAGCAATTACCTTGCTCATTAACAGAACAGCGCTAATAAAAGGAGCGAAGCCTAAACAACGTTTCCAAAATATGACTACATAAAGTCGTGCTTTGTCCTGGCGTATTTGGGATTTGTCAGCTATTATCAGGCAGCGAACAAGCATTTAATCAGCTTAAAAAAACATACCCCAGATAAATGATTAAGGAGTCTAATTATCAGCTGCCACTCTGTGAATGGCAGGTAGCTTATAAGGCGTTTGTTTAGCATGGCGCTTTTGCAGCTGCTGGCTGTTCGGTCCGTCCATCTAAATGTTTACTTTCTTTACAGCTTGCTGAGACTATGGAGCTCATCAGACCCCATCTATCAGTGATGCAAAGTAGCTGAAACTGGTGAACTGGGTGCCCATTTGCAGATACTGGGGGGAAGTGACCCAGAAACTGGGTGCAAAGAGGAACAGTGAAAAAGAGGGAGTTGGGTGCACAGTGTGTGAGGACTGAGCTACACGCAGTCAGTTTATATTGTTGCAACACCATTGTGAAGATTCGACACCAGATGGCGCTGTAGAGCACAAAATTTGTCTATGCGATTTTACATAGGGTCCCCCCCTTTTGCTATAATAATCAGGGTAGTTTTTTAATGGTTGATGTTTTATTGTGTTTTTGTTGGGAGCCGCCCAAAGCGGCTGGGGCAACCCAGTCAGATGGGTGGAATATAAATAAATTGAATAGGGTGTGCGATTGTCTTCTTGCTACCTCTTGCTCCCTGCACCATTGGGGACTATCAGCTGGAAGAAAGAACAGCATGGAGTTAGATCTGGTTATGTTGTTACCACAGTTCAGAAGCTTCCTGGTCTTGGAATTCAGGAGACAGAAGAAAGCAAATCCTTTGCTGCTTTGGTTCATTTTGATCCATACTGTTTACCTGGAGTGACAGTGGCTCTCCAGGGTTTCAGACAGGGGGCATTCCCAGCCCTAACTGGGATGGAATGAGAGGACTTCTGCATGGAATTCAGATGGTTTCCCACTTTTCCCAATCGCTTTTCCTCAAGGCCTGATGTGAAACTCCCATATCTTTTGCCTTGCAAGGTAATAAAAGCTTTCTGGGAGATGATATACAATGAAATGGAAAAAAATGCTTAAAATATCCTTTGTTAAGAAACCAGAAGCTTTTCTATTAGGAATTACAGGGACTGACACCCCAAAAGAACAGAAAAGACTTTTTATGTATGGAACAACAGCCGCCTGGATGCTACTAGCCCAGAGATGGAAAGAAGACAAAGTCCCTACCAGAGAGGAGTGGTAAATCAAGCTGATGGACTATGCTGAAATGGCGAAACTGACTGGCAAACTCAGAAACCAAGAGGACAAAAACTTTATAAAAGAATGGGAAAAATTATGAGTTACTTCGGAGACCACTGTAAATAGATGGAAACATTAGCAGGATTTAGATTCACTTGTAGTGTAACAATTACCATGGATAATATGGGTTGATATAAAAACTGGAGTATGGAAGAATATGTAGTAATAAATGTTTAAAATGGAACCCCATGGAGGGTGTGGGGGGAAGTCTGGGGATTAGAAGGAATCTTGTTATATGGATACTTTTTTCGTTCATTGTTTATAATTTTGTTTTTTGTGTTTTTTGGGGGAAAGTTTTTATTATTAAAATAATTCAGCATTAATACACACATATTATGAATATACAAACATACAAACATACATTTCATACAATCCTTAAAAATGTTCAAACATACCTACACTCAATCCCACAGATATTTCCTTTTCCTAACACCATCCCTCACCCCTTGTTGTTTATAATTTTGTATTTGTAAAACCAAATTAAAAAATAATCATTTCAAATTTGTAAATTTGTAAAACCAAATTTCAAAACAACCCCAAAAAACTCCCAGATCTGGCACGTCCCACCAGCCTGGCCAAGTTGTTGCTGGGCAGAAGCACCAGGAATTCCTCTGCCTGGCCAAATGATCTGCCCGTCACCTGGAAGTGAACAGCTAAATTATTGTTATTTGAATAACAAGCTCTCTGTTGATAATGTGAAACATGGGGGAAACGGTCTGTCTCCATTAAATGTTATGGATGGTGGTGAATTAAGTGGTTGAGCTGAACGCGAGCTGCCCACTCAACTTCACTGAGGGGAGACTGAGTAGAAGGGCCAGCTGAGGACTGCTGGGAAGTGAGTGGTCTGAAAAAACAAATACAGCTGAAAATACCCTGCTCGAATTTACGAGAGAACACAGAGGTGCATGCTGAACCGCAGAACAATTTCTGAGACTGATGGTGAAGATATGACAAAGGCCTAGGAGACAGGTAATAGTTCTTACATAACAACAAAAAATCATAAAACGATGGAGCAATGTATCTCAAGGGATGAAAGCTAAAGCATTATAAATATAAGGAAAGCAGAAAGCAATGCCATTAGAAAACTACTGTATACACATGGTGCCCGGGTTTAGAGCGCGTTCCTATCTAATGTTAGGGGGGGGGGGAACTGTGGAAAACTTCGGGGGGAAATGAATATGAATGCAGAAAATAGAAATTTGATGAGGCAGAAGGATGTTGACAGCAGCGCCTACGTTGAAGAAAAGAAATAGCTAACAATTTGGAAAGTTAGTAGAACAAACTTGGTAAGAACTGCATAAAAAGCACTGAGTAGTGTTGGGTATCCCTTGGGGACAAGGGGGTATTTTCACACATATGGGGGAAATAATGTTCAGTTTAAGTTTGTATACAGTTCACAATAAAGTCTCATATAAACATGTCAGTTGGAGAGATCTATGGGATAAAAACTCACGAATGTTCCTAAAATAAAAGGCTCCCCCATGATTTGTATTGGAGGGAGAGGGGTCTGGTGTATCCTGCAACATGTCAATAGCGCATTAGTGGTGGATTTAAATTGCACTGTCCACACATGATTCCACTTTATTTGTCGCTCTGCGTTGATTCCTCAGTGTTATTGCGCTATTGCCACCTGCAAGGGAAACTCTCGCACTACAGCGCAATAGAAGCAGGGCAAACGATCTTAGAAAAGTGACAGGATTTCAAGCAGGGGATTACAGGACATGCACTGACTGAAAGCAAAACATTATCTCCACCATAAAAATGTTTGCAAGTGCAAACGGTATTGAGAGTTGGACCACCCCCAACGCCATCATGAGCAAAAATTGTCCCGAATGCACACTGGAAAGCAATGCCTGGAAGGGCTAAATATATATTTTTAAAACTTTATTTTCAAAGAAAGAGAGGGGGAAAAACAACAAAAGATCAAGAACAAAGGGCAGCCAATGTAGTCTCTTCCAGATGATATTGACTACAGCCCCTTTCAGAATATGACTTTCCTGATTATATATATTATGTGCGTATAAGCACTAGAATCAAGAGACTTGGCAGGCATTTGCATGGAGTATAGACCTTGGCAGAGATAGCACAAAGTAGGTTTTCCAAGGTAAAAAAAAAGAAAAAAGTGCATGGTTTTAATCATCCTGGGAAACACGAGTCAGTCCCAGTTTATGTCACTTTCTATTTTTAAAACTGCTTCATTAGTGCATGCTGCATGATGCCTAATTACGTTTAGTTGCATATTCAGATTCTGGTTGCATAAGGCAAAGTGGGATTGTCCAAACAGAAAGGGAAACAGTGGCTGTCTTGAGACCAATGCACGTCATTCTGCTGCAGAACATCTGAATGTGTATACACATTTTGGTA
This sequence comes from Podarcis melisellensis, assembly GCF_964234715.1. Taxonomy (NCBI): domain Eukaryota; kingdom Metazoa; phylum Chordata; class Lepidosauria; order Squamata; family Lacertidae; genus Podarcis; species Podarcis melisellensis. The sequence continues at coordinate 32,111,538 of NC_138531.1, forward strand.
GGGTATTTTCCTTAAGGGATTGTACGCAGATGTTCCCTCCAAACATGTAATTTTCATTGCTGAACTAAAGAATGTGGACGCCAAAAACGGGGAGGGGAATGACATTAAATATAGAGATTTGGGTCCCCCCCCAATATTTTATTCCTATAATTCACAAGGACACATTGCTGCAAGCCTATGATTAAACTACAAAATATGTTCCATTTATTTCATTACTACTTCATATTATATACGGGCCTGATACCACCAACTTAAACACTGAAGCCCAGTTGATTTGGATGAGAGAATTAGATTCCAGTAAAATTCTTTAAAATGCCTGACTTTGCCTTGATCATGCTCCTTATTCCCAAATCACTTTTCTGGTGTTTATTTTTCTCCCCCTCTTTTCTGTATGCATATCTCACATTGAGGCCGAAGCCTCAAGACAGTTAACAACAGTAAATATAAATCAGAAGCCAAATGCTCCTTTGAAAGTCACTAAACAGAGCAGATAAAAGCAACAAATCATGTGTCCACTCAGGAGTAAGCCCCAGCGAATTCATTGGAACTTACCTGCTTGCAAAGGTGCATCATGGCTGTGTCGGGTGGAGGGAGGGCCACAATAATGACACAGGAGACTGGTGTTGGGTTGAACTAGGCCACAGCTTTACTGAATAAGGGAAGAGTAGGTTTGGCTAAGGAATTGGGCATGTATCCAGCATCAGACAGCCCGCCTGCTACCTGATAAGATCCTGGTGGGGTCAAACTTGCGCTAGGGAGTTGCCCCCAACATGGATTAGATGCCACAACCCTGCACATTGGGAGAGATGTATTGGCCCACGGGTCCCCAGTCACAACCCCCCTCCCGGACCCCTCTAACGTGGTACCCCTGTGACTAAGGATCCAGCCCAATGCCTTATCCGCCAAAGTTGTGATGGTTGCTATGAGGTAGGCAAAAACCTGGCCAATTTGCTTGCAGGAGAAAATTCCTCTCTGGCTCTGAATACGACGACCAAATAAACCATAGCAAGGTCCATAGGCAACATTCCTGGCCCTCCCCCCTCCCCCCTGGTGGGCCCCTAAAGGCTGGGTGGGTTGGTGGAAAAATCCCATTACAATCGGTCAAGAAGGCAGCTGACACAGCTTCCCCCTTAAACGGGCTAGGGGCAGGCTGGTCACAGCCCTCAAGCCCCTTTCTCAGATTGGCTGCCTGCCCTTACCTGAGGGTCTGAAGCAGCTGGAGATGGGTGTAATGATCTCAGGCAGGCAAGCAAGCAAGCCTCGATAAGAATTAATGACTCTCTGGCAGTTTTATGGTATGTTTATTTATAAATTACACCCAGAGTGTGGCTCCCAGCCTGCCACTCTTGAAATGAGCTGATCAGTCTGAGTCTCTGCCCTCGTCACAGCAGGAAGGACACCAAAGTCCAGCCTTTCCCCTTTTGCACTTCCATTGCATTCTGACCTTCTCAGCTCTCTGGGAATGGAGAGGAGGGTGGAATCCCCCCCCCTCAAAAGATGAATGCTCTGTCCACTGTCTCTCTGCTGGTTGCCTAGCAACCCTCCCACTACTGTCTATCTCCTCCCCTCCCCCTTATTGCGAGCTGTCTGTGTCTTCTCTAGCTGAGTCAGGGAACTCCTGATGAAGGGGGGTTGAGCCCCCTTCCTCCTGCTCTGTCTGCGATCTTTCATCTCCAGAGTCAGACTCTTCCCCATTGTTCAATTCAGCCACGTCCCTGACAGTGGGCAGCACCTGGTTCGCATTGCCCAGCCATGCCGGAAGATGGCAGCCTCCCTGGACCCACCACAGCCATGCCATGCAGCAATGGACACCCGCCGGGAGTCCCAGGTGAGCAGATGTTGTGATAGACATAGTGGGACTCACTTCTATTAGGGATGGGCAAATCTGTCAGTTTGAGTTTCTCTCAGTTTCTCATTCTCTCTCATTCATACATACATACATATGCAGGCCATCTGAGTCAAGGGCTTGCTGGGCACAGCAGGTAATTGGATCTGCACCTTTCCCCATCTGGCACCAGTTGGCAGACCTCAAGTGAAAATCAAAGTAGTTCCTGCAAATCTGAAGTCTGCCCCCACCTGCTTTAGAGGAGATGGCTGCTTCCTTTGTAGGAAGCAACTCTTTAGGGCGGTTGCTTGCATTGTAAGGAAGCAACTGTAGGTTCATATAATTCAGTAGACATTTGTAAGGAATTATGGAACAAACATAGCTGAGAAGAACTCTTTGGCAATGCGACCGAGGAGAATTCTTTGATACTCCGTGCAGGAAGCAACCCTGGTGTGAACCCAGCCAATGCTTCTCCCCCCATTATTTCTCACTACATAGATACAAAAACAAGAATGAAATGTTGTTAGGCTAGGGTGCTCTGGGGCATGCTGAGAATCTTAGCTTTTCATCAGAACTAAATAATGCCATTTCTTTAAACTCGGGGCTGATCTCAAGGTTAGCATTGATTCATATCTCTGCCAAATGTTTACTGAGCATCTCCAAAACAGCCATGCATCGCTACGCGTGTTATAGCCTTGCTTCCTTCACATCTGATTGAGTCTGGGATTGATTGCTCAAGCTCCCATAGTGTCCTAGAAAGGCATGAATGGTTGTGTCCTATATTTCCTCTGTGAACAAGATGCCTGCTTCAGCATTAAGGCTCACTTTTTCCAGGTGATGTCATGCCCTTTTGTCATGCCGTTTACGGAACGACAGTGGGAAGGCTGAATGTGAAGAAAGCTTTTCTCCCAATTGTGATTCACAACTTATCTTCCTGCTAGGGGCTAGGGGGAATTTTGATTCCTTTGTCCTATACAAATATAAACACAGGTAGAGATAGGTAGATAGAGTCAGGATTGGGCTGGGAGCTGGAAGTCAGTAACCAAGCCAGCAGGGAGGATCAAAGAGCAAGTCAGGATCAAAGGACAAGCTAGGAGGCAGAATCATGGAGCAAGCCAGAAGACAGGACCAAAGACACAGGAACATGTCACAGGTTAGCTGTGTTAGGATATTTCCGTTCCACCTTAAAAGGGAGCAGGCTTTTCTGTGTCACAGAGTCTGCGTATTTCCTGTTCACAGGATGTTTATGTTTGCTATTGCTTTCGTTTTCTCTCTCTGTGCCTGAATACGCTAGCAGGCGGTCATGTTTTTCTTTGTTCTGACCAACGCTGAATAAACTTTCTAAATAATGCTCTCCTGAGTGCAACTTTCGCTGTGTGAATTCTGCTGATAGAGTGTGCACCAGCCTAAGAATGTGGCAATCTATTTCTGAGGCTTCGTGTCGCTAATTGCTGATACTGCGTGTCTATGGGAGATCGATGGATCGTCCGGCAGCCGGCTTGGGGGCTCAGATGGACTTTATCTCCCTGGCAGTATCCCAACAAGCTGAACATCTCTTCTGGGAAAACTGGCAGAAAGCATTGCTCAAGAAACAATTATCAAGCACATAGAAGAACAAGCCTTGTTGAAGAAAAACCAGCAGGGCCAGAAAAACAACCATCCAGTTCCATGGGAGCTTCAGGTTTGCAGGGGAACCAGGCAGTGTCCAGACAAAGGGCTCATGCAGACTCCTGCTTGTCCAGCTACTTTTCCCTGGGAAAACCCAGGCTTTAACATTGACTCAGAGCTCAGATTCTGTGCTAAAGAACTGGTATCTCCAGGGAAAGTGGTGGCGTGAACAGAAAACCACTCAGACCCATGGCAAAGGACAAGCAGAATTGTGGGCAAGCCCTAAGTCAAGGAACAGACAACTGCAGGACCTTGAACAGCTCCGAGGAGCTCTTGCTGGCCAAAGCATTTTCTTTCAAAGGCAATGTATTGTCTTTGCAAGACTGTGGTAAGGTCCACTTTCTAATGCTGCCGTTTTTTGACTTCTGGGAGGCTGCGGAGACAGGAGTACTGCAGGGGACTCATTCTTCAAGTCAGAAGATGGTGGCAGAGCTGTCTCCTCCAGCTGAGAGGGCCCCAAATAAGATGTTGACAGTTCTCACCCCAAGGAAGCATCCTGAATCTTTCCTCACCAGAGTCTTCTGCCTCATACTGCAACATCCCTGGGTTGTCTGGTGCAGGCATGTATCTACTTGTCTGAAACAAAAGGGTCATTATTAGATCTGAGCCAAAATCTCTCAAAAAATATCTCCACAATCATGATAAGCACAATGTTCTTCTTAGCCTTTCCATCCACACATAGGACAGGGGTTTTTTTTGGTGTTGTTTTTTTTTGAGTACAAATATGGATCCAACCCAGGATATTTTAATATTGTTAATTGTGCTCAGTCCATAGTCCAACATTTAAGTGAGCCAGCTTTCTCAGCAGAGAATTTTTGAGAAATCCTCTAAGATTGTTCTTTCTTTCTGGCTCCTACCCAACTGTCGAAGAATTTCAACTCCTTCAAAAAATGATTCCGTGAAATCCCCCACCCTGCCCATCATTTCACCACCTCCTAAATAGCCTGGAGAATTTTAGGAGATCATTTTTGCTCATCTGTTCATTGTCCAAGGCCCCTAATGGACTTGAAGGATGTGTTTGCTGCTACCAATAGACACATTATCCCTCCAAGGCTCATTGTCACTTCTGATATTATTATTATTACATTTATATACCACTTAACATCATAGTGTTTAAGCAGTGTACACTGAGGTTACAAGAGAAATTCAGCAGATATAGAATTAGTTAAAATCAACCATAAAATCAGAAAAGCTTCATTGACTTCTTGATGAAACAATTGTTTTTGAAAGTCTTCACTGAGTGTCTGAAATTTGGCAAGGAAGGGGAACTATTTGATCTCAGTTGAGAGGCAGTTCCACAGAATGGGGCCCACAATATTGAACCTATGGTTCTTGATGGATGCATCTGGACCATGGGTGACCACTAAGATTGAAATCCACAGAGGGATTAGTGATTGAGCAGGGACTGGGATGGGAACAGGGTCAGGGTCAATACCAATAGTGTATGGTTTATAGTCAGGTGTGGATTTAAGATATTTCAGAGTAACTGCTTAGCTATTCTGAGTGCCACAATTAATTTATTATCTTTTTTTTAGTCCATCAAAATAAAAAATACTGTTATGTAAGCCTACCACAGCCAGATATCCCACCAATCCTTTTAAAAGATGCTGCTCTCCAATGCCAATTAATTTCCTTGCAATTTAGCCAGCAGAAAATTACATGTCTTCTGAAAATTACACGTCTTCTGGCATGGATTTATGGAAATTGAAAAAGAACCTTTAATAGGAGACAGGGCAATGTCTCTTCCTGGCTCAGGCAGCGCCTTCAGAAATGAGGCCTATTGTTAGGCCTGCCATCTTCTCATACATTGGCAATTATGAGCTGCTGATACATTTACTTTATGAGGATTGCCCAGATGAAGTAATGAAACCAGAAAGCATTAAATGCCACAAATAATCAAGTGATCAAAGACACTTGACCCATCAATGCATATGGCTTCAGACTGAATGCTATAGCAGTCAAGTGTGCCATCCAATGAGGGACTGGGCTCCTGTATTCCAAGGTAAGAGGAACTGGTTGATCTTGAGAGCCAGTGTGGTGTAGTGGTTAAGAGCGGTAGTCTTGTAATCTGGGGAACCGGGTTCGCGTCTCCGCTCTTCCACATGCAGCTGCTGGGTGACCTTGGGCCAGTCACACTTCTTTGAAGTCTCTCAGCCCCACTCACTACACAGAGTGTTTGTTGTGGGGGAGGAAGGGAAAGGAGAATGTTAGCCGCTTTGAGACTCCTTAAAGGGAGTGAAAGGCGGGATATCAAATCCAAACTCTTCTTCTTCTTCTTCTTCTTCTTGATTTCAGTAAGGGTTTTGACAAAGTCCTCCATGATATTCTTGCAGAGAAGCTGGTAAAATGTGGGCTGGATGAGGTAACTGTTGGTGGATTTGTAGCTTGTAGAGTGACCAAACCCAAAGAGGGCTAACTAATGGTTCCTCACCATCCTGGAAGAAAATGACTGCAGGGTTCTGTCCTGAGCCCGTTGTTGTTCAAAGTCTTGGATGATGGAATTAAGGGGATGCTCATCAAATTTGCCGGTGAAATCAAACTGGGATGGGGAGCTCACGCTGCAGAAATTGGAATCGGGATTCAAGATTACTGGAACAGTTTGGAGAACTAGGCCAAAACTAACAAAACACCTTTCAATAGGGACAAATGTAAGGTTCTGCACCTAGGCAGGAAGGAAGAATCAGCTGGGGGACACTTGCCTTGCCAGTAAATAAATAAATAATACATAATTAATTATTTATACCCCGCCCATCTGGCTGGGCTTCCCCAGCCACTCTGGGCGGCTTCCAACAAAATATTAAAATACAGTAATGCATCAAACATTAAAAGCTTCCCTAAACAGGGCTGCCTTCAGATGTGGTAGTTGTTGTTCTCTTTGACATCTGGTGGGAGGGCATTCCACAGGGCGGGTGCCACTATCGAGAAGGCCCTCTGCCTGGTTCCCTGTAACCTCGCTTCTCACAGTGAGGGAACCTCCAGAAGGCCCTTGGCGCTGGACCTCAGTGTCCGGGTAGAACGATGGGGGTGAAGACACTCCTTCAGTAGTACATGTGAAAAGGATCTAGGGGTCTTAGTTGACCACAAACTTAATTTGAATCACTAGTGTGATGCAACAGCCCCCCAAAAACAAATGCTGATCTAGGCTGCATCAACAGAAGTATAATCTTCCAATAAAGGGAAGACATGTCCTGCTTTGTTCTGCCTTGATCAAACCCCACCTGGAGTACTGTGTCTAGTTCTGGGTTGAAAGGCTGCTTCTATTTTAAAAAATCCAGTTGTGCCTTGTATATTGGTCTTTGAAATCCCTCGCTGTCAATATTTCCCTGTAGCATGTAGCATGAAGATGGTAGGGAACCTGTGACCCCCCCAGATATTGCTGAATCACAACTTACAGCATCCTTGATGATTGGCAGGCTGATTGGAACTAAGGGGAGCTGGAGTCAAACAATGTGTCCTTTGTGTGCCTACTCCTCAAGAGGTCCGGAGGGTGGCAACACGAATGGAGCCCTTTTTTGCAATGCCTCCCCATTTGTGGAATGCTCTCCTAGGGAAGTTCGCCTGGTGCCTTCATTAAACACTTTTAGGTGCCAGGCAAAAATATTCCTTTTTAGCCAGGCCTTTGGTTGACCTGATTGACATCCTATACTCTTTTTTTGGGGGGTGGGAATTATTGGGTTATTGTTTTTATTTTGTTTTTATATATTGTGATGTTTTCTGTGAACCGCCCTGAAATCTCTGGGTATAGGGCAGTACAGTGGTACCTCGGGTTAAGTACTTAATTCGTTCCGGAGGTCCGTTCTCAACCTGAAGCTGTTCTTAACCTGAGGTACCACTTTAGCTAATGGGGCCTCCTGCTGCCACCGCCGCGTAATTTCTGTTCTTATCCTGAAGCAAAGTTCTTAACCTGAGATACTATTTCTGGGTTAGCGGAGTCTGTAACCTGAAGCGTCTGTAACCTGAAGCATCTGTAACCCGAGGTACAACTGTATATAAATTCAATAAATAATAATTAAAAATAATAATGTATGCAGGGCCACAGGTTCCCCACCTCCGATGTGACCCAATATTCTCTACTCTGACTGGCAGAAAGTCACCAAAATCTCAGTGGCGTTTAGAAAACAAGATATATAAGAGCAGAAAATGGATAGGTTGAAATTAGTGAAAATGAAATTGAATGAGGTATAGTAACTAAATGACATCCAGTGGAACGACATTTTACACGTGACACAGGATGCTTCTGATAAAATGGCACAAAAACATTTGACTTTGCTTTGTTGAACCTGTAAGAAGTGCAGCAGCAAGAATCACTTAGTTTATAAGGTTCACTTCAATGATCAGTAAGTTAGCTAACCAAGTTGCAGGGGGGGGAGGAGGTGTGGCTTAGCAACCAGGCCAATGTTTGTTGATGTAGCATGCATCCTGATTGGCTGTGCAGTTCTGAGGGAGCTATTCTTCTGTATATTTGGTTGACTGTCTCCCTGCTATGTACAAGGCCTGAAGTCAGAAAAACAAACCTCTGTTTCTTTATCCTAAAATTATAGCTTATTTATGTTCAGCTTCTTCAGGAAAGTGTTGTCAGGATTTCTTTTATCTCTGGACTCCTTCTGCGTTATCTGCCTTCGCTAACACAAGTATTGTCATGCCTCCCTCTTTACCTCAGTAGCACAAACTGACAGTGGGATTAGAGAATGCGCTAGTCATCCCTCCAAATCCTTTGTGAAGCTATTCTCTTCACAGAGGTATTATTAACCTGATGCTTATTTTACCAAATGCTATTATGTAACCTTCTTATTCGGGTTATTAATGATCGTTTCATTTTTATATTGCAATCACTTCCATAGCAACCAATTATACTGCCTCTCATGAGGAGAAGATTATGAACTCCAATGGGAAATAAGTAGGAAGAGTGGTGCTTTTTTAAAAAAACCCCAAACAAACAGATCCCATCTTCATTAAAATGACTACAGTAATAAAATAAAAAAGAGAGATGTATGTGTGCAATGAAATAGAGTATTTCCACTGAGACTGTTTCCCATAGATTGCCTTAGAAACAGTAAGATCACATGTTTAACTTAATTGATTGCCCAAACATGATAGGCTCACTGTCTCCTCATAGCTTTGTTTCCACAGTCGCATAATTGCTTGTGATGACAAGTGGCAGTACTCTGTGGTAAGTTTCACACTCTCCTTATCAAGGGATAGCTGCAATCATCATGTGTATAATGTGTAATGCCGTCCATCTGAACTCCCACAAATGTTTCTTTTTAACGCACAGATGCCATCTAATAAACATGACATGCATGTCAGTTTCACAGAGACTTTGCGTATCAGGCCAGTTCGTTCCTGGAAGATGGGCTTTGTATGCAGAAGGTCTCAGATTCAATCCCTGGAATCTCCTTAAAAAGAAAGAAAGAGAGATCTCATTTATCAGGACTAGGAAAGACTTTAGCTTGAAAACCTGGAAAACTGCAATCAGTCACTGAGTGCTGACAGCAGTAGAATCAGACGGGCCAAGGACCTGACTGATATTCATTACGATATCTCACTCTTTCCTCTGTGCCTAGTTCCAAAGGAAATGCAATTCTGCACTCATTAAAGATATTGCGTTATCGGTCTTCCCCTGCATTACGAAAACCAGGCCGACATTTTAACACAGCAATCTTACACATATTCTGAGTTCAGATGGGCTTATTCCCAGGTAAGTTACAGCATTGCAGTCGAAGTCTGCCTGTATCAGGTCAGCGATGTTGCTTTAGATCTACCAGAAGACACTGTGACAGAGGGAGGAACAAAGCACTGAGCCTTCTAAAGTCTGTTATTGTCGCGGCATTTTAGTTTGCCCATATTTTCAAACCTAATGTTTTAGTGGTGAAGGCATGATGAGATGAACTGCGCTCATCTCTCCTAATATTTACTTTTCCTGGTGTTACTTTTTAATAGCCCACCGGAGTCGTTTCAGAAAAGAAAATAATATTAGACTGTTCCTCCAAGGGACCAGGGTCAACTAGAACTTGCCATCATTTCAGACATGGTGTGTGTTTCTCTGTGTGCGTTTTTGTGTTGATATTAGGGACAATACCAATGATCCCCAGGCATAGATACTGTGCAGGCCCAACACACACATTTTCAGCTTGTGCCCAAGGATGAAATGGTAGCAAAAAATGAAAATTCTGGGAGCTTTTCCTTTGAGACGTTTATTGCTACTAGGCTCTTGCATTTTAGCAGATTTCTTTTGGGTTCTGTGAATGACACACTTAAGTCTTCCTGACCTCCTAAAACAATTAACTCTCACTTGGGACTTGTCGACTAGCTGCTTATTGGCAAGTTGCTCTCTCTCTGACCAAAGGCACCTGGGTGATGTGCAAGTGTTAAAAGTCAACAGCAAGAGCAACAATAAAATAATATTCGCTCACTCATTTTTGTTCATTATGTTTCTAAATTTGACCTTGATCCCAGGGCGGTGAACTGCAAGCAAATAAATGCAGTATCCCAGATCAATCCTATAATTAAGAAATCAAGACAAATACAAAGAATTCAGCTCACCCAGCCCTCCCCAAATGCCTGACGGAGATACCGGTACCTTTTCCTGGTGACATCCAACTGCCAACACTTCAATCAAATGTTTACCCGCCACTGGCAGAATGACATCAAGGATGTAGCCAGATGGATCTGCTTTGGGAGGGCATTCCGCAGTAGAGTAGCAGCGGTAGGAAAAGCTGTGGTTCTTGTCCCCACTGATCTCATGTTTTTATCCACTGTATAATGTGTGTAACCGTGGGAACTTTAACACAATTTGATACAGTGAGGAACATAGGAAGCTGCCTTGTAGTGAATTACAAAATTGGTACATCTAGTTCATTATTTTCTACACCAGTGTTCTTCAGTCTGGGGTCCCCAGACATTGTTGGACTAAAACTCCAATCATTACCATTCAGCTTAGGAACATCTGAGGACCCAAGGTTGACGAACACTGCTATACCCTGACTGGTAGCAGCTCTCCAGGGTTTCAGACAGGTCTTCCAGTCCTATCTGGAGAAGCCTGGAATGGAACCTGGGATCTTTTGCAGATTTCAGAGCTAGTCACAGCCCAAGAATAGGCAAGGTAATGTAGACTGTGGTCACTTCCAGATTGAGAATTCATTCTGACTTGTTTGTTGGGAGGTTAAATGATGCTGCAGCAAACAAGTGTCATCCCACACTTTCCAGTACATTTCCCCATCACATTTCCCTTATCAAAAAAGGCCATTGGGGAGGGGCGGGGGCAGAGAGTGGCTTTGTTGCACAACCGCTCTCTATTAACTTCAGTATGTGATTGAATCCCAGCCAAAGATAACAACAATTTATCGAAGCACTCTGGATCTTTTGTCTTTTAATTACTTTTTTCTTTTTAAGCAGCTGGATTAGGGGATGGATTAGGACTACAGTGCGGGGAGAAAAGCGAAGAATCCAAACCATGCCATATTCCCAATCTAAAACAACTCCATCTGGCTATTTGCTCCATTTCAGAGAACATACATGTATGGTTGCTTTGTTTCCCTTTTGGGAGAGACTGTTGTTCAAATAATGTTGGGAATTAAATCCCATATTTTTCGCTCTATAGGACGCACCAGACCATAAGACGCACCTAGTTTTTGGAGGAGGAAAACAAGAAAAAAAATATTCTGAATCTCAGAAGCCAGAACAGCAAGAAGGATCGGTGCGCAGTGAAAGCAACAATCCCTCTTGCTGTTCTGGCTTCTGGGATAGCTGCGCAGCCTGCATTCGCCCCATAAGATGCACAAACATTTCCCCTTACTTTTTAGGAGGGAAAAAGTGAGTCTTATAGAGCAAAAAATACGGTATACCTTTTGTCTTACAGTTGGTACGTCTGCCGTTTCCCCCACAATTCATCCACAGAGTGAACTGGGGGCAGGCCTCTCAGAGAAATGTAACCTTTCTAGCCAAGACATATTATCTGCAGAGGTTGGCAAGAACCTAGGTGGACACATGACCATCTTCTATCGAGCCATCTCAACACCACATCCATAGGCTGTTCCCATCTACAAAACAATGCCTCTTGTTTTGCTGTCCCCACTCTCCATACCCCTTGCCCATGATTTATTAGTGTCAAAACATCCCATATATTTATAATAATACTAGTGCATCGCTGCAGCTGCACGGCTATTTCACACTAATAGTTGACACCTCACCATCAGAGAAGCCTTCCTTGATGAATACCAACTGCTTTGGCCTTTTGCGGCAAAACACATTTCTGCCATCGGGCCAAATTTCCTCTGGGATTCCCTTCCAACTGATCCAGTACTAAATTCTGTGCATGTTTGGGATCAGTAGTGGCAGGAACTGGAAAGGAAACTGCAACAAATTCTGGACACACATTGCTTTGGGATCATGACGATAACGCCCACTACCTCTGTATAACTGAAATAAGTGATAAACACTTGTCTGTGTCTGTGTGGGTGAGCTGGAGCCTTTGAGATCAGATAAGTAGCCTGGTGGCTTCATTCCAGCCTGAAAGCTTTCTGTGCTGCAGTTCCAGGTTGATTCTGGAAGCAATTAGAGTTAATCCTATTAGACATGCTACATGGAAGATTTGGGAGTGAACAAGGAGATTGCTTGGTGCTCGCTCTAAATTATCTATTCCCTCTTGCAGCTTAGAATATCACTTATCTGCTTTTAAACCTTAATGACATTTTCACTCGGCTATTGAGGCATTAAAAAGAGAGAGAAAGCAATGCAGGTTTTATTGACACCAATATCTTCATTTCCCCTTCCCTCAGTATTTCAATATTCCTCAGAAATATTGAAATGAAAACAGCAGTCACATTGCTAAGACCCGGACACAGGATGTGTAGCAAATCTAGCTTCACTTTGAAAAAAGGCTGTATTTTTAACTCCCGCCTTCCTTTGAGCAATTTCCTCCACTCTTTAATGCATTGATCATAGAGTGACCCAGTGCGCTAGAAGGCAAGGCTCATATTCCTGCAGATTTTCAGCAGGGACTTCCTGTTCCCCCGCAAGCCCATCACAAGACCAATTGCGTGGCTGCACATTCCGTCATTGAAGCTGATCATTATTTCATCGCTGCTAACTATTTGAACTTTAGCACTTCTCTTGTAAAGTTTTAATGTTTAAACGAATAAACACACCATTTTCCTCTTACTGTATTTTCACAGTCGAGGTTAGGTTTGTGGAAATTTGGGTGGGGGGAAGGTAGCAGTTGAAAATACTTAGATAAACTATAGGCATATCTGGATTTATTTATATAGAATATTTTAATTCCTTCCTTTTACAGTGGTACCTCAGGTTACATACGCTTCAGGTTACATACGCTTCAGGTTACAGACTCCGCTAACCAGAAATAGTGCTTCAGGTTAAGACCTTTCCTTCAGGATGAGAACAGAAATTGGGCTCTGGCGGCGCAGCAGCAACAGGAGGCCCCATTAGCTAAAGTGGTGCTTCAGGTTAAGAACAGTTTCAGGTTAAGTACGGACCTCCGGAACAAATTAAGTACTTAACCTGAGGTACCACTGTACTATATTAAACTTGTGCCAATTCATACTTAACAAGAACCAGTATGGTGTAGTGGTTAGAGTGATGGACTAGGACCTGGGAGACCAGGGTTCAAATCCGCAGTCACTACTTCTCAGTCTAACCTACCTCACAGGGTTGTTGTGGGGTATTGAATGAGGAGGGGGAGAACCACGCATGCAGCCTTGAACTCCTTGGAGAGCAACGTAGGATATAAATGAAACAAACATCACCGAGATGAGAGCCTCCAACCCATTACTTCTTTTGCAACTCCAATATTGCATCTATGCTGGCAGGGCCAGTGAAAGGCTTCTTTCCCCCATGGACATCCTTCATCAGCATAATACTGGAATGATGGGCAACGAAGCCCCTGAGAAGCAGTTCCAACACCACAGCCAGTAAATGTACCACTTGCTCCCCTATCCGTCTGTTGCTCTGTTGACATTGCACATAATGACGTTGGCTCCAAGTGTTTTTAGGTTGGGGCATGACATGTGGGTTCAAGTAACTGCAGGGCGATGAAGAGAGTTTGCATATTAAGTGGGGAGGGCTTTGTTTGAACACACACTTGCTGCTTTCTTAAGTGCTTGGTTGTAGGACAAAGAATACAGTGGTACCTTGGGTTACAGACGCTTCAGGCTACAGACTCCGCTAACCCAGAAATAGTACCTTGGGTTAAGAACTTTGCTTCAGGATGAGAACAGAAATTGCACGGCAGCAGCAGGAGGCCCCGTTAGCTAAAGTGGTACCTCAGATTAAGAACAGTTTCAGGTTAAGAACGGACCTCCAGAACGAATTAAGTTCTTAACCTGAGGTACCACTGTAGTCTGCTTCAGGCAATTCTCCCCACATGCAATTACCCTCACAACTGCAGGGAGAAGAGAGGGAGAACTTCCTGGATCTACTGCCACCGTAGCCAATAGAAAATTACTGGGAACAACCGCCCACTTTTACCATAGTAACATAGGATCCAAAAATGAGATGTAATGTCGAGAATGAATGGAATCATTTTGGAGCTTTAGATAAATCTCGAAAAACTCTCAAAGCAAATGCGCTCCTTCACAAAACAAACATCAAGGAAATCTGTAGCTCGACAGATCGTTTTGATAGGAAAGCCTCCTGCTTTCAATCACAGCTTCATATATTGTTGCGAGAAGGCTATTGTATGGCTGCAGCATTCAGCAAACAGGGCAACAATCTGTTTCTCCCTTCATCTTTTTGCTGAGTGCTGTGAAAAGAGGTTATTCCTCAACAGAGGTTAGAAAAATGCTGCTGTTTTGAACATGCAGGTCAAACGATGGCTTCCTTACAGATCTTTTTATTTGTAGAAGCAGCCAAGGTGCAAAGAAGACTGGAAGTGGTGCACATGAAACAACACTGAGGCAAACAATTAGCCGAAATCCCAGCACCTGTTGTGCTGTCCATTCTTCCTTCATGAAAATATCTTGAAGTTAATAATAAATTCCATCTATACTAGGTGACTAATAGCCCCCACTTTTTTTAAAAAATGTTGCATTTATATCAGACCTTTCTTCCAAGGAGCTCAAACGTTCTGGCTTCCTCATTTTATCCTCAGAACAACCCTGTGAATTATATTAGGATAAGAGACTGTGACTGGCTTGGGGTCACTTCCTAGTTGAGTGGAGTTTCCTAGTTGAATGGGGATTTGAGTCTTCCAGGTCCAGCACTCCAACCACGAGAATACATAGCTTTCAATCTTTAATTGGCAACCACCACATGTAACCACCTATCCATTCTTAAGGAAATCAGCCCTGAGTGCTCACTGGAAGGACAGATCCTGAAGCTGAGACTCCAATACTTTGGCCACCTCATGAGAAGAGAAGACTCCCTGGAAAAGACCCTGACGTTGGAAAAGATGGAGGGCACAAGGAGAAGGGGACGACAGAGGACAAGATGGTTGGATAGTGTTCTTGAAGCTACAAACATGAGTCTGACCAAACTGTGAGAGGCAGTGGAAGACAGGAGTGCCTGGCGTTCTCTGGTCCAAGGGGTCACGAAGAGTCGGACACGACTAAACGACTAAACAACAACAACACCACATGTAAATAAGATCATAATGGAGTAGACTTGTGAATGGGGAGGTCTCCTTCTGGATAGCTCAGCTTGCTGGAGCATGGTGCTGATAAGGCCAAGGTTGCAGGGACACATGGAAAAAGTAGGTACAGAATGTTTGAGAAGGAGGAAGGCTTCCTCCTGCTGGAAAAGAACTGCCTGGTTTGCAGAAGCTTTTTTATTAGGAAGTGTAGGTACCGAGATCCCAAAGGAGCAGAAAAGACTTTTAATGTATGCAACGACAGCCGCACGGATGTTACTAGCTCAGAGATGGAAAGAAGACAAATTCCCTACCAGAGAAGAATGGCAAACTAAGCTGTTGGACTATGCTGGAATGGCAAAACTGACCGGAAAGTTCAGGAACTAAGATGGGGAAACTTCAATAAAGTTCAATAAAGATGGGGAAAAAATATTATTTACTTGAGAGACCACTGTAAGCAGATGAAAACATTAGCAGGATTACAATAACACTTGTAATGTAGAAGATATTATGGACAAAATGGAGAGACATAAAATTTGGATGATGAAATAATATGCCGTTGAAAAGGGTTCTAATAGGACCCATGTGGGGGAGGGAGGTGGGAAGTCTAGAGATTCGGAGAAATCTCTAAATATGGATATGCATTTTGTATTGTTGTAACTCTACACTTGTAAAATCAAATTATTATTATTATTAATAAAAAAACCTGCCTGGTTTGACCTCACAATCCTAGAGGCATGCCTTATTGAATTCAATGTGACTTACTCTCAGTTAATTGGAGTTAGGAATGCAGCCTCAATGAGTATGATGTAGCAGCACCCAGTCAGGGGCGTACGAAGGTGGGGGTGGTCTGCCCTGGGTGCCATCTTGAAGGGGGGTGACATTTGGTGCTCCCCCCCGCGACTCGAGTCCCAAGCCTATAGAGAGGCAAAGCGGCGATGAAGCTGCTCGCTGTAGGCTTGGGACTCGAGTCATGGGTAGGGTGGGGGCGCTGAATATCAACCCCCCTTCAGAATGACACCCGGGGCACATAGAAATGCAACAACAAAATGAAACGATGCCGTGTGTCCTGGTGGCAGCGAAGCCTCCAGCCGTCCTTGCATTTGCCCTTCTCAATCATGGCCGCCTGGGAGAGGAAATGCTGAGAGGCCTGAAAGGCAGCGGGGGGGGGGGGGAAGGGTAGAGAGTTATGTCAGGGGAGACAAGATGGCTGCTTTCCCCTAGTATGCTAAGGACGGAGGACGGGATCCCTGGAAAGGGAGCTTCCCACTTTAATTCCCTTTTGTCTTGCAAGGCTTTGCTGACATGTTTGGGTGGGATGGGTTCTTTTTGTGAGGTTTCTGGTATTTATTATTATCTTTAATGGGAGGGCAAGCAGCTCTAACAGGCTATGTGATGCTTAGCTGGTTAAGTTTTATTCTATCATTTTAAGTTATTACTGATGGCACATTTGCAGCTCGCTGCCTTTCAGCAATCACTTTGCTGTGACCCCCCGTAAAGCTCACTGGGTAATCTTAGGCCATTCACTGTCTTTCAGCCTAGCCTATCTCACAGGGTTCTTGTGAAGTTAAAATGGGGAGTGAGCAGAACCCATGCATGCCGTGTTGAGATCCTTGAAGGAAATGTGAGATGTAAATGTAGTAACAAATAAAATATCAGGTGCTATTCTGGAACTCCTTAGCCGTGGTGAGACAGGCAGAAATCCAACAGGTGTGTCTCTTGGGAATTGTAGGTGTGACGAGTCATGTGTTTGGTGAAATAAGCAGTGTTTAAAGCACAAAGAGGCTTTAACAACAAAGTGGTTCTTGGTATCGTAAAGCAAATCAACGTTTATTGCAGTATATATTTCCTTGGTCTATAGCCCTCTTCATTGGCTGCATTATGTTAGCCTCATTTGGGATGTGTGCTTATGTGGTACATAAAGAGGCAGCCTGTTGCAGTAGTTACCATAGTTAGTGTATTGGACTAAGGCTGAGGAAAACCCAGTTTCAAATCCTCAGTCAGCCTAATCCATTATTTGGGAGGATAAAATGCCCTGATAAAAATGCCATTAAAAACAGAGAAAATCCAAAGTAGGACCCAGTGGTAATGAAATACAAAAACCTAGTTTTGGCCTCTTCATTCAGTGGTGGGGTCTGCATGCCGAAGATCCCAGGTTTGGGCCCTGGTATCTCCAGATTACAAGGATCTGGTGTTAGATGATGGAAAATATTTCTGCCTGGAATCAAGTCAAAATACTGGACTAGATCAGGGTTGGGGAATCTGTAGCCCTCCCGAAGATGTTCGTGCCCTGTTCCCATCAACTTCAGCCAGCATAGACAGGGAGTGGTCAATTATGATGGATTTTGCAGTTCAATAAAATCTGGTAAGCCACAGGCTCCCCATCCCTGGGTTAGATAGTCAGCTCCCACTAGTTATATAAGAGTCTTCCCATTCAAAAATGTATTTTTCATGTAGATAGGGTTCAAAAAAATAAAATTCCGCTTTCTCTGAATATACAGTCTCTCTTGGTAAAGGAGAAAATGGAGTTCCCTGAAAGTTCCAGTTGCCAGATGTTCTGAACGACCAGTACCCTGGAGTTATGATTTGTGTTGTTCTGAGCGTTCAATGCAAGCTGCATTCTAACTGCCTCAGAACTCCAAGGGGCAGTTGCTTCAGTGACCAGCTCAGACCAGCTCCAGTCTTCTCAGGTCTTCTCTGAGGTCAGACACATGTAAGAAAGACCTGGAAAAAGTCCTTGCGTACCAGAGAGTGGTTGAAGAACCAATATCATGTAAGTACATATATTCAATGGTCCACCAACATAGCAGTGTTTCATTAGATAAGAACGAGTTGACTTTAATTTCCTTTTGTCCTGTCTGAATAATGGAGAGGGAAGGGAAAATAAGATGCAGAGGAGGAGAGGATTAGACAAAACCCCCTTATCTGCATGAAGGGGGTCAGTGCAACAAAAGAGTTTGTGAAGTCGTGCAGTTTTTTTCTGCCTCAGGTGTCTGAGCAAAGTGTCTACATCTGCGGGGAGAAAGGCTAGGTGCATAAACCTCTAGGCAGAAAGGGCTTTGGCCCCACACTAGTCCATGTGCATAAGCTTCACTGCAAAACTGAGGAAGTGTGATTTCTGGCACCTGTGATTGCAGATGCAGCAGACTTTCCCATTCCTACATCTCAAGGTGGGAAATGTAGAATTTGCCCTAGAATGATGGCATTGTTATGGCTGCGCATCACTATTTGCTCAGACTTTAGGGGATGTCCATAAGACATTGTACCTGAGTATCTAACTGTTGTCTTTTGTCTTTGTTTTTCTCCAGCATGCCTTCAGTTGCCTGCCTTGCCTGTACTCAAGCGAAAGCACCACCCCAGGCAGATTATGGCTCCCTTCCTGTACGGTTGTTGTGCAGGGCGTCTTGCTTCCAAGTATGTGCCTTTGTCTTGGCTCTTATTGGCTGCGTTATGTGCATCTGCTCCACAGCCGGTATCCAATGGAGAATGTGGCATGTTGACAACATCATGGGCGGCAGCAGACCTGGCCTTGCAGGGATTGGGCTCTGGGTTGCTTGTTCTGCTCATAGAGTTAGCTGATGATGAGTCCCTTCCCTCTGAAATAGTTATTGCTCAGGACTTCATGCCATTAGCCTCCATTGTGAATGCGGTGACCGTGTTTTGTATGGCCTTTCCATTATATAATGTTTCCAAGCCTGGAAAACATGGAGATTTTATCTTTACCTTTTTTCCATAGGAGTCATTCTGGACTTAGCTGCAGCAACATTTGTGCTCATTTTCGTTTCCTGGAATATGTATTCCATCCTAGCGAAGGAAGGAATGAAGCTCCCTGACGTTTTGGGATTGCCTCTCGTTCCAAAAGAGCAATGTGTTGGAGCTGCTATTTATGTGGGGTTCCTTGCTGCAGGTTCACAGCTCTTAAGTGGAATGCTTGTTCTTGGTGAAAAGTATTTCTGGAGATTCAGGGAAAGAGTCACTTGCAAGGAAGAAATTGTTACTGATCCTGAAATTGTGGAAAGTGAGAGCCCAGCTCTGAGGCTAAAGTGTAGGGAGGATGTGTGAAGATCAACCCACTACTTTGGGGAGATATAGAAGGCATATGCCAGGCTCATCAGGGATGTGGCTAATGGCTCTAATCCTTGAACTAGCTTTTTAAAAATGTTGGCATGTGACATTGTATAGATTTATTATCAAATTTGTTGGTTTCATCTGTTCTTGTGCATATTCTGTTTGAATTTTTGTTTTACACTGAATGCTGTTGTATTCCCACCCTGGGATGATTGCAACATAGGATGAACTATAAATAGGGGAAATAAATGAAAAGTACCAAATTGCTGTATCTGGATATTGATTTTCATTCCAAGTTAGAGTCTGAGACCCTTCTTCTTCTCCTTTGGCAATCATTTGTAGCTGAGTAAGATTGTCTTCCATGAACACAGTTTTAACAGTGAGTCCATAAGTGACTGTGGAGGCCAATTCTGGATCCACACATCCTTCCACAGTGGGGACATAGGCGGCAGTTGATCACGGCAAGGGTTTGTCAAGCGTATCTTCCTCTTAGCACATTTCTTCCGTTCGTCCTGAGTTCGAGTGTCTTCAAAGCCCATGACACTTTGGTAAAGGCTATTCTCCTCCTGTTTCCCAGTTGTCGGTGTTTATACTACTTTTTCTTTTACATTTTAACACATCCTTAGCAGTTCATTGTTGCTTCCCACACTAAGCCCTAGCTCAGAATAGGATTGCCACAAAATGAACTCTCAAGCTTGCTTCCCAATGCCGCTGCCTCGGCCTCTATCTGCTGGCCAGGGAAAATCAGGGCACCCCAGGGTCAAGAAGAACCCAGGATGCCTTTATGGAAATCATGGCTGCCCCGGACAAAATGGGCTGTTGCAGATTATGAGTTGGGGAGGAGGATGGCTTGACTGTCTCACTTCAATGTCAGCTGGATGGAATGTTTTTGTTGTTATCAGATTGTGGGAGTCAGTTTGGCATTTTCCTTTTAAATCATGTTTGAGAAAGAATAGTGACTTTTCTTCATTTTGCTTCTCTCCTGCCACACCTTATCACATAACCTATCTGGAATCTAAGCCTTGTTGGACCTGCACAGCTTTGATAAATGTCACCCCCTCCATCTTCTCTACAGAGTCTCATAATTCTCTTTGGACTGATGTCAGTCTTATCCCACATCAAGAAAAAGAAGCTGTTGTTGTTCCTAACCAAAAGTGTGATCAGCTACTGCAGAGTCCTCAAACTGAGAGAGGAACTGGCAACCACACCCGGCATTGTAGTCTACGCACTGACATGATGGCTTGTAGAAACTTCTGCCTTGCTTCTTGCTGTGTTTAGGTGTTGCCTTCCTGGGCGAGAGTCATGAACTGCACCTCACAGGGCCACTAAATCAGCCCTTCCAAGTGTCCTTATTTTTCAGGGACAGTCCCAGATTTACAGAAGCCATCCTGGTATCTGACTTGATCCAGAATGTCCTGCTTTTCCTTAGGATGTCCTATTTTTTATCAGAGAAATGTTGGAAGGCATGGAATAGGATGTTCATATTTGCATCAGAGAAATGATGGAGGGTATGAAATGGGTAGCCCCATTTGGCCTGTACTCTGAATTCTGCATATGAAGATGGGTTGAAGAGACTTCTGTAACCCTTTGCTTGGCCACACCCTTGTCTGAGAGTCATCTCTCTCACAACAAAAGAGAAGCCCTGCACTGTGGCCACAGCATCACAGCAAGGAAATAAAACTAAAATGATTGCCAGGCTTGGCTATAATTTCACTCATAGGGAACTTAATGCCACCACAGTGAGAGATATAGATCTGGCGAACATTGGACTAAACAAATGTATAAGCAAACACACCGTTATGTATCCTCCAACATTTCTCTGATGAAAACAGAGATGTCCTATTCCATCATCATCATCATCATCATCATCATCATCATCATCATCATCATATCATCATCTCATCATCTGACTGGGTTGCCCCAGCCACTCTGGGCGGCTTCTAACATATATAAAAACATAATAAACATTTAAAAAAACTTCCCTATACAGGGCTGCCTTCAGATGTCTTCTAAGGGCTGTATAGTTATCTCTTTGGCTGGCCGGGGGGGGGGGGAGGGTCATATAACTCCATAACTTCAGACTCTCCAACATTTCTCTGATGAAAACAGAAGCATTCTAAGGATAAGTGGAACATTCTGGGATCAAAAAAAAAACCCAAGACGGCTTCTGGTAAATCCGGGACCGTCCCTGGAAATTAGGGACACTCGGAGGGTCTCCCATGATGCATCATTACCCTCCTTTGGGGCAAGGTGGAACAATTCAGGCAAATGTCAATGAGACATAAACCGTTCAGGCCTTTTGGTCTTTCAGTTCACCACCAGATGGCAGAAACTTCCTCTAGTTTAGCTAGATCTCACACCACATTTCATTATCATTAAAGCAACAGCCAAGCGTTTTTCACAGTTGTCACTCTGATATGATCTGTGCATGATAGAAGTGGCAGGATCTAACAGAAAGTTCAGATGAACCAGAGCAGGAGATATTGATTGAAACCAAGCCTGTTAGCCTGATGGGGAAGACTGCTGCATCAGCACATACAGGCCTGGAGTGGGTTGGCTTGGCAAGCGCGCTAGTTTGATATCATAAAAGATGGATGGATGACTTGTGACCTTCTGCCAGACCTGACTCACAAAGCAACTTTGGCCGTCTCTCCCTGCACCCTCCCCTGCCCCCAGCAGCCCTACCAGATCAACAGTGCTGTCCACTTGAAAGGAAGGGGAAATTCTTTTCGAATTATTATCTACAATACAGTACAAGCACCTATTTAGAGCTTTCTTGTTGATGGCAAAATATTTACAGTGGTACCTCGGGTTACATACGCTTCAGGTTACATATGCTTCAGGTTACAGACTCCAGTAACCCAGAAATAGTACCTCGGGTTAAGAACTTTGCTTCAGGATGAGAACAGAAATCGTGCTCCGGCGGTGCGGCGGCAGCAGGAGGCCCCTTAGGCTAAAGTGGTGCTTCAGGTTAAGAACGGACCTCTGGAACGAATTAAGTACTTAACCCAAGGTACCACTGTACTTCTAACTCTCGGAACATATGTTGTGTTCACACCATGCATTTAAAGCATATTTCAGGTTGAATATTTCTGCATAGCTATCTAAAAGATGCTATTCTTGATAGAAAACTATCAAGAAATAACTGCTGCTAAGGTTATAATAGCTAAAAAGGGGTGGGGGTGGGAAAGTATCTTTCCTTCTGTAGCTGAATGGATCAAGAAAATTTGATCCATAGTAATTATGATCAATCTAACATTATATAGGTAAAGGTAAAGGGACCCCTGACCATTAGGTCCAGTCGTGACCGACTCTGGGGTTGCGGTGCTCATCTCACTTTATTGGCCGAGGGAGCTGGTGTACAGCTTCCGGGTCATGTGGCCAGCATGACTAAGCCACTTCTGGTGAACCAGAGCAGCACACAGAAATGCCGTTTACCATCCTGCCGGAGCGGTACTTATTTATCTACTTGCACTTTGACGTACTTTCGAACTGCTACGTTGGCAGGAGCAGGGACCGAGCAACGGGAGCTCACCCCATCGCGGGGATTTGAACTGCCGACCTGATCGGCAAGTCCTAGGCTCTGTGGTTTAACCCACAGTGCCACCCGCATCCCAACATTATATAAGAATACATATAAAGCAGCCTAACAGGTTTATGGGGGGAAGTGGGTATTTTTTGTAATGTTTTGGGAAAAGTTCAATGACAACGTCTGTCCTTATGCTTCTTTCAGCCTGCTGCAACAGTATTTCTTTATGCTCTTTATCTTCGGTTTATTTTATTAATAAAATAAAATTTATTTCAAAATGGAAAGGGTAGCTTACTCACACACAGAACGGGAGAAGCTTGTTAGCTACACTGGCCAGATCTTTATCAGGATCTGCCTTGACAGACCTGGCAATCGCTGGACAGCTGCTGAAAGAAGGGGCGGGGGGGGGGAATTTGGACCAAAAAAATGAGGGAGAGCAAATAATTCTGGGAACTGTGTTTTGCTTCTCACAAAGGTACTGTTCATAGCACTCTTGACAAGGTATGGTTCCTGGGATTCTTTGGGGGAAGTTATGTGCTTTCAATTCGCCTTAACTGTATGGTACGTAGTATGGTCCCTGCCCGAAAGCAAAACAGGATTTGGACTAAATGTCCCTTTGGTCCTTTCCAACACTATGACTCACCATGAATGCCTCCCTTGTTCTCTTAGAATGGCAATGGCGCTCACCCAAAGGTGCTGGAACCCACCTGAGAGGTGCTGGAACTGAGTTCCGGTGAGTTCTGGCACCCCTAGATGGCACTCCTGCCTTTGGGACTGAGACACATTCCTTAAATGGGATGAACTTGATCTTGTCCAAGTCTGGATAATGCTACCCAAGGGTCGGTATCAGTGTGCAAATACAGAGATCTGGCCAAGATAGATAGCTCTATGTCCCTGGAGACAAGTTTCATGGTGGGATTCAGCCACAGTCCTAGAACTGTACCAAATTGTACCACGACCCTAAATTCTTCAATATTCTTGAGGTCATAGTTGAAAACTGCACCACTCAGCTATTCAGGTTTCTGCTTTTGAAGCTTTCGTTTATTTTTTGCTGTTATCAGCTGCATGAATATGTTTGGAAGACAAACTTTCCCCTCCTCACCATTGTTATTCTGCTTACTCGGACAGTTTTGTGAAGACACTTATGAAATTGTCCCAGAAAAATTCCAGTAACCTTGCTTTTTTAATGCAGTTAAAGGATTACAAATATGCACTGATACGAACAAGCTGCAGAATTCATTTTTCAAGATGAACCCGTCAGAGTGTGCAGCTCACCGCTTTTAGCTTGAGCTCATCCCTACTTTTCAACAAATAGAGCTGGCTCAAAACATTGCAGCGATCTGGGCAGAAGCTTCTTTCCTCAATCTTCTGCTCCCTTCTGAGTCCTCGACTCAGATCCACCCAGACTCAAACCTACCATCTCCATTTGTGCCACTTGACATTGACCTCCAGACAACTGAGGAGAGCATCTTGCAGTTCTAGGCTAGGGAAATTGCTAAGTGTCTGATATAAGTATTAAACCTAAGTTTGATTTGAAGCACCTGGTGGCTATTTCTTCAGAACCTTCTGCAAAATCCAATTGAAACAATTGAAACAATTGAAATAATGAAGGGGCAGGATCTGTAAAATTTATACCTATTTTGCAAGTTTTTTGAGGTCATGAGCCCAACAGTTCCTACAGTGGGGTAGCCCCACGCACATAAGAATATTAGGTGTTTTTATATGGAGTTAGACCATTGATCTGACTGATCCACTGGCTCTGCTCAGTCTTCTGATATGAGATTCTTTAGCAGAATATGCCACATACCACATGCCAACTTGAATAAAATATTTGGGGAGCCCTGCCCCACACAATCACATGATGTGGTGCACGCACACCACTTGAATGGCAGTGCCCATCAACTTTGGGGCACTGGCCCCCTCAAATATTTTATTGGGGGGGCCAAAGACCCCCCCCAGCCCCCATGAGTTGGCTTCTATGCCACATCCTGAACATCAGACCCATACCCTCTGACATTTCTCCAATGAAAATAGGCTTGTCCTATTTAATCATCATCATCATCATCATTCTGGGCAGCTTCCAACACACATAAAAACATTTAACATTAAAAAAACTTCCCTATACAGGACTGCCTTCAGATGGCTAGGGGGTGGGATAACTCCATACCCTCCAGCATTTCTCTGATGAAAATAGGGATGTACTACAGAAAAGGGGAACATTCCGGGATCAAATCAAAAACCAGGATGGCGTCTGTAAATCGGGGACTGTCCCTGGAAAATGGGGACACTTGGAGGGTCTGCAGAACTTTTTTGTGCAAAACATGTGTTCTGCAACCACACGATTGCCTTTGATTTTATGTTGTCCAGTGGGGGCAACCTGAGGTTTGCACACACTAAATATGGGTTATTGTAATGCACAGATACATCTGAGCCCACTAACCAACTTTCAAAAGTCTTGGTTGAAACACTGAAACACTGAAAAACGAAGTCCATGCAATTAGTAGCATCCTCAGAGAGGGTGTTCTAGTCACACATCCCAGCTAGCTTTGGAGCGCCTTCCTGAATATCTGGTGGGGTAAAGAGCAGCTGCTGATCTCCAGCAAACATCAGACAGCCCTGGATTAAAATGACTGGTGAGAAAGTCAATTACCAATTAGAAGATGAGATGATTGCGATAGCAGGAGTGAGTTTTCCCCTGGGCAATTTACAGTTGCTGAAGAGGCCTTTACTTGGTGTGAATAACATTCCTTGAGGGATTTGTATTGTATTTGCGGAAGAGCAATTGAAAATGGTTCTTTAGAAGCGTTCCTGGGGAGGTGGGGGGCAGCATTTCGATAAAATGGGATACAACAGCTTCTTTGTCACAGCAACATGGAGCCTCAGGCGACTCTCTGGTCACAAGTTAACCATTTGCTCTGTCTCTGCCTACAGTCTGCCTGCTGTCGTCTTCTGCAACTGCAGTGGACACCAGCCATCACTGCCAAGAACTTGTGCCCACTCTGCAGGAGGGACGGGAAAGTGAAAACGCTGGACAGTCTGAGGACAAGGACACACTATACCTTTAAATCACATCCAAAGCACATTCTTTCCCCTCAGAGAATTCTGGGCACTGTAGTTTGTTTAGGGTTTTTGGGAATTAGAGCTCTGTGAGGCGTAAACCACGGTGGCCAGAATTCTTGGGGTGAGTGTGTGTGGAATGTGCTTTGGAAGCGCTTTAAATGTAGAGTATGTGCACAGCCTGAATCTAAAGTCTCCTGAGACTTTTTATCATGTGAATGTGTGGGTGATATGACTTGTCCTCTCCTCTCCTCCCCTCTGAAGCAATGTCCTGGCTTTCTTTGGGGGAGCTGCTAAGACAGCGTGTGGCTTCACATCCTCACCAAACAGAAATTGAAAGTTTGGGGAAGGGCCATAGCTCAGTGGCAAAGCATCCATGTTGCATGTAAGAAGCTCTGGGTTCAATCTTCAGCTTCTCCTGGTCGGGCTGGAGAGAACGCCATCTCTCTGACCCCTGAGAACCAGTGTGGTGTAGTGGTTAGAGTGATGGACTAGGATCTGGGAGACCAGGGTTCAAATCCCCATTCAACTATGAAGCTCACTGGCTGATTTTGCGGCCAGACACTGCCTCTCAGCCCATCTTACCTCGTAGGGTGAGATTTAAATGAGGAAGGGGAGAACCATGTAGGCCACTTTGAGCGCCGTGTAAAAAACAAGTGCAATAGAAATGCAATCAATCCTTTTTAAACAGGCCTTTGGTTGATCTGATTGACATCCTATGCCTTTTTAAAAATATGTTTCTTTTTGGGGTGTGTGTGTTATTGGGTTGTTTTTTTTATTTTGATTACAGTGGCACCTTGGTTCTCAAACTTAATCCTTTCCGGGAGCCCGTTCGACTCCCGAAACCATTTGAAAACCAAGGTGTGGCTGATGATTGGCTGCAGAAGCTTCCTGCACTCAATCCGAAGCTGCGGAAGCTGCGTCAGACATCCAGCTTCCGGAAAAAAACCGGAACACTCACTTCTGGGTTGCGGCTTTCGGGAGCCTATTTGTTCGACAGCTAAGCTGTTTGGGAACCAAGGTATCACTGTATATATTGTGGTTTTTATGTTGATCTTTTCCGTGAATCACCCTGAGACCTCCGGTTGTAGGGTGGTATATAAATTCAATAAATGAATAATCAATCAATCAATCAATCAATCCTGGAGAGCCACTGCCATTCCATGTAAACACTACTGAGCTAGATGGACCAATGATCTAACTCAGTACAAGGCCACCTCCTATGTCGCTTTGTTTTGTTTTTTTTAAAAAATGAGATGATGTTCTCCAACCTACTTTCCTCTTGCTTCTCTTAGCCACCCCCCCCAGCCTTCACTGTAAAAACCTTCCATTCCCCACCCTTCTCACTGCAACATTAAACAGTGTGAGGCATTCATCTGCCCTGGGCCCTGGCCAAGAAAATCCGTGACGACAGATAGAACCGCCAGCCTCTTGAGGATGCAATGAATTCTGGAGACCGCTTGCCTGCCTGCCAACCACATCAAGAGCTGCCACCGAGATCACATTCCCTCTTTAATTATGAGCAGCCGTGTGAAAACTCTTTGGGGACTTCTTCCAAATCTGATTACATCTTGAAATGAACCTGGCATCGCGGGGATGTTGGGGGGTGGGGGAAATCTCAGCCACTGGCTTCTTCTCAGCTCCCTTCATTTCATCCTAGATAGCCATTTTGTTGGGAAAAAAATGATAAACTAATATTGGGTAAAATAATTTCCCCAAAGTTTAAGTGGGTAGCTAAATGCCCCCCAGGCTGCGGCAGAGTTAGATAACAGTAATAGAGCCAGCAGTCAAGAAATCTCAGAGAGTATAGCAAAGTGATCCTTATTTTTAAAATCCCAGCAGTGAACTAAGCAAATACCTCAAGGTGGGAAGGCCTTCTGTTGCTGTGATAATACTAGAGGATTCTGCAAAGTAGATTGTTTGTCCTGAAGTATGTATTCCTGTGGTGGTTTTCTTTTTTCTTTTCTTTTCTAGTCAATAAATTCAGCGCCCAAGAGGGTAAATGATGACGTCAAAAATTACATGATCTGCTTTTCCATTGCAACTGGACTGAATTATGTGCTGAATTATAATAAACACTGCCATGATGAACTTCAAATATTAGGAACGCTTGCCACTGAATCTAGCTGAGAGGCTAATAGGTAAAGGTAAAGGTACCCCTGCCCATACGGGCCAGTCTTGACAGACTCTGGGGTTGTGCGCCCATCTCACTTAAGAGGCCAGGGGCCAGCGCTGTCCGGAGACACTTCCGGGTCACGTGGCCAGCGTGACAAAGCTGCATCTGGCAAGCCAGAGCTGCACACGGAAACACCGTTTACCTTCCCGCTGGTAAGCGGTCCCTATTTATCTACTTGCACCCGGAGGTGCTTTCGAACTGCTAGGTTGGCAGGCGCTGGGACCGAGCAGCGGGAGCGCACCCCGCCGCAGGGATTCGAACCGCCGACCTTTCGATCGGCAAGTCCTAGGCGCTGAGGCTTTAACCCACAGCGCCACCTGTGTCCCTGAGAGGCTAATACTCCTTTACTAATTGGCAAGTTCTTAGAAAAGTCTGCACAGGGGACATGAGAAACTTCTGGCTCACTCTGAAGACTTGGTGTGGCAGGGTCCAAGGATGTTATCATGTGAAAGCAGTCCTCCACAGACATTGCCGTGGTGTCACGGGAGGGAAATGTGACCACCAATGTACGAAAGAATCTACAGGAAGTTTGAGGGGGAAAATAGACTCAAGCCAACTGACACAATATTTTTTTTTTGTTTTTGCTTACTATGGTACTGAGTACTAGAAATTGTTCTTTGGAATTTAAGGTAAATTCCAACCTCTGATTGGGAAAGTCAGTCAGCAGGAGCCTAACCCTGGGAAAACAGGTCATCGATTTTACAGATAGAAAACTGGGATTCACAGAAAATTGGTTTCCTTTTATGTCATAACTCCTCAGGTCACTAACAAGTAATTTGATTGTATAGCACCTTTTAGATACAGATTTCCTTGTGTTTTCAGTACGAAAACATATACCCTGTTTTTTCAGATTTGGTTTTAAAATATTTAATGCCATAATTCAGCGCATAATTATTATGAGTATTATTACTGAGTCAAAATTATTACCTAATGGTCTTTGCTATTTCCTCCTTTTAAAAAAATCAGGGTGCCCCAATCCCAGAGGCATTGTAATATGCACATTCCTTATTATCAGATACATTGTTCAGGAGCTATGAAGAAACTGGAGTGATTCCAACTGCTGGAGCAACTGAAAGTATTTTCAGAGTCATCTCTGAAACTCTCCTGCTTACTTGCATAGGAATATTCTTGGCCATAGCTGAGCATTTGCCTTCATGATCCAAAAGAAGTGATTCCAAAAAGTTTACAAAGATGAATGATGATAAGAATCCTGTGCTTGAAAGTAGACTCCTGAGGCTAAGGATGCCAGATGTTCGCATTTTAAAAATATTGTTCCTGGCTTTAAAGGATCATCTTGTATTTGCAAAACTCCGGTGGCTATGTTTTGCAAAGCCCACCATTCCTCTGCCTTGCCTCCTTTGGAGAGATTTTGATATGGCAGCCATAAATAGGAAACCCTCTGTGTTTTGCTGCAGAGATGTACGAGATGTACTCCCCCTTTGTCTTCTTCTCACATTGCTGCAGTGATGTTTAGTCCAATTTAAGGGGCTGGCAGAAAACATTTCTCTGTGTAAGATAGTGCTCTCCTGCCCACTCCATGTACAGGAGACAACCAGATGGACAACTGAATCTTCAGCCTCAAGGCTGGTGATGAGACAACCTCTACCACCACACCTGAGGGCAGCAGGTGAGCTTAGGAAGTGTAGGGCAGGCACACACCACTCTGCCCTCCAACACCTTGCTCCCTGCTGCACCTGGTGCCTGCTCCCTTTCTGCCTACACAAATGCTGCAGGGCCAATGTGTGGCACATGAGCAGAGGAATGCATGTGCATCTGCGAGGCCTGCTGGAGTGCTGCCTTTTGCTCAGTTACTTGGTGAAAGGGGCTTTCCCACTGCAACTGCCTGTGATGCATTGGAAGAAGGCCATGGGTCAAGGCAGCCAACCAGCCAGCCAAGATCAGCATCACTGCGGCTGGGACATCTCTGTGGCTGCAATATGTGTGTGTACACCGAAGCAAACAAAACGAACTGCTTCCTCATCCTGTGCCGAACTGTATAATAAGGGAGACAAATGGAGTGTCAAGGACAGTTCCAACAAATGGGAGTGTTCTTTTCTTTGGTGTCTATTGGGGCAACATACTCCGGGTTCAGAAGAGGCGCCACGGCTCTTAACAGTCAGGGCTGGTCCTACCATGAGGCAAAGTGAGGCAGCTGCATCAGGCATCAGATGATGGGCACTGGGGAGCTGCCACAAGGTGTTGGAAGACAGAGCTGTGTCCCCTAAGCTAGCCTCGCCCTCAGGTACGGAGGAATGCAACACCATTTCCAAGATTAAAGTAAGATTTAGCTGTCAGTGCCATTGCTTCTGTATGTGGAACGGGGACACCATCTTGTTCTTTGCTTCAGGCATCACGGTGGGATCCTAGGTGGTTAAAACTATGTTCCATTCGTGTGGGAAAAGGTGCAACAGGGTTTGTGCTTGAGATACCTGTGTGCAGCACAACCAGCAACAAAATCCACTTGCTAGGATTGAAAGAGGCCAAGTAAAAAATATTTCCAGGGCTATTTTCACTCCCGCCCTTTCTTTTACGAGTCTAATACTAAAACTGAGGAGACATTGTGAGGGCGTCCTCTGCTTGGCCCAAACCCTGCCTTTCTGCTCTATTTTTGGGTCCAGCTTTAATTATTTTCACTCAGCGAGAGAACATGTTTAACTGTGTGGCGGTTTCTTTTTATTTTGATAAAAGCTCCCGAATTATTCTTACAAACCGAACAAGTCACAAAAGACACTCCTGCTGGGGTTTTAAATGAAAGCTTTCTTCTCGTTGCTGGAGGCAGCCATCTCTCCACCCCCCCCCCCACTTTGCGAGGCTTGTGTAACCTCAGAGCTCTGACTCATTCGTCGCTTGTCCTCAAAGGAGTTGATTACGAAGCGCCGCTTGTTACAGCTCGCCAAGGAAGAAGTCTCAATATCCTGAAGAAAGTTCAGGTCACAGCTGGTGGGCCTGATGCCTTTTCTATCTGCATTCATCCTCCTCCCGTCTCTTTGCTGACATATGTATGCCTTGTACTCAGGCCACTAAATGAGCACATGTTCATTGCACCACATGTCAAATCGAGTGTCTTCCCAGCAATGTTAAAAGGTAGGCATGACACCAATGCCCCTTCTATCAGGGAGGAAAAGAGGGAAGTTTTGCCCTTCAAACTGTAGTGTTTTATCTCTTTCCTACTTCCCTGGCTAGTGAGATGCGAGAGTGGCAATCCTACCAGCTTCAGATCCCTTGGAATGAGTGACAACCGCAATCACTTTCTGGCATTGGGTTTTGTTGACAAATATATAAGCGCGGGTGGCGCTGTGGGTTAAACCACAGAGCAGAGCCTAGGACTTGCTGATCAGAAGGTCGACAGTTCGAATCCCTGCGACAAGGTGAGCTCCCGTTGCTCTGTCCCTGCTCCTGCCAACCTAGTAGTTTGAAAGCACGTCAATGTGCAAGTAGATCAATAGGTACCGCTCCGGCAGGAAGGTAAACAGCGTTTCCGTGCGCTGCTTAGCGGCTTAGTCATGCTGGCCACATGACCCAGAAGCTGTACGCCGGCTCCCTCAGCCAGTAAAGCAAGATGAGCACTGCAACCCCAGAGTTGTCCGTGACTGGACCTAATGGTCAGGGGTCCCTTTACCTTTATATAAGCAAAACAGTGCCTCTGGAAGACCTCTAAAAAGACGCAGCTGAGTTGCAGAGGGCCCATTTGTGCAGTCTGTCCCAAGCCACCTTCCTGACTTCAGTTAGCTCCAGAAAGAAGCGTTGTCTTCTCTGCCCACCCGATTTGGTTCAGATGAACCTACACCCATCCAGTGAACATGAGCAAAGCAGGGCGGGTCACAGTGGTACATCCTGCCCATCGTGCCAAGGGAATGAGTAGCGAGTCAGGAGAGGAGTCTGGGAGTGGATGAGATGGGCATGTGAGCAGGCTCAGTCTCTGTGAACCGCCCTGAGATATAAATTTAACTAATGAATAAAATCTCACCTATTGGTTTGAAACCACCAGCCAGACATGGAGCTGCAGGGCTATTAGAGTCAGATTGGCCAAACTGGTTGTTAGTGTTGGACTATCAATCCTTAGCAAGTTTTCTTACCCAGAATCTGCCACTTTTTCTTTCTCATTACCGGCAATTTCAGATCCTTGCGCCATCTAATTAACTGTTTTCTGGGGAGTGGGGGGGAGAGAGGAAAGGATTAGTAGCAACAAAACCGATGTCTTGCTCTCTTCACGGGAGACAACGCTGAAATGAGCAACCCTTGGGATTTAGCCCTTTCCTGCCCTGAAATTGCGAGGGGTGGCGAGAGCAAGGAGAGAAATATGGAGGTTGCACCCACGTGGCAGGGAAAAAGGGATGCAATTTCCCCCAATCTGATGTGAGCCGCTGCTTCGGCACAGCACATCGTAGGATGGGCTTCTTGGCTTGTCACATTGAGGAGCCACAATTAGAAATGGGAGGGATAGCGTTAAAATGATTATTATAAGGTCACTGTTTATGTGGGAGTGGGAGTGGGGGAGAGGGTGGGGTGGAAGAAGGAAGAAGCACTCGTGAAACTGGCTAGTAATTTCGTTGCCTTTCACACCAGATGCCTTTAAATGCATTTGACGGCTGGGACATATAGGGCTGCTTTTCAAAAGGGTGGCTTTCATTTGAGGGAATGAGGCCATATAGAATTCTGACAGGAGCTTATTTCTGCTCCTGTTTAAAAGCACAGTGTTCCGGGAAGAAATACATTGTTTAAAGTAAACTTCCTATAGTAAAAATAAAAATAGCTTTTGTACTTTCCAGGAAGAATTACACCGTAATCCTAAACACGTCTGCTTGGAAGTAAGTCCTGTTAGATGGGGCTTAGTCTCACGTACAGTAAATGGTTATAGAACTGCAGCCTTCATTATTTTCTGGGAACATTTCTTGCTTTAAATTTTATCCTTCAGCTACCAAATTTCTGACCAGCTCTTTCCCTTAGAATGAGGTTAATTCCATTAACACAACGGAGAAATTGTAAGAAAAATATTGGGGTCTAATTCGATCTGTAGAATGTTTGGTATCTGGTGGGCGGGGCTTGTGTCTTATGCTCCAGAATCAGCCCCTCCCTTCTGGGTTTTCCGTTAAATTTCAGTTAAGAGGGACCAACTGCCTCTTCTTGTTTCTTGCTTCAGACTTGACTCATATTGCTGTATTTAGTTTCTCTCATTATGTTATTTTGTCACAGTTTTCTTTATTATTAAAGCTTAGTTTACATTTACTTGAGCCACTTATTTTTCTCAAAGAAGAAACTGCTGAGGAAAGGTGTGGAATATCCTAAACTGTGCCTGTGTGGGGATATTCTCAGTTTGCCAGGAAGGCTGATTTTGTTAATCATCCCCCCACCTCCACAACAGAAATAACAACCTGTAATGATGCAAAATATAAAGGAGAGAATCCTTCATTACAGTGACTACTGGTAAATGTTTATATTCAAGAAGCACAGCTAAGGATCAGAGATAAAATTCCCATTTGCCTCGCTAGTGTTCTTCAGGATTTTATATAATGGATACAAAGGGTTACATCTACAATGCAAACAGAGTCCAATTTGTTGGTGACATGGGTACTTGGAACTGGGCACATTCCTCCATGTGTGGTGGGTATGCAAAATAGTACAAGGCTTTTCAGAGCGGAGGGATCTTACTGGAATGTAGTAAAATCACAAGCCATCCTATAGAACCTTCCCAGACATACCTGCATTGTTAACTGCTTTTGATGTTGCTAAAAAGTTGCTATCTTAGCTGCAGCTAGACAGGTTACAGCAATAAATGGGAAAACTGAAGGTGGAGAAACATTTCAAGAATGGAAAAATGTAATCTGGCAATATGCTTTAATGGAAAAATTGACAAAGAAAGTATAAGCAATGTGACAAATGAACATGGCAGAAAATTTCATAGGACAGTGGTAAGGAATCACCCTGTGGTTTAGAACGAATGAAGCTGTGGCTTCACAAGGACTTTCATGAATTCATGGAGAGACTGAGTTGGGAAGTTATATTGAATTCCCTTTTCCTTTGTATGTAGCATGAAAATGAAAATAATGGCATTTCCGCAGTATTGTATGCCAAAGAAACCAAACTAAACATTTTCTATGGACAGTTAGATAGATAGATAATTTATTACTGTCAAAGACCAATTCGCATAACACAATAAAAACAGCGTTCATAAAGATAAAATATACAATTAGAGCAGATTGCAGCAATAGATCATGAGTAAAAATTGACAGTTCTTTTTTGTGGTTATGAAGGAAGGAGAGTTCAAAGTAAACAGCAGGAACAACTCTATAGGAACTATAATTTTGTGAGGTCACTGATAATGAAACTTAGGTTGTGACACAAAGTTCCTTTAAGCGAAATTATTAGAAAAATACAGACAACCATTTACCATTAGGGATGGAGGAGAAAATTGATTCACCATGCATTTAAATATGAATATATTAAATCCACACTTTTTGCATTTCTTTGAATTTTGCAATGTAATTCTCCATCCTACCAATGTTCACAAATATTAATCTATCAGGGGGAAGTGTGCATGAAAATGAAAGTATTAGTGAAAATAATATATCCTGTGAGAGGCATGTCCCCCTCCCCCACTTTGCTTCTTCTCCAGATAAAGGGTCAAGCTAGCTTCAAGGACTATACTGATTTCAGTGGGCATAAGCACACTCTTAAGATCTGTTCCATTGAAAGAAATGGGATTCTGCTTATTCCTGACCTTTGGGTGGCTCTAACCCAAAAGCTTTAATGCAGAGAGCAATGAGCTGGAGCCTGAAGTGAATCGGAAGAGTGAAGTGTCACAATTTTGCTGCCTCTGCTGCTTCCGCCCTTTGTGCAGGTGGGCAGCAATTTTGTAGGACCGGTGTCAAGAGGAAAAGTGAAGGCAGTAAGAAAGGCAGCCGACGTGCAGCAATTGTTTGGCAAACCAACAGTTCAGCAAGAGTCTGGCAGAACCAGCACTGAGTTGGACATTTGTCTGAGCATACCTTCCTCTGCAACAGTCAGACCTAAAGTTCACATTTTCGGATGGGACATCCGCTGCAAGAGAAGTGTAAAGAACAGGTGGTATTCTCTGCCTTCCCATCATCCCAGAGCATGATTGCCACTTCTGAACATCCTTTTTTAAAAAAAGCCAAACATGGGGAAATTCTTGTATAACTCAGCATGAATAAGTGGCAGATGGGGGGGGGGGAAATCTATTGGATCTGACAGCTCTTGCTGTGCTCGTTTTGGGATGCTGAAAATGACCCTGAGACATCCTGGCTGAAATATTTCTTTTGAAGTGAATGAAGCTAGAAAGTGATATGATTGCCCTCCCCTCCTTATTTTCTTTTCCTCGTACTGATTAAAAAGGAAAAGAAAACACACTGAAAAGTATAGGTGATTTTGCGAGCCTCTGTGAGGAGTATCATTAGCATGTGTTAGGCAGCCTGCCCTTTCTAAGCGCTATCAATTAATTGCTATCCTAATCTGCAATATCTGGTCCCCACTATTCAAAGCGCTGGCCGTTTCTGAAATAAAGTGCTAATTGGTCTGGACCACAGGCAGGGAGCTGCAGCAACATGCTCTGTAGCTGGAGGAGGCAGGCAGAGAAAAGAAAGTAGCTGGAGACAGAGGCTTTATCCCCTACATGGAATACAAGCAGATTTCTTTGCCCCACTGTGGTCTCAACTCAAACGTGGTTTTGAGGTTTTTCAGGCCATCAAGCAAGAGTGCATACTCAAGCAATGCTGAGCAGAAAAACGAAGAATCACAACTAGAGGGATTCCAGAGAGCAAAACAAAAAGGGAGCCCTTCACATATCTCCTTGGATCCATCTTTCTACAAAAGCTAACAAAAGTGGGGATCCTCAAACAAGATACACCTGGATTTAACTCTGCTATAATAATAATAATAATAATAATAATAATAATAATAATACTAAAAACAATAATTTTTTAATTATACCCCGCCCTTCCCGGTTCAAAAACTGGGC
This sequence comes from Podarcis melisellensis, assembly GCF_964234715.1. NCBI lineage: Eukaryota > Metazoa > Chordata > Lepidosauria > Squamata > Lacertidae > Podarcis > Podarcis melisellensis. The sequence goes on from NC_138531.1 coordinate 32,147,417, forward strand.
TCAGGGCGGCTAACAACAAATTTAAAACACTTTAAAACACTTAATTATAAAAGCAGCAAAAAATACAGTATAAAAACATGAATAACGATAATGAATAACAATGCTATGAACTATAAGCCAACCAATTTTACTTTTTAAAACCCAAGATGCATTGCATTTATATACCCCGAGTAGTAATGATGAGTAATAATGCAGGGGAAGCCAGGTATAGGTAGGGAAGGCATTGTGGCTTGAAGTCACACACTGTTCCACATACTGTTGGAAAAGACCTAGACAGGAAACTCCTCATGAAGTTCCTGCTCAGAGTCTGTCTTGGGTGGGCTTGGGAGCTGGAAGGTTTCCATGGTAGATCCTTACAAGTGAAAACCACTATGACGTAGTTCCAGGTGGTGGCAGTCTGTGCATGACTACCTCCTAGTGTCCCTATTTTCCACAGATCCTCCAAGTGTCCCTATTTTCCAGGGACAGACCCAGATTTACAATAGCCATTCCGGTTTCTGATTTGATCCTGGAACGCCTTGCTTTTCCTTAAAAGGGGTTGCGGCACTCATCTCACTTTATTGGCCAAGGGAGCCGGCGTAAAGCTTCCGGGTCATGTGGCCAGCATGACTAAGCCGCTTCTGGCAAACCAGAGCAGCGCACGTAAACACCATCTACCTTCCTGCTGGATCTGTACCTATTTATCTACTTGCACTTTGACGTGCTTTTGAACTTTTAGGTTGGCAGGAGCAGGGACAACGGGAGCTCACCTCATTGCGGGGATTTGAACCGCCGACCTTCTGATCAGCAAGTCCTAGGTGTTCAGCCTTATAGCTGCTGCTGTTATAATAGCTAAAAATGAGTGGGGGTGGGGAAGCATCTCTCCTATAGCTGAATGGATCAAGAAAATTTGGTCCATAGTAATTATGATCAATTACTCATAGTAATTATGATCAATTACTTACTGGGGGGAGCTCACCACATCGCGGGGATTCGAACCGCCAACCTTCTGATCAGCAAGCCCTAGGCTCTGTGGTTTAACTCACAGCACCACCTGCGTCCCATGCTTTTCCTTAGAATGTCCCTATTTCATCAGAGAAATGTTGGAGGGTATGGAAGAGGACATCCCTGTTATGTTGGAGGGGACGCATCTACCTTGAACCTGATGGTTGCTGGATTCTGGAAGCACCACCCCACCTTCTCCAACAGCTTCAGCCTTCTGTTCCCACCCCCTATTAGCTGGGGTGTGAGGTCCCCTGCAGCCTTGCCCATTGCTTGTTTCTCTACCCCCTTCCTTCTTGGCCTCTGGCCTCATTCAGTTCGGGATATTGCTGTTTGGAGTCTCATTGCCTCTCCTATGGACCCTGCTTCTTATTTTGAGGCCAGAGTGGCTTTCTGGAGATGCATTATACGAACTGCACCATAAATTCTCTCCCAAAATGGGTATGATTAAAATGGACATTTTTTTTAGCTTGCAGGAACGCGAGCGAAGGCAGTTTGTGCGGCAGATGAGCCATCTGCATCTCCAATATGTGATGAAAGAAGAACAAGCACGTTTTGTTAAAAGAGCTTCGTTCCATATCTGGGAGGAAAGGGCTGTTGTACTGACTGCTATGGTTTTTAAATAGCTCAGCCGCACTGGGGTGAGCTCAGAAATGTTTCTGTGCCATGAGTCCCATTGATTCCAGTAGGACTTCCTCCCACCCAGCAAGTTTGTGTAGGATTGCAGCTGCATATTGTTTCTCAGGAAGAAGCAATAGCCACATAGCTCTTCATCGCTACCAAGTTTTGCTGGCTCGTGCCAATGAAGTCCGGGTTGTTGCTGCTATTGCAAGCACAGCGAACTTCATGGTCATCCATGCCCCCGAGCAAGAAGTTAACCATGATGCTGGATAGGCCAGTTCAAAGCCTTGTTTAATATCTGCATGACTTGCTCCTTTCTGGGGAATCTCGGAGATGTCAAAAGAGCAAATAATGAAGAAGATCCACAACTGCATCCGCTTAATTAATGTAGCATCTCAAGCGAATAGAGAAATAACAACAAATGAGTGAGACTGATTGATTTTAAATGCTTATTCCCTCTTTTTCCACCAAAAGGGGCTGAAGGCAGCCAGCAAGATTAATTCTGTCACCAAAGCACAGCCTCTCTCTCTCTCTCTCTCTCTCTCTCTCTCTCTCTCTCTCTCTCTCTCTCTCTCTAATTTTCTTCAATATTAAACAAACAAATACATAAAAAGAGAACAAGCGCATAGGTCATAAACTTAAAGAAGGGTCCTAACCCTTTAAAAACTTTAAAAACGAGGCTGTGGGCTGGATGCAGTTAGTTGGGGCTGCCATACATGCAGAATTTCCCAGACATATACGGGATTTGTTGAAAATAGCGCCCTGGAGGAATTTTCAAAAAATCAGTAAAAATGTTGTTGGGGGAGGGGGGAGATTTTGCAAAAAGAAAAGTTCAACAAAAAAGAAAAAAACCTCAGCATCTTTGCCTCCCCCAACAGCTGAACAACTTTGCCACACCCCCCCCGCCAGATTAATGTCTGGATTTTCACTTTTTAAAATACGGCAACCCTAAGTTAATCATCCTTAGGTATCACTGAAATCAAGCTGAAAAGTAAGGCATGACTTACTTAAGACCCACTGATATCAATGGGAACTAACAGAGCAACCCAAACTATAAGAATCCAGCATAGTCCACCTGAGGGTAAATTATCCTGGTGTAATTTACCATGATCCCAAACTCTCTTCAGGAGTGGAGCTACTGAGAAGGCCTCAGCCTGACAGAGTGAAAACAATCCTTTACAACCGAGTTTGACTCACAGCACCCTTTTTGCAACTGAGCCTTCTGCTGACTGAACTGAACAGAGTTTGGAGAGGGGTAAGTCCGCCCTCCTGAATATTGTTTTATTTGATATAACTTGTCTACTTTAAAGTTATCTTTTTATTATGACTTTTTGTATTGGATCAGATTGCAATTAGGTGTGTGATTGTCGTTGTCTATTCCGTTGTTTTTTCAGCTTGTAAACACGCCTTGCGTATAGCAATAGAGAGAGGGGGGGATATACAAAATAAAAGTGAAATGAAAATGAAAGAAGCCATGGTTAGCAAAAGCCTCTGCTGTCCTCCTGCATCCAAATGCTAGCCGTAGTCTCTGAGCACTTCTCAGAAGTGCTGCACATCTCTAAACAAAACATTTCCCCAAGGTTGGGTCAAACAGCTCCTGCGTTTTCTTGCTGACTAGCGCAGGCTTTGCTGGTCAGTCACAGAAAAAGAATTAGGCACATGAAATTCCCCGCCAAGAGATTTAGGAACATCTCTTAAACACGCAGCAGGGGGAGCCTGCAGACTGCTCTGAATGACTGTTTCCGTAAGTGAAGAGCGCAGGGACTGTGTCTTATTTCTTTCGCTGCCTGTGAGTCACACTTTTTGGTGCAAGCGCAGCATGAACATCTCGCCCCTTTTCCAGTTTGTGGCGGACTGCCTTGGGGATTCGTCACTCAGACTGAAACGTGGCGTTGATGCCCATGTGCTGAGAGTTCAGAGAGACTAGTTTTGCCCTGGGGGTGGGCAACCGCAGGGCCAGGAGGCAAGTCCATCTCTCCCAGCCTTTTTATTGGGATTTCTTCCCATGGCACAACCCCTCTTCACAATCCACAACCCATCTTTGGGCTCCCTTCCCACCTTCCTTGAGGGTTTTTGCCTGGCTGAAATGTGTCCCGGAATTCTGCTGAGGTCTCTTGCTTGCCTGAATAGAGGGCAGAAAAGGGTGTCAGTGTGAGTAGAAACCAGCTTACAATATAAAGGCCACATTTCTATTCGTTGCTCCATTTGCTTTTCTGCCCCTGGCGCTGGCATATGGCCTCCAGAAGGTTCTCACATGGCCCTCAGGCGGAAAAGGACCATTCGTCTTAGGGTAGCAGCGTATTGGTTAGCTTCTAGTCTGGCTTTTTTGTTTTGTTTGCATAATCAAACATTTAACCAGTTCAGAGCAAACTTTCCCCAGACCATCTCTTTGGAAACCAAAGCTTGTGCCCAAATCATGGATGCTTTCATTGAGATTCCTGCATCGCAGGGGCTGGACTAGATGACCCTTGGGTCCCTTCCAACACTACAATTCTATGATTCTAAATGATTCACTGAGTCATTCCCTCACGAGGCTATCATGGCAGCTGGAGTACATGTCTGCAAGTTGGAAATTAAGACATTGTTGTCCAAAACACTCATATCAGTAGCAGTAGCAGCAGCAGCAGTAATAATAATAATAATAATAATAATAATAATAATAATAATAATAATAATAATATCAGCCAGTATATGCAGACATGATAACTTCATTCTCCAGTTCCTTATTATTTTGCACTTGACTTTGCAGGGGGCTTCTGACTTAGGCCTTTCCCTCTGAAATGTCCCACTTAGGGTGTCCCTATTTTCTTCAGAGACATGTTGGGACGTCCCTATTTTCATCAGAGAAATGTTGGAGGGTACGCAACGATCAATTCAGCAGATTGTGTCACATTATAGTGATACAGAGGTCCATGTGAGATATTTGAAATGCTCCTGGAATGCAGCCCTGAGGGAACCAACCATGCAACACAAAGCAGCAAAAAACAACAACAACAAAAAAAAACACCAAACCAACAAGAGCCTGCACCAAAGGCAGTGCGGTGCTCCTCTCTCTTCTACCTCAAGAGCTGGCAATTTTTCATTTACGTGCTAAATTAGTAATGAGCTTCAGTCTCCACAGTCTTGTTCCTGGTGTTCACCAATGTAATGTAGGCCTCAAGACTCGCCAAGTGAGAATAATGCAATTTGTCAACCATTTTGCAGAGGTGTAAACAAGTGTATCCGATGGAGGCCGGGAGGGAAATCTCTCCGATACCCATGGAGGGGAGTGAAAACATCTACAACAAACATCCACGTTCTGAAGTTTATGTCAATATTTTAAATGCTTACCAGAAAGAGCTTTCATTCTGGGAATAAGTGCACCAAATATTTATGTTCATATAAATTTAGAAGTAACATTTGTATGCTCCCCACCTCAGCCTTAAAGAAAACCCCTGTTTTTTGTGGTATGTTTTTGAAACAAAGTAAGGACAAGCAGATATGTAGGCCATTGAAATGCTGCCCCTGACCTGTGGAAATCCTGTTTCAGTAGACATTTCTCTCTAATAATAACAGCTAGAAACTTGCTGTCTTTTTACAAATGGAGGCTTACTAGGCCTGATACTCCGTTAGTTAGAGCATGGTGCTGATAACGCCAAGGTTGCAGGTTATGGGACAACTGCATATCCCTGCATTGTGGGGGTTGGACTAGATGAACCTCAGGGTCTCTTCCAACTCTGCAATTCTATGATTCTATGAAGCCGAGACTCTCAGAAAGCTTTATTCTGCATTCAGAATCTCACACTGTGGTGTTTACATGGCACTAACCCACATGGCGATCTCTTTGTCTCCATAGCGTGCCATCCACTACCTCCCACCCATTGTCAACACATGGATTTTTTTAAAGATTAATTACCTGCCAGCTTTTGTAATTGCTGTGTAGATTTTCTTGCTAATGGCATAGCCATAAACTTAACGAAATGAAAACTCAGCATCGGGCTGAAGTCAGTGGGGGGTTTGCCACTGATTTCTACTAAGCCAGGATTTCGCATGTAAGTAGTTAATCACACTGTCTACGGGATGCATATCCCAAGGAAGAGAATAACTCGTGAATTCTCAAGCCGTTCCAGAGAGGAGGGGAAAAAAGCTTGTCGCAGTCATAAAAGGGCCAATAGTAATCCAATCCTAAGTGTTTCACTTGCTATTAATGTCTGTCTGGTCTACATAACCTAAACAACACATGTGAAGTTCATCCATCAGCACAAATTAAAAGACCCTTGGTAGCCAACCTGGTGCCCTCCAGACCTTGTAGACTACAAATACTAACATCCCTAATTATTGGCTGTGCTGGCTAGGCTTGATGGGAATTGTAGTACTCAAGCTCTAGAATGTACTGCCTGGGCTACTATTTGATCAAGTCTTCCTTTGCAGCAATGTATATATCCTGCTGACCTCTGAACTCAGGAGTACAGACCTCAAAGAAGAAAACAATTATTTGGCAAAGATTTGATTCTTCCATTTTCGCTCTGGAAAATTTATTCTGTTTTCTCATTTTTATTTTGACCGGAAATTGCATTTGCCTCAGTAGTTTTAATCTAGTGAAAGCAGATTAATGGGTCATCCTACGCTGGCATTGTTATACTGGAGATAATATAATATATTTTGCACATCACTTGGGAAGACAGGCGAACTAATGCCAGTGTATTGGAAGAAGCAAGGATCACCAATGTCGAAGCAATGATTCTTTGACATCAACTTCGTTGGATTGGTCATGTTTTTGGATGCCTGACTATCGTCTTCCAAAGCAACTACTCTATTCTGAACTTAAAAATGCAAAGCGTAATGCTAGTGGTCAACAAAAGAGGTTTAAAGACTCTCTCAAGGCAACTCTAAAAAAAGTAGTATAAACACGAACAACTGGGAAACACTGGCCTGCGAGTGCTCCAGTTGGAGAACAGCCTTTACCAAAGGTGTCATGGGCTTTGTAGATGCTCGAACTGAGGACGAAAGGGAGAAACGTGCTGAGAGGAAGGCATACTTGGCAAACCCTCACCATGATCCACTCCCGCCTGGAAACCTATGTCCCCACTGTGGAAGGACGTGTGGGTCCAGAATTGGCCTCCACAGTCACTTACGGACTCACTGTTAAAACCGTGTTTATAGAAGACAATCTTATTTGGCTACGAGTGATTGCCAAAGAAGAAAACTGGAGATAAGCAACACAGACTCCTTCCCGGAGCGAGAGGGGAGAGTCCCAATTTGTGCAATGTCATTCTAGTAGTTTACTGGGGTTTGGCAGCATATGTCCCTGTTTTGGTATTTCAGAACCAGCAATGTGAAATGGACTGAAACCCCCTGTTTTGCGGTGTATACACCTGTAAACATCAATCTTGATACGAGATATCAACAATGCTTGGGTGCTATTACTTGAATACAGGATGTAAAGCTATACTAGTTCATACAAACTAAGGCCGGAATAGCACTAGACATTAAAAGCAGCACCTCACCCCTTTAAACAGTCCCATCTTCCTCCAAAGAACCCTGGCAACTGTTTGTTTAAGGGTGGTGAGAGATCCCATTCCCCACACAGAACTATAGTTCCCAGACTGGTTTAACAATCAGCCTCTCTTCCCAGGAGACTCTGGGAGCTGAGGGAAATAGGGGTCTCCTAGCAAATCCACTACATAGGCTTGGGGAAAATAATCTGGAATGGATTTAGGGGTGTTGGGGTCTGCAGGGAGAAAGGGAGGGAAGGATAATATTTTATTTGCTGCCATGGCATCAAATTGCATTGTACCTTGGAGTTTTCAATTGCTGCCTACTCTTGTGTTGTTGCTATGGCAGATGTGTAGCTGAAGAATGTGACACCCAGATAGTATTGGGGTTATGAAAAAAATAAAATAGTTTAAGCCATAAGTGCACCTTGCACCTCAGGCTTAGCAGGAAAAGTTATCCATTAGGCCTGTGAGGCAACAGTCCACTCCCTACTCGCAGCTCTGGAGGCTGTAACAGGCAGACAACAATAGTTTACTGAGGTTTTGTAGGGTTTTTTGGAACATCTCATTTTGGGTAATGGATAGGACTGCTGGGCAAGAGGTTAGGAAATACTTGGCCAACCCCCCTATCCCCCCCAGCAAATACTGTGAGACTTTTAAAATCTGCCATGCACTAAGAATAGGACTCATATTGATGACCACCAAGAGCCACAAAAAAACCCCTTAATCAGTCTTGTGTAAAAGTGCTGGTGACTGTTGGAATCATTTTTAATTAAGCTAAAATCCCCACTGCCTATTGCACATCAGCGCTACATTTCCAATAGTGACTTGAAGAGCAGACAATTCAGTTACCTAATAGATTTTCAACCAGTGGGACTGCGGTTGGGGACGTGTGGGAGGAAAATTAGAGCGATAAACCATGATTAAGCCAGAGGATTTAAAAGCCTAGAAACAGGCAAGAATATGAGCAAGGTGGGTGAATGGGAGGGAGGGAGAGAAGGAGGGAAGCAGCTTTTGCTGACTTTACCCGTTTCATCCGTTCATACTCAAACAGCAACGCAGGATTTCACTGTTGGGAATTAACTTGTAAATCTCACAATAAAGATCATGATAGAAACTATGAACACAGGAATTGGTGTGTTTGTGGAGGCAAACCCATTCCCTCCAAAATCTCTCTGATGAAAATAGGACATCCTATTCAACAACAACAACAACAACAACAATTATTATTATTATTATTTGGGCAGCTTCCAACATATAAAAAAAATAATAAAACACTAAACATTAAAAAACTTCCCTATTCAGGGCTGCCTTCAAATATCTTCTAAAGGTTGCATAGTTACTTATCTCCTTGGCTCGTGGGTTGCATGACTCCATACCCTCCAACATTTCTCTGATGAAAATAGTGACTCTCAAGGAAAAGTGGGACATTCTGGGATCAAATCAGAAACTGGGATGGCTTCTGTAAATTTGGGACTGTCCCTGGAAAATAGGGACTCTTGGAGGGTCTGCAAGCTCAGTTTTCTGGCAAATGTTTCTTCTGTATTGACACATTTACTCAGATTGAAATTCAGATCCAGCATGGAATTACGCCTCTGTTCAGGCTGGCTCTGGGCATTACATATATTCAGGCACCTAGCTTGTTTATCAGTTATAAAAATTATCACCAGATACTTTTTTTAAAAATAATAATAATAATAAATTATGTTAATTTGAAAAACCTGAGGGTAGGCTAGGGAGAGGGAATAGCTTTATTATTGCCATGGGTGGGGGGCTAGCCAATTAGCACTCTTGCACAGCCAGTTTCCGGTGGAAACAGGAAGCACTGCATGGACCTGAGCTCAGTTCTTTGAAGAAGAGTTTACATATGTCAAAAAAGAGAGAAAGTGCAGTTCCATAGGAAGCCCAGTCCTCAGGCTACGAATATCTGTATAAAGCCTATTAGGGAGAGCAGGGATGGGGAACCTGTAGTTTGTCATATAATAATAATTTATTTATACCCTGCCCTCCCCAGCCAAGGCCGGGCTCAGGGCGGCTAACAAGCAATAATAAAAATAAGTTGGATGAATACAACTTAAAAACAAAAATAAAATACATTAAAATATTGAAATATTAAAATGTAGCCTCATTGCAGGAGGAGAAAGGAAAAGAAAAAAGAAAGAGGGGGAGGGAATCAAATTGGCTCCAAGCCAAAGGCCAGGCGGAACAACTCTGTCTTACAGGCCCTGTGGAAAGAAATCAGATCCCGCAGGGCCCTGGTCTCATGAGGCAGAGCGTTCCACCAGGCCGGAGCCAGAGTTGAAAAGGCCCTGGCTCTGGTTGAAGCCAATCTAACTTCTTTAGGGCCTGGGACCACTAGGGTGTTGTTATTTATGGACCTTGAGGCTCTCCGTGGGGCATACCGGGAGAGGCGATCCCATAGGTATCTATGTTGTTGCATTGCAGCAACCACCAGTCCTGCCTTAGGCATCCTTTAACCTATACTGGAAATGGATGGAAGAGGTTGCATTATTCCAATGAATATGTTGCAAGAAGACAAGGGTCAAAAAGGGTTTTTGATTCCTGCATTACAGGGTTTGGACTAGATAATAATGATTTTATTATTTGTACCCCACGCATCTGGCTGGGTTGTCCCAGCCCTTTGAGGTCCCTCCCAACACTACAATTCTATGATTTGAAGAAGAAAATGGGCTCTTTTTTTAATGATTCTGGCACTTTAACTTCATGGCTGCATGTTCTTCAACCCAGGAACAATATTAATTCTAGAGCCCAGCTTGATAGCTAACTCTAGTGGAAGAGTTGCAGAATACTCTGGCGCTGAACCAAGCCCTTGAGGCTGCAGTCCACATGGCTTGTCAGAGCACATCCTGCCACCGCATGTCGAATGTGCAATCCTAAACGACATGAGCAATCCTTAAAGACATCTGTGGGAATTTTGCCACGACTTTTCATGGCGCTAAGATCTGACCCAGTGGGAGCTGGTAGACGTTACAGCCCAACAACAACAAATGTTCCGGATGAAACCAAAACCTGACAACAAATGTCCTCAACAAGCTTGATCTCCTTTGAAGTGTTTATTTCCAAATCGCCAAGTTCTTCTTCTGAGTTCATCCAAAGCTACAACATGACCACTTTCAATTCTGGGAAAATTCCGAACTGTCTCCAGTTCCTCACAGATACTATGGAGAATCTACACCTTAGCACTTGAATCACCAAGGATGTAGTCCTATGCATGCTTACTTAGGAGTAAGCCCCACTGAATATAGCAGCACTTACTTATGAGTAAGCACACATAGGATCGCACTGTTAATGTCTCTCTGCCAAATCAGACAAATAATATTATATGTCAGTCTTTTATGCTAAATTACTTATTTATTTTCATTCGGTGGTCTGTTTTACTGCGTTTCCCTCCTTAAAATGCCTTTACCCACTCTCAGCCCTCTAACAAGATAGGATTAAAAACAAAATAATAACCATGCATCCAAGATAAGACAGGACCGGAATTCATTTTCATCACTGAAACTTGATCTCAAGCTGCTGAGTGAGGTCATCTCAGGAGCTGGAGCGAGGAGGTGCCATCAGTATGCCGATGACATCCAAATCTGCTTCTCATTTACATCTCTATTAGGTGAGACACTGGAAGTGCTGAACTGGTGTCAGGGAGCACTAATTGACTGGATAAGTGCCAATAACTGAAAGCTCAGTCCTAGCAAGATGGAGAGGCAGTTGGTGGGTGGGACATCCACCCAGATAGATGTTTAGGCTGCTCAGTATGGGCTTCCACTCCCCATTAAGTCAGGTGGTGCTGTGGTCTAAACCACTGAGCCTCTTGAGCTTGTTGATCAGAAGGTCGGCGGTTCGAATCCCTGCAACGGGGAAAGCTCCCGTTGCTCTGTCCCAGCTCCTGCCAAACCAGCAGTTCGAAAGCATGCTAGTAGGTACCGCTGAGGTTGGAAGGTAAACAGCTTTCCTGTGCGTTCTGGTTTCTGTTGCAGTGTTCCATTGTGTCAGAAGCGGTTTAGTCATGCTGGCCACATGACCTGGAAAGCTGTCTGTAGACAAGCGGCAACTTCCTCAGCCTGAAAGCAAGAAGAGCGCCACAACCCCATAGTTGCCTTTGACTGGACTTAACCGTCCAGGAATCCTTTACCTTTTTACCTTAGTCAGGGCTGGGGAACCTTTTAGGTTTGGGGGAGGCCAGATATTTATCTCCCCCCCCACCTGTGGGCCAACTTTGACATACTCCCTACAGGATTGAACCCTGAACCTCCACCATTCAGCGGACAGTTGGGTGTGGTTTGGGGGTGGCTGCTGCTAATGATAACATTTTTTGTATATTTTAGAACTTTATTGCGCAGCGAAAGCAGCAATCCCTCTTGCTGTTCTGGCTTCTGGGATAGCTGCGCAGCCTGCATTTGCTCCATAAGACGCACACACATTTCCCCTTACTTTTTAGGAGGGAAAAAGTGAGTCTTATAGAGCAAAAAATACGGTATTTTTTTTCATGTTGTAAGCCGCCTTGAGCTGGTACAAGCCTCACAATTTCCCTAGCATATTATATCTTCTTTCAAGGGTCATAGTTGGTAGAGCACGAGACTCTGAATCTCAGGGTTGTGGGTTTGAGCCCCATGTTCAGCAAAAGATTCCTGCATTGCAGAGGGTTAGACTAGATGACTCTTGTGGTCCCTTCCAACTCTCACTGCAAATGGCCCAGACTTTAAACAAAGAACTGTACCTTCACCGACAGAAGAGAGGAAAACATCTTTGCAACATAGATCTTCATTTATTTCTTATTTAGTCACAATACATAAACTGCTATGGTTGAAATATTTAAAAAATGGAGGAAGGAGGGCCACACCTGTAAATTTTCAATATTGCTATGTCCTTGGCAGTGTAACATCGTACATACGGGGTTTTTGTTTCTGATGGATTTCCTAGCTCTTTGGTTCCATGCAGACATCCCTCCCCCAAAGAAACTCAATGGGGGATGCCCAATTTTTATTAAGTCAGTGTAGGATTTCCCCTGCCCTGCATGGCTGAACCAATGGTGACCACATTCACTTGTTGGTAGAAATCCAACAGCTGCCACTTGGTATATAACAGGAGCCCATAACAGAAGAGAAGCAAATAAAAATAAAAAACACATTGCATTGGTATAAAATGAGATGAAAAATAAATACATATATGGATTCTTTTCTTTGTATATAAAGCTTTTCTTTTCAACATGTTGTGCTTAAACATCCTTTCAAAATAAAACTATGTACCTTGACTTTCTGTTCCAGCATTGGAAACAGAGCAATACTATACTCTTGTGCAAATAGAAAATACAGTCGTAACTTGGAACCCGAACACCTTGATACTCAGACGTTTTGGTTCCTGAACGCTGCAAACCCGGAAGTGAGTGTTCCGGTTTGTGAACGTTTTTTGGAACCCAAACGTCCAATGGGGCTTCTGTGGTTTCCGATTGGCCGCAGGAGCTTCTTGTAGCCAATCAGAAGTCGCACTTTGGTTTCCGAACTTTTTGGAAGTTGAACGGACTTCCGGAACGGATTCCGTTCAGCTTCCAAGGTACGACTGTATGCTCTACAACGCCTATGTCATAAACAAGTGGACTCAAGAGGTTCTGTATGGAAGAAGCCACCAGAAGCCTTTCCTCCTCCTTCCTGGGAACAGGTTGAGGCCTGCTCCACCGAGCCTTTGAGGTCCTGAGAACCACAGCCGCCGGGAGCTGCATTGTCCCACCTTCCATTTTGTAAACTGCTCGATAACCACGGCAGTTCTCTCTCAATGCCGTTGAACAATGAAGTCGATGTGATCCAGTTCAACAAGCTGAAGTCCGCCTGGTCTGCTGTCGAGTTCCTTTGGAATGTCTCATCTACTAAGTTCGGCTCCAGCTCCGAAGTGCCTTTGTGAAAACCCAAAGGTGTTTCTTCTTGACTGCGAGCCGACAGAAAACACCCGTCTCCCTCATATAGCTGAGCACCAAGAGGGGGAGCAGGAGGTTTTAACTCCGTGGAGGGCACGGTCTTTGGTTGTTTAGCCTGTTCTTTCCCTTGCTGAGATAACCTGGAGGGACTGTTTTGGCTACAGGCTTTTAACGAGTCGCCGACGAGGAAATGCGGGGTTTCGGGAGAGTAATGAGCGCAGGTGTATTTGTGGGGACCGGCCTCCTTCTTGGTGTGCCATCTGTTTAAAAGCTGGTTGCGAGCATCGGGGGGCATCTTGGACAACTGGCGGCCGAGCTGAAGCTGGGTGGGAAACACAGTCCCTTGAAGGGTTCTGTACAGGAACCTGCCAGGGAGATGAAAAGGGCCACAAAGGACCAAATAAGTCATTGAACTGAGAAAAGAGAATGTACCAAAAGAACACTGTCCCAAGTACACTTTGTCTGAACGGTGCTGGTGGGATGTTCGGCTAGAATGCCATTTGAGGAAAGGTTTCTCCTTTGAGAATGGAGAAGTTGAGACCCTTCCTCCATCAACTACTTTCTGGTGTTCCCGTCTTTGTCATCATAATACTAGGGAGAAATGGCTGGCCACTTTTCGATGGACTCCTGGTTCTGAATGGGGTAACTGTGCCCCTGAAGGACCAGGTGCGCAGCCTGGGAGTCATTCTGGACTCACAGCTGTCCATGGAGGCACAGGTCAATTCTGTGTCCAGGGCAGCTGTCCTACCCATGGACTGTCTTGCCAGAGTGGTGCATGCTCTAGTTATCTCCTGCTTGGACTACTGCAATGTGTTCTACGTGGGACTACCTTTGAAGGTGACCCGGAAACTACATCTAATCCAGAATGCGGCAGCTAGACTGGGAATGGCCGCCGAGACCATATTACACCGGTCCTGAAAGATCTACATTGGCTCCCAGTATGTTTCCAAGCTCAATTCAAAGTGTTGGTGCTGACCTTTAAAGTTCTAAATGGCCTCAGCCCAGTATACCTGAAGGAGTGTCTCCACCCCCATCGTTCAGCCCGGACACTAAGGTCCAGTGCCGAGGGCCTTCTGGCGGTTCCCTCATTGTTAGGTTACAGGGAACCAGGAAGAGGGCCTTCTCGGTATTGGAGTCAGTGGGCATGACCCAATCTCTCTCCATAGTTCATTTCTATTATACAGTGGTACCTTGGTTCTCGAACGACTTATGTGTCAAACGAATTGGCTTCTGAACGCCACAAACCCGGAAGTAAGTGTTCCGGTTTGTGAACCTTTTTCGGAAGCCGAACGTCCAATGCTGCTTCTGCTTGAGTGCAGGAAGCTCCTGCAGCCAATTGGAAGCCACGCCTTGGTTTTCAAACTGTTTCAGGAGTCGAATGGACTCCTGGAACAGATTAAGTTCGAGAACCAAGGTACCACTGTACATAAGAATCTGCACACATCTCTTAAAACATATTAACGCATAGTGTCTTTTGTTATGTGAATTTAGGTAGGGTTTTTATTTATCTGTTCACAAATCTGCTTTGTTGTGATCTATTTGATATTCATTTCATATATTTGTTATGGCCAACGGCTAAAAACAAAACAAAACTATTGATTCATTTGGGCTTGACAGCTCTAGGACACATTTTGATTATTTCTGCATATGCACATGCCTGCAGCTTAGCAATATCTTCACAAAAGAGTGAAAACGAGGTCTGTCCACTAACAAATATACAGAAGAAGAAGGGGGGGAAATACTTTACCTCGGAAGCAAAGCAACAGCAGGTGTTATGAAGCAAGTCAGATAAAACATAGGATCTCCCATCAGCTTTTCCATGGTCCAGTAGGGATTGGATGGAGGGTAACATATTGGGCAAGACGCGTTGTAAAGGAGAGCAACAATGAAGAACAAAACAACGCTGAAGACACAAGAGGACAAATGCAGCCAAGTCTAAAAAGAGAAACATCCTCAAAATTAATGTGCAATTCCGGGATGCCGAACAACATGGCAAAGGATTTTCACAATGGCTGCGCTCACATGTCACGATAAACCATGGTTTGCTGTACACAGGGAAATTGTGTCTGGTCCTCTCCTCCTAGCTTAGAGCAGGCATAGGCAAACTCGGCCCTCCAGATGTTTTGGGACTACAACTCCCATCATCCCTAGGTAACAGGACCAGTGGTCAGGGATGATGGGAGCTGTAGTCCCAAAACATCTGGAGGGCCGAGTTTGCCTATGCCTGACTTAGAGGAAACACACCCTGTCTTAGCAATTATATCTGATCATGGTTTGCTGGAATGAAACAAACCATAATTCCTGCTCTGAATGCAACACTAAGCCATGGGTTGTGATTAGTTTCCTTCATGTACAGGGTGAAAAGGAGTTGGGAAGCTATAAATTTGATGCGATGGAATTAAGAACATGAGAAGCTGCTTTTTTATCTATCTCTGGGCTTTTGTTACCATTGACCATGGTATCCTCATGAAACAGTTCCAGGGAACAGAACTTGGGGATACAGTGATGCCTCAGTTCTCAAACATAATCCGTTCCGGAAGCCTGTCCGGCTTCTGAAATGTTTGAAAACTGAGGCACGGCTTTCCATTGGTTGCAAGAGCTTCTTGCACTTAGCGGAAGCCGCATCGCACGTTCAGGTTCCAAAAAATGTTTGAAAACGGAAGCATTTACTTCCGGGTTTTCAGCGTTCGGGAGCCGAAACGTATGACTCCGTTGGGGAACCGAGGTTTGATTGTACTATGTATCACTACAGATTGTAAACAATATACAATAGCTCCGCAAAACTTGATGAGAATTTGTTTTCCCAATTCCTAATTCCAACCCAGCAATGTGTTACCTGGCAATGTAGCTGCCGCAGTAGCAGCACTGAAATAGCTTCAGGATGTTTTAACAGGAAGCGATTCATAAATGGAATAAATAGCACCAACACACAAAACTGTGGTCCTAGACACCAATGGCTCGCAGCAAGAGAGTTTCATGACTGCTCCATTTGGAAGGTTCTTATCCCTCAAAAATGAACAGGCAGTTAGTCCCAGAAGAGGGAAAATAAGAACTGAAGGAAGGAACAGATAAGATTGGAACGAACCATAAAAGAAGACCCAAGAGGGTGTGTTTGTGTGAGGGGAGGAATACCGGTGACAAGTTTATACTACAACCTAGTCAGCTGCTTCAGGCTTGGCCAGGGAAATACTAGCAAGCGACTAAGATTTTTCCTCACTGAACAGCAGAGGTTCCCTGTCTGTCTACCCTCCCATTCCACACCACAATCAGACGATAATAAAATAGCACATTCCTTCCCACATTTGGGATAATTCTGTTTTGTTTATACACACATAAATATGCACAACCGGAGCAGATTGGGTGTTGCTCAATAAACTCAAATGTTTGAGATCTACCCTTAAAGGGGTAAAAGGAGAGCTCTAACCACCAATTCGGCCTGTATAAAGCAAATGAAGAAGTGGTGACATTGGTCATTAGGAAGTATGCTGATATCATCACTATTTCTCCTTAACATTTGAACAGGAGTTCAAGCATTGGTTACTAGAAGATTAAATTACTGAGGTGCTCTGTGGGGCTTGATCTGGAAGCTACAGCGAGTGCAGAATGCTGCAGCATAATTGCTGGCAGGACCTGGTCGGGATATAACACCTCTTCTCAGAGCCCCGGACTGATTTGCTGCTTATTTGCTACCAGGCCAAATTCAAGGTGTTACTATTAGTATATACGTAAAGCCAGTTCAGTTGGGACCGGTTCACTTGCAAGATTGTCATACCCTGTGTATCCCCACTTGATTGCTTTGAATGCCTTTTACAGGCACTACTTAGTACTCATTCTGCATTTGTAAGAAATGGCTCTTTTAGTGTGATGGCTCCCATACTCTGGAACTCCCTGCCTGTTGACATCATTGCAGGGGGTCAGACTAGATGGCCCTTCCAATTCTATGATTCTCTGATCAGGCAGGTGCCGAGCCTCTTGGGCTTGCCGATCAGAAGGTTGGCGGTTTGAATCCCCGTGACGAAGTGAGCTCCTGTTGCTCGGTCCCTGCTCCTGCCAACCTAGCAGTTTGAAAGCACGCCACTGCAAGTAGATAAATAGGTACCACTGTGGCAAGATGGTAAATGGCGTTTCTGTGCGCTCTGGTTTCCGTCACTGTGTTCTGTTGTGTCGGAAGCGGTTTAGACATGCTGGCCACATGACTCGGAAAGCTGTCTGTGGACAAACACCGGCTCCCTCGGCCTGAAAGTGAGATGAGCGCCGCAACCCCAGAGTCGCCTTTGACTGGACTTAACCTTCCAGGGGTCCTTTACCTTTACCTGTAGGGCCCCTGCTAAAAACATTCTTATTTAGGCAAGTCCACCCAGATATGCAGAGTGCTGACCTGTGTTTTAATATAGTTTTGAGTTTATTGTTGATTCTAATTATTTCTTTTAATGTTCCAAACGGTTTTTCCACTGGTTATATTTTTTAATTTATTGTTTTATCCTTTTTGTAAACCGCTTTGAAGTTTCTTTACAAACAAGCAGTGTATACCTTATTTTTCGCTCTATAGGACGCACCCGACCATAGGACGCACCCTGTTTTAGAGGGGGAGAAAAAAAAAATTCTCCCCCTCTCTGCTCAGTGCCCCTTCAGCGAAGCAGCAGGAGAAACGGAGCCCCTTCCATTTCTCCTCCCGCTTCGCTGAAGGGGTGGTGCGCAGCTGTCCCTCTCTGCTGAAGCCAGGAGAGTCTTGCTCTCCCGGCTTCAGCAAAAGGAACCCGAAGCCTTCAGAACACAGCGTGAGTTCCCATTGCGCTCCAAAGGCTTCAGGCAGCTATCCCTGAAGCCTGGAGAGCGAGAGGTGTCGGTGCTCTCCAGGCTTCAGCGAAAGCAACGCGTAGCCTCCAAAGCGCGGAGGGAGTGCTCCCTCTACGCTTTGGAGGCTTCGCATTGCTATAGCTGAAGTCAAGGAGCCTGCATTCACTCCATAGGACACACACACATTTCCCCTTAATTTTTCGAGGGGAAAAAGTACATCCTATAGAGCAAAAAATATGGTAAATCTTGCAAAAACAAACAAACAAGTAAATAAAAAACATTACATTGAGTCAGCCCCCCTCCCTCTGTTGGATAGTGGTTCTCTCCAGGGTTTCTGGCAGAAGTCATTCCCAGCCCTACCTGAAGATGCTTTCTGCCTGTAAAACTGAATGCCTCAAAAGGATGGCAATTGGATAAGCCCGCTGTTTGAACTGGGCCTGTTTTGTGTGAGATGCAGAAATATTTGCTCAAGGTCAAGAAGAAAGTCCCCAAGAAAGAACCTGTCAGCTGACCTGCTCTCCTCTTGTGAATGTACAGAAAGCATTCTAGTCAGGGGAAAATTCAATGCAGCGTTATTTAAATGGAACATATAAAACTGCTACACTACAGTCTCAAGCTGCTCTCTGTTGGAGCTGCTAATAAAACCAGCGAAATAGAGAGACTCTGGAAGATGCGTAGCAAGAGTGACAGGTAAGGCAAAGAGAGCAGACTGCTATGCTGTGCTTGGGTAGGCAACTTACCCAGGTTCTGGTTTCAATAGCCAAATGCAATATTATGGTGAAGAGAGCAATGGTGGTGACTGGAGTTCCCCAGGAGAATATGTCCACATCAGAATCATAATACGTCTGAAAACATAAAATGGGGATTAGACAAATTTGGTTGTTTAAAAACATCCAACAAATAAACATGCTCAATGTATTTGAAAAGCTCATTCTATGTCAATTTTATTAAATCTCCAAAAATATTCCCAAGTGTTTATCGTCATATACCATATTTTTTAAAAAACACAGTTTCTTCTTCCCCCTCCTTTCCTGATGAGTTGTTGTTGTTATTATTATTATTATTATTATTAACTGTTTTACCACACTTTTATTATCTAAACTTCACTTTCTCTCAGGATGCCATCAGTGGCTCTTGGCTGGTTGCCCAGGAAAGTATAAAGACAAGGAAAAGTTTCTTACAGACCTTTTTTATTTCAAACTTTACAGAGAGAGGCTATAAAACCCAGCTTCTTGGATAATGACATTGTCCTGCGTGAATCTCCATTCCCCCTTCTCTCCCACTTCCTCATTCATCATCCTCATCATCTCCTCTATGGGTGCCACTAAGTGCCCTCTGTCTTTGAGCTCTTTGCTCTCCTACTTTTAAGGCTCGCCGGGTTCTGGAAGATGGAGGGTCTGGAATGCTTTCTAATGACAACATGTCAGCCAGGTGTTGCTCTGGCTCTCCCATGATTTCCCAACTTCCCCCCTCATCTGCCCCTGAGCTGTGACCTCCCTCAAACCCCTGTTGTAAATCTATACTGTCTTCCTCTTCCTCCTCCCTGGAAGGGTCAGAATGGGCAGGCGGTCTCCACCACTCTTCTGCCCAGTCCCTGACACTATCGTTAGTTCTTTCAGTAACCCACTGCTTAAATTTCAAATACTGCCCGTGACTTCATGTATGGGTGATGCTTTGATAGACAGTCCATCCGTGGTCTCCATTCTTTCTTGAACGCTTTGTTATTATGTCATCTTAATTCAGCAAACTAAGAGGACAACACATTTGAAAAGCTCAAGGCATTTTCACACGCTACGCAGAGGCAAGCCTGAGATTGCCACCAAAGATGTGCTCCATAAGGAGCCCGACCGAAGTCATGACTCCCAACATGTTATTTGCCACATTCACACATGCATTCTGTCTCTGGGCATACACTTGAAGAACCCCCTTGCTGAAGCCCTTTTCAGTGGGTATTCTTGCTGGCAACAAGAGTTTTAAACTCCACAAGTCCAGCAGACTTCCTTCTGCAGAAGTTCATCTTCTGAGCACATGGGAATGCAATGAAGCCAGGGATGTGGGCAGAATGTGCTCTCCCAGCACGCAATGGTGAATGCAGCTGGTAGGAAGGGGGCAAGAGAACACACACACAGAGCTTCAGCATGTCTACAACTGGTAACTTACGAAGTATGGGATGAAAAAGCAAACCAGGCTTTGGTAGAGAGCATCAATCATATTCATCCAAAACATATGTGGCTGGTACTCCTGCAATGGAAAAAAAGGGGGAAGCGAAAGCTTTGAATCCGATAAGACACAATTTGTATGTTTTTCTGTTTTTAAAAAATCAACTGCAAAAAGGCACAGAGCAGCTCAAGTTGTGGATTTCTGTCCCAGTCAGTCCATCTAGAGATGCTCGTGAAAATCTCTGAGTTCATGCCCACATACAAGCTCTGAGGGTTTCAGTTAAAAAGTGATCATCATTACAAGACCTCCAATTTTTCTCTGCCGCAGATTGAATTCTGAGTTTATCCCCCAACCGAGCCTTAAATCTACCTTCCCTCTTACGTAGCTCATCAGCCCCCACCCCCAAAAGTCTTTTTTCCTTCTTAAAACTTATCCATTCTCAGCCTCTAACCTGCCCAACATTCCCCTCAAAGAGCTACTGTACTCCTTGGGAGGAAAAAGGCCTTGAGTCTTCATGACAATCATGTGGCTACACCACACAAGGAGTCATGCTGTCTCTTCTGCCCCCTGGCTGGGGTTGAAAGGGAAGTGGGGGGGGGGAGAGATTAGGGGAGGCTGGGTGACTGATGACAGTCTGATTGGCTCAGACGTAACCCCTCCCACCAATCTTATTGGAAGTGATTCACCTTATTTTCCAAGCCAGCCTGTCATGGGATAAGCTTGAACATATTCACTTCCATCCATAGCCCGCCAGATATTCCCACAATGCACAATCTTTGAAGCTACATTTTTTACCTCTTGCCTCCTGATCTGGCCTGACCATCAGGTTCCTAAACATGACTCTACTTTTGTTCAAGGCTGTAGTTACTGACAACAATATCAACTCGCCAAAGGACGTGTTGGATCCAGACTAAGTGAACTGGAAGACAAGCCATGAGCCCCATGGATTTCAATGGGAACAAGGTTCAGCTGACTTAATCTGGATCCAGCTCATTATCTTTAAAGATGAAGTTTCATAGTTATTGGGGCTGGGGAATGAGGTTTTCATGACTCTTCACCTGCCTTTACGTTGTGCTTTCCTGCTCTTGAAATCTACAAACGACATCCTGATCCCAACCTAATCTGGCTCCTTAGCATTCCTCTTCAGAGGAACCCACAAGATATTTCACTCTTGCCTGTATTCTCCAAACAGCTTTTCGTGGGAAAATGTCACACGGTGTTTTATACAGAGAACTCTCTGACAGGCTGTGCTCTTTACACAGCTCAAGCAATTTTTCAAACTTCCTTAGCAACGCTTATTATGACTTAAATATTTAGTGAAGGTCGACCGGCCAGTTTCAATCTCCCACTGTGAGATGTTAGGGTCATAGAGGAAAGGCAAGGTCCCCCAGCCCACCCCTTACCTCCATGTTCTGACCACTTTTGTAGAGCTGAGGCACAGCAATTAAGATATCTGCTGGTACGTCTTTATCAAGCACTCCAACTATCAGTTGGGGAAGGGATGAGAATAACAAGTTGAAGAAGATCAGGTACCACTGATCTATCATCGAAGACCCGGAAAACCCGCAGTAGAACTGGAACCAGAAGAGAAGAGCTACAAACATCTTTGACGGGAAAAAATAAAGGGGGGGGGGACACATTAACCATATGCAACCTTCGGGACTTGCAAGCATAACATCATTCTATAACTTTTTGGATATATTAACTCTCTTTTTGGGCTGCCAGAAAAGAGGCCCCATCTCTGTGCCTGAACTTTCTTTGAACAAAAGGAATAGAGCCCGCTTAACAATAGTTTAATCTACTCAGAGAGGGAGAGAAACTGTATGCATATAGGTAGCAAAAATAATTTCTCATCCCCCCCCCCTGTAAAGTGGTAACTCTGCAGGCAGATGTCCCAGGAACCAAAATGGAAAAGGATTTAGATTACAAAAGAGTACACTGAGTTCTGCTACATTTGCAATAAAATAAAATAAATAAAAATAAACAGTGGCACTTTAAAACCACCCCGCCTTCCATCCCAGTTTCTCCAAACCAGCCTATGTGTGGGTTGTGTAGAAGTTCAGAGACCAACAATGGGGCTGTGCAAAGCTCACATCCCATGCAAATCGCACAAAGGCTGTCCAGTTCTCACCCAACCCTGACCTGATTTTAGATATCCTTGTGGCTGCTTTGGGTAACTGAGGTCAAAGACAGCACAAAAGTTTTTAGAATCAGTTCTCCCTCCAGCAATGGTCATGTGGGAAGCTTCCTCCGAGACTCGTGTCTACTCTCCACTTCACCCCACCGAATCAACAGGGCAGGAAAACTGGGAACCAGATAAAGTCTTATCTGAACCCAAATCCTTCTACATCAGGGGTGAGAAACCTGGTACCCTCCAGGTATTGCAGGACTACAACTCCAGTTGTCCCTGCCCATAGGCCATACTAGCTGGGGCTGATGGGAGATGGAGTCCAATGACAGGCCCCCCAACTTCTGCTCTATAACACTTGAATTGTTGCTGTGCATTTCTATTCTTCGGGTCCCCACAACAGGCTTTTGATCTTTCATGAGGCTGGCGGCTTGTGATTTCAGAGTGAGCAGCTAAACACAACTGCTCCTAAAGGTTGCAAACTCAGAACCCAAGCCCCCATTCTGTTGCACACATTTAAAGGGGGATCAGGACCATGCCAGCCATCCCTGCCCCTTCAGCAAGCTTGGGGGTCAACCTACTGAATATCATATGGCTTATCACATGCATAAACACCAACATGCTGAGGGTGAAATTCTATGGATTATTTATTGTTGTTTTATTTACTGAATTTATATACCACTCTATACCTGGAGGTCTTGACTAGATGGAGCCTGGATGTCCAATGTTTGGATGCCTGGCACACTAAGGGGGGGGGGGTCCTCTGACCAGTGCAACTCCCACCCGACCCCAGTCCTGTGCAGGAAACCAGCTGCACAATTTCTACAGAAAATTGCTGATGCTACAAGTGCTTCTGCTCTTGTATTATTCTGAGATGCTTATCGCAAATAATTTATAATTACAGGGCATCTCAAATGTGCATTTCTGTGAGTGCATCTGCCGTATTTCCATTTTTACAATGCGGGCTATACAAGCAAGAAAAATAAAGGCTGCCCTGGTCAGATACTACTAGTGCAGTCATCTTAACAATTTTCTCTGGAGTAGTTCTGTTGGCTTCAAAGATGCTACTCCAACGCAAACTTGTTTCAGCCTTTCTGCCTTAGGAATTCTCATTAAAAACAACAAGAAGAAGAACTATTGAAACTTGAATTGCTCTCTGAGGGATCTTCAGGACAAGACGATTCTGAAAGCTTTATGTTTAATTTATAGGCAGCCTCTGAGCAAACGTATCAGGAACTCGTACAATAAATGCAAAACTGAACTGCATGATTGTTTCCCCCCCCCTTCCTCAAATCCAAATGTGTGCAAATTTCAGAGGCACCTGCTCTCTGGGCTGTAGGACTTCATACAGGTGATGAACAGGCTGAGACAGAGCCTGCAAAATCATTCTGTCAGCCTAATCTGCTGGAGGCTCAGTGCTTTTGCTGACCCCAGTATTCCAGGAATTATGTTAAGAGAAGTTCTTTGAAAGGTCAACCTCAGAGGCCAGGAATTTCATCATATTGTAATTCTTTATTGTAATTGACAAGTGTAAACGGATTAATTATTATTTACTAATTTTTACTGTTTACTATTATATCCTGGTGGATTATTGAATGTTGCCCTAACTTGCAACGCTGTGAATGATTCTGGCTGGTGGACCTTGAGGAGGAGATTTAGGCAAGCCTCAAACCTGCCAACCCTGCTCCGTAACTTATCCCTAAGTAGCAAGTCTTATTCTTGTTATCAAATTTACACAGACTGATTCTTCGGCACGTGATTCCTGTCACACAGCAGGGTCTGCTATTCCTGTAAATGCCAGCCATCTGCATTTTAACAAGTGTTGCCAGATGAAAACTCCTAAAATAAAGGGATAATGTGGAACTATGGCATCTGCTCCACAGAATGCTACCGAGTTGGGCTTCTGAAAGGGAGAACACCTACTACCCTGAAAGGCCTACAGATGATAAATAACTACAGTATGTACACAACATCCCCTTGCCCACCAAGAGGCGTCGGGAGAATACGTTGTCTCCCATGCTGTCTGTCACTTTTTCTCTCCACCTGTCACACGACTAATTCGCAATCCGACTGCTTCAAATTTCCCATCACAAGATCCTAATCCCCAAACCCTGATCTTTCTCTCCTCCTCCATCTCTCCTTCTCCTTCCTCTTTTTTGATAGACATGCTGCGTCACCGTTCCTCTGTATGACTGCCTGATGCACAGATTGTTCTCCTCAAGGCTTCACCATCACAAGCACCTCCTTCTCATGTTAACAATATGGCAAACCATGGCTTAGTACAAAACAAGGAAATGTGCAGGCTCCTATGGAGGATACTGTGGCTGCTTTGCTAAACCGTGGTCTGGGTCCAGTCCAAACCTTGGCTCATGTTTCACCTCTCTCAAGGCATCCCACAAGCTGCAAACCATAGGACAAAATCTCCTTTCCGGGAGCCTGCATGTTTGCTGATTTGTGCAAAGTTTGGCTTAACACAAGCATCTGGGCTGCTTATATGGAGTGCGACTGAACACATCTCTCATATACTTGGGTCCAAGCCATTTCGGTGACTATAGTTCAGAACCAGCAAAGTGAATTGTTCCTAGGAAGCTCTAGGATAGAATGGAGGAACCTGTGGTCCTCCAAGATTAGCGGGACTACAATCCCCATCATTCCTGACCATCAGCCATTCTGGCTGTGGCTGATGGGACTTGGAGTGCAACAATATCTGGAGGGTCATAGGTTCCCCATCCCCGCTGTGTGAAGTCAACACAGATTCTGGAGCACTGGAGTAACATCCTCCTGTCCTCCCCTATTTTGGGCGGCTTCCAAAAAATATATTAAAATACTGTACTACATCAAACATGAAAAACTTCCCTAAACAGGGCTGTCTTCAGATGTCTTCTAAAAGTCTGGTAGTTGTTGTTCTCTTTGACATCTGATGGGAGGGCGTTCCACAGGGCGGGCGCCACTACCGAGAAGGCCCTCTGCCTGGTTCCCTGTAACTTGGCTTCTCGCAGTGAGGGAACCGCCAGAAGGCCCTCGGTGCTGGACCTCAGTGTCCAGGTAGAACGATGGGGGTGGAGATGCTCCTTCAGATATACTGGACCAAGGTCGTTTAGGGCCATTGTGCTTTGCACCCTCCCCATTCATGGCAGGGTGCTGTGTTCTGCTCCATATTCTGCCTCCAAAAGAAGTTTCTGCATGTTGTGCATGCAAGGTTCTGCAAGCACGAGTCACAATTAACAGGTCAAAGCAAAAATCAAAAGCGTCGCCATTTTCTCAGCAGATGGCATAAGTGAAAAGGCACTCCTAAGTACAATCCGGAAACATGTTCAGGCTACAAAGCTAACACACACTTACTGCGTTTTTGTAGAAGAAATACAGCACCATGTTGGCGAGTCGTGAGTAACACCAATGGCCATGCACAAGCAAGAGTTTTTCCAAGTGCCGGAACTTTGGGATTGCGAAGTCACTTGCCATCACAGCCTTCAAGGCAAGAAGAGTTGACATTATCCTTCTGCAGATGTTACTTGAACATTTTATATATATATAAAACAATTTTAGGTGGAAACAAGCAGAAATCCACAGATGACCCTGAAATAATGCTGGGAACACAGATATTCACAAAAGGGAGGAAATGTCCTCTGATCAGCTTACTAAAATGCTCCAAGGCTGATTTGTCAATCTTTCAATTGAAGACTTATTCTTATGCAACTGACTCCACTGAGAACTGCTACGGTGGATGTCGCTGGAACATTCATTGCTTGATATATTCTGCAGCGCTTCCCATTTCATTGGGATTTCTGGGCTCACAGGAAGTAAGGATACATGGTTTATGTAAGCATAAGTGCAGTAGAACCCCAGAGCACCTAGTTACACCATGGAATCCGCCCCTCACAAGTGGCAGTGATGTCCACCAATAAGAGGTTTAGTTAAATTCATGGAGGACAAAGCCACCAATGAATACTAGGCACAATGTCCATGTTCTGCCTCCACTGTCAGGACAGCGTGCTTCTGAATGTCAGTTGCTGGGAATCACAAAAGGGGAGGGCACTGTTCTGCTCAGCTCCTGGTTTTGGGCTAACCATAGGCACCTGGCTTGCTAGTGGGAGAACAGATGTTGGACTAGAGGGGCCACTGGCTAGACTCAGCAGACAGCTGCTAAGTTCTTATGTTCACTGCCCCACACCAGATCCCCAGGGGGAGTTAAATGCTCTCTAAGATGCTTCCAGATCCTCCATCCCTTCCATTTCTCTCTCTCAGTCATATTCCACTCACAGACTCTGATCACCCCCCCCACCCCTACTGGAGGGGGAGATGGGGAAGATGATTGATCAGTTTCCCAAAGCTGGCATTCACACTGGAGCAATGGTCCTTCTCGGACCCTCGGCACCTATTGGCATCAGCCAGCCAGCCAGCCACCCCAGGCAATGCGCCAGGAATCTGCCTGACAAATAGAGAGGGTGTCCAAGAATGGCTGGCCATGAACGATACATTTAACTTGCTGTTTATAAATATTAGAAGACTGTCCGTTAGTTTTCCCATTTCTCTGTTCTTCAATCTTTCTACATAATGGATTGAAAATGCAAACGTGTTTACTTTAGTATTTCCACAAAATTGCCTGACTGCATTTCCCTCCCCCCCCCCCCTTAGGTCTATTTCTGATCAGGGAGAGAAAGAGGAGAGGAGAAAGCTATTTGAACGCCCTGACAGACTCAATTTCCCTCCACATTTCATAGGAACAACGGCATGTGGCACAAACCACTATTTAATAATTCCCATTCATAAAACCAACACTTATGGAAGCCAAGACGATACTTGGTGATAAAATAAATATTTAGTGAGATGATGGAAAAAGCTGCTCTTTTCTCAAGATTTCTCTGCATTTATGGCATCCGAGGCCTCTCTTGTGAGGTAAGCCTCCAAGAAAAGGTATAAACAAGCTCTTAGTTTAAGGTTCGTGGATGAGAAAACATGGCCCTTTACAGAACAAAATTGCATCTCTGTGGTTAAAGGAAATAAAACCTGATGCCTATAATATAAAGACTAAGTTCTTTTTTTGCAGCCATTTTAATATCCCTTTTAGAACTTCACAACAGCCAAGTGAGGTAGATTAGGCTGGGAGTTACTGGTTGGCCCAAGGCAGAGGAGAGAATAAACAAAAAACCCAATGGTGGATAAAGTATGTTTTTAAGGCAGAAAACTGCACATGCTCAGAGAATTTTTGTTGCTGCTTATCAAGGCTTGAGGTGTGTGTTTATTTCCAGCGTCTCCTCACTTCATCTTGCCAGTGAATGTTATACCTTATATGGTCACAGGTGTCCATTTTCAGTATTTCTCATTTCAGAATACAGTGGTACCTCGGGTTACATACGCTCCAGGTTACAGACTCTGCTAACCCAGAAATAGTACCTTGGGTGAAGAACTTTGCTTCAGGATAAGAACAGAAATCGTGCTCCAACGGCGCGGCAGCAGCAGGAGGCCCCATTAGCTGAAGTGGTGCTTCAGGTTAAGAACAGTTTCAGGTTACGAATGGACCTCCGGAACGAATTAAGTACTTAACCCGAGGTACCACTGCATATTAACACATCATTTCCTAATTTTTGCTGCTGCTATTTTCTCACTGAATTCTTTGCATGGCTTAGGGTTAGCAATGGAGGAGAGTGTGTCTCTTCTGCCTTTAACAGTTGCGTGGCAGGCAGAAACGAAATAGGGCAAGCCCTTTCTATGATAGAAATACAACCGTGGGAAAAGCTTCACATTCTGTCTGTCAGACAGCTTCTTACATTGTGTGGCCCCTGTTTGCTTTTGCGGGAGGGAGGGCACCTGCAAGAGTCTGAAGTGCCTCTCTACTTAAGGGCTCAGGCGTGATAAAGCAGTGCTACCAATCCCCAAAAGTACCGCCATCTGGTTGTGCTCTTAGTTGTACAAAGTTAAGACAACTGTACTGAATGATGACTCTAGGAGACAGGAACAGACGTCAAGAGCAAAAGGCAGTAATTAAGGAAAAACAGAACATTCAAGGTACTCATACCTCGGGTTAAAGTCGCTTCAGGTTGAGCGTTTTCAGGTTACACTCCACGGTGACCCGGAAGTAACGGAACGCATTACTTCCGGGTTTCGCTGCTCGCACATGCACAGACGGTCAAAATGACATCACGCGCATGCGCAGAAGGGGCGAATAGCGACCCGCGCAGACATGGGTTGCATTCTGCTCTGGATGCGAATAGGGCTCTGGAACAGATCCCGCTCGTATCCAGAGGTACCACTGTACATGGCAATTGAGGGGAAAAATTAAGAGAACTATTTTTAAAGTATTTTAGATGTTTTACAGTTTTATAAAGGAAACTTAGCCAAAAGGTGAGGCTGCGCAAATTTAAGCTCTGCTAAAGTAACTTTTGCAAAGCCCAGCTGGCCCACCTTGGGGCAGGCAGCTCACGAGACCTCGGAAATCTGCAGCGGCTGTCGCAAAGCGTCTTGCTGCAGCACAACGGGGGAACGAGATGCAAGTGGACATATGGAAAACATATGGACCCGACTCTTTCCCGGGGTGGCTTCTCGGTCTGCATACGGTACCTGCATGCCTTCTGGCCCCGAGATCCCCACACCAACATCAGCTACTTGGATCATACTGACGTCGTTTGCTCCGTCACCTGGTAACAATTGGGGTTGGCGGAGAGGAGGGAGGGAGGGAGGGAGAAAGAGATGTCATTTGTTTTTAATTGAAGCAGACATGACCAGTGGCAAAAGAAGCAATGGAAAATCAAGGGAAAAGGAAAAAGGAACAGGGCCATATTTAGCAGTGAAATGACTACGCTGCTGTGGAATTAATTGCAAAGCCCAATCTAAATTGCTTGTGCAGACTGGACTTCACTAATTACATGCTTAACCATCAAATGAAGTAGTATGAAGCAGAGCAGCACACCTGTTCTCCTTAGCAAATATGCCAGACAAATGAGAAAGGGAACCCTGTTCTTGGAAACAACAGTACGGCTGAACTGAACTCCTACGTTTTGATAGAGGTGCATGAAAAACTGCACATGGTGAAATCCCCTCTTTTGCACACCTGTTAAAATGTGTAGGGACCCTGTCCTTTTTTCACTTGGCCACCCGTACCTGTAAAGTACCTGTCTAGTTGGAAGTACACATGGGAAGTAGTTTCAGGAAGGTGCGTGTTCTGCAAATTGATGTGCACCATACAGTAACGGATGCAGAACTGCACCTAGAATGCTGATATTTTATTTTAAAGAGAGAACAAGTTTCTAGTCCCCTTGAGTTAGTTCTGTGAGAGTGCAATGTTTGGCTCTGATAATCTGATGCATCTTCATAGAAACAAATAGGATCGACCTGCTGAAGAGCAGTGGTTTTTTTGGGTGGTGGTGGGGTATAGTTTATTATTATATCTAGAACAATATATTCAGTTCCACCCAATGGTTAAATGGGGGAAATTGGTGTCACCCAAAATGCACCATCTCTCAGTCATTGGTGAGTTTATTCCAATCTTTGGTGTAAAGGGAGAGATGGAAAGCAGGGTCGCTCCATAGGCCCTGCTGAGAAACAGATTCCTGTGGCTTCTCTTCTCCATGAACTGTTTCCCCTCCAAGTGGGTTTGCTTGTTTTCCTCTTCCTTACAGATTCTCCTTTCCTTTCATGTCATGTCTTTTAGATTGTAAGCCCAAGAAAAGGGGCTGCCTTCTTTTACTGCCTGCTGTTGCTCTCAGGCTACTCGCTTTTACTCCCAAACAGCTGTGGGAGACTTTTTAGCTGGGGTGTGTGTGTGTGTGGGGGGGGGGAATGCTAGCAATAAATACATACGTTAATTAATCGCCAGTCAGCAAAGACGATTCTAATTGTGGAGACAGAAGAAAGCCAGAAATAATAGGCAACCACAGGCTCTACTGAGCTTTATCTTTTAATAAGACTGTCAAAGCAGATGGACTTGCCCTTTTTCTCATTGTTCTGAAGCACTGCTGCTGACCTTATAGCATTATCTTTCTCAAAAATAATGCAAAACATGCTTCAGACCTTTGCTCCTATATCTGCCCGCAATAATCATATACCCTAAAAGGGTATTTTTTTCGGGGGCAGAAGCGCTGAAGGGAAATGCATGCAAAAACAATCTCCATTGTCTGTTTCTTCTCTAAAGCAAAAGCAATTAGATTTGCGAGGATAGCGCTCTTTCTCTCACAACCCAGGTTTCTCATTGCATTAGTCTGTGTAATTTTCAGATCTCTGCTCGTGAAGCCAAAGTGCAATTTATGCTAGTGGGTGTTTCCAGAGAACACTGGCCCTTGAACATATGCTATGGGGATCGGAGGCATGGCTGGTCAGAAAGAAAGCCTTGGCGCCCTCCCCGCTTCAGTCACAGTGCTGCAAACAGATACCAGTCGAATATACGAAGCTGGAAAACACCGCCCTGTTCTGTAAAACAAACCCACTCAGGCCCAGCCCTGCCATTAGGCAGAGTGAGCCTCAGGCAGCAGATGCTTGGGGGGAGGGGGCAGATTCTAGGTGTTGGGAAGATGGATGAGTCCCCTATATCCTGCACCGCTTCTTCCCCCAAGCTAGACCGCTGTTCTTAAGTGTGGTGGACAGCACTGCCCGGTCGCCAGCTTCAAAGTAAGGTTTATCTGCCAGTCTGGTTGGCTTTTGTATGTGGAATGGCAAGGAGGGCGCCATCTTGTCCTTTGCCTCAGGCAGAAATCACTCTGGGGACGCCTCATCTATGCACAAGAAATACCTCACAGTCTTCACCCTTCAAAAGGAATAACCGTTCCCACAAGACTGGAGAGGAAATGCCTTCTTCCAGAACCTGCAGGATCGTGCCAAGAATAGCGATAGAACACACTCGGCAAGTAATACATGGTGGTGAAGTAGTGGAAAAACAAAAGAGTTTTCCTCAGTTCCAGAGGCTGAAAGGCAGGCTGAGATTGATGAGAGAGCACCAAATGTTCCCAAGGAAATCATACTTTTTTGTGGTTTCTCCCTGATGAATTACAGAGACCTGCCAACAGCACCCTGGTGTGAAATGAGGACTGGGAGAGGGAGAGGGAATCTTGAACAAGCACTTTCCAAAATGTCTAATGAAACACAGTTTGGGACCCCACACTAAGGGGTGGGAGTTAAAGACTCCAATTCCTCTTGGCAAAGGAGGGAGGGGTAGGGTTGTTAGGCCTACGTGGCCCCCATCCTGCTCTGCCTTCTGCAAGATAGGAGCTAAGCACCCACCCTCCTCCTTCACCCTTCCCTGCACAGGAAGTTGTGAGATAGTAAGGGCAGGACTTTGGGACAGGCGCCCAGTGTCCCACCAAGCACTGTGGGCAGCAGGATTCCCCAATACAACAGGGCTAGCTTCTTGCCATGTTCTGAACTTAGCAAAGGAAAATGCACTACCACCTCAAGTGGGGAGGGTGCCTGAGACCAAAATGGCTCAGGAAGGTCTAAAATTCATGCAATCAATTTCAATTTTGTATGACCCACCCTCCCGCTGACCCCCAAATTGGCAAATATCATTTCCCCACAAAAGCTGCCTTCTCTGTTTTAATCTGTCTGCCATCTCCTTCATATCTTGTTGTCCTTCGCAAGTGCCCTAAAAGCTTGTGGCAGCTTATGCACTGCTCTGAACAAAGAAGTGATTTCTACTGTAAAAATTACATTCATTTCTCCACTGGTTTTTGCTTCCACCAAAGCCATGTGGCTCCTGGAAGTTTGCCCACAAGAAATGCAAGGAAGGGAAGGAAACATTTCGCGCTAGAAAATGTTCCCCACCTCCACTTTAAATGAAAGAGGGATAGCTCTGGCTGAAAGAAAGAAAATGTGTCTGCTAATCAGTCTGAAAGCCAAGGTACTTGCCTATTGCCAAAGTCATTGTTTTGAGTTTGTCTCTGACCAGTTTCACAACCATCCCCTTCTGAATTGGGGTCGAGCGGCAACACAGCACAGAGCGGCACCTCCTGGCTAGCGAAAGGAATTTGTCCTGCAGGCCTTTCTCGAGGGCATAGGCCAAGGTCCTTCCATCAACCACCAAGCCCAAGTTGGGATGCACCAAGGGTGATGGCGGCACATAGAGAGGGGTGAACCTCACTTGCGAGTTCCCGGTAGGTTTTTCAGCCACTTCGTTCGAACATTTAGACTCGATGCGCTTCAAGTGTTGCTCCAGCAATGTGGCACACATTTCCTAGAATAAAAGACAATAAGAAATTGAGTGTGTGGAGTTACAGCGAGAAGAAAAAAGAGGCAAGCTCTGGGTTTTGCTCCATGATCTCGATTTGCTTTACTTGAGAAATTCCTAATTTCTTTAAATCAGTGTTATCCAAAGCAACATATAAATGAAAACCACCAGAATAAGGACAGCCACTCAGAAGGAGGGGAGGGGAGAGATTGGAAGATTAAAAAAGAAAACAGCATTAGAACTTTGCAGAAGAGCTTCCATATGCAATGGTCATCTTCACTGGGAGGATTTTTAAGCAGAGGTTGGATGGCCATCTGTCCTGGGTGCTTTAGCTGAGATTCCTGCATTACAGGACGGGTTAGACTAGATGACCGTCAGGGTCCCTTTCAACTCTATAATTCCGTGATTCAAAGTCAAGCACATCCCTTTCGGACATTTTACCTCCAGGCCAGGCTGGCAGAACTTGCAATCTGAACACAGCCGATCACACATTTAATGTGGCCTAACAGATGGAGGGGGGATGCGGGTGCTGCTGTGGTATACACCACAGAGCCTAGGACTTGCCGATCAGAAGGTTGGTAGTTTGAATCCCTGTGACGGGGTGAGCTCCCGTTGCTCAGTCCCGGCTCCTGCCAACCTAGCAGTTCAAAAGCACATCAAAGTGCAAGTAGATAAATAGATACCGCTCAGGCGGGAAGGTAAACGGCGTTTCTGTGCGCTGCTCTGGTTCACCAGAAGCGGCTTAGTCATGCTGGCCACATGACCCGGAAGCTGTATGCCGGCTCCCTTGGGCAATAAAGCGAGATGAGCGCCGCAACCCCAGAGTCGGCCACGACTGAACCTAATGGCCAGGGGTCCCTTTACCTTTACCAGATGGAGGACAATCACTGCAGCAAAAAATGAGGTTTATCAAGCCTTCCCAGGGCAGGGTGGCATCCACGCATGGCTGGAAGGCTGTGCTTGGCTTGGTAGCTCACATATTACACTGGAATGTCTAGGTATACATGTTTAGTAAGCCTCCAGCATGGACAGACATGCTATGAAAGGCTGAGAGCCTGCTAGATTTACAAGACCCAGCACTGCACGGCAATGTCACCATACCGGCGAATCAGCATTCAAGGTGATGATTTCTTCGTCGTGGTCCAACAGCTTGCAGGCATAAGCAATATTAACGGCTGTTTCCTGTTTGTCTCCAGTTAGAACCCAGATCTGCAGCCCAGCCTTACGCAGGTTTGCAATGGTTTCTGGAACTCCATCCTGTAAACGGTCCTCAATGCCAGTCGCACCTACGACACAAAGCAAACAGAAGCAAAAATAAAACCAGGACTTAAATAGATAACCACACACACTTAACCTTGTGTATTTGGGAGCTGGGAGAGTGACAGTGCCACCCCTACACCACCGTAGGGACTGCCGCTGCAGTGGATTCTTCCGGTAAGGAAAGAGGAAGGGATGAGTCCTCACCAAAGAAGACTAGATAAGTAAGATAATGGACTATGCAGAACTGGAAAAATTAAGAGAATCTAATGATGAGTGTTTTATGGAAGAATGGATGCCTTTTTCAGACCACGTGAAGAAATATAGTATGATGAACTCGCGAGGTAGGATTTGAGGTATGAGTAACAGAAGTAATTACCGTATTTTTCGCTCTATAACACGCACCTGACCATAACACGCACATAGTTTTTAGAGGAGGAAAACAAGAAAAAAAAATATTCTAAATGAAACAGCAGATGTATGATTTTTTTGGTTCATGCTGTGGCCACAGACATGTGATCTGACGGTGAGTTTGGGGTAGCCCAATGCAAAAATCCTGAGGATCCATGTGGATCCGTGCTTTGTAACCATGTTTTAAGTGGGGAGGGAAGGAAAAGCACTCAAGGGACAAGGAGCACGTGTGGGGTGGGTGGAGAAGGATGCTGTTAATAATGCAGACTCTCTGTCCCTCTCTCCTCCCCACTCAGCGGCTCTTCCCCCGCTTTCCTGTTTCAAAGCAAGCCACGGAGGAGGGAAGGAAGGGGAACAATGGATCCTCTGCTCACGCCTGCAGCAGATCCCCCCGCCATCTGTAGGCATTCGCTCCATAACATGCACAGACATTTCCCCTTACTTTCTAGGAGGAAAAAAGTGAGTGTTATGGTGCAAAAAATACGGTATATCATATTGTGGTTATGATTTAATAGACAGAAGACAGGGCAGAAGGGGAGAAACAACAACTCCATGGAAAACGGGGCAGGAAGTCGACAAAAATAAAAGACAAAATTGTGTTTTGATTGTATATGTCAAAAATGTTGAAACTTAACAAAGTATAATTAAAAGAAAAAGAAAGAGGAGGGGATTTTTGCAGTTCCTCTCTCCCCCTGAAGCTCTCATTGACCCTTAAAAAGCATGTTGATGGATCCTACAGAACAAGGTGAAAGGTGGTTGTCAATGGAGTTAACAGGCACTGACTGGCTCAGAAGCTGTTCTGTGACTGAGGGCTCCACTTGAATTCCCCCTTTACAGTCATACCTCGGGTTGTAAATGCCGTGGGTTGCGCGTTTTCAGGTTACGGACTGCGCCGAACCCGGAAGTACCAGAACAGGTTACTTCCGGATTTTGGCACTTGTGCAGAAGAGCTAAATTGTGCTTTGTGCATAAGCGCTGAATTGCAACAGGCGTGTGCGCAGACGCAGCACTGTGTATTGCCTCCGACACGGATCACATTCGCAACCCGAGGTATGACTGTGTTATGTGGGACTAGGGGGACTAGGAAAATCAAAAGCGCAATCAGGTGTTCCAGAATTTGCTGCATCCATGTCAGCTGATATACCACCTGACTGCAAGTAATTCCAGAGATTAATGGCAACCACTGAGAGATTGCGCCTCAAATTCACCCTCTCAATTGCTAGGCACACGCTTTTCCTTCCTGCTTGCTGTTACCTAGAAGATGCAAATCAGTCTCTATCCGCACGGCTGACTGGAACAGCAGCTCTTCCCGGTTGTCGATGGAAGATTCTGCTTCAATGTGACTTTTTAACCAGCAGGAATAGTCTTCCTTGCTGAGGACCTGTTGAAGAAGGAAAGAAAGAGGGAGGGAGGCAAGGAGGAGGAACATTCACATCAAAGGAACATAAAAGGCCACAGACCAGCACAGAGACACCGAATGAAAAACCCCATGGTTTCAGTAGGTTTGAAAATACCTCATGCTGTGTTATATATGTGTGTGTGTGTGTATGTGTGTGTGTGTGTATATATATATATATAAATAAATAAATAAAATAACAACCCCCTCCCCATTCCCCATATATGTGAGATCCCCGCCCCCAAATGAATTTAGGAGGTTTCAGGCACTTACTTTCTTTGCAATGCACAAAGTTCTCAGCCCATCAGCAGCATAAAGATTAAGAAAATTCTGAGTTTTGCTTCGGATTTTCTTTTGATGTCTGTCTCGAGGGTCATCTGGAAATGTTTTTTTTTAAAAAAGCAAAACACTTAAAAATTATTAAATACCAGTAATTTTGTAGTCTAAAAATGAACGATCCTTTTCTCTCCCTTGTGGCTGGAAACAAAAGCCATATATATAATAGAAACACTAATATCCCCCTGGAAACCCCAAATCTTCCTGCTGAAAGGCAAGTATTTTGTGTATGCCACATAGTTTTTCTCTTATTTAAAAATGTGCCAAAGAGTCTTGTATTATTATTTTTTAATGTTTAATTTCTGTTCAGCTGCTTGCATTGATATAGCTACAGGTGTATCATTTATTCCATGAGAAGGACATGTCTGTCCTACTTTATTGGTTGCAATCCTATTTCTACAAAATGAGTTGTGCTGGGTTGCACTAATGTAGCTCACTATGGGGGGAATCAAAGAGATGGAACTAGGGTGGTACATAGACAATGGGCCTCAGATGCCACCAAGACCATGTACCTATGGAATGTTTTGATTTTCTGGACAATACTGGAGTTTTATTAACTTTGCTTCTAAGCTTTGAGGTTGGTTTGTTTTTTTGTTAAGGAAAAGTAGGTAGAAGAGACGATAACAAGGGGAGGGACAGAAAGAAATGCACTGATATGGATTTGGAGTTTTGAGCCTTCATCGCATAGCATCAACTTTAGCTTGGTTGCTTTGCTGAATTTGTTAATACTTACACTGGGTGGCATTTTGTTATTTTTAGATGTATTACTTAAATTATCTCTGGTGAGCCATCAGAGGTCTTCACAAAATGGAGTAGAAACCATCTCTCTCTCTCACCATATATATATATATATATATATATATGCTTCCGTAGATTTTCACGGGTACAGGAATGCAGGTTTTGGTGTCCTCGGGTGTCTTCCCGTGCCTAGACACCCCAACTTTTACACGGGAAGACACCCGAGGACACCAAAACCTGCATATATATATATATATATATATATATATATATATATGGGCTAAAAACTTGTTTCTGTGACAAATAATCCTCCATTTCCCAGGATTCTCTAACCTAAGCCAATTACAATATTCAGTTCCGTGTTGTTACTGAATAAATGAGCATTATAAATTGTTCATATTTTAAATAGTAATAATAAGACGTGATTGCATTTGTCACCACACATTTCTTTAACTAGTGCTCTCTTTCAGCTAGCAAGAAACAGACATTCTGAAGCAGGTTTTTTTAGGTTGCAAGATCTAAGTAGCATATCAGTATTGGGAAGCTTACTTTCAGTGCTAGAATGACAAACGGTTCTTAATTCTGTGGTCCTAATCTAACTTACGTATGTGAAGGACAAAAAGTCCAAGCTTGCATATTTGTTTATTTTATTAAAAAAATAATGCAGAACGAAAACGATTTCACGGCAATTTGCTCTAGTGTTTTCCAGTAATATTAAGTTAATTATGGTAGGAAATTTATGCTGAAACCAACATTTGCTGTCAGACTAAAGGACTGAAGTTCACGGATCCACAAGTTGCAAATGTGTCAAAGAAAACAATCCAATTTGACTAGCAAATCCGAAGTACAGAGTTCATTTCAGCCTCATATTTTATTGGCGACATCAAAGCATCGACTACAGAACATCGCCACTTTTTATTGATTTCAGATCCCCCCTGCTTAAGTGCAGAACACAAATCTCTGCAAATGGACAGGAAAACTGCTCCAAATATAAAAATTCTGGGAAAAAATAACCCAGCACAATACATTGAATACTAGAGCGAGTGAAAGCTCATCCATTTTTAGATTTGTTCAGCCAAAGGGCCGATACCTCACTGTCAGGTTGCTGCTTCTAAAGAGATCATAAAGACAGAAGATGCTACGAACATAGTTCCTCAAAAAAAATTACAGCAGGGCACAAATCTATCTGTGTTGTGGCAGAGAAAGTCAGCCCTAAGCTGTTATGCTTTTTTCCATAACCCGAGAGGGGAAGTTTGTACCTGAAGAGCAGGGCAGAAGGAGATCCATGATAGCCGAATCCGCTCCTTTAGTGTAAACATTGATCTCATCGGTGAGAGGATGCCTGACCACCACAGACATCCGTTTCCGGATGGAATCGAAGCCCAGAATGTGCAAGAGTTCAAAGGTCAGTCTCCCCAGGTGAGGCAGCTCTACAGAGACCTGGTCAGGAAGCCTACCAACCAAAGCGCAGTCGTAGGCTCTTGCCGCATAGACAAGGGCGGCTTCGTCTGGGCTCTCTGCCTCGTAGCGCAGTTCACCCTCTCTCGGCCCATTGCCCAGTGTCCATTTGGGCTGCTGGGAACCGTAGCTATTGTTATTCACCTGGGCAGAGTTGGCTAGCTTTTCTTCTTCGTTGAGTAAAGTGCTTTCCGTGGATGCGGACGAGATCATGCTGGAACCAGCTCGCTGTGTCGATTTGCTGGTGGCCAGGCTGGACGAGCTGCTGTTGTTGGAGCCGGACGTCAGGCGGCTGGGCGTGAGTCTCCGAATGAAGTCCTCGATGGTCTTGACGGGAGACTTCAGCTCAAATCTGATCCGGACCTTAAGAAACGAGGACCAAAAATGATGTACAGGTGGTATTTAACTCCTAGTAAATAAGCAAAAATGTCTAAAACATGCTCAAATGTATGCTGGAAATGTAAGGGAAAAGAAGGCACCTTTTATCATATGTGGTGGAATTGTAAGGTAGTAAAAGGATTTTGGGAAATGATATATAATGAATTGAAAAAGAATGTTTTAAATAACCTTTGTTAAAAAGCCTGAAGCCTTCCTTTTAGGAATTCTAGGTGCCGAAATCCCAAAGGAGCAGAAAAAAATATTTATGTATGCAACCACAGCTGCACAGATGTTACCCGCCCAGAAATGGAAAGAAGATAAAGTTCCTACCAGAGAAGAATGGCTGGTGAAGTTAATGGACCATGCTGAAATGGCTAAAATGACCGGAAGAGTCAGAAATAAATTTCAATAAGGAATGAGGAAAATTTATAACTTATCTTAAAGACCATTGTAAACAGTTAAAATTGTTAGGAGGATTGGAATATCACTTGTAGTTTAAGATTGATTCAGGATATAAAGGAAGAAGTAAAGGGTTTGGATTTTTATAAAAGATGCGGAATTGATTAATAATAGGACCCACTAAAGGGGAGGATGGAAGTCCAGGAGATTCCTCAGAATCTTGTTTTTATTATTTATGTTTGATATATTTCTGCAAAATTTTAAGTTGAAAAACCAAATAAATAAATTTATAAAAAGAAAAAGAAACAAGGAGCAACCACCAAGAAGGGAGACTTGGGTGAGAAATCAGCCTATGTAAATCTGACAGTGCAAATTAATAGAAGCAGAGCACAGCGGATGCTTTGCACACATTTCTGGAGCTAATAAAAGGCTTCCAAAAGCAAAAAATAAAAACAGCGCACGAGGTTATTCCACAGCAGGCACAGAAACCTGTGGCCCTCCAGATGTTAGAATTGTAGAGTTGGAAGGGAACCTGAGGATAATCTAGTCCAACCCCCTGCAATGCGCGAATATGCAGCTGTCTCATACGGGGATCGAACCTGCAACCTTGGAATTATCAGCACCATGCTCTAACCAACAGCATAAACCGTCACCATTGGCCACGATGGCTGGGGCTGATGGGAGTTGGAGCCCAACAACACTGCTGTGGTTATATTTTTAAAAACTCAATAGTCCAAGCATCTGCCCCTTTTCATCCTTTCTTGCCCTATCTGACTTTGACGGTGCAGCCATCAGGAGCAGGCACAAGCCCTAGGCACGAATAACTGTTGTCAGCCACGCGAATCCTTAAATGAGATGTACACAAATATATCGCCTTTCTCCCAATGTAGTATTCTTTGTTTGTTTAACAAAATTTATATGATGCTAAATTGTTAGAAACAAAAGCTCCAAGTGGTTTAAAATCATCCTTGTATTGCCTGAAAAGAGGAATAATCAGACATTGGTCGTCCCCCCCAATACGGCTCCAGTGTAGGGTTCTTTGCAATTAAATTTAATGAGATCAACGCTGCCCTTGACAAAGTCCATGGAAATGGCAGTAAATATGCCTGGGAGGACATGCTCAGGATCAAACTATACTTTTTCAGGAGTCAGAGCCATTATCTCTGTAGGGATTCTTTCAGAGTGGACACACCAATGTCTGCAGAAGCAAGAGTCGCAGCTGCCCACAAACATCTGGTTGGCCACTGTGAGCACAGGATGAGGGACTAGAACTAGATGGGCCATCACGACTGATCCAGCAGCCTCTTCTTAGGTTTTCACATCACGGCTTTCAAAAATCTATCCTAAAGCAGGCTTAAGTTTCTTTGCTCGGTTTCTCCCCTGTCAGGGAACTGCCATCCGCTGAGAGGCAAGAGGTGGAAGGGCAGTTGTGTTACAGGGAGCCTCTGAAGATCGTGCGAAGCAGCTCTTCCTCCGGTGAGGAAGGGATGCAGGGATCAGAAGATGCTAGAGAGAGCCACAACACCGAGCCTGAGCAAGGCGGAGGGGAGGAAAATCCCCCTTTGCCAGCGCCCTCCCTGCGCAGTCGGTTCGCACGGAGAGAGGGGAGGAGAAGGCTGGGTGTCAAATGACTGCTATGCTGGGGAAAATTTAAGGACCGCCCACTCCCAGATTCTGCTAGCGAATGAGCAGACATGGACTTGAGACACTCTGCACTGTAAATGTCTTGTACAGATTAATAAAACCTGGGAAAGATTGGTGGGAGTCTTGCCTGTTCGCTCTCGAGCAACCACGGCGGCACCTAACATCCCCTAACCTACCTTCTGCCGCG
Organism: Podarcis melisellensis; assembly: GCF_964234715.1. Classification (NCBI taxonomy): domain Eukaryota; kingdom Metazoa; phylum Chordata; class Lepidosauria; order Squamata; family Lacertidae; genus Podarcis; species Podarcis melisellensis. The sequence goes on from NC_138531.1 coordinate 32,187,861, forward strand.
GCTGGTTCGGAGAGGTGACGACCACCGTATTGCAAATGGTCAGCGCTATGAAAAAGTCAAAGATGTCAGAGAGTTCGGGGGACAGCTGCGATAACGGTCGGTCGTGGCTCCTCGTGATCTCCAGGTAGCTCGCACACTCGTCGACCTTCTGCAGCAAATGAGGATCTGGCGTGATATCTTTTTCCTGGAATCGAAAGACAGGCAAAGTGAATCCCTTGCAGGTTGGCGCATTTCGAAGGCACCCTTTTCCAAGTCTCCAGGCTGAGCTTGTTCTGCAGATGTGCTCTGTCAAGCATATCTCTCATAATCCCATCTGTGCCTTTGGAGAAACCCACTTTTTCTTGCCCCACGGAATATCGCAATTCAAGCCCTGTGCTTTATAAATACCGTTTTCCAGTATGCAAGGGTGGTGGGGGTGGGATAATCTTCCCCATGGCTTGCGAACACTCTGAAGCAAAGTAATGACCATTCCTTGTTTACATCGGGGTACATAATCCTAAGAGTAACCTGAAAGCAACAATGTTTGACCGTGCACCTGCCAATCATCTTTAGAGAAGTTTTCAGCTAAGACCGTTGGCGGTATGTGTATTGATTCAAACGCCAATATGTTTTCGCTTCTCCAAAACAAACTGTAATACCCAGTAATTCTGAAGCTTGTGTTAGTGCAGTTGTATTGCAGAAAGGGTGAGCAGAAGGTAGGCTAGGGTCAGGCTTCAGGGACTCAACTTCCTCCCCCCCCCCCCTTTGGCAGGAGATAAACAGAACAAAGCGAAAGGAGTCTATTACTAGTTAGAGATTTTAATGAACACAGCAAGAGAACAAAGAATCCATTCCTAGGGATGAAGGTGCTCCCAATTAAGGGATCCCCCCACTTCCCCCCTAGTCACCCCCGTCACTTATGTGTCTTGCAACCTGATCTCGCAACCACTGTGCTTTCTGTGCTGTCATCTTATCTGCTCTCCTTGAACTTGGGCTGAGCGGATGAATGCTTTCCAGAGAAATTGAGTCTGTTAACTCTCTCTCTTTCCCAGTTCTTCTTCTAGCTGTTCACCACCCAGTTCTTCCCAACTTCTGTCTTCTGAACTATGCCCCTCTGCAAACCACTGCTCCAAATCTATACTGTCCCATTGCTCCTGGGAAGATTCAGAATCCGGATTGGGAGCAGGGAGAGCCTCCTACCATTCATCTTCAGTGCAGACCTCCTCAGCACGATCCCTGACAGCCAGGATTTACTGGTAGATCGGTGGGTGAGCTGCAGTAGATCAGCAAGGGCTACCAACGCCCAGTAATTTAAAATAGCAATGGCCCTAGTGAGGAGTAAACTACAGTTCCCGGACCCTTGGGTGGGGGGGGGGCGTGTACTTTATAGGTTTGGTGTGTATGCAGTCAGTAACCATCATAAAAATCAGGAGAGGCCTGCTCCTTTATCAAATTACAGTGGTACCTCAGGTTAAGTACTTAATTCGTTCTGGAGGTCCGTTCTTAACCTGAAACTGTTCTTAATCTGAAGCACCACTTTAGCTAATGGGGCCTTCTGCTGCCACCAGGCTGCCGGAGCACAATTTCTGTCTCATCATGAAGCAAAGTTCTTAACCTGAAGCACTATTTCTGGGTTAGCGGAGTCTGTAACCTGAAGCGTATGTAACCCGAGGTACCACTGTAGTGTCTCATGACCCTTTCAGGAATCAGTCTCCATGCCAAACACCACTGTTGCTGGCATTTTCTCTTTTATCAGATGCTCTAACCAGGCCTTCCTCCTTCAGAATTTTCTACCTTATGAAAGGACAAAACTTTGTGCATGCTTTTGCAAAGTACAATCCGAAAATTACTCTGCATGTGCCTACCATGAATTGATGCTTCTGTTCCAACTTTTCTGCCTCCTCCCTGTGTCTATCTGGAATCTACTGAGGAATTTGAGGCATTTTAATTCTGCTCCCTCAGCAAAAACCAAACATCAAAGGAGGATACATCAGTCGCTGCGCACAAACTGCATGTGATTTTCTTGCAAAAGTTAGGGATAGCCGCATGACGTCTCTTGCAGCAAAAACAGCTGTAGAGTCTGGTGGCACTTTAAAAGACTGGATTGCGACATAAGCTTTCGTGGACTCGGGCATCTGGCAAGGCAGCTTTTCAAATCCATGAGAGCTCATGCCGTAATAAACAGTGTTTAAGGAGCCACAATGCTCTTCGATTATAAAAATGACTGGCCTCAAAATTTTGGGGGGCAAGGTGGGGAGGTAACGTGCATAAAACCTGCAGAGTGCATAGCAGGAAACAACGTGTTAGAAAACCGAAACATGAAAGATTCTAACAGAGGTATGAGCAGAGGCCTGCACAGCTTGTTGCTCACAAAGCTGAACACAGGTGTCAGGTGTCACTTTGCTTTTGCGGTTCCCCAAAGGGAACAAAACCAAGAAACGTATTGAGTCTGCGGTGGGATGCAGTGTAGATGACTCATGGTTTGCATTTGCATTGGTAAACCACAAGTTGTACAACCCTATTCTAAGTACAGTGGTACCTCAGGTTACATACGCTTCAGGTTACAGACTCCGCTAACCCAGAAATAGTGCTTCAGGGAAAGAACTTTGCTTCAGGATGAGAACAGAAATCGGGCTCCGGTGGCGCGGCAGCAGCAGGAGGCCCCATTAGCTAAAGTGGTGCTTCAGGTTAAGAACAGTTTCAGGTTAAGTACGGACCTCCGGAACGAATTAAGTACTTAATCTGAGATACCACTGTACAACTAACGTTCCATCAAAAGTATACATTTAAAGCAGTATCATAGTACTTTAGATTGGTCATGTATTCTCCCAAAGAATCCTGGGAAATATAGTCTGGTTAGGGCAGAGGCTTTCAACCTTTTTGAGGCCACGGCTCCCTTGACCATCTACATTCCTTCTGCAGCACCCCTGTGGGGCTCAGGAGCCCAGTTATGTCACTCAGTCTTTTTCAAACAGCCTCCCTCATGGAGCGTTCCCTTAGCCGTCTCTCCTCTCTCCTTGTGAGTCCTCTGAGCAGCCACAGCTGCCACCTCTGGTCTCTGAGCTGCCACCCGCTACCCCAAAGAGAGATGCCTCCTCACACTGCCTCACTGAGGCCTGGGAAGCACCTCCTGGCCAGCCCCAGAGGCACCATTCACCTGGGGAGCTTGAAGCCAGGGCTCCCACAACAAACAGCTGTGCAAGCCTTTGGGAGGCAGAGATGCAAGAGGGCATCAGAGGAGGGAGGGAAGGAAAGAGGGACAGAGGACAGTGTTGCCTGTGGCACCCCTGGCCATCATTCAAGGCACCCCAGGGGGGCATGACACACTGGTTAATAAAGGGAAGTTTTCCTTCTGCACATAACTGTGGCCTTATGGGAAGTCTTGCTATGGGAAGCATTGCTTCTTTTCTCTTGCATTCTGGGAACTCTCGCTCATGATCTTTTCTCTGTTTCTGCACACACTGTACGAACCTGTTCCAAACACCAAGACATTCTTTCCTTTGCTCAATTCATCTTAAGTTCATGTTGACCTGTTCTCAGTGCATAGCTGACCACAGCTACGGAACTCGATTGTTATATGTTATGATCAATCATTAGTAATTGTTTTATGCTATATTAATCTTTAGTTACAAATTAATTAGGAGGCTTCATGCCTGTCTAGTCCCAACCTCGTTTCCCAGCCTTTAATCTACCAGTGATTAATGTTCACATGTAATTCCCACCCCTCACATGTAATTCCCGCCTTGCATTTGCATTAACCAATAGGCAATGAGTTTCTTTGTGTTTGTATCAACCAATCAACCACAAGTACACCTGTGGCAATGTTTGTGATATTCAATAAAAGAGAGTTCCCGGGACTTCCCCGGCAGACGCCTCTCACATGACACCTACTACTCGTCTCCCGTGATTTTCATTCCTACATCTGGTGACCCCGACGTGCCAGATCCCTTACGCAGCCTAGCACCTGTACTTCACTCGACTGGAAAAGTCTCAGCGCGCTAAGCCACTGGCTTAGGGTGTTGAGTGTTGCTAGGAGACCCCTATTCCCCTCACAGAGCTACGATTCCCAGAGTAGTTTAACAGGAACTCTGGGAACTGCAGCTCAGGGAGGGGAATAGAGGTCTCTCAGCAACCTTTAGACTTCCCAGGATTCTTTGTGGTAAGCCACAGCTGTCTAAAGTGCTATGATACTGCTTTAAATGTATAGTGCAGATGGGGCCTAGATATGGGAAGATTAAAACAATGGGAAGACCCCAGCATAAAGGGAATACTTACCATGGGGCTACTGAAAGCCGTGTGCTTTGAGAGGATGCTCGCTCTTTTGGCTTCCACTCTGCTCCCCGTGCGCCTATGAGATTTTGTACTCTGGTTCCTGTGGACAACCTTAATGCTCTGGTGACTGCTAATACTATCCCGCTGGGACAATGGCGCCGGTTTAGGGGCAGCTTCTTCATCCTCGGAATCAGCTTCCTGGTACATGGCAATACGTTTTGCTATTGACAAGAAATAACAACAACAAAATTGGCTTGTGGAAGAAATGCAAAAATGAAATAGGAGTACAGAACAGATAAAAAATGCGCTGGGTAACACTGCCAACACAACCAGTGACTAACCCCAAAGGAAAAGTAACACATAGCCTGGTTTCTCAGAGGATGTGATTTGGAGACAATAGATTGACTTAGAAGCCTGGAAGCCCTACTACTGAAATGTCTTCTGTTCTGAGGATGCTAAGTCCTCAGTATGCTGCATTCAGTTGTTTAACTCTTTGGGGAATTAGGAAGTTGGGCACAATCCCCTCTCATTTGCAGGTATGGGCAGCAGAACAGGCACAGGATTAGACACGCCTGGAAATTGTTCGGTTTGGGATGCCTGGCCGTAGCTGTAGATTTCTTACTCCACAAGTACTGGCTGCAAAGCATGCAGGTCAAATTAATTGATAATGGCATTTTAATGCCTTTCAGTAGCTTAATGTCAAAATTACAAGGGTGCCACTGACAGACTATATACAAGCCCTACTTCTGCTCCGGATTTGGCTCTCTAGAACCAAACTGAAATGGAAGAAGACACCCCCAAAAGAAACATACAATGTGGATAAGCGTAAAGCTCGGCTGCAGAGTGTACATCTTACATGTTTAAGGTCCTTGGTTTAATCGCTAGCTTCTCCTGAGAAGAGCTGCAGCTCATTAGGAGAGCATTAGAAGCATAGGAGAGAATTGGAAGCAGAAGGTCGCTGGTTCAATTCCAGGTAGGCCAGGGACAGAGACTTTTTCCTAGCACCCTGGAGATATGCTGCCAGTTGGTGTAGACAATATGACGCTAGGGGGACCAATGGTAGGAAGTGGCATAAGGCAACTTCTTCTGATCCAGCTGAAAACATACGGAAAACAGCTGCCAGCCAGCATCTTGGGCAACAGGGACCAATGGCCTGGCGCTGAGTTGATAAAAATACTCAGTGAAATCAGTTTCTTGTATATGGTGCAGAAGCACTCTACATTCATGTGCTTCCAGATAGCCCAGCCCATGCTGATCTAGATGCTGCTGCTAAGCTGCCATGAAAACACTTAAGAGACAATGAAAGCTTTCCCCAAGAGGCCAGAATCCTTCCTGCTGGGGATACGAAACAGCAAAATCCCAAAGGAAGCCTTGACGGTCTTTATGTATGTGACTACAGTGGGAAGGATTCTCTAAGCTCAGAAATGGAAGGAGGGAAGAAGAACACCTTCAAAGGAAGAAGGTCTGACGGAAGTCTTGGAATATGCAGAGATGGCAAAACGGACGGCACTGATGAACGATACAAATTTAGAATCTCTCAAAGAAAAATGGAAACCATATCTAGCCTATATAAAAAGTCACTTCCTGCATGCAAAGACTACAGCGGGGCTTGAAGTGCAAGAAAACAGCAGAATACATTAAGAAACATGTTATCGATGAGACAGAACCTGAAAGGCGCAATCGTATGTAATCTGGGTTATCAACATTGGTGTTGGGTGAGTGGGAAGCCATTAGTTTTGTTGAATTGGAATACAGTTGTTGAGTAATGAATGTAACATTCTATATGGGGAAAAGAATAAAATATTATGAGAGAGAGAGAGACTGACTATGATAGCTTCAGTTCAGGATATAACTGGCTTGTGGGAAAATGAGCCCACCAGTATCTAACCTCACAGTTGATGACACATGATCAGGAGGAGATCAGGCTTCAGCTTATGTACCACCATCTCTGGTCAGAGATGGAAGTGGAGGGAAGGTTACCTGCATCAGCTAAGGAAGTCTGCATGCACCAATAGCTGTAATACAGGATGTGGTCCTCCAGATGTTGCTGGATTCCAACTCCCATCAGCCACAGCCAGCATGGCCAATCATCACGGCTAGTGAGAAACACCTGGAGGACCACAGGTCCTTCATCCCTTCTGTACCAGTTTAGATGATCATCCCTGCTTCCTCAAAAGATTTCTTGTCTGTCTGAGGAACAAAGAGGCTGCTCATTCTTGCCTTCATTCCATCCTCAACGGTGCAGGAAGGAACCAGGACTCTCTGATAAGCTTCCCACAAAAGTCCCATGCAAACACACCCTACTATGCACTCTGACACCCAGGTGTTGTATTATATGACACTTGCTGGAGAATGAACCATTTGGGTATTACAACGCAACACAGACGAGTCTTAATTGAACATCAACTTTTAATGACTGATATAGACAAAATAATTAGTTATTTAATGCAGTACATGGCTTCCCTCATTTTCTGGCTCAATGTGACAAGGCTATTACATTCTGAAATAGCTCATAAAATCCACCGGAGCCCATTAGAAAACTCCCTTTGCAGTACAGCTTTCCCTAAAGCCACCTACATTATCTGCAGCTCTGCCGGCAAAAGACCAAAAATAAGAATAATAAAATAAACCAGAAAGAGGCCACCAAGATGATTAAAAGCAAACAAACAAAGACAACACATCAGGGAAGATTGGGAACTTTGCCGAGAATTTTGTTCACAGGATATTAATTTAAAATCCGTGGCAAAAGAGGAAATGGGAGGTCAGAGTGTAATAAATGCAACACTGCAAATAGCTGTGAATAATGATTTTCAAAAACCTCACTCCACAAAGGCTCTTCAAAAAAACTCGTTAAGGACTAAAATAGCTTTAAGTCTGGCAGTTATCTATTTGCGGACTACAATGCCAAGTGGTCAAGAGGATTAAAAGAACTTCCTCAGTGATACATTTGAAATGTCATTTCTTTATAGGCGATGGCATAACTGCAATGCATTCCAGATAACATTTATGGATCTACATTAATCTGGATCTGCAGCAAAGGCTTTATATCGGAAATCAAATATTAGGGAGACAATGGCAGCGAATTCGCATTGTTTGTACTAAATGGAACAACAATGGCATAGTACCTCTAGGAACAAGATGGATGCTAAGCCTCAACTGGCAGACTAGCTGGGCTGCCGGCGAATGAATCCTCAACAGCACAGCTACCATCATTAAGGACATGAATGGAGTTGCCAGAGAATATGCCATACGGATGGATCAAGTGCATGGTTTGTTGCTGATCCTGGCTCTTTGCGGCTGTGGTGCACTTGTAAGCCAAGACGACCTTTCCTCAAGCCCTTCTCAAAGAATCTCCATTTTTCCAAATTCATTGCAGCAGCGATGTCTGAACTGGGAGGTGTGCAATTGTAACAGGTGCTCTGTTCTTGTTACTGGCCTTTGAGTTCTCTTCTGGCCTTGCCAAGTTATCTTTTTACCTGAACAAGGCTCTATTTCTATGCTTAGTGAAGTATGGTTGCTGATGGGTCTCCGGAAGATTGAGCGGATGAGACCAAAAGTGCGCCCAGCAGTCCAGAAGGAGGTTTCTACATGTGCTGTAGAGGGAAGTGAGGAGCAGATAGGGCTCATCAACTTGAGAAGGTACACCTCCTTCTGGCAACGCCGGCAGCCAAGCTGAACATATTGCTCTGCTTTCCTTTGGATGACATCAGCAAGGCCGAGAGGGGCAGCCCAGGTACTTAATACACCCTGCCCAGGCTTGAGTCCAGGGGAGGTCACTTGCTGCTGCTAATGCAGTGGTTTGAATTCAGTGCGGGACTCCCTGGTCTTGAATGAGGTAACTGTGCCCCTGAAGGACCAGGTGCGCAGCCTGGGAGTCATTTTGGACTCATAGCTGTCCATGGAGGCGCAGTCAATTCTGTGTCCTGGGCAGCTGTCTACAAGTTCCACCTGGTAAGCAGGCTGAGACCCAACCTGCCCGCAGACTGACTTGCCAGAGTGGTACATGCTCTGGTTATCCCCTGCTGCTTGGACTATTGCAAAGAGCTCTACATGGGGCTACTTTTGAAGGTGACCAGGAAACTACAACTAATCCAGAATGCGGCAGATAGACTGGTGACTGGGAGTGGCTGCTGAGACCATATAACACTGGTCTTGAAAGACCTACATTGGCTCCCAGTACGTTTCCGAGCACAATCCAAAGTGTTAGTGCTGACCTTTAAAGCTCTAATCGGCCTCGGCCCAGTATACCTGAAGGAACGTCTCCACCCCCATCATTCAGTCCAGACACTGAGATCCAGCTCCGAGGGCCTTCTGGTGGTTCCCTCATTGTGAGAAGTGAGGTTACAGGGAACCAGGCAGAGGGCCTTCTTGGTAGTGGAACCCGCCCTGTGGAACGCTCTTCCATCAAATGTCAAGGAAATAAACAATCTGACTTTTAGAAGATATCTGAAGGCAGCACTGTTTAGGGAAGTTTATAGTGTTTGATCATGTTTTTAATATTCTGTTGGGAGCCTCCCAGAATGGCTAGGGTAACCTAGTCAGATGGGCGGCATACAAATAATAAAATTATTATTATTATTCTTACTCATCCCCAGCTGCACACTCCATTGTCTCTCAAGAGAGATGGATGCCAACCAGGTTGCCGCCTCCTCACTCATGATTCATGTCTACATCTTCCATCCACAACTGTGTGGATTGTACTGTAATCCTGATGACATATAGTCCATCATGAAGTGTGTCTTCATCAGCCCAGAAAGGTGCAGGTGCTATCCGCAGCAGAATGGGAGCAACTACAATCATGTCACTCTAGGGCCTAGAGGCATTCTGGACTGAAGAGTGCCCACTGTTTATCCTGCCCACATCTGGTCCCGTACTAGGAATGGCTTGGCTGCCTTCTGGTTCCTAAGACTGAATCCACATCCAAGTATAATTTTGCTTTCCTGTTTTCCCCTCCTGGAATGTGCATGCTTGCCGTTAACTAATAAATGCTGAATTTGCACAATCTTACCTACACACCTATATATCATATAATAGATTTTATGCACAGTGCTGAAAGAAAGAAAGAAAATAAGGAAAGAGAAGAAGAGGCCGGGCGATTCAAAGGGACTGTGATTTAATTGACTTCTAGGATAGCAGAGTTACCAAGTCCCTCTGGGTTTCTGTTGTGACCAAAATAAGCAATGTGCAAACTTTAAAATGCACGGGTGCAAATTTAGAAAGAATAACTGTGTGTGGGGGGGGGGAAGGCACTCATAATTAAAAAGGAAGGATAGATTGGGCACTGCCTAAGAAGGAAAAGGGGTACTAATTGTGTAAAATGCCCTCGTTTCATTAATGATTTGTGCCATTGGAGAATAAATAGTGACACTACAAAATGTGTTCAGGATCCCCCCACCCCATTTCTTCATTTCATCAGTAGCTATGAATGGATGCCAATTGCAAACAAGTCTTAGGCAAGCTCGGCCAGTTCAAAGTTTACTGCTTTGTTTATGAAATATAAAGAAACATGTTACACAGGATTACTCCCACCCTGGACACAACTATTTTTAAAATGTGTTGGAAAAATCTAATTATAGCTCTTCTACATCACATATAGCTTGGCCCTAAGATAATGACTGGCCCTCCTTTTTTTTTGTTGGCAATGGTGCTGCAAGTCTAAAGGATGAGACACCAGTATCTATCTATCTATCTATCTATCTATCTATCTATCTATCTATCTATCTATCTATCTCTGAAGCCATCACATAAACCCTTTAGTGTAGTTTTGCCTCTTGAGTATTGAGCTGGTGACCACTGTGGAGGCAAGCAGGAATGTATGGCCCAACTGTGTCACAGCCAGATCCTGTTCAGTTTAGACATGCCAGAAAAATACTGGGCCCTGTTGTACATGCAACACTAGGTGGCTGGTCACTGATATGATTAGATGTCAGAAACAGATGCTGAGTTTCCACAAGAAGACCAAAGAAAGCTAGGTCATTTGGTATGACAACTTTTTCTGCTGTTTAAGATGCAAAGGGTGTGTTTTTAAGATGCAAATGCTCCTCACATGTATTGCTAAGCTTTCGACACCATGAAAGGCCATTCGATCTGCACTATGACCAACACCACTCAGAACATTAAATTCTCTCTCTGTACCCCACCCCGCCCAACTCAAAAGAAGCAATTTCTATGAACCTTACAGTCCATAAGATGCTACGGTGGGACAACTGCCAGTGTCAATATTTTTATTCCTTGACTCTTGGTGTTCTTGGATTAGCCCCAAACAGAAGGCTCTTTATTAAGAGCAGAGAGGTATGCGCTGTTCAGAAACACACACACGCAGCAACTTGCGAATAAAGCTTATTTCAATCATTCAACGTTTGTTTGTGTGCCTTCATGGATGTTTCGAGGTGGGGCAGGATGGGTGAGCTCAGCAGGTCAGAGCCTAAGATAGGTTAACAAGCTCATTGAGACGGCATCTGTTTCTCACGCAGAGAGGTCCCGCCTGAAGCCCTGGAGAAACTGTCGCTAGCCAGTGTAGATAATACTGAAGGAGATGTACCAATGGCCTGAGTCGCTTTAAGACAGCTTGCTATTTTCCTAAGGTAGTTGCCTGTCTCTCCCAACCCACCAGCCCTGCAGCCGCAAGCACATGCCAAAAGCCTCTGAGTGAGCCATGATGTGAGGGGCTGTGGAAAGAACTGCCTCAAATCAGATGAGGATCTTAAGATAACTTAAGGATGATCATGGGAGGGAAAGGTTCCTCTTTCTCTCTCCCCCTGTGCTCTATCACACGTTGTTTGGGGGCACCTCAAACCCTCCGGAGATGCTTTGTGAGGAGCCAAGAAAAGGACCAGAAACTTTCCTTCCATGGACACCCTTCAGTGAATTGGGGCTTTATTGCTACCTGGCCTGGCATAAGCACCAGTGCCATGCAAGGCAGATGCTGAGGCCTATTGCTGCGAAGAAAATACTGCAAAGTTGTCTTCTTGTTTGAGAGAGAGAGAGAGTAAAGAAGAATCTCAGAAACTTTCTCAGAAAAAAACAACACATTTAATAACTATTGATTCAGCTCTGGCTTACACACCTCAGATCATGAATCTGGCTTTTAAGAAGGGATGGGTAAATCTGTCGATTTTACCCGCCCCCCCTCATAGGTTCTTCTCAATTATTTTTACATTTCTCATGGCGATTCATCAGCATTTCAGTGCAAAGTTCCCTTTATTATATACCTTTAGGCCCCAGGCAAAAATGTTCTTCTTTAACATCTTATATTCCATTTTAATCTGTTTGTGGGATGGGGCGGGGAAGAGAGGGTTATTGGTTTGTGTTTGTTGTTTTTATCATGTATTTTAAGCTTTTTATTGTACTGAACTGCCCTGAGATTTACAGATGAAGGGCAGAATAATAATAATAATAAGCTCAGAATATGCATTTCTCTACTCATTACTTGGCGGCAGAACTGCACTGTAAAATTCAAATGAGTGTGAATTTCACAACTGAATCGTCTGTGTTTCAGTGTGCTTATTGTACAGGAAAGTGCAAATTAGGTGTGTTCACCCTTAAATGTTAAATGCAAACTGAACTGAACCTTTCTACCACCCCACGCCATCGATGAGAGCCAATTTTATGTACATTAAATGAAATGAAAATATATCATACTTGCCATTGGCATCGTGGGAGTACTCTACGCCAGAAACAGTGCACCTTCGGAAAACCATTTTATTCTCGGTAAGAGTTCCAGTCTTGTCTGAAAATATATACTGAATCTGACCTAAATCTTCAGTGATATTCAGAGCACGACACTGTAGCTGAAGATCTGTCTCTTCATCAAATAAATCCTTGTCTTGATGAATAAAAAACACCTGACATATTTTAACGATTTCAATGGAGACGTACAAAGAAATGGGAATAAGAACCTGGAATGCATAAAAATAGAGAGGGTTTTTATATATATATAAAATATCAAAGCTGGCTGAAAAGATGTGTAATTGAATCAACTTGTGATGAAAATTGCCATCTTGTACTGTACCTTTTTTGTTTTTTTTGTTTCTAAAAAGCATTTATATTGTCTGACTTAAAGCCAAC